>NC_072822.1:32904304-33504304 GCF_027744805.1 Dunckerocampus dactyliophorus
TTGATCACCCGCTGGAGTGCCTTCCTATCACGTGTTGTACAGTTACCGTACCAAACAGTGATGGAGGCGGTAAAGACACTTTCCATAGTGCATCTGTAGAAGCAACTCAGGATTGTGGTGGACATGCCAAATTTCCTCAGTCTTCTCAGGAAGTCGTCTCCTTTGGGACTTCTTCATAATTTGTTGGGTGTTGTGAGACCAGGTGAGGTCCTCGCTGATGTGTGTGCCAAGGAACTTGAAGGGTTTCACCCTCTCCACCTCAGTCTCATCAATAAACAGGGGTTTATGCGGCTCCTTTTCCCTTGTTCTTGGGTCGATGATCATCTCTTTAGTCTTATCTGTATTGAGAAGGAGATTGTTAGCACGACACCAAGCTATGAGGTCCGCCCCCTCTCTTCTGTATGATGTTTCAACACCACCAGTGATCAGGCCGATAACTGTAGTGTCATCTGCAAATTTAATGATGCTGGTGTTGTTCTGGGAGGCCACGCAATCGTAGGTGAAGAGCGTGTAGAGGAGCGGACTCAGCACACACCCCTGTGGGGTCCCAGTGCTCACAATTCTTGAGCTGCGATTGTGGACTCTGACTGACTGGGGTCTGCCTGTGAGAAAGTTAAACACTCAGTTACAGAGGGAGGGTGACAGGCCAAGTGTGAGGAGCTTATTTGTGAGTTTGTGGGGGCTGACTGTATTAAAAGCAGAGCTAGAGTCTATAAATAGCATTCTGACGTATGTGTCCTGGCCCTGTAGGTGAGAAAGGGCTGTGTGGATGGCAGTGTTGACTGCATCATCCGTGGACCGGTTCTGGCGATATGCAAACTGTAGAGGGTCCACAGTTGCCGCCGGGATGCTCTTTTTGATGTGGGTCATGACTATTCTTTCAAAGCACTTCATAACAATAGGAGTGTGTGCTATAGGGCGATAGTCATTCAAGCAGGTCACGTTGCTCTTCTTGGGTACGGGCACTATGGTGGTGGACTTAAAGCAGGTCGGTACAGATGCTTGTGCAAGCGACAGGTTAAATATGTCAGCTTAGCGTAGCTTAGCCCTTACATCACAGTTCATCCACTGTTTTTGGTTAGGGTATTTTCTGTAATACTTGGTGGTGCTAACAGTCTCTATGCGTGTGCTAATGTAGCCAGTAACAGCAGAAGCGTATTCATCAGTACAATCTTCCCTCCCCGCTGCAGTTTTAAACACATCCCAGTTTGTGCAGCCAAAGCAGTCCTGAAGTACTTGATCAGTTTCTTCATTCCACACTTTAACTGCTGTACTTACAGGGGGAGCTTTTTTAAGAAGTTGTCTGTATGTTTGATAAAGGAATATAGAGATGTGGTCGGCCTTTCCAAAGTGGGGTCTTGGAACAGCCTTCAAAGCACCTTTCATGTTGCTGTAGACTTGGTCCAGGATGTTATTTTCCCTTGTGGGAAAGCTCACATGCTGGTAATATTTGGGGAGGACAGTCCTGAGGTTACAGTGGTTGAAATCGCCAGTTATAATGAATACAGCGTCTGGGTGTTTGGTCTCGTGTTTATCAATGTTGTCATGCAGGAGGCCTCGTGCGTTAGCGGTGTTAGCTCGTGGTGGGATGTAAACAGCAGTTAAATACACAGCGCTAAACTCAAGAGGTAAATAAAAAGGTCTGCATTTCACCATCAGCAGCTCAATGTCCTGCGAGCAGTGCTTTTCCATCGTCTGTACGTCTATGCACCACCGTTTGTTTACGTAAACACAGACGCCGCCACCTCTGTGTTTACCAGACGCTAAAGTCCGATCTCCCCGGTAAGCAGCAAATGATTCCAACTGGATCGCCGAGTCCGGTATATCCTCCGTCAGCCAGGTTTCTCTGAAGGTGAGGACACAGCATTCCCTGATCTCACGTTGAGCTGTAATCCTTGCTCATAGTTCGTCCATCTTGTTTTCAAGAGAGCGGACGTTGGCTAGCAGCAGGCTTGGTAGCGGTGGCCTAGTGGCTCTAGCTTTTAGCCTAGCATGCAGGCAGGCCCGCTTGCCTCGTTTACGCCTCGGATGCTTTGCTCGCCGGGTATTCAGCTCACCAGGCCCGCAGGCTGCTGCGTTTTCCCGGCGCAGAAGAAAGGCAAAGTCTGAGAGGCAAAATGAAAGTTCATGGTGAAACCTGCCGATGTTCAAAAGTGTCTCTCTGTTGTAATGTATTGCGTGAGTGTGTTGGATGTCCAAAATGAACACTAAAATAGCAAAAAATAGAAAAACACGGGAGAGTGTCACAGAGACGTCTGCCACGGAGGGCGCCATCTTTGATCCAAGGATCCCGAGGCGTTCCCATGCCATTTGGGAGACATAGTCTCTCCAACGTGTTCTGGGTCTTCCCCGAAGCCTTCTAAGTCGGACTTGCCCTAAACACGTCCCCAGGGAGGTGTCCGGGAGGCCTCCTGACCAGATGCCAAAGCCACCTCATCTGGCTCCTCTCAATGCGGAGGAGTAGCGGTTCTACTCCGAGTCTCTCCTGGAAAACAGTGCTTCTCACCTTATCTCTAAGGGAGAGCCCAGCCACCCTATGTAGAAAACTCATTTTGGCCGCTTGTACCCATGATCTTGTCCTTTCGGTCACTACCCAAAGCTCATGACCATAGGTGAGGGTTGGAACGTAGATCGACGGGTAAGAGAGAGCTTTGCCTTTTGTCTCAGCTCTCTCTTCACCACAACGGATCGATGTAGAGTCCCAATCACTGCAGACGCTGCACCAATTCACTTGTCGATCTCGCGTTCCATCCTTGCCTCACTTGTGAACAAGACCCTGAGGTAGCTAAACTCCTCCAGTTGGGGCAGAATCTCATCCCCGACACTGCTGTTTGGCGCAAAACAGTCAGGACCCCTCACCCCACCCGAAGGCGGAGGGAAACTACCCTCTCGTTCATCGGGTTGAACTCCAACATACAGGCCACAAGCCGAGGCCCAACAAGAATTGCCACCCCTGCCCGTGAGAAGCGTCTCACTGCTGGCAACGTCAGAGTTTAATAAAGTCCAGCCCCTCTTGAGAGGACTGGTTCCAGACCCCTAGCTGTGCGTTGAGGTGAGTCTGACTATATCTAGCCGGAACGTCTCAATCTCGTGCACCAGCTCAGGCTCCTTCCCCACCAGAGAGGTGAAATTCCATGTACCAAGAGCTAGCTCCATTAGCCAAGGATTGGACTTCCAAGGTCCCTGCCTTCGGCTGCCAGCCAGCTCACTCTGCACCCGACCCCTTTGGCTCCTCCCGTGAGTGGTGAGCTCATTGGAGGGGGGACCCATGTCATCTCTTCAGGCTGTGCCCGGCTGGGCTCCATGGCTGTATGTCCGGCCACCAGACGCTCGCCATCATGCCCTTCCTCCAGGCCTGGCTCCAGAGGGGGGCCGTGGTGACCCATGTGCGGGCAAGGGAAAACGTGGTCCAATGGTTTGTTTCATCATCAGTGTCTATCAAGCCACTCTTTGTCTGGTCCCTCAGCTAGGACCTGTTTGTCATGTTTGACCCTACCAGGGGCATAAAAAGCCCCGACAACTTAACTCCTAGGATCATCAGGACATGCAAACTCTAGCTCTGGGAGCTCTGGGAGGAGGAAGAAAAACAACACAAAAATGAAAAATTAAATAATTTGTAAATATGCCCTGTTGTTGGTTGGCGATCAGTTCAGGGATTACCCCGTCTATCGCCCGAAGTCAGCTGGGATAGGCTACAGCATACCCGCGACCCTAGTGAAGATAAGTGGCATTGAAAATAGATGGATTTACAAATAATTTTTTTTTGTAAACGGATACAAATTTTGGAAATATGGGCTATCATTTAATTTAAAAAATAATATATAGTTATAAATCCCACAATTTTTGCATGTTAAATGTGAGCCGCGACTTGTTCCATGGTCCTTGAATGCACCATTTAAATGGCAATGCATCCTCTCCCACTATGCACGGATAAGACTACTTTATTGTATTTTTCTGGTTTATTTTTCACCTCATATTTGGACCCAAATGCTGATTATGTGAGAATGCATAAAGAAAAGATTTGATGACCTTATTGAGTGCTAATGGTACGTATTTGTTGGTGCACCTCTCTGAAAAAAACAAGTCCGCAGCATTGTACTGGCGGATGGTGTCTGTGTGTTTATTTACTGCATATCATTTGATGTTGTTCCTATCATAGTTTTGCACAATACATAAATAAGATAAATGAGATTGCTATAATGTATGTATGTGTTGATCTGTGACCAGCTAGCGCGATGCTACCGCTAGCGAGAGCTAATGCCTTTTCACACAAGACCCCAAATAACTGTCCTCTCCTATGCCTACCCGTAACTAGTAGCTCCTAGCCCAAATTTTGTCTAGCCATTCAAAGCAAAAATCCGCCAAGAGACTGCTAGCATCTAAAACACTTGTATGCCACGGTACCACAAAATTGACAATTTAAAAACTACCTGCAGGGCACCAGTACCTTCTCTCTTCTTCCGGCGATGTACTTTGTGACAACTCGACTCGCAGCGACACAAATACTGTAGCTTTGGTCTTGTCAATAGAGGAATCTGCCAGGGTGGTGAAGCTCAACTTACCATTCAAAATACCCCTTTCTTTCTTTCAATACAATATAGTAAAAAATTACTTATTTCAGACATATTTGCAAATGATGATTTTTGTTTTGTTTTGTTTTTTTGTTGTTTTTTTTTTTAAGTGCACAAGAAGCGTCCACAATAATTCCTGTTTGTGTCCTGCAGACATCCACAATCTGATCGTCAAGAATATCTCCCTCAGCCACAGTGTGGGAGCTTCACTTTGGAGCAGGCGGATCTACAGCCCATTAAAGAAGAAGAGGAAGAGGAAGAGGAAGAAGAGCCTTTCTATGTTAAAGATGATGAGGAACAACTCCTGACCACTCAGGAGGGAGAGCATCTTTTAGTGCTGTTCTCACCAGGTTGCCACTGACTGGTATCTCTGTGGTGACTGAAGACAAACCACCTGAGTCCTCACAGCTTCATCATACTCCAAGTAAGAAGATGAGAAGGTCGGAGCTACAGTCTCCCTATGTTCAAGAGGGCAAGGAGGAGCCACAGCTCACCCACATTAAAGAGGAAGAGGCGGAGTCACAGCCCCCCTATATGAAAGAGGAAGAGGAGGAGCCCAATCCCACTGACATTAAACAGGAAGAGGCGGAGTCACAGCCCCCCTATGTTAAAGAGGAAGAGGAGTGGCCCAAACCCACCCACATTAAAGAGGAAGAGGCGGAGTCACAACCACCCTATGTTAAAGAGGAAGAGGAAGAACTTTCGATCACTCAGAAGGGAGAGCATCTTCTAGGGCCAGAGGTGGCTGATCTCACCAGGTTGACTCTGAATGGTGTCTCTGCGGTGATTGAAGGCCATGAAGACAAACCACCTGAGTCCTCACAGCTTCATCATAGTCCAACTGAGGAGATGAGAGAGGCGGAGCCTTCATGCAGCAGCTTATTGCAACACATGACAACAGAAGCTGATGGAGACCACTGTGGAGGATCACAAGCAGACAACCTCTTAGCTCCACTATCAGATAGTGATGACATAACGTCACACTCTACTGAAGATGAAGACAGCGACTACAACCAAGAATCTCTGAGCAGCGATACAAACTGTGATATGACGACTCACACTGGCAACAAACACTCTGAAAGCTCTAAAAAGAAGACAGATAAATGCTTTAAATGCTCAGTTTGTGAGAAAAGATTTTCTTTTAAGCGCTATTTGATTCGACACATGAGAACGCACACAGGAGAAAAACCTTTTAGTTGCTCAGACTGTGGTAAACGCTTCACTGGAAAAACAAACATGCAATCACACATGAGAACACACACAGGAGAAAAACCTTTTAGTTGCTCAGACTGTGGTAAACGCTTCACTCTAAAGACAGACATGCTAAGACACACGAGAACACACACAGGAGAAAAACCTTATAGTTGCTCAGACTGTGGTAAACGCTTCAATCGAAAGACAAACATGCAATCACACATGAGAACACACACAGGAGAAAAACCTTTTAGTTGCGAAAACTGTAGTCTTAGCTTCACTCGAAAGACAAACCTACAATCACACATGAGAACACACATGGGAGAAAAACCTTTTAGTTGCTCAGACTGTGGTAAACACTTCACTCTTAAGACACACATGCAAAGACACATGAGAACACACACAGGAGAAAAACATTTCAGTTGTTCAGACTGTGGTAAACACTTCGCTCAAAAGTCAGTTCTGGAATTACACATGAGAACGCACACAGGAGAAAAACCTTTTAGTTGCACAGACTGCGGTAAACGCTTCAATCGAAAGACGGACATTAAATTACACATGAGAATACACACAGGAGAAAAACCTTTTCTTTGCTCAGACTGTGGTAGACGCTTCACTCTCAAGACTAACATGCAAAGACACATGAGAACACACACAGGAGAAAAACCTTTTGCTTGCTCAGACTGTGGTAAACACTTCGCTCAAAAGTCAGTCCTCGGATTACATATGAGAACGCACTCAGGAGAAAAACCTTTTACTTGCTCAATCTGTGGTAAACGCTTCACTCGAAAAGCGAACATGCAATTACACATGAGAACACACAAAGGAGTAGCGTTGGGCATAGTTTCAATTTGTACGATTCCGGTTTTGATTCAGATTCCTTGTTTTGATTCCGGTTCCTAACAATTCTTGAGACAATGCTGTTAAAGAGGACCTATTATACTCATTCTCAGTCCTTTGTATTAAGTTCTGGACTACCATAGAGCAGCTACACATGACATGCACAGAAAGCTTACTAGATCTTCCAGATTCTGTACCTTTTCCTGCCTCCCATCTGTGTAAATTACTCCCGGCCACCCTCCAGGTATGCCTCACTTTGAGCCCGCTCCCCTGTGATTGGTCACACCCCCAAGCACTCCCGAGGACCTCCGGACAGCTTCCGAACCCCTTTTGTTACATTACTTACACAAAATAAACAGGACACTGATAAATTGTTACTTACAGCTTGCTCTTCTGACTCATCAACACCACCAAGTAACGTTGGAAACGCGTCTGGCTTCAGCAACAGTTGGTGCGCGATGGCTTCTTCTTCTTTCGCAGCTATTTGTGACGTCAGCATCGAATGTAGGCATCGACATAAAAAAAATGTAATGATCCCGGGAGAATTGTAATGTTAGTGCCGGTTCCCATCGATGCTCGATGCCCAACCCTTCACAGGAGAAGAACCATTTAGTTGCTCAAATTGTGGTGACACATTTTCTTGGAAGTCCTTTTTGAAAAGACCCATGCAGAGTCACTGATGGTCTACTGTTTGACTCACCTGACTTCCATGCAGTCACTGTGTTGTAATATTCTTTGTACACGTCTTTGTTCAATACATACATTGTTTTTATTCATGTGCAAATGAAAGACATGGTGACTGCAGTGGAATCATTTGTAGTTAAAGGTCTTTTATTTGACTGTATGATGTCATCACTAAATGTTGTAACTGATGACACTTCCAGATTCGGTCTGGAAAGTACTGATTTGATTCCTTTTCAGTGACTTGAATTCTTATGCTTCACTCATTGGGGTGCGGACTGCTTTCAGGAGGCCTTTGAAGCATTTCAGTGAGAGCAAAATAGTATTTTTTGCTTTTTTTTATTTTGCAGTGTTTATTTGATTTTACTCAATTGTATGTAATAAAAGGGAATCATTCTCTTTTGTTGATATTGTTGGATAGCATATTGATGAAATGTTCATTCATAAGTGTATTGATCCAAATATTTTTTTGTTTTCCGAAAGACTTTTTCAGGTATTTAATTTGAATATGATCGTGATAAAAAAAATAAAAAAAATTACAGGCAAATTGACAAAATTATTCAATTTAATTGAAAAATTGTCTTAAAAAGTACTGGACAATATCGGTATCAGCGATACTGGCTCTGTATTGACTGGGTATCGCATGGATGCTGTATTTTATTGTGGACATAGAATGCAACAGCTAATAAAGTATTGTTTTCCATTGAATGTGTTCCAGCCTAAATTGTATCATGTCTGTTCTGTTTTAGTTTTCACTACTTGTTTTGGTCAGCAGAGGGCACTCTGTGTACACTGATTATTTGGGGGGCGTTACCGGAAAGAAGCAACGGTGGCGGGAAATGTTTGCTGGATTCTATGGATTTTAACAGGTTTGAGCACTGTAATTGTAATAAATGAGATGTTAATGCATTTTCAATAAAGCTGTAAGCGTGATTTTAACTCAAGTATACGTCTGGAGGTCTGTGATTTACGGTGGCTTGTACAACACGTTAGCTAAAGGAAAAACAAATTACAATTACAATTAGTACATTCCTCTCCCTGCTTACCTTGGTAGCCGAGACACTTTAACAAATACACCACCCGGAAGGCGATTGTACCGCTGTTATATATGTATTGGATGCCAGCCAATGAGGCTGTGCGAGTGTACGTTGTTAAACCTCACTCCCTCTGGTCTTGGATTCGAGTCCCGGTGCGGGCAGGTGCGAAACAGGGCGGGTTACATATAACCTCATTAAGATATTTGATGGACTCCTGTGGTCCATCTGTTCCCTCCGTCTGTTTAGTACCATTTAACAGCACGCCGAGATCTGCGTGCAATGCACAGTACTTCATGATAATGATGCGATACTTATTGTAGGCTTTCATCAGTAAAGTTCCAGTTCCAGTCGTGGCCGTGACGACCGCTGTGCTCAGGCACTGGCGCAGAAGAAATCGTGGCGAGCTAGTTCTCAGTGAAGAAGTTGCTATTTGCTATTTGCTGAAGTTTGCTATTTATTTAGTTAATTATGTGTAGGCCTACTTTAATTCCAAGTTGGAAATCTATTTGATAATGATGCCATATTTGTTGTGTGTGGTTATTTATCTTCAATTAAAAAGAAATAAAACACAAAGCTGTCCAAAATAGTGATGGGAAACTCCCTGTACTGACTCAAACTCTCAAATGAGTCAGTCACCGAAGGGAGTCATGGACTGATTCACTTGCATTGAGTTTATTATGAAAAAGGAACAATGTGCAAACATATTCATCTTTACAAAAGCAAGAGATGCCTTGCACCACATTTCATTCATCACACACGTGAGTAGACGATTAAATGACATGGACATATAACACCACTTTATTATAATTACATTCATGACACATAGGTCTATTGACCGCATAAATTGGTCATTTATGATCTGGACATTGCAGAAATTTGGAGTTGGAGTTAATTAAAGATGCTGTATATCATCAGAGCATAAGGTCACAAAATATCTGTTAGAATTTCCAAAAGCCACCAAACTTTGCAACAGATTATAATCTATTTTTATTTGTGTCTACCTTTTTTTATATACACTCCTGATCAAAATCTTAAAACCAGTTGAAAAATTGCTAGGATTTGCATTTTGCACATTTGGATCTTAATGAGGTTTTAAGTAGAGCTACAATATGCAAAAACAAGATGGGGGAGTGAGGCAAAAAGCACTTTGAAAAAGTAATTTATTGAAAACAATTAAACTGAAGGAGCTCCACCCTTCTTGTCAATCACTTCAAAAATGGCTTGTTATTCTCCCTGAAGAAGTCCTTGGTCAAGTGAGCATTGTGAACTGCAGCGTTGTCCTGTTGAAAAACCCAGCTGTTACCACACAGACGAGGGCCCTCAGTAATGAGGGATGCCCGCTGCAACATCTGCATGTAAGCACTCGCCGTTTGACGACCCTGCACCACCTGAAGCTCCAGTGTTCCACTGAATGAAAAAGCACCCCAGACCATGATGGAGCACCCCCTCCACTGTGCCGGGTAGAAAACATCTCAGGTGGGATCTCCTTGTCATGCCAGTAACGTTGGAAGCCATCTGGACAGTCAAGGTTACATTTGATCTCAGCAGAGAATAAAACTTTTTTTCACCTTTCAGGAAGAAAGGAGAAAAAGAACATCACACCAACAGTAAAATATGGTGGTGGTAGTGTGATGGTCTGGTGCTGGTTTTCTGCTTCAGGGCCTGGAAGACTTACACATGGAAAAATAAATCCTGCTGTCTACCAAAAAATCCTGAAGGAGAACATCCGGCCATCTGTTGGTGACCTCAAGCTGAAACCAACTTGGGTTCTGCAGCAGGACAATGATCCAAAACACACCAGCAAGTCCACCTCTGAATGGCTGAAGAAAAACAAAATGAAGACTTTGGAGTGGTCTAGTCAAAGTCCTGACCTGAATCCTATTGAGATGCTGTGGCATGACCTTAAAAAGGCGCTTCATGCTGGAAAAGCCTCCAATGTGGCTGAATGACAACAATTCTGCAAAGATGAGTGGGCCAACATTCCTCCCCAGCGCTGTAAGAGACTCATTACAAGTTATCACAAATGCTTGATTGCAGTTGTTGCTGCTAAGGGGGGCCCAACCAGTTATTAGGTTTAGGGGGAAATCACTTTTTCACACAGGGCCTTGTAGGCTTGGATCTTTTTCTCCCTTAATAATAAAAAGTTTCATTTAAGAACTGCATTTTGTGTTCAGTTGTGTTGTCAGTGATTAATATTTACATTTGTTGAATGACCTGAAACATTTAAGTGTGACAAACATGCAACAGCAACAAAAAAAAAGACATCAGGAAGGTGGCAAACTTTTTCACATCATTAATGGATGTGATACAGAGAGGGGGTAGGATTAAATAAGTAAAGAAATAATGTTAGCCAACATCCATCATAGACACCACCTCTCACCCCCTGCATGACACTGGGGGGTCTTTGAGCAGCTCCTTCAGTGGCAGACTGTTAAAGCCACAATGTAAGAAGAAGCTCCACCGCAGGTCTTTCAACCCAACAACCATCAGACTGAACAACACCTAAACGTATTAGTTATTCTTTGCTTCTCCACTTGCACGATTCATCTATTTAGTATTTTTACTTCCTTTTTGTATAGAAGTACAGAAGTACAGATGAAGAAGCCTTTCCCTTTTTGTATAATGTGCAATATTTTTCTTCATTTTCATGTGAATACCCAACTACTACAAATTAACGTGTATATATATTTTTTTCTGAACACCTGTCAACATGTGCAATATTATTTATTCATTTACAACATCACTGCACTAAATACTAGTGATGTTACGCTCGAAGCAGACGCTCGAGACAAGTGTCGAGCGCTCGCGGCAACAAGTATCCCGATACGTTGTACCGATGTCTCGCTTCATTCAGTGGAAAATCACCTCGCCGCGGAAGCGAAGCGTTGTGACGTCACACGCGTGTCGGCCGTGACCGTCGATGTGTCACTCAGGTAGGGAGGGGTCGAGTCAGTCAATTTGGTTCAGTCAAACTCACAATGCTTATAAAAAAGGGAAATATCCCTCAAAATGTTGTGGGTTGTGAGGAGGAGAGCTTTTGCGCGCATTACGTCATATTGAGAACGAGGGAGGTAAGGAGAAGTTATATCAGATTACACATTACATTAATTTGCAATTGCACATAGTATAGGCATTCATTGACACACTATACACTGATTTATATAATACACACACACACACAAGTTAGTTTTTGTGTCTGTCAGTCAGTTTTTGTGTTTGTCTGTCTGCCAGTTTGTATATTTGTTTGTGTGAGAGTATTAAGTGTGTGAGTGATGGTGTCGTTGTAGAGAGTGAGGCAAAATAGGGAGAATGGAGGGAAGGCCAACTAACAGAGCCAGGTCATATGTGTGGGAGCACTTTGACCTTATTGCACCAAAACGGGTCAAATGTCAGATCTGTGCTCAAGAGTTGGCATTCACTAATAACACATCCTCAATGTTAAAGCACTTGCGCTCTAAACACCCCGAAACAACACCCAATCCAGCTGCTCCTACTGCTCCAGCTGCTTCTGGAGTAAGTAGACAAGGTAAGCCTATGGCAACTGTCGTGTATTTATATAGTATAGTCAAAAGATAAAAATATAAGCTTAAAATATAAAATATATATTATATTATATTATATTATATTATAAGTTATATGTAAGTAACTATTTACATTGGTCACATTGTTTCAAGGACGACAGGCTGAGCTGGATGAGGCCTTGGTGGACATGATTGTGCAGGACTGCCAGCCATTTTCTGTGGTTGAGGATAAAGGATTTAGAGCATTTGAAATTCTGGAACTCTAGGGCAGCCATTTATCCCCATCTTGCAGAGTTGTCAAAGATTTATTTTGCATATGCCTGCCACCGCTGTGCCATGTGAGAGATATTCTCAAAAGCTGGAGAGGTCATTAGCAAAAAGAGGAACCGGCTGAAACTAAATGCTGCTGAGATGATTTTGTTTTTTAATAAAAATGTGTGAAACACCCAAATCCCCATCCCAGTGTCACTAGCATTCTATACACCTCCCATCAAGAGTTCCCTATTACACAAGCATTTCCGTTTTTCATTTAAAAGTAACACAGCTTTTTTTTTTTTTAATTCATCTGGGGGAAGAATAAAAACTAAGTTTCAGGCCAGGAGTCAAACCTGCTACTGCTTGCACATTAGGTAAGCTGTGTAACCACCATACCACCCACAGGTTTAATTGTTTGGATGACACTTTGTCCTTTGGTTATATAAAAGTTCAATATATTTTTGTCCAGCAGATGTCACCACACTGAATTGTGTCAAATGTCTCGAAGCACTGAATCATTTCAACACATTTGCTTCAGTGGTACAGAAGGCAGTGGTGAAGCAGTGTCATGACTCACCACACTGATTCGTGGCAAATGCTTCATAACACTGAACCATTTCGACACATTGCTTCATATTGATTCACTGCTTCAGAAAGCTTCGGTTTCTCCATCACTACTAAATACCTTCAGCGCTTACATTTATTGTACTTTCTTACGTACTTTGTCTTTTATTCCGCCCTCGTTCTGCTGTAGCTTTATTGTGTGGTTTATTGTGTTGTGTAGTGATGTCATTTCCCGGTAAGCGCTCTTTTTCTGTAGTCTAGGCTTGTTACGAGTGATTACAGTGATTACAAGTCTTGC
Organism: Dunckerocampus dactyliophorus; assembly: GCF_027744805.1. NCBI lineage: Eukaryota > Metazoa > Chordata > Actinopteri > Syngnathiformes > Syngnathidae > Dunckerocampus > Dunckerocampus dactyliophorus. The sequence goes on from NC_072822.1 coordinate 32,917,266, forward strand.
TCCGTGTGCGCTCATGGCGATCATGTAAGTTTTTTGTCCAGAACAAAACTGTTACTTCGTAGATTCCCATCAATGCGTGCTAAGTGCTTCCTTGGTTTATATTACTTACTTTCATGTATGTTTGGAACATGTTCTGGCACAAGTTTCATTTCACATTAGACTCGATCACACGTTGGTCACGCATTCATGCCTTGTGATTGTAATTACTTAGTCTTACCGTTAGAGTCCTAAGTCCTTAGATACCATCAGACCAGCATCCCCTATTCAGTCTGTTACCACACATACTTTACTCACTTGGCGAGGTTTTATGTTATAGCTTTATGATATATTGTTAATATGGTTATGTCGATTTTGCATAGTAGATTGTTTATCTTTCTTTTATAGAGGAAAAGGCTTCTTGAGACGTCATCTGTACTTCTGTGAAGAAGGTGTCGGACGTCGGACGCTCCTCATCCGAAGAGCTTCGTCAGCGAACTAATAAGTGCTGGTAGCCTAGGCCTTAAATACAGTAAGAGTGGGCGGAATTGGTGTGCCAACACCCTCCTACTATTGGTTCCTTACACTAAGCCTGGGCGGAGTAGTGGTATAATCCTATCCTGCTGTTAACACCTCCGATTTCTTTTATAGGTATTTGGTATATCTTTCTGCTGCTGTAACATCTAAATTTCCCCGTTGTAAGATAAATAAAGTACAATCTAACGTAATCTTCTTTGTACTCCTTTTCGGACATGTGGAATTGTGAATTGTAACATGAAGCATTTAATGTAAACTGTATGCATGTTGGAAAGAAATTAAATATATATACTGTATATATGTATTTTTTTCCCCCTGTCCTGTCCAGCCTTTAGAGCAGATAGAATTGTAGATCTAAATGCCCTCAAGTGCTCAACAGATTTACTCTGCCAGGGAGAAGTGTGATATACACTACCCCTGTTATACAGAATTCATTTGACTTGGATGCTTGTTATTATGCAAATTTGGAGCAACCTGACCGGAGCAGGAGAGGACAGAGAAGAAGAGAAAAGAAAACAGAGGGGTGGGTGCGGAGATAAGAGGGGGACAAAAAAAAAAAGGACAGAGACAAGGACAACAGCAGCAACAACAATTGTGACAATAACAGAACAACAGAAAAATACAGAACTACATCAGCAAATGTCTGTGACAACTATAAAGACCCTGACGGAAAGGACAAAATAATATCAACAACCACAATGACAATACTGCATTGAAACAGTCACACATAATAGTAGTCATGAAATGATGAACTATGATAGTGAACAGAATGACAATAACTGTAATGCACATCACTGTAAAAAAAACTATAATCATGGTACTGATATCACCGTTGCTGTAATAAAACCAACAACATAATAACACCCTGGATAACTCAGTGAGTAATGTGGGGAAGTACGTATGTACTGTGAGTGTGCATATGCACGGGTATCCCAAATAGCCAGGCCGAGCCCCCACCGCCAGAAAGCCATCAGTAACACAGGAGCAGGCAGCACAAAGATCAGTGCCCCAAGAGCCAGCCCAGAGGGCCCTCCCCCCCGAGAAGACCAGCAAGGGGCCGCAGAGAGGCAATCTCAACCAAAGACAGAGCGCTGGCGGGCTGGAGGACAGCCAACCCTCGAGACCAGCAAGAGATCACACCCCACAAAGGCAGACGAGCACCGGGGGCCACACACTGGCAGGCCCAGAGACACCCCCGCAACCGGAAAGAAGCCCGCCTACGTCGGAAGCGCCAATGCCCCCCCCCCAAGCGCCCGGCAGAGCATGACCCCCCCAGCAGGCCCGGCCCCAAGGCACACGCCCTCCTCCCCATGCCCGTCACCCAGGCCCACAGTACCCGTGAGCAGGACCAAGCCCCAACCCCCCAGACAGCCCGACGCCCCAGCAGCCACCACAGCTCAGCAACCACAAGCCCCCGCGGCGGCATGCGGGCCATCCATAGCACTGGCATCGCCCTCCGGAGACTGCTGAATCCGCCCCAAGAGCGCAGAGGCGCCCGCGGCACGTGTTAGTCCAAGGGAAGCACTGCAAGCCGTCCCCCCTGCGCAAGCCCGGGCATCAACAGGCCCCAACGGGCCACCACAGGGAAGGGCAGGCAAACCAGACAAAAGCATCCCACAAGCCACCCACAGCGAGCCACTGCGCCGCAACGGCCAGTGGACAGATCCACGGCCACACCCCCGACCCTGGCGGAGGTACCCCAATCCAGCCCACTCCACCCGTGTACAGTATGTGATAAGGTATGATTGTGTCTATTATGCAATTAAAAATATAAAAAAATAAAATAAAAGAGGACAGGTCTGAAGAGCTGGTCTGTGTCCCTGAGGGATCTATCTGTGTGCATGTATATGATAGGGGTATATGTGGATAATAGCTAACGATGCAATTAAAATTGGGGGACAGCTGCCGCACAGTGGGCCCCTCACCTGACCAGCCCCCCCAAACCCTAAGTGTCGACTGTGTGATTAAAATTGGGGGGTGACAGGTCATTGGCATGGTAGGGGCAAAGGAGCCTCCGCAAGGCAGGTCCCCTCCCCGACCACGCCCGACCGTAGACCACCCACGGAAGTCCTATATGTATGTGAGGTGGTGCAGCGGAACAGGAAGGACGAGGGCACCACATGCCCACACCCCAACACAGCCCAAACCGAGCAGGGGGGGACCAAGGACACATGACCGACAGGCCACCCACCACAGCCCAGGCTCGGGCGAGCCACAGGCTGCAGGACACACCACAGGCCCTACTCGGCCCGCCAGTGTGCCCAGTCCGGCCCACACAACCCCCCAGAAGCGATACCACCAGCGCCCCCAACATCGGAGCCCCACCGGAGGTAGCGTCCACAGCGCCACCCCCAAACCGCCAAACACCACGGACCAGCCACACGCCCAAAGGCAGACCCGACCGCCACCAGAACAGCGGGAACCGTGCCGGCAAGGGAGCTACACCACAGTGACTACAAGCGAACCGGACCCCACATAGAGCGGAGCACGGCCACACCCACGAAGCACGTAAGCCAGAGGCGCCAAGGAGGGACAGAGAAGCAAGCACCGCACGACAGGGCCCACGAGAAGAGCGACCCCCCGCCCGCCCCGCCTCCCACCACGCTGCAGACCGGCCATCACCCCACCCCCGCCCATCCACTAACACACCAAGGGAGATACCCCGGAGGCAGGCAGACAACCGCCAGCCAGGAAACAGAGACAAGCCAGACACCAGCAAGTAGCGAGGACCCCCCACCAAAGCCACCCTCGACCACCTCACCCCAGAGTAAGCATCCCCCCGTCGATCCCGGCCAGCGCCACGCAGATGAACAACCCGCCCGCGGCCCCCCCCCCCCCCCCCCCCCCCACCCACCCACCAAACCACAGCGTCCCCGTCCCTGAAGGGAGAAAGGAAGGGAGAAAGGAAGGGACCACCCCAACCTCCCCGCAGCCACCCCATCACCCGACTCGGACCCCTACCCACCCCCACCCACCAGCCCCCCCAGGAAGGCAGCCCAGCAAAGAAGACCAAGGACACCAAGCCCACGCCAGCCCGCCCCCGAGGCACCAAGGCCACCAAGCGACCAGGACCACATCCCAAGCCAGACGAGCGAGACTCCCAGGGGCAGAGCCAGACGCCCTCAGCCCCTCGAGAGTCAGGTCAGGAAATTAATTATTGGTGCCCATTTAGACTGAAATTCTGACACTTGTTCTTTAGATTCAGCAGACATTCTCTCAATAGCTATATGATCTAACAGGACATTTTTGTAAAGAGCTATGTTCAGTTTCTTCCTTGATTTCCAATCGATAAGAATGGTTTTCTTGGCGATGCTTAATGCGGTGATGAGAAGCTGAGAATATTTTATTAAAAAGCTCTTGACATTCAAATTACAATGTTAAATGCAATAGGGTCAATTACGTCATTGCAATTATGTGATGTAAATGTTATTACTGTTATATAATTACACAAAATCTATGTTCAAGTAATACCTGATGTTTGTTTCGTCATGTCATTAATGTGGAACGTCAACGTCTGTCGCTGTGTGCCCCCTACTGCTCTAATTAGTGTGACACCTCATTTCTCAAGTTTAGGCCACGCCGTTGTACTTCCTTTTTGTTCCTGATCTCGTGACCAAACCAAGTAGTGAAAACTAAAACAAAGCAGACGTGATACAATTTAGGCTGGAACAGATACACTGGAAAACAATACTTGATTAGGTGTTCCATTCAATGTCCAGAAGAAAATACAATATCAGACAATCCATGCAACACCCAGTCAGTCCAGAGCCAGTATCGCTGATATTGATGCAGATACTAGACTTTCTAAATTGCATTGTTTAATAAAATTGAATCATTTTAGGCCAACTTGCCTTTAACTTCTTTATCATGATAATAATGAGACTAAAATGCACCACAATGAGTGAATCATAAGAACTGAAGTCAGTAAAAGAACTGAAATCACTACTCTAAACACCGAATGTGGAAGCAAGCAAACTTCATCAGTTACAGCTTTTAGTGAAACACCTTTAACTATAAATGAAACAGTCACAGCAGTCATCATGTCTTTCTTTTGCATATGAATAAAAACAAGATATATTTATTGAACAAAGACACGTGCAAAGAATATTACAACACAGTGGCAACACAGTGACTGCATGGAAGTCAGGTGAGTCAAACAGTAGAGCACCAGTGATTCTGCATGTGTCTTTTCCAAGTGGACTTCCAAGAAAATGTGTCACCACAATTTGAGCAAGTAAAAGGTTTTTCTCTTGTGTGCGTTCTCATGTGTGAGTTCACGTCTGACTTTCGAGGAAAGCATTTACCACAGTCTGAGCAAGTAAAAGGTTTTTCACCTGTGTGTGTTCTCATGTGTGATTGCATCGCTGACTTCTGAGTGAAGCCTTTACCGCAGCCTGAGCAACTAAAAGGTTTTTCTTCTGTGTGTGTTCTCATGTGTCTTTGCATGTTTGTTTTTTGAGTGAAGCGTCTACCACAGTCTGAACAAGTAAAAGGTTTTTCTCCAATGTGTGTTCTCATGTGTGATTGCATGTATGACTTTTGAGCAAAGCATTTACCACAGTATGAGCAAGTAAAAGGTTTTTCTCCTGTATGTATCCTCATGTGTATACGCATGTCTAACTTTTGAGTGAAGCATTTACCACACTCTAAGCAACTAAACGGTTTTTCTCCTAGGTGTGTTCTCATGTGTCTTTGCATGTTTGCTTTTCGAGTGAAGTGTTTACCACAGTCTGAGCAACTAAAAGGTTTTTCTCCTGTGTGTGTTATCATGTGTCGAATCAAATTACTCTTACCAGAAAATCTTTTATTACAAACTGAGCAGTTAAAACGTTTACCTTTCTTCTTTTTAGAGCTTTCAAAGTGTTTGTGGTCAGTGTGAGTCATCATATCACCTTCACAGTCTGCATCGCTGCTAAGCGATTCTTGATTGTAGTCACTGTCTTCATATTCAGAAGAGTGTGACGTTGTGTCGTCACTATCTGACAGTGGAGCTAAGAGGTTGTCTGCTTGTGATCCTCCACAGTGGTCTCCATCAGCTTCTGTTGTCATATGTTGCAGTGAGCTGCTGCATGAAGGCTCCGCCTCTCTCATCTCCTCACTTGGACTATGATGAAGCTGTGACGACTCAGGTGGTTTGTCTTCGGTCACCGTCGAGACACCAGTCAGTGGCAACCTGGTGAGATCAGCCTCCTCTGGCCCTAGAAGATGCTCTCCCTTCTGAGTGATCGAGAGTTCTTCCTCTTCCTCTTTAACATAGGAGGGTTGTGGCTCCGCCTCTTCCTCTTTAATGTGGGTGGGCTGTGGCGCCTCCTCTTCCTCTTTAACATAGGGGGCCTGTGGCTCCGCCTCTTCCTCCTTAATGTGGGTGGGCTGTGGCGGCTCCTCTTCCTCTTTAATGTCACCCACATTAAGGTGGAGGAGCCACAGCCCACTCGGCTGTGGCTTTGCCACTCTCATCTCCTCACTTGGACTATGATGAAGTTGTGAGGACTTAGTTGATTTGTCTTCAGGGTCTTCCGTCACCGCAGAGACACCAGTCATTGGCAACCTGTGGCAACCTGGTGAGATCAGCCTCCACTGGTCCGAGAAGATGCTCTCTCTCCTGAGTGATCAGGAGTTCTTCCTCTTTAGGGGGACTGTGGCTCCTCCTCCTCCTCTTTGTCTGTAGCTCCGCCTGCTCCAATGTGGAGCTCTTCTTGATGACCAATCAGCTGCTGGATGTTTACAGAACACAAACAGGAATTATTGTGGAAACTTATTGTCTACTGTTAAAAAAAGAAGCCAATTTTTACTATAATTCAATGAAAGTCAGGACAATGACAGGACGGTGTTATATTTTTATTTGTACGTATTAACGGCTCCAAATGAACTGAAAATTTTAATCAAGCTAAGAAATACCACACATGAGAAAATCTATTTACCTAATACTAGTTTCTCAGGGTTTCAGCTACATGTAATTGATCCTGGCGGCCCACCACTACAAAATAAAAGCCACCACCTCTTAGTTTGAAAACAATTTCAAATATTTCACTCCACTTTATTTTGAAAACATGCACCAGAATCGCCTCTCTGCCGTGTCGGCACTTGCTCATGTCGCGGCACTAGCGTCTGGTGTTGACGTCATTCAACTTTCTGGCATCTTTTATCTATTCACACTGCCTTTCTGGCGGTAGCTAGCTAGATCACAGGTCGCTAGAAGTGGCTATCACATTCATTGTATTGTATTGTACTTTATTTATCCCACTGCAGGGAAATTCACTTGTTACAGCAGCAAGCAAGATACGCAAGTAAAGAATACATAGTGACATAGTGAATACAACATGGTTCAGGTGGTGCAGGTGTTGTAGAGCCTGACAGCGGTCGGTATGAAGGACCTGCGGAACCTCTCCTTCTTACACCGTGGGTGTAACAGTCTGCTGCATCCTTCTCTCCCCCACTTCCTCCACGGAGTGACGGAGCCTCACATACTGTGGTCTGTTGGTGGGGTAGTCTATAACCCATGCAGTCAGGTGTTGGTCTACTCCCACACTCTCCATCTTCACTCTGAGTAGTGACGGCTGGATGGTGTTAAAGGCACTGGAAAAGTCCAAAAACATGACCCTCACAGCGCTCCCGCTGTCCTCCAGGTGTTGCTATGCCATGCCATGCTAACTTACTTTTTAAATTGTCACTTAATCTTGCTCTCGTTATTATCATACTTATAGTTGGTCTTCCAAACACTAGATGTGCATCTAAGTTGTTCAACAAACACGTAGTGTCCAGCTTTAGACAGCGACGCTATCACAGGCGTCTCCAACAGGTACTGTAGCTCATATGCTAGCGGTAGCTCACCAGCTGATGATTCACTCTTTACTGTTCCCTGGTTTTACCAGATCTAACTTATTGTGTGGCGATATGGGGTAATAACTATAAAAGTAATCTGAATTCGCTAAATGTACTACAATAGAGATCAGTTAGGATAATCCATCACGCTGCGTATAGAGAACATAGAAATCCTTTATTTCTAAAACCACAAATATTAAAATTTGCTGATCTAGTAAATTTTCAAACAGCTAAAATTATGCATAAAGCAAACAATAACCTGCTCCCCAAAAATGTCATACAATACTTTTCAACAAGAGAGGCCAAATATGATGCCAGGGAAAAACTAAACTTAAAACACTTAGCGTAGATGCGAGAACAACGCTAAAAACCCACAGCATTTCAGCATGTGGAATCCAATTATGGAACGGATTGAGTAAGGAACTCAAACAAAGCACCAAGATGAGGGAATTCAAGAAACAATACAAGCAGTTGATGTTTGCAAAATACAAGGAAGAAGAGTTTTGAACCACTGTGTCCAAAATGCTATGTCTCATCACTACACTCCTCATTACTCTTCATTCTTGCTCCATTGTAACTTGTATGCATGTTAAAATAAAATTAAACCATTAACATTACCATTACAGTTGAATAGGAGTGTTTTCAGCTTGGATTTGAACAATGCCAAAGCTGAGACTTGGCGCATATGTTCTAGAAGACTATTCCACATTTTTGCAGCATAAAACTGAAAGGCAGCCTCACTGTGTTTAGTCCTGACTCTGGGCACCTGCAGGAGACCACTCCCTGAGCCTCTCAGAGCTCCAGATGTTTTATGTGGCTCTAACATGTCAGAAATTTACTTTGGCGCAAGCAGAGCTGTTTTAAAGTCTATTCTCTGAGCGAATGGCTAATGACCAAAATGCACTAAATGTATATATTTTCATTTGGCAGGCAGAGGGAAAGAGTAAGGTGTGGAGCCACTTCACCAAAGACTCAACAGGCGTTACATTAGATGCAACATGTGCAGTGTGCAAGTTAGCCAGGGTGTGTTATTATGTTGACAGTGTTACTAGTTAAACTTCCTAGTTTTCATTTAGTAGTCTTCTGCTTCTTTGTGTTGAATCCTATTTTTGGGTATCATAAGAAAATATTTTGGGCCGCACGGTGGCCTAGTGGTTAGCATGTTGGCCAACACTGTAACAGTCTGGAGATTGGGAAGATCTGGGTTCGATTCTCCGTTGGGCATTTCTGAGTGGAGTTTGCATGTTCTCCCGTGTGTGCGTGGGTTTCCTGCGGGTACTCCGGTTTCCTCCCACATTCCAAAAACATGCAGGTGAGGTTGATTGGCGACTCTAAATTGTCCATAGGTATGAATGTGAGTGTGAATGGTTGTTTGTCTATATGTGCCCTGCCATTGGCTGGCCACCAGCCCAGGGTGTACCCCGCCTGTCGCCCGAAGTTTTGGTTTGGTTTGGTTTAGTTTATTTGAACATGAAGGTTCCAATGGAATACATCTCATGAATCATCCTTTCACAGTTCCACATGTCCAAAAGGAGTAGAAAGAAGCAAATCTTATTTAATCCTACCCCCCTTCCATTCCACATCTTGTACAGTACATGTTGTTCACTTCCTGCATTCCATCTCATATTTTCTATAAGAGTAAGAATAAATAATAAATAACAGTAAGAAGCGTTGTACTGTAAAAAAAAATTTAACTCTTATGAGATATTTTTGTTGATATTTTTATATTTGTCCAAAGGTGTCCTGTCATATTTTCCTCCACTTCGTCCTTGAAACAAAGATTCATTGATTCCATAATGGGTCCCGGCAGCTGAAACTTCTACCTTCCTTCAGCATCTCCAGTAGTCCAACTTTTTGTGCGATGGTTATCATCCTCCACTGTTTTTTGGGTGTGACCGCAGGTGCCTTTGATGGTGCAGAATGTTTCGTCGACATTGTGGGTGTAAGACTTGCAAACATACAGCACTTCAGAGTCACACTGCTAGCGATCGAACATTTATGTAAATTTGGCAAGCTGAACGCATTCTGTACTGCACTGGAAGGCATGGAGACCCTTAGCCAATCAGGATGCAGAACACAATGCATGGGTTCTCTGGGTTCCCCACTGGCCATCTTGACATTTCAGGTATCAACTTATTGCCACCTCTAAGTGAGTAATGGTCTCACCTTGGCCACCCCAATGAAATTTCTGGCTCCACCATTGCTGCTGCACTAAGAGTGCTCGGCTGACATAAGAATTATGACACTTGATTTTCTTCCCTGGACTTTTTGATGATCAAAAAAATCTAAATCGGCTACTCTGTTGACTTTTCAAACAAATGTCACAGTCTAAGCTTAATCGTAAGTATTTCTCAGATGTTGTTTCAGCCACGTTGGGAAGCTAATTTCTGATGCTGTATCCATTAGCTTCACAACAGATATGTCATGTTAAACATATCTGTATCGGTAACGGAAATTGAAAGTTGGACAATATCGGCATATCGGTTATCAGCAAAAAAGCCAATATCGGACATAAAACTGTTGAATTTGCACATGTTCTGATTTCCTGACGGTGTAGTTAGCCTCACATTTTCCCAAACTAACTGCTGTAGTATAACAAGGGGGGGGGGCATTTATGTGCGAAGTGAGTTTTGTGGCACTACACGTCACAGAAGTGAAATAATGAATTAATGATCGTTTATTGTTTCTTTTCGATATAGACATTTGTACTGTCCCAGCGCTCCTGTGTCGATGCCGGCTGCTCATAGAGATCAATATATTGTACATTAATCAATCACAAGCTCACAATCACTTTGTTATATCATCACAGCTATGACATTGAACGAAGCCTAAAATGGCGGCTAACGTTTTCATCGTGTTGGCTACGGACGCTTTTTAACTGGGCAAAATCACTCTCATTCTCAAACATTTAGCAAAATCAGACGTTTCTGCACTTCATGTATATATGTATGTACATTCACACACACCATTCTCGGAAGGGCAAAATATTAACTGCATCACAACGTTTGTGTTTCGTAGCTCTCTGCACGCGCACACAGTTCAAACAAAGTTCCATATAATAAACAAAACTCACCAACACTCAATTCTTGCTAACAAAGAGGTGATCCTAGGGGATCATCGACCAGGTAAGTATCGTTTTCGGGATCCGTTAATCACTTTTCATTCCACTTCCTCTCGCAGGTACTCTGCGCTGTCAGGTTGTCGACTGCACTGCTAACGCTACAACGCATAATCTGCGCATGTGCAGAACGCGTCTGCATCCGGTCGAACTATTTTTCGGCAGTCACGTGTTGTGGGCAAGATGATTTTTTAAAAAAAAAATCTTTATTTACAAAGAACAAGTACAAATGAACAGCATATAAACAACAGAAAACACAGAGCATGGCCAGGGGTTACATTAAATAAAAACTTTAAAGCAAAGCAAATTGTTAAGATTTTGAGTGCTTTTTGCTGTCAGATTTGTCGATAAATTAAATATATAGTTCAACATCTTGGAGGAAACATCGGACATTATCAACTCACAGAGAACACCTTCAAAATAAGAGCGCAGTTTGCTGTCTAACTGTGTAAACAAAATAAGAGTGCCATAGAATGTTTTACCTTGAAGCAGTAGAATTGTATCGGTGACTGCATCTTCCTTAATTACAAGCACAGGCATTACAGTTGGTCGAAAATTTTGTCGCAATGCGTGCAGAGGCTGACACCTCATTAGAAAAGTTAGCCATTTTGTTACCAATAAATAACTGACAGTTACAATTTGAGACAAGTGTATTTAATTATATGGGCTGAGGTTTGTAGCTTTTGATACAAGACTCCACTGAATTTAATTATATTGTCATATTTTTTAAAATGAGACACTCGACTAATACCAGATCATTTCTTTCACAGGTTCACTGCCCACAGCATACATATTCAGAAGGTTCTATAATGGTAAGTGCTCTCATATTATTTTAAGCACTAAATTAGCATTTTCATTTACCTTCAGAAACATGTTAAAACTTGAATTATTGATAAAAAAAATGTATTTGTATTTTCCACATTTGGTTATAGTTGAAAATAAAGACTTGCTTTATTCTGCTGGTGTAAACAAGCTAGTGTTAGTCCTTGTGTGTAATTAAAGATATATCAATTTATTTCGACATGATAGCTGGTTTCCATCTTGTTTTGAGTTTTTGAGCATTTCTGTTTCAGTTTGGCTTGCACATTGAGGATAAATGACATGACTAATAATGAGCTTGATGTATGTTCCAGAATTAGGTGCAGGGAATGTGGGGTTCTAAGGGGTGTACAGTAACTGTATCAGTTCGGTCCAAGCTTTTGCATCACTACAAATTAAAGCAGCCACATTTTGGGCGGAGTTCTCCTCATCTCTCTCATCCATGCACAGTTAAGACGTGGAATGCCAACAAAGTAAAATCCACACCACAGGAATCACTCACAAAAAACAAGCTATGTATATTCAGTTGTCACATTTGTAGTTGTAGTGATTTAGCATCAGAGAAGGATTATTTTTCTCAAACGAAACAAGGCGGTCATTTGTATGTTTTTAGGCTTTGACTTTAAGACAAACATTTATTGTACTTTTAAATCACACAAAAATCGAAAACATTGGCAAAACTATTTATTTATTTTGTTCAGAAATAATTTTGAGCCTTAAAATGTAGATTTAAACTAAAATCAGTTTCAAAAATGTTTAAAACTTTCTTCTTGTCATTTTAATGAATTACATAGTTTTCATGTGTGTTTTGGCTGTTACATTGTCATGAACTCTGACCTGCCTGGGTTACTGGTTTTACGGTATGTTAAAAAAAAACATTTGCACTGTAGAGAGAATTTCTCACTGAGTAATTTAATGTGTACTTTGGTTTGGTTTGGTTTAGTTTATTTGAACATGAAGGTTACAATGGAATACATCTCATGAATCATCCTTTCACAGTTCCACGTGTCCAAAAGGAGTAGGAAGAAGCAAAGCTTATTTAATCCTACCCCCCATCCATTCTACATCTAGTACAGTACATGTAGTTCACTTCCTGGATTCCATCTCATGTTTTCTGTGATAGTCAGAATAATACATAAAAGATAACGGTAAGACCCCCCCCCCCCAAATTGTAAATATATATATATATATATACACATATATATATATATACACACATATACATTAATAATAATAATAATAATAATAATAAATAAATACATGTTTAAAATAAATCATTGTAATAATCAAGACTCTTCTGCCGTGTATTTAGCAAACACCAACTGCTTGTATTGTTTTTTGAATTTGCTCATCTCTGTACATTGTTTTAGTTCCTTACTCAATCCATTCCATAATTTAATTCCACACACGGAAATGCTGTGGGTTTTCAGCGTAGTTATCGCATATAAATGTTTTAGGTTTAATTTTCCTCTAAGATCATATTTCTCCTCTCTGATAGAAAAATACTGTATGAGGTTTTTGGGTAACGAGTTGTTATTAACTTTATACATTATTCTAGCGGTTTGAAAGTTTACTAAATCTACAAATTTTAATATCTGCGATTTTAAAAATAGAGGGTTTGTAAGTTCTCTATACTTGGCATTATGAATGATCCTCACCATCTTTTTTGCAGTACAGTGAGTGAGTGAAGATTGCTTTTGTAATTATTTCCCATATCTCCACACAATACGTTAGATATGCTAATACTAAGGAACAGTACAGAGTGTGGAGTGATTTTTGGTCAAGAACATATTTTGCTTTATTCAATATAGAGATATTTCTCGCCACCTTTTGCTGTATATATTTAATATGAGATTTCCAACTCATTTTTTCATCTATTATAACCCCAAGGAATTTATATTCTTCCACTTTTTCAATATCCGTTCCATTAATTTGTATTTGGTCGTACATCTCCCTTCTGCTATTACCAAATAGCATTATTTTAGTTTTACTTAAGTTCAGGGATAATCTGTTCCTGTCAAACCATGATTTTAATATGACCATTTCATCCTTGACCTTTTTAATTAGTTCTTGTGTGCTTTCACCAGAACAAAAAGCGGTGGTATCATCCGCGAATAAGACCAATTTTAAGTCCTTTGTTACTTTACAAATGTCGTTGATATACAAATTAAACAGTTTTGGTCCCAGTATGGACCCCTGGGGTACTCCACACGTGGTGTGTAAACTCCCAGATGTATATTCTCCTAGCTTTACAAATTGTTTCCTCTTTGCTAGGTAGCTTTTAACCCAATTCAAAACGAATCCTCTAATTCCGTACCTTTCTAATTTTGAAATTAAGATATTGTGATTAATTGTATCGAAGGCTTTTGTCAGATCCATGAATACAGCTGCTGCGCATCTTCTATTGTCCATAGCAGTTGTGATTTCCTCCGTGATTTCAATCTACTTTATTGTAGTTTCAAATGCAAAAAGTTAGAAAGTTAAAGTTAGATTTCTTCTAAAAAGGCCTATTGTTGAGATCTGGTGAAATCAACAGCTGTGTTGAAATTCCCCAAATCTCAACTTTTTAGCAGCCACTCCCACTGTAAATGTTGTCCATACAGCAAAGCTCATGTGAACAGCCCAATTATCATGTCCATCTAGTATAAACTGTGAATGTTCTTTATGGGACAGAGGTAATGTAAACAGCCCAGTTATCATGGCCAACTACTTTCATCCATGACTGAATGCATCCCATTGATTAAAAGTCATGTGACCCACCTAATTAGCAAGCCCATAGTCAGTGTGTTGGTTAGGGCTTAGTCAGGGGGTCTTGATGCCACTCTCATCATTTCAAACCACAAAAGTACATCATAGTAAACTATGTGTATACACTCAGTATTTAGAAGTATAATTTGTCACAGTTTATATTCCATTTGATGTGTGATTAACCTGACTGATGTCATCTATGACTGAATGTACTTCATTGATCAAAATTCATGTGCTTTCTCTGTTTCTAGAAGTCGTTTATTATTTTCTTAATTTATACATTCTTTTAAAATGTATCTCCTATCTATTACTTATTGCTTATCATATTGTGTTTATCTCATCCATACTATTTATGTATTATCTTCTTTGATTTTCATCCATCCATCTATCTTCTACCGTTTATCTGAGATCTCAGCAGCCTAAGCAGGGAGGCCCAGACTTCCCTCTCACCGGCCAAACTCCTCCACTTGGGGAAGGATCTCATCCCCGATCCGGAGATGGCACTCCACCATTTTCTGGGCGACAACCATGGACTTGACCTTGGAGGTGCTGATTCTCATTTCGGCCGCTTCACACTCGGCTCCGAACCGATCCAGTGAAAGTTGAAGTTCACGGCTCGATGAAGCTAGCAGGACCACATCATCTGCAAAAAGCAGAGACTCAATCCTGCAGCCACCAAACCGGAACCTCTCAACGCCCTGGCTGCGCCAAGAAATTCTGTCCATAAAAATAATTCACAGAATCAGTGACAAAGAGCAGCCCTTGCGGAGTCCAACTCTCCCTGGAAACGGGTCCGACTTATTGCCGGGAATGCGAACCAAACTCTGACACCGGCCATACAGGGAACGAACAGCCTGAATTAGCTGGTCCGATACCCCATACTCCCAGAGTACCCCCTACAGAATTCCTTGAGGAACACGATCGAATGCCGTCTCCAAGTCCACAAAACACATGTAGACTGGTTGGGCAAACTCCCACGCACCCTTAAGGACCCTGCTGAGAGTGTAGAGCTGGTCCATAGTTCCACTATCAGGACAAAAACCACACTGCTCCTCTTGAATCCGAGATTCAACTATCCAGTGGATCCTCCACTCCAGAACCGCTGAATATACCTTACCAGGGAGGCTGAGGAGTGTGATTCCATGATAGTTGGAACACACTCTCCGGTCCCCCTTCTTCAAAAGGGGGACCACCACCCCGGTCTGCCAATCCAGAGGTACTGCCCCCGATGTCCACGTGATGCTGCAGAGTCGTGTCAACCAAGACACGCCTACAGCATCCAGGGCCTAAGGAACTCCAAGCGGATCTTCCACCAAGGAGCTTTTTGACAACCTCAGCAACCTTAGCCCCAGATATAGGAGAGCCCAGCGTGGAGTCCCCAGGCTCTGCTTCCCCATAGGCAGACGTGTCGGTGGAATTGAGGAGGTCTTCGAAGTATTCTTTCCACCGATCCACAACATCCCGAGTGGAGGTCAGCAGCACTCCATCCCCACCATACACAGTGCTTCCCCCTCCTGAGACTCCGGATGGTGATCCAGAATGTCTTCGAAGCCGTCCGGGAGTCGTTCTCCATGACTTCTCCGAACTCCGCCCATGTCCCAGTTTTTTCCTCAGCCACTGCCAGAGCCGCAGACCACTTGGCCTGCCGATACCTGTCAGCTGCTTCCGGAGTCCCATGAGCCAAAAAAGGCTCGATAGGACTACTTCTTCAGCTTGACGGCATCCCTCACCACTGGTGTCCACCAACGGGTTCTGGGATTACCGCCAAGACAGGCACCGACCACCTTATGGCCACAGCTCCGATCAGATGTCTCGACAATGGAAGCATGGAACATGGCCCATTCAGAATCAATGTCCGCCACCTCCCTCGGAACATGGTCGAAGCTCTCCCGCAGGTAGGAGTTGAAACTCCTTCTGACAGCGGACAACCGTGAACAGGGGACTCTGCCAGTCATTCCCAGCAGACCCTCACAATACGTTTGGGCCTGCCTGCCATACTGCCCCACCATCAGAGCCATCTTTCCACCAGGTGGTGATCAGTGGACAGCTCCGCTCCTCTCTTCACCCGAGTGTCCAAAACATATGGTCGCAAGTTCGATGATACGACCAAAAAGTCAATCATCAAAGTGGTGGCCTAGGGTGTCCTGGTGCCAAGCGTACATGTGGACCACTCCGGTTCAAATCAGGGGGACCGTTCCTCCCAATCACGCCTCTCCAAGTCTCACAGTCGCTGCCAACGTGAGCGTTGAAGTCCCCCCAGCAGAACAAGGGAATCCCCTGAGGGAGCCCTCTGCAGTACTCCCTCTAGAGACTCCACAAAGGGTGGGTAATCTGAACTGCTGTTTGGCACATAAGCACAAACAACAGCCAGGACCCGTCCCCCCACTCGAAGGCGAAGGGAAGCTACCCTCTCGTTCACCGGGTTAAACTCCTACATACAGGCCCAACAAGAATTCCCACCCCTGCCCATCGCCTTTCACTGCTGGCAACGCCAGAGTGAAACAAAGTCCATCCCCACCTCTGTTGATCTCCGAGCACTCTGCCCAAACCTCCCCTTCACAGTACTCAGTTCATCATTACCCCCACAACTCAATCAGTGTCGGAGCCAGAAATTTTTCATTGGGGTGACCAAGGTGAGACCATTACTCACATATGGGTGGCAATAAATTGATACCTGAATTGTCAAGATGGCCAATGGGGTGGCCGGAGAGTGACCAGGGGTGGCCACGGCCATCTTGTAGCCCCGCCACTGCTTTTGGACTGTCCATTAGAGCAATTAATAGCTGAGCAGTGTACCGACGACATGTTTTCAATGTATAGTTTCTGGATTCTGCTCCACATCATGGTGGCCAAACCCACGCAGGACATAATACGCAAGTTGATGCCGATCGGCACTGCTGCTGTAGATCTGAACTCCTTGGTTTATATGCCCACTCATGCTGCTACAGAAAGCTTCCATTATTAACAGATTTATGTGCTGAATGACGCTTCGGAATTCAAGTCAACATAGTGAAAAAATTTGACCAGAACCAATAGAATCATTGAAAACTTACCTACCGCTCACAGTTCATCCGAGACGTGGTTTTCTTGACAGCTACTCCACACGCAAAGTTGTGTGCTGCAGTGAAATGCGTCCAAGCGGAAACGGCAGTTAGGCTGAACTAATGTTCTGCACAACAGAGCCGCGTTTGTCCAAATTGTCTCACAGCCGTGGGGGTGGCCACTGGGATGGTCACAGCCACCCTGCAACCCCGCAGCTCCGCCACTGCCCTCAATACTCTGGCCAACCCCCCATTGACTCTTCTTGCAAGATGGCGCCCTCCGTGGCAGACGTCTCTGTTTCACTCTCCTGTTTTTTTTCTATTTTTTGCTATTTTATTATTCATATTGGACATTCAACACACTCACACAGTACATTACAACAGAGAGACACTTTTGAACATCGTCAGGGTTCACCATGAACTTTCATTCGGCCTCTCAGACATTGGCTTTCTTCTGCGTCGGGAGGACGCAGCAGCCTGCGGGCCTGGTGAGCTGAATACCCGGCGAGCAAAGCATCCGAGGCGGAAACGAGGCAAGAGGGGCAGCCTGCATGCTAGGCTAAAAGCTAGAGCGACTAGGTCACCGCTACCAAGCCTGCTGCTAGCCAACGTCCGCTCTCTCGAAAACAAGATGGACGAGCTGAGAGCAAGGATTACAGCTCAACGTGAGATCAGAGAGTGCTGTGTCCTCTCCTTCACAGAAACCTGACTGACGGAGGATATACCGGACTCGGCGATCCAGTTGGAAACATTTGCCGCTTACCAGGGAGATCGGACTTTAGAGTCTGGTAAACACAAAGGTGGCGGCGTCTGTGTTTACATAAACAAACGGTGGTGCACAGATGTACAGACGATGGAAAAGCACTGCTCACCGGACATTGAGCTGCTTATGGTAAAATGCAGACCTTTTTATTTGCCTCATGAGTTTAGCGCTGTGTATTTAACTGCTGTTTACATTCC
The DNA here is from genome assembly GCF_027744805.1 of Dunckerocampus dactyliophorus. Taxonomy (NCBI): domain Eukaryota; kingdom Metazoa; phylum Chordata; class Actinopteri; order Syngnathiformes; family Syngnathidae; genus Dunckerocampus; species Dunckerocampus dactyliophorus. Next base: position 32,935,287 of record NC_072822.1, read on the forward strand.
ACCACGAGCTAGCACCGCTAACGCACTGGGCGTCCTACATGACGTCATCGACAAACACGAGACCAAACACCCAGACGCTGTATTTATTATATCTGGCAATTTCAACCACTGCAACCTCAGGACTGTTCTCCCCAAATATTACCAGCATGTAAGCTTTCCCACGAGGGAAAATAGCATCCTGTCTACAGTAACATGAAAGGTGCTTTGAAGGCTGTTCCAAGACCCCACTTTGGAAAGGCCGACCACATCTCCATATTCTTTTATCCAACATACAGACAACTCCTAAAGCAAGCTCCCCCAGTAAGTACAGCAGTTAAAGTGTGGAATGAAGAAAGTACTTCAGGACTGCTTTGGCTGCACAAACTGGGATGTGTTTAGAACTGCAGCGGGGAGGGAAGATTGTACTGTTGATTTGGATGAATATGCTTCCGCTGTTACTGGCTACATTGGCACATGTATAGAGACTGTTACCACCACCAAGTATTACAGAAAATACCCCAATCAAAAACCGTGGATGAACTGTGATGTAAGGGCTAAGCTACGTGCTCGTTCGTCTGCATTTGTCATGGGCACCACTGAGGACTACGAAAAGGCCAGATATGACCTGAGGAGATCCATAAGAGAGGCCAAAAGACAGTACAGACAGAAGCTGGAGGGCTACTATTCCACCTCAGACCCTCGGCGCATGTGGGCGGGGCTCCAGCACATCACAGAGTATCGACAGCGGAGTAGCGTAGCCACGTCCAGCCAAACCACACTTCCAGACGAGCTGAATAAGTTCTACGCCCGCTTTGACACCCAAACTCCTGATGAGCAGAGAGGGTGGCTGGACTTGGGTAGCACACAGGACTCACCTCTCATGGTGACATCAGCTCATGTGCGCAGGGTTCTGAACAAAACAAACCCACAAAAAGCAGCAGGCCCAGACAACATCTCAGGCCGTGCACTTTGGGTTTGCTCATCAGAGCTAGCTGATGTGCTTGCTGACAAATTTAATCTGTCGCTTGCACAAGCATCTGTACCGACTTGCTTTAAGTCCACCACCATAGTGCCCGTACCCAAGAAGAGCAACGTGACCTGCTTAAATGACTATCGCCCTATAGCACTCACTCCTATTGTAATGAAGTGCTTTGAAAGAATAGTCATGACCCACATCAAAAAGAGCATCCCGGCCACTGTGGACCCTCTACAGTTTGTATACCGCCAGAACCGGTCCACGGATGATGCAGTCAACACTGCCATCCACACAGCCCTTTCTCACCTACAGGGCCAGGACACATATGTCAGAATGCTATTTATAGACTATAGCTCTGCTTTTAATACAGTCAGCCCCCACAAACTCACAAATAAGCTCCTCACACTTGGCCTGTCACCCTCCCTGTGTAACTGGGTGTTTAACTTTCTAACAGGCAGGCCCCAGTCAGAGTCCACAATCGCACATCCAGCTCAAGAATTGTGAGCACTGGGACCCCACAGGGGTGTGTGCTGAGTCCGCTCCTCTACACGCTCTTCACCTACGATTGCGTGGCCTCCCAGAACAACACCAGCATCATTAAATTTGCAGATGACACTACAGTCATCGGCCTGATCACTGGTGGTGTTGAAACATCATACAGAAGAGAGGTGGTGGACCTCATAGCTTGGTGTCATGATAACAATCTCCATCTCAATACAGATAAGACTAAAGAGATGATCATCGACCCAAGAACAAGGGAAAAGGAGCCGCATAGACCCCTGTTCATTGATGAGACTGAGGTGGAGAGGGTGAAAACCTTCAAGTTCCTTGGCACACACATCAGCGAGGACCTCACCTGGTCTCACAACACCCAACAAATTATGAAGAAGTCCCAAAGGAGACTGTACTTCCTGAGAAGACTGCGGAAATTTGGCATGTCCACCAAAATCCTTAGTTGCTTCTACAGATGCACTATCGGAAGTGTCCTTACCGCCTCCATCACTGTTTGGTACAGTAACTGTACAACAGGTGATAGGAAGGCACTCCAGCGGGTGATCAAGACCTCACAGAACATTGTTGGGGCAGCCCTCCCCTCACTGCAAGACATTTATAAATAGAGTCCTACAAAGAACACACAACCTCATCAAGGACAGCACACATCCACAACACTCATTATTCACACTCCTTCCGTCAGGCAGACGCTACAGGAGTTTGAAGTCCAGGACCACAAGGCTGGCAAACAGCTTTTACCCACAGGCCATCAGGCTTCTCGACGAAGCACTCACACACGCCGCACGCAACACACGCACACACTCATAGCACTTTATTATTTATTTATTGATTGATTGATTTATTTGTATTAATGTCTCTTCTGTTGGTGTTGCTTAATTTATTGGTATTTATGTTTCTGATGTTCTTATTCATTTTCTTGTGTTTTTCTTTCTTTCTTTTTCTGGGAGAATGAACAGAACAAGAATTTCATTGCATAGCAGAACTACCTGTTTAACTGTGCACATGACAATAAAACTCTTGAATCTTGAAGACACACAGACCCCCTGGTTGTCCTTCTCACCTCTCGAGGTGGGGGTTCAACTGAGGAGGATAACGACCAGGAAGGCTGCAGGACTGGATGGCTTTAGCTCCAGGCTCCTCAGGTCCTGCTCGGACCAGCTGAGTGGGATTATTGGACATTTGTTCAATATGAGCCTGAAACTGGGGAGGGTGCCATACCTCTGGAAGACGTCCTGCGTGGTACCTGTAACAAAGACCACACACCCAAAGGGCCGTAGCTGCTACAGGCCGGTGGCTCTGACATCCCACCTCATGAAGGCCCTGGAGCGGCTGGTCCTTGCTCACCTGTGCCCCCTGGTGAGATCGTCCATGGATCCATTGCAGTTTGCGTACCAGCCTGACGACGCCCTAATTTTTCTCCTCCATCAAGCACTGTCCCACCTGGAGTCACCTGGAAGCTTTGTTCGGGTTCTCTTCCTGCACCTGAGCAGTGCTTTCAACAAAGACTAATATCCTGAGGGACAAGCTGGAACGTTCAAGGCTGGACCGTCACTTCACCTACTGGATTGTGGACTACCTCACCAGCTGCCGACAGTATGTGAGAACCCGGGAATGTGTGTCAGAGACTGTTATCTGCAGTTGAGGGGCCCCCCAGGGAACGGTACTGGCACGGCTCCTCTTCACCCTCTACACTGTTGACTTTTCCCACCTGTTACCCGCCTGCCACGTACAGAAGTTCTCTGACGACTCTGCCATTGTTGGACTCATCACAGATGGGGACGACCGTCGTCCAGACAATAAAGGCAGATCGAGCAGGAAGCGCAAGATCCGCCTCGAAGGACCAATTGTTAGAATGCATTGCTTTAGGTTCGTTATCCTTAATGCGTCCAAATAAGTCTTGAAAATGATAGCTCAGTTTTGACAGTTTAATGCACCAGGAAGAATGATACCAGGAAGAATGATACACAGCTGCGGGGTCTTTTTGCCTAGCTCAGCCCTCCCTCGTGCGCAGGTAGGGAAGGCCATCCTGCACGCCTTCTATGTGCGACATAGAGGTCTCAGCTAGTTGTTGCCGGTCACTTCTAAATATGCAAAAGCATTGTGATAATAGAAGAATATTGTCAGGCCACAAGCAAGAGATGGTTACAGCAATCAGACAGTCCGCTCTGGTCACACTAACATGTGCCAAGAGAGGCTTATAAGTAACTACATCTAATATTCCTAATCAAATATCATGACATTACCACGACCACATCACTACTATCAGGAGAACCAGAGTATAGGGCGAAGGAGCCACCTGCTCAGGCCCAGCAAAGTGCACTGTATTCGGACACATGCTCCAAGGAGCCAGCATGCCGCTACTGAGTTCTCTGGCAAACCTTTTGCACTTTTCAAACGCTGAGGCGCTGGCTTTTCAGGTGGCTGATAAGTTGGGGGGTTTATTGTCTATGTTTTTTTTTTCCCCTCATCACAGAGCTTTTGGTACAACTAGCACACAAAATGTCTTCCTTAGAAAGTGAATGTTTGTTTGCGAGTGAGCTCAGGGGAAGTTAGGACAGGCCGTTAACGCCACAGGCAGGAGGAAAAAGGAGCGCTTGATTTGCTCACCCGCACAGTACGGGTAATCTCACCTCATTGGAGCATTTTTCAAAAATTATCGGTTATCTGAGCTATTTTTAATGTTATCGGATTTGTCAGTATGACGTCATAATTCCCTCACATCGGCCCGATAATAATTGTGCACCCCCAGTTTAAATTCTATATTTGCTTGAGTTGATTAAGACTGAAGATGACTGAAAGATTTGAGCAAAAAAAAAGTAGAAAATATTTATCTGTTTGACTTTTAATAATACACCTCATCATTCACTACATTGTTTGAAGGACATATTTTTGGACGTTAGCGTAATTGGAGGGTAAAAATTTGACATTGTCTGGCCAACGTAAAGTGTGCTCTGCATGGCTCTCATATTTATATCAAAAAACAAGTCATGTTGACATGGAGGCAACAGGCGGGTATTTACTTGAGGGAACGTGGCACGTGAAACGTCACCTCTCTGTTGGGGAAGGAGCCTGCGTCACATCAGTCCTTGCATGACTACTCAGCCCGTTAGTCTTCTTATATTACAATATTTTGTGGCGCAAACCTAGTGGTCACAAGGAGGTACAGCATTTTATAATTCAGAGCAGTAAAATATGAGAACAGTATAGACATATTTCGAAGATGAAAAAGACAGTTAAATATATGAATGACCTGGATACATAGTAAAGATCATATTACCATAACAACAAGGATATCATCATTGCAAGGGCCTGCTCAACAAACGACTGAAAATAGGAACCCATGTATCGACATTCAATGACACTCACAGTACAACACGAAAGACGGCAGGACAGGAAGACCTGGAAGTGGATCCGGACAAGGAAGGAAAAAAAGGGAAACTTTTTTTTTAACAAAAAAAAATTATAATAATAATTCTAACTGTTTTTAGTGTATGGAAGAATAAATAAGAGTACATTTAAAAATAAAGAATAAAATAAATAGTGAATCAGTGCATGTTGAATATAGGAAGTGAACATATGTACTAGTGATTGATGTGATACGGATCGAAAGTAGCATTAAATAAGCTCTTCTTCTTCCTACTCCTTTTCAGACGTGTGGAATTGTGAATTGTAACATGAAGCATTCAATGGAAACTGTACGCAGGCTTAAAATAAACCAAACCATTACTATATTTTATTTCAAAGCTCATGACATTCCAATTACTATGTTAAATACTCTTGAAAAATTAAAAGTTATATCTTATGATACGGTGTACTCACATTATTATGCCATAAATCATCACTGCGTTCATGAAAAACGGTGTTAAAATAATGTTGACAAAATTATTTTTAATCGGCAATAACGTGCAGGACAATTATACTCCAGCAAAATGTGTTATCGTGACAGGCCTAATCACGTTCTTTGATTACAATTCCAGTGTTCAAACTTGTAAAAATCCATAGAATTCAGCCAACAAATATTTCCCGCCACAATTGGTCAAGACTGTTGCTTCCTTCAATAACGCCCCCAAACAATCAAGCAATGTACACAGAGTGCCCTCTACTGACCAAACCAAGTAGTGAAAACTAAAACAAAGCAGACGTGATACAATTTAGGCCGGGACAGATACACTGGAAAATAATACTTTGTATTCCATTCAATGTCCAGAAGAAAATACAACATCAGACAATCCATGCAATATCCAGTCTGTCCAGAGCCAGTGTCGCTGATATTGATGCAGATATTGGACTTTTTAAATTGCATTGTTGAATAAAATTGAATCATTTTAGGCCAACTTGCCTTTAACTTCTTTATCATGATAATAATGAGACTAAAATGCACCACAATGAGTGAATCATAAGAACTTAAGTAAGTAATAGGACTCAAATCACTACACCAAATCTGGAAGTAATCAAACTTCATCAGTTACAGCCTTTAGTGAAACACCTTTAACTATAAATGAAACAGTCACAGCAGTCATCATGTCTTTCTTTTGCATATGAATAAAAACAAGATATATTTATTGAACAAAGACACGTACAAAGAATATTACAACACAGTGGCAACACAGTGACTGCATGGAAGTCAGGTGAGTCAAACAGTAGAGGACCAGTGACTCTGCATGTGTCTTTTCAAAGTGGACTTCCAAGAAAATGTGTCACCACAATTTGAGCAAGTAAAAGGTTTTTCTCTTGTGTGCGTTCTCATGTGTGAGTTCACGTCTGACTTTCGAGTAAAGCATTTACCACAGTCTGAGCAAGTAAAAGGTTTTTCACCTGTGTGTGTTCTCATGTGTGATTGCATCGCTGACTTCTGAGTGAAGCCTTTACCGCAGCCTGAGCAAGTAAAAGGTTTTTCTCCTGTGTGTGTTCTCATGTGTATATGCATTTCCAACTTTCGAGAGAAGCGTTTCCCACAGTCTGAGCAACTAAAAGGTTTTTCTTCTGTGTGTGTTCTCATATGTCTTTGCATGTTTGTCTTTTGAGTGAAGCGTCTACCACAGTCTGAGCAACTAAAAGGTTTTTCTCCTATGTGTGTTCTCATGTGTGATTGCATGTGTGACTTTTGAGCAAAGCATTTACCACAGTCTGAGCAAGTAAAAGGTTTTTCTCCTGTATGCGTTCTCATGTGTATATGCATGTCTAACTTCTGAGTGAAGCGTTTGCCACACTCTAAGCAACTAAACGGTTTTTCTCCTAGGTGCGTTCTTATGTGTCTTTGCATGTTTGTCTTTCGAGTGAAGCGTTGACCACAGTCTGAGCAACTAAAAGGTTTTTCTCCTGTGTGCGTTCTCATGTGTGACTGCATGCTTGTCTTTCCAGTGAAGCGTTTACCACAGTCTGAACAATTAAACGGTTTTTCTCCTGTGTGCGTTCTCATGTGTGACTGCATATTTGTCTTTCCAGTGAAGCGTTTACCACAGTCTGAGCAACTAAAAGGTTTTTCTCCTGTGTGCGTTCTCATGTGTCGAATCAAATGACTCTTACCAGAAAATCTTTTATCACAAACTGAGCAGTTAAAACGTTTACTGGTCTTTTTAGAGCTTTCAGAGTGTTTGTTGTCAGTGTGAGTTGTCATATCACCTTCACAGTCTGTATCGCTGCTCAGCAATTCTTGATTGTAGTCGCTGTCTTCTTCAGTTGAGAGTGACGTGTCGTCACTATCTGACAGTGGAGCTATCAGGTTGTCTGCTTGTGATCCTCCACAGTGGTCTCCATCAGCTTCTGTTGTCATGTGTTGCAGTGAGCTGCTGCACGAAGGCTCCGCCTCTCTCATCTCCTCACTTGGACTATGATGAAGCTGTGGCGACTCAGATGGTTTGTCTTCATGATCGTCTGTCTTCACAGAGACACCAGTCAGTGGCAACCTGATGAGATCAGCCTCCTCTGGCCCAAGAAGATGCTCTCCCTCCTGAGTGATCGAGAGTTCTTCCTCTTCCTCTTTAACATAGAGGGGCTGTGGCTCCGCCTCTTCCTCTTTAATGTGGGTGGGCTGTGGCAACTCCTCTTCCTCTTTAACATAGGGGGGCTGTGGCTCCGCTTCTTCCTCTTTAATGTCACCCACATTAAGGAGGAGGAGCCACAGCCCACTTGGCTGTGGCTCTGCCTCTCTCATCTCCTCACTCGGACTATGATGAAGTTGTGAGGACTTAGTTGGTTTGTCTTCAGGGTCTTCCGTCACCACAGAGACACCGTTCAGTGGCAACCTGGTGAGATCAGCCTCCACTGGTCCTAGGAGAGGCTCTCTCCCTTGAGTAATCAGGAGTTCTTCCTCCTCCTCTTCCTCTTCCTCTTTAATGTGGGTGGGTTGTGGCTCCTCCTCCTCCTCTTTAATTGTCTGTAGCTCCGCCTGCTCCAAAATGGAGCTCCTCTTGATGACCAATCAGCTGCTGGATGTTTACAGAACACAAACAGGAATTATTGTGGAAAAAAAAAATTACTATAATTTAATGAAAGTCAGGACAATGACAGGACGGTGTTATATTTTTATTTGTACGTATTAACGGCTCCAAATGAACTTAAAATTTTATTCAAGCTATCCATCGTTTTTCCTTGTATTTCTGCTTATTTAGACCACACATAATTATGACGTTGTTGCGATGTTCGGAGTGTCCCTGAATGCATCTAGTGAAGGAGACGAGGTCTTTCCATTCCTTTTTTGTTTTTTAGGCCCTTTTCCCGCAGATGCCGTCTGATGGTTATTGCGCTGCAGTCGACACCAGTAAGGCCTTAATGTGGGTGGAAGACCGCCCTGTGTCTTGATGGACAGCCAATCGGATCCGCCGGCCCAGCGCAGGTGTAATTTTTTTAGGTCTACCACTTGACTTTGTTGTTCCATAATGCTCAGGATCTTTCAAAAAATGCAGAATGACTGATTTACTGCACCCAACCTCAGCAGCAATGGCACGCTGCGAGAGGCCTTGCTTATGCAGCTCCACAATCCGATCACGTTCAAAAAGAGAAAGCTTCTTAGCTTTACCATCAGGAGGGCATGACAGTGGGAATGCCTGACAGAAAATGACAATTTTGAGCAAATTTATAGCCTGTGGTCTTAAACTTTGTTCAGGTGATAAACAACCTATTTCAGTTTTTTTTTTGTTTAAATTACAAGTTGCAAAAGTTTTTTGTCCCACTGCTCCTTCTCGTTTCTGCATATTGTAGCTCTACTTAAAACCTCATTAAGATCCAAATGTGCAAAATGCTAATTCTAGCAATTTTTCAACTGGTCTTAAGATTTTGATCACGAGTGTATGTGATGTAGGAATTGCACTGCTGTTGATGTGTTCAGGTATTTTTAATTATATGGGTTAACGTCTGTAGCTTTTTATACAAGACTCCGCTCAATTTAATTATATTGTCATATCCTGATACATCCCAAAAATATCGTGATACATGCTAAGGTCCAAATCGCACACCCCTAGTGATTACGGATGTCTGATAATATCAGCTGTCTATAAGTAATCTGAATTCGCTAAATGTACTACAAAACAGATCAGTTAGGATAATCCATAACGCCGCGTATAGAGAACATACAAATCCTCTATTTCTAAAACCACAAATATTAGTAAACAGCTAAAATTATGCATAAAGCAAACAATAACCTGCTCCCCAAAAATGTCATACAATACTTTTCAACAAGAGAGGCCAAATATGATGCCAGGGAAAAACTAAACTTAAAACACTTAGCGTAGATGCGAGAACAACGCTAAAAACCCACAGCATTTCAGCATGTGGAATCCAATTATGGAACGGATTGAGTAAGGAACTCAAACAAAGCACCAAGATGAGGGAATTCAAGAAACAATACAAGCAGTTGATGTTTGCAAAATACAAGGAAGAAGAGTTTTGAACCACTGTGTCCAAAATGCTATGTCTCATCACTACACTCCTCATTACTCTTCATTCTTGCTCCATTGTAACTTGTATGCATGTTAAAATAAAATTAAACCATTAACATTACCATTACAGTTGAATAGGAGTGTTTTCAGCTTGGATTTGAACAATGCCAAAGTTGAGACTTGTCGCATATGTTCTAGAAGACTATTCCACATTTTTGCAGCATAAAACTGAAAGGCAGCCTCACTGTGTTTAGTCCTGACTCTGGGCACCTGCAGGAGACCACTCCCTGAGCCTCTCAGAGCTTCCAGCACCAGCAAAGCAAAGAACACAACAAATTTGTGGCAACACCTAAGAGTAAATCACAAAGAGGCATGTTCTTATGTTCATAGTGTTTTCATTTAGTAGTCTTCTGCTTCTTTGTGTTGAATCCTATTTCTGGGTACCCTTGTATCTTCAGTTGATCCATGATTGATCCATTTTAATGCCTGGTACAACTAAAGGTACATTTGTTTGGACAAATATAATGACGATAACAAATCTAGCTCATTAACGTTTCATTTAAGAGCTGATATCGAGCAACTTCCATGGTTATCTTGATCAATTAAGTTCTTATATGAATAGCTATAGCGATGTACTGCCAAAAAATGTAACTCTTATGAGCTATTTTTGTTATCTTTGAAGATAAGCGGTGTAGAAAATGATTGGATTCTTAGATTTGTCCAAAGGTACCTTTAGTTGTATCAGGCATTAAAATGAACAAGAAAATGAAGAAACAAGGGTGGTCTCATTTCTCTCTTGTTTAAACACTCAAAGTTCAAACCTTCGTGTGACTTTTAATGATCCACCTACTAGGTTGGACACAATAAATTATTAAGTGACTCACACGTATCTCACTGCTCTGATCGTGCCGTTGGGCTGTACTGTAGCGTTTCTATATCCTTGTTAAAACATGTTGTTCCTGTCATATTTTCCTCCACTTCGTCCTTGAAACGAAGATTCATTTATTCCATAATGGGTCCCGACAGCTGAAACTTCTACCTTCCTTCAGCATCTCCAGTAGTCCAACTTTTTGTGCGATGGTTATCATCCTCCACTGTTTTTTGGGTGTGACCGCAGGTGCCTTTGATGGTGCAGAATGTTTCGTCGACATTGTGGATGTAAGACTTGCAAACATACAGCACTTCAGAGTCACACTGCTAGCGATCGAACATTTATGTAAATTTGGTAAGCTGAACACATTCTGTACTGCACAGGAAGGCATGGAGACCCTTAGCCAATCAGAATGCAGAACACAATGCATGGGTTCTCTCTTTGCCAATCAGGAGGCAGAACACAATGCACGTTCATACAGTGAAAAAAAAAAAAAAAAAAAGCGAGTCCGCGAAATGTGAACCGCGATGTAGCGAGGGAACACTGTATCGGATATCAGCATTTTTTAGCCCCCAATGTCGGTATCGGCCCAAAAATCCCTTATTGGTCAGGTTCTACTTGGAACAGTGACACCCAATCAGGGAGGCAAGCTGAAAATATTAACTTCAAATATCAACATTAGCCATTCAACTGTGTGGATGTATTTTCTGTAAGGATGTACACTCGGTCCCCAACTTACGAACACCCGACTAGCGAACATTCGTGGATACGAACACAAGCCGACTGGTCTATATTTTATTTTATTTTGCCTTGTAGTCGCTCAATCAGTATTTATACTGCCACTGTACATGCTAGACCAGTAGAGGGCACTGTGACACTGCTAATGGGACCAACAGAGGAAGCGTTAGACTGGGGAGATAAAGCTAAATGGAAAGCTAAATTGTACAACCCGGACAGAGCGTGTGATTAAAGTTTATGAAGTTAGTAGGCCTGCTTAATTCTACACCACCCACAGAACACTACCTCTTTTAGAAGAGTCTAACCACCACGACCATTTGTCCTTTTTTTCAATAACTCCTCCTCCGCCACCACGACGTATGCTCGACCACTCCTCTTCAAAGGTAAATAACATTTATCATTACGTATTATTATATCACTTTTATTATTGTTTTTTTCATTAATTATCCTGGTTTAATATTACTACTGCATCCAAACTCATATTTACATACATACACATATACTGTATATGTATACACGTACATGTAGTACCTATATCATTGGTAATACTACCTTTTCCCCTACTTAAGAACAATTCGACATAAGAACGGTCGTCTGGAACCAATTGTGTTCGTAAGTTGGGGACCTAGTGTATATTGGCATAAAAATTCATAAAATCAGTCAATATCGGTATCAGGATTTTTCCCTATCATGAAAGCCGATAATAAACATAATGCGATGGGCTCCTGTATTTTCCGGGACGCAAAAGATGACCTCATTAAACCGCCTCTCAAATGTGTAAACAAACATGGGTGGCTAGTAGCAAACTAGCTTGCTCCTTCCATCCATCCATTTTCTAGATATGCCGCCTATCCTTACTAGTAGGAATGTTACAATTCCCGCAAGTAAGCGACGGTAAAATATGACACTGTGTGTGCGCACTTGATTAGGAGAGTCCATGGGGACGCTTTTTCATATGATATCGGGTGTATTTTCATTTGTTTACATGTTTCTTAAGTAGATTACTTCTTCCTCTTCAATTTTGAATCGGATTTATACTGTGCTGTAGCACACGGACTCATACGAGTGCCGTGGCCACCCCTGATCACTCTCCAGCCACCCCACTGGCCATCTTGACATTTCAGGTATCAACTTATTGCCACCTCTAAGTGAGTAATGGTCTCACCTTTGCCACCCCAATGAAATTTCTGGCTCCACCATTGCTGCTGCACTAAGAGTGCTCGGCTGACATAAGAATTATGACACTTGATTTTCTTCCCTGGACTTTTTGATGAAATCAGCTACTCTGTTGACTTTTCAAACAAATGTCACAGTCTAAGCCTAATCATAAGTATTTCTCAGATGTTGTTTCAGCCATGTTGGGAAGCTAATTTCTGATGCTGTATCCATTAGCTTCACAACAGATATGTGATGTTAAACATATCTGTATCGGTAACGGAAATTTAAAAAGACAATATCGACATATCGGTTATCAGCAAAAAAGCCAATATCGGACATCGTTAATTTTCTGTATGATTTTTTTTTTTAAATCTGAGTTTTAAAAAAACTGTTGAATTTGCACATGTTCTGATTTCCTGACGGTGTAGTTTAGCCTCACATTTTCCCAAACTAACTGCTGTAGTATAACCAGGAGGAGGCCATTTATGTGTGAAGTGAGTTTTGTGGCACTACACGTCACAGAAGTGAAATAATGAATGAATGAATGATCGTTTGTTGTTTCTTTTCGATATAGACATTTGTAGACGGTCCCAGCGCTCCTGTGTCGATGCCGGCTGCTCATAGAGATCAATATATTGTACATTAATCAACCTCTTGCTCACATTCACTTAGTTATATCATCACAGCTATGACATTGAACGAAGCCTAAAATGGCGGCTAACGTTTTCATCGCGTTGGCTACGGACGCTTTTTAACTGGGCAAAATCACTCTCATTCTCAAACATTTAGCAAAATCAAACATTTCTGCACTTCATGTATATATGTATGTATATTCACACACACCATTCTCGGAAGGGCAAAATATAAACTGCATCACAACGTTTTGTGTTTCGCAGCTCTCTGCACGCGCACACAGTTCAAACAAAGTTCCATATAATAATCAAAACTCACCAACACTCAATTCTTGCTAACAAAGAGGTGATCCTAGGGGATCATCGACCAGGTAAGTATCGTTTTCGGGATCCGTTAATCACTTTTCATTCCACTTCCTCTCGCAGGTACTCTGCGCTCTCAGGTTATCGACTGCACTGCTAACGCTACAACGCATAATCTGCGCATGTGCAGAACGCGTCTGCATCCGGTCGAACTATTTTTCGGCAGTCACGTGTTGTGGGCAAGATGATTTTTTTAAAAAAAAATCTTTATTTACAAAGAACAAGTACAAATGAACAGCATATAAACAACAGAAAACACAGAGCATGGCCAGGGGTTACATTAAATAAAAACTTTAAAGCAAAGCAAATTGTTAAGATTTTGAGTGCTTTTTGCTGTCAGATTTGTCGATAAATTAAATATATTGCTCAACATCTTGGAGGAAACATCGGACATTATCAACTCTCAGAGAACACCTTCAAAATAAGAGCGCAGTTTGCTGTCTAACTGTGTAAACAAAATAAGAGTGCCATAGAATGTTTTACCTTGAAGCAGTAGAATTGTATCGGTGACTGCATCTTCCTTAATTACAAGCACAGGCATTACAGTTGGTCGAAAATTTTGTCGCAATGCGTGCAGAGGCTGACACCCCATTAGAAAAGTTAGCCATTTTGTTACCAATAAATAAATGACATTTACAATTTGAGACAAGTGTATTTAATTATATGGGCTGAGGTTTGTAGCTTTTGATACAAGACTCAACTGAATTTAATTATATTGTCATATTTTTTAAAATGAGACACTCGACTAATACCAGATCATTTCTTTCACAGGTTCACTGCCCACAGCATACATATTCAGAAGGTTCTATAATGGTAAGTGCTCTATTATTTTAAGCACTAAATTAGCATTTTCATTTACCTTCAGAAACATGTTAAAATGTGAATTATTGATTAAAAAAATGCATTTGTATTTTCCACATTTGGTTATAGTTGAAAATAAAGACTTGCTTTATTCTGCTGGTGTAAACAAGCTAGTGTTAGTCCTTGTGTGTAATTAAAGATATATCAATTTATTTCGACATGATAGCTGGTTTCCATCTTGTTTTGAGTTTTTGAGCATTTCTGTTTCAGTTTGGCTTGCACATTGAGGATAAATGACATGACTAATAATGAGCTTGATGTATGTTCCAGAATTAGGTGCAGGGAATGTGGGGTTCTAAGGGGTGTACAGTAACTGTATCAGTTAGGTCCAAGCTTTTGCATCACTACAAATTAAAGCAGCCACATTTTGGGCGGAGTTCCTCATCTCTCTCATCCATGCACAGTTAAGACGTGGAATGCCACCAAAGTAAAATCCACACCACAGGAATCACTCACAAAAAACAAGCTATGTATATTCAGTTGTCACATTTGTAGTTGTAGTGATTTAGCATCAGAGAAGGATTATTTTTCTCAAACGAAACAAGGCGGTCATTTGTATGTTTTTAGGCTTTGACTTTAAGACAAACATTTACAAAATAGTGAGGAGTGTGTCGTCCAGTCAGATACACTGCCATTCCTTCAAATCAAATCAAAGTTTATTTGTGTAGCACCTTACAACATCCCAATGGTGCCCAAGGTGCTTCACAAGAGTAAAAAACAGGTTATAGCAAATAAGAACAGGATAAGATCGAATAAGATACAATAGAAACAATTTAAACAAAATTTTAAAAAACAGATACAGGCACAGAATCACAACGAAAGTACATATAATCATCATGTGTCATAAGCCAGTCTGAATAAATGAGTTTTAAATGGAGATTTAAAAACTGACAACTCTGTAGTAGATCGTAGTGCAGGTGGAAAGGATTTCCAAAGTGTGGGGGTAAACGCAGCAAAAGCGATTGAAATTTGTTAGCAATATTATGAGAATGTGAAATACGCCTTGCTGACCTTTTGAACCCACTCATATAGAAAATACCACAGAATGGAAGTTGGACTACCTCAAGTTCTCAGGTTTTGAACGGGTGTGACGCTACAAGTGTGCACATCTGATGGCGCTCACAGAGATTCAAGGAGTGCTCTGGTCGTTTGTTTGTATGCTCAGACAATTGAAAAGTTAGAGGGAACATTGGTTCAGACCTAATTATTTATGGGAATATTACACTGAAACATCAAACTATTTACAAAACCAAGGAAAACAAGAAAGGAAACTTAAACAATGAAACAGATGAAAACTATTGATTTATTTTGTTCAGAAATAATTTTGAGCCTTAAAATGTAGATTTCAACTAAAATCAGTTTCAAAAATGTTTAAAACTTTCTTCTTGTCATTTTAATGAATTACATACACTGCGTTCCAAATTATTATGCAAATTGTATTTAAGTATCATAAAGATTAAATCCTGTGTTTTTCCGTTAAACTCATGGATGGTATTGTGTCTCAGGGCTCTGTGGATCACTGAAATCAATCACATACTTTACATACATACTGTGATAAGTAGTTGGCCAGGTGAGCCCAATTAAAGGAAAAACTACTTATGAAGAATGTTCCACATTATTAAGCAGACCACCATTTTCAAGCAATATGGGAAAGAAAAAGGACCTCTCTGCTGCTGAAAAGCGTGAAATAGTTGAATGCTTTGGACAAGGTATGAAAACCTTAGATATTTCACGAAAACTTAAGCGTGATCATCGTACCATTAAGAGATTTGTGGCTGATTCAGAGGACACACGGGTTCATGCAGATAAACGCAAAATAAGGAAGGTTTCTGCTAGACAAACACGCCGGATTAAGAGAGCAGCTGCTAAAATGCCATTACATAGCAGCAAACAGGTATTTGAAGCTGCTGGTGTCGCTGAAGTCCCACGAACATCAAGGTGTCGGATCCTCCAGAGGGTTGCAGTTCTGCATAAACCTTTTATTCGACCACCCCTAACAATGCTCACAAGCAGAAACGGCTGCAGTGGGCCCAGAAATACAAGACCAATTTTCAAACAGTCTTGTTCACTGATGAGTGCCGTGGAACCCTGGATGGTCCAGATGGATGGAGTAGTGGATGGTTGGTGCATGGCCACCATGTCCCAACAAGGCTGCGACATCAGCAAGGAGGTGGTGGAGTCATGTTTTGGGCTGGAATCATAGGGAAAGATCTGGTCGGCCCCTTTAGGGTCCCTGAAGGTGTGAAAATGACTTCTGCAAAGTATGTTGAGTTTCTGACTGACCACTTTCTTCCATGGTACAAAAGGAAGAATCGTGCTTTTCGTAACAAAATCATCTTCATGCACGACAATGCACCACCTCATGCTGCAAGGAATAACTCTGCTTCATTGGCTGCTATGGCCATAAAAGGGGAGAAACTCATGGTGTGGCCCCCCTCCTCCCCTGACCTCAATCCTATTGAGAATCTCTGGAGCATCCTCAAGCAAAAGATCTATGAGGGTGGAAGGCAGTTCACATCCAAACAGCAACTCTGGGAGGCTGTTCTGACATCCTGCAAAGACATTCAAGCAGAAACTCTCCACAAACTCACAAGTTCTATGGATGCAAGAATTGTGAAGCTGCTATCAAACAAGGGGTCCTATGTTAACATGTAACTTGACCTGTTAAGATGTATTGGATTGGAATAGCTTTTTATTTTAGTAAACATGACCTTATATTGCTGTAAATTCAACAAATTACTATTTTCAGTTCTTTACAAACTAGAAAACGTCTTTAAACTATGTTGTGCATAATAATTTGGAACAGTGCGTTTTAAGTTTGTTTTTTTTTTTAAATACTGTTTTCATGAGGAGTTTTGTTCAATAACATTTTAAATAAAATTTGACAGCTAATGACTTGAAAATTATGCTGATCATCATTTGCATCACGTACTTTGGAAAATCAAACAAAAACATCATTTGCATAATAATTTGGAACGCAGTGTAGTTTTCATGTGTGTTTTGGCTGTTACATTGTCATGAACTCTGACCTGCCTGGGTTACTGGTTTTACCGTATGTTGAAAAAAAAACATTTGCACTGTAGAGAGAATTTCTCACTGAGTAATTTAATGTAGTAGTTTCAAATGCAAAAAGTTAGAAAGTTAAAGTTAGATTTCTTCTAAAAAGGCCTATTGTTGAGATCTGGTGAGATCAACAGCTGTGTTGAAATTCCCCAAATCTCAACCTTTTAGCAGCCACTCCCACTGTGAATGTCGTCCATACAGCAAAGCTCATGTGAACAGCCCAATTATCATGTCCATCTAGTATGAGGCCTTGTTCTATCGCGACTCCAAGGACTCCAAAGTAGCATCAGCGGGCATCGTGGTGCGAACTGGCAGGAAATGGAGGGCTCAAGATGGTCTGGTGGTGGCTGAGTCCCGGCTGAGACGCAGGGCTCTGGTGGGCACGGTGGCAATGGGTCGATCTGGGCTGGGTGCGATTCCTCAACCTTGGTATGAGAAGGCACATGGAAAGGACAAACGACAGCTAGTCCTGAAGGAGGTGCGGCAGGGGTCGAGGAGGAACGGACCAGCAGGATGGTGGGCATGCAGCAGCAGGGAGCATGGACAAAGTGGGAGGGGGTGCTGGAGAGGAAGGTGACCTGGTCTGAGATCTGGAAGGCAGAACCCCAGCGCATGGGGTTCATGGTCCGTGCTGTTTATGATGTCCTGCCCAGCCCAGCCAATCTCCATCTCTGGGGCATGGGTGACTCTCCAGCATGTGCCCTGTGCTCCAGGAAAGGCTCTCTGGAGCACATCCTAAGCAGCTGTTCAAAAGCCCTCGGGGAGGGTCGTTACCGTTGAAGGCTCAACCAGGTGCTGAAGACTGTTGCTGAAACCATCTCCAAGGCCGTGGCCAAAAACATCAGCCACAAGCAACAGCTTGGCAAGAGGAACATTGCCTTTGTCAGGGCTGGAGAGCAACCACTGCCACAGCCCAAACCAGCTGGCTATCTCACCTCAGCAGTGGACTGGGATCTCCGAGTTGACCTAGGCAAGCAGCTCAAGTTCCCAGACCACATTACAGCAACTTCCCTGAGGCCAGACATCGTGCTAGCGTCAGTCTCTTCAAGGCAGGTGCTTCTGTTAGAACTGACAGTTCCCTGGGAGGATCGTATAGAGGAGGCAAACGAGCGGAAGCGGTCAAAGTACCAGGAGCTGGTTGAGCAATGCCTAAGAGCAGGGTGGAAGGCACGATGCGAGTCTATTGAAGTAGGGTGCAGGGGCTTTGCTGGCCGCTCATTGCGCAAGATTTTCACACTACTTGGCATCACCGGGGCTGCAAAATGGAAAGCCATTAAGTCCACCATGGAGGCAGCAGAGAGAGCCTCCAGGTGGCTGTGGATCAGGAGGAGCGATCTGTGGGCCCATGCTACTGGGACACAAGCCAGGGAATGATCAACCCTAGGCTGGGTCACCTGAGTGAGGGCGTATGATGTTGAAAGACCCGAAACGCCCGATGAACTCAGGAACATCACTGATGATGTGTCCCAGTGCATCTCACGATGTATCTTTCATTCAAACTGTGAATGTTCTTTATGGGGCAGAGGTAATGTAAACAGCCCAGTGATCATGGCCATCTACTTTCATCCATGACTGAATGCATCCCATTGATTAAAAGTCATGTGACCCACCTAATTAGCAAGCCCATAGTCAGTGTGCTGGTTCGGGCTTAGTCAGGGGGTCTTGATGCCACTCTCATCATTTCAAACCACAAAAGTACATCATAGTGAACTATGTGTACACACTCAGTATTTAGAAGTATAATTTGTCACAGTTTATATTCCATTTGATGTGTGATTAAGCTGACTGATGTCATCTATGACTGAATGTACTTCATTGATCAAAATTCATGTGCTTTCTCTGTTTGTAGAAGTCGTTTATTATTTTCTTAATTTATACATTCTTTTAAAATGTATCTGCTATCTATTACTTATAATATTGTGTTTATCTCATCTGTACTATTTATGTATTATCTTCTTTGATTTTCATCCATCCATCCATCTTCTACCGTTTATCCGAGATCTCAGCAGCCTAAGCAGGGAGGCCCAGACTTCCCTCTCACCGGCCAAACTCCTCCACTTGGGGAAGGATCTCATCCCCGATCCGGAGATTGCACTCCACCATTTTCCGGGCGACAACCATGGACTTGACCTTGGAGGTGCTGATTCTCATTTCGGCCGCTTCACACTCGGCTCCGAACCGATCCAGTGAAAGTTCACGGCTCGATGAAGCTAGCAGGACCACATCATCTGCAAAAAGCAGAGACTCAATCCTGCAGCCACCAAACCGGAACCTCTCAACGCCCTGGCTGTGCCAAGAAATTCTGTCCATAAAAATAATTCACAGAATCGGTGACAAAGAGCAGCCCTGGCGGAGTCTAACTCTCACTGGAAACGGGTCCGACTTATTGCCGGGAATGCGAACCAAACTCTGACACCGGTCATACAGGGAATGAACAGCCTGAATTAGGTGGTCCCATACCCCATACTCCCAGAGTACTCCCTACAGAATTCCTTGAGGAACACGATCGAATGCCGTCTTCAAGTCCACAAAACACATGTAGACTGGTTGGGCAAACTCCCACGCACTCTCAAGGACCCTGCTGAGAGTGTAGAGCTGGTCCACAGTTCCACTACCAGGACAAAAACCACACTGCTCCTCTTGAATCCAAGATTCAACTATCCAGTGGATCCTCCTATCCAGAACCCCTGAATATACCTTACCAGGGAGGCTGAGGAGTGTGATTCCACGATAGTTGGAACACACCCTCCGGTCCCCCTTCTTCAAAATGGGGACCACCACCCCGGTCTGCCAATCCAGAGGTACTGCCCCCGATGTCCATGCGATGCTGCAGAGTCGTGTCAACCAAGACACGCCTACAGCATCCAGGGCCTAAGGAACTCCAAGCGGATCTTCCACCGAGGAGCTTTTTGACAACCTCAGCAACCTCAGCCCCAGATATAGGAGAGCCCACCGTGGAGTCCCCAGGCTCTGCTTCCTCATAGGAAGTGGAATTGAGGAGGTCTTCGAAGTATTCTTTCCACCGATTCACAACATCCCGAGTCGGGGTCAGCAGCACTCCATCCCCACCATACACAGTGTTGACTGAGCACTGCTTCCCCCTCCTGAGACGCCGGATTGTGGTCGTTCTCCATGGCTTTTCCAAACTTCTCCCATGTCCCAGTTTTTTCCTCAGCCACTGCCAGAGCCGCAGACCACTTGGGCTGCCGATACCTGTCAGCTGCTTCCGGAGTCCATTAGCCAAAAAAGGCACGATAGGACTACTTCTTCAGCTTGACAGCATCTCTCACCACTGGTGTCCACCAACGGGTTCTGGGATTACGCCAAGACAGGCACCGACCACCTTACGGCCACAGCTCCAATCAGATGCCTCGACAATGGAAGCACGGAACATGACCCATTCAGAATCAATGTCTGCCACCTCCCTCGGAACATGGTCGAAGCTCTCCCGCAGGTGGGAGTTGAAACTCCTTCTGACAGGGGACAGCCGTGAACAGGGGACTCTGCCAGTCGTTCCCAGCAGACCCTCACAATACATTTGGGCCTGCCAGGTCTGACTGCCATACTGCCCCACCATCACATTATTAGACCAAAAATCATCACTGCATTCATGAAAAACGGTCTTAAAATAATGTTGACAAAATTATTTTTAAATCGGCAATAACGCGCAGGACGATTATCCTCCAGCAAAATGTGTTATCGTGATGCATTGGAAAACAATACTTGATTAGGTGTTCCAGTCAATGTCCAGAAGAAAATACAACATCAGACAATCCATTCAATATCCAGTCAGTACAGAGCCAGTATCGCTGATATTGATGCAGATATTGGACTTTTTAAATTGCATTGTTTAATAAAATTTAATCATTTTAGGCCAACTTGCCTTTAACTTCTTTATCATGATAATGAGACTAAAATGCACCACAATGAGTGAATCATAAGAACTTAAGTCAGTAAAAGGACTCAAATCACTACTCTAAACACCAAATCTGGAAGTAATCAAACTTCATCAGTTACAGCCTTTAGTGAAACACCTTTAACTATAAATGAAACAGTCACAGCAGTCATCATGTCTTTCTTTTGCATATGAATAAAAACAAGATATATTTATTGAACAAAGACACGTACAAAGAATATTACAACACAGTGGCAACACTGTGACTGCATGGAAGTCAGGTGAGTCAAACAGTAGAGGATCAGTGATTCTGCATGTGTCTTTTCAAAGTGTACTTCCAAGAAAATGTGTCACCACAATTTGAGCAAGTAAAAGGTTTTTCTCTTGTGTGCGTTCTCATGTGTGAGTTCACGCCTGACTTTCGAGTAAAGCATTTACCACAGTCTGAGCAAGTAAAAGGTTTTTCACCTGTGTGTGTTCTCATGTGTGATTGCATCGCTGACTTCTGAGTGAAGCCTTTACCGCAGCCTAAGCAAATAAAAGGTTTTTCTCCTGTGTGTGTTCTCATGTGTATATGCATTTCCGACTTTCGAGAGAAGCGTTTCCCACAGTCTAAGCAACTAAAAGGTTTTTCTTCTGTGTGTGTTCTCATATGTCTTTGCACGTTTGTCTTTTGAGTGAAGCGTCTACCACAGTCTGAGCAACTAAAAGGTTTTTCTCCTATGTGCGTTCTCATGTGTGATTGCATGTGTGACTTTTGAGCAAAGCATTTACCACAGTCTGAGCAGGTAAAAGGTCTTTCTTCTGTGTGCGTTCTCATATGTCTTTGCATGTTTGTCTTTCCAGTGAAGCATTTACCACAGTCTGAACAATTAAACGGTTTTTCTCCTAGGTGCCTTCTTATGTGTCTTTGCATGTTTGTCTTTAGAGTGAAGCGTTGACCACAGTCTGAGCAACTAAAAGGTTTTTCTCCTGTGTGCGTTCTCATGTGTGACTGCATGCTTGTCTTTCCAGTGACGCTTTTACCATAGTCTGAACAATTAAACGGTTTTTCTCCTGTGTGCGTTCTCATGTGTCGAATCAAATGACTCTTACCAGAAAATCTTTTATCACAAACTGAGCAGTTAAAACGTTTACTGGTCTTTTTAGAGCTTTCAGAGTGTTTGTTGTCAGTGTGAGTCGTCATATCACCTTCACAGTCTGTATCGCTGCTCAGCAATTCTTGATTGTAGTCTCTGTCTTCTTCAGAAGAGTGTGACGTTATGTCGTCACTATCTGACAGTGGAGCTATCAGGTTGTCTGCTTGTGATCCTCCACAGTGGTCTCCATCAGCTTCTCTTGTCATGTGTTGCAGTGAGCTGCTGCATGAAGGCTCCGCCGCTCTCATCTCCTCACTTGGACTATGATGAAGCTGTGGCGACTCAGGTGGTTTGTCTTCATGATCGTCTGTCTTCACAGAGACACCAGTCAGTGGCAACCTGATGAGATCAGCCTCCTCTGGCCCGAGAAGATGCTCACCCTCCTGAGTGATTGAGAATTCTTCCTCTTTAACATAGAGGGGCTGTGGCTCCGCCTCTTCCTCTTTAATGTGGGTGGGCTGTGGCACCTCCTCTTCCTCTTTAACATAGGGGGGCTGTGGCTCTGCTTCTTCCTCTTTCATGTCACCCACATTAAGGAGGAGGACCTGTGGCTCTGCCTCTCTCATCTCCTCACTCGGACTATGATGAAGTTGTGAGGACTTAGTTGGTTTGTCTTCAGGGTCTTCCGTCACCACAGAGACACCATTCAGTGGCAACCTGGTGAGATCAGCCTCCACTGGTCCTAGGAGAGGTTCTCTCCCTTGAGTAATCAGGAGTTCTTCCTCCTCCTCTTCCTCTTTAATGTGGGTGGGTTGTGGCTCCTCCTCTTCTTTAATTGTCTGTAGCTCCGCCTGCTCCAAAGTGGAGCTCCTCTTGATGACCAATCAGCTGCTGGATGTTTACAGAACACAAACAGGAATTATTGTGGAACTTATTGTCTACTGTATAAAAAAATGTAAAAAAAAAAAAAAGAAAACAAGAAAAAAAAATGTTTACGATAATTTCATGAAAGACACGACAATGACAAAACGGCATTATATTTTTATTTGTATGCATTAACGGCTCCAAATGAACTGAAAATTTTAATCAAGCTAAAAGATACGATCCTGGCGGCCCACCACTACAAAATAAAAGCCGCCACCTCTTAAAAATTAAGTTGACAACAATGTTAAGTAATATTATTGCATGAATGTATATCCTGCATATGCTACATATACACAAAAGATAGATTATTATTTGCACACATATTGACCACAATAGTTCATAACAGGGAGGTGTGGCTTGCCATGATGTGTATGTGTCAATTACGCAAAAAAAATTTATGTAATTAATTAAATGAATTAGTAATTGCCGTTAATGCGCTATTTTTGACAGGACTTATTTCTTTGTATCCGTCTGTGCTCTAACCTCCCGCTATGAATATTCTTAAGATGAACTTAAAAAGCTTCTGATCTCCAGAAATCTCAGGAAATCTTTGCCTTTAAAAGTCCGAGTTTAATAAGTCAGTGCCCCTTTTTGTACAGCAGAGGGCGCCATTGTAAAACCGCACCATTCGTGCGGCCTGACCATTGTAACTAGAGCCGATTATGACAAATCACCGATTAATCAATATCGGCAAAAATGTAACCGATATTTTACAAATTTCTTTGCTGCGCAGAGATTCTGTCACTCTGTTCCTGTGTGCCTCTCTGTGCTGCTCCCTGCCCGAGTACCTGGCCCCTCCCACACAAACACACAGCGAGGTGCCGCTCTCCCTGCCTCACTTACACAGCTGCAGCAGAGGAACAGCAAAACTAACTACATTTTATTACACCATGGTAAGCTGTGACTTTGTAAACCATATAAACTGTGCTTTAGTGCCGCGCTGTCAGGGCCCGTCAAGGAGAACAAGCTAGTTTTTTTACCACGCAGGTTTTCGAGAGCGTATTAGAGCATTTTAATGTTGTGCAAGTTGCATCTCTGTGAGATAAACAAAGATACATGCAACTGTTAATCCACATGTCCACCATTATCCAAGACTACTGTATTATACAGCGTTTTAAAGTGGAATATGCAGATACACACAGCGTCCCACTTCACTTCATACTTCCATGCAGGATTTACAGGGGCTCATACATTCACAAGTTAATGTCTTCATTCTAATCATTTTGAAAATGTTCCAAGTCATGTATTTAGTTGTAATTTCATATATTGCAAATTTGGAAAGAAGCTAGATTGTTACATAAAATGTAGTTTAGTCCCTTGTATAAGTCTAGTAATGTAATGTGATGTGATTAGCAGGGTTGAGTGATCATTTTTATAGACAGTATAAATTCTTCCAATGATAAGAAAATGACTTATTCCGGTATTGTGAGCAAGATGGCACCTCGGATGGCAGCCTCGGCCACTCGCTCTCTTGTTGTGTGTGTTTTTACACTTTTTTTAAACTTCATATGCCTCTCCGCTGGTCACATACAGCAGAGACCAACTTTTAAATATTAACCAGCTTATCTGGCAAACTCTTTTCTCCGGTTTTCACCGAGCCGGAGACGTTTGCAGAGATTTTGGTCAGTGCAGCAGCGGCTCTCCATGGAGTTTTCCAAGGGAGACGGCTGCGCCGCCGGGGAAGACGAGCCAGCGTGAGGTTGAGGAAAAGAGGCTTTCGCTCTGCTCTCCCATCTATCCATCTTTCCAACGTTCGCTCCCTGGCTAACAAGATGGACGAATTGCTGCTTCTTTCCAACAACTTGCTTTGGACACTCTTACACCAGGGGTCTCAAACTTGTGGCCCGCTGGGTCATATTTTGCGGCCTGCTACTAGACATGGAACAGTCGTGTAAATGTCATGAAAAATATTTATTTTTGATGTGCTTCTACTTTATAGAGTTGCCCTACTTGAGAGACATATTGTGTTATTTGGGTTTAAAACAGCTTTACTGTTTTTCAGACACCTAAACTAAAATCCTGTTTACGCTTACGTTGCACTAAAACAGCTTCATTCCATTGCTGCTTGTATTCGGGTTAAAATATACTGGAAGAATTCCACCCATTTTCTATCGCTTGTCTTCATTAGGTTCACGGGTAAGCTGGAGCTTATCCCAGCTGAATGCAGCGAAATACAAACTATGAAATGTATTTTTTGGTTTACCCTATCACTGTATCGCGATATTATCGTGATCGTGAACCATGCATCGCATATCATACCATATTGTGGGGTACCCTGAGACTCCCAGCTTTATTCCCAATACTTCATGCGGCACAGCCCCACCCAGACACTACCCCAAGCGGCCCTCAGGTAAATTGAGTTTGAGACCCCTGCTCTACACGGTGCCATAGCTAAGCTTAATTTTAATTCCATTATTTTTAATTATATGGGTTAACATCTGTAGCTTTTTATACAAGACTCCGCTCAATTTAATTACATTGTCATATCGTGATACATCCCAAAAATATCGTGATACATGCTAAGGTCCAAATCGCACACCCCTAGTGATTAGGGATGTCTGATAATATCAGCTGTCTATAAGTAATCTGAATTCGCTAAATGTACTACAAAGCAGATCAGTTAGGATAATCCATAACGCCGCGTATAGAGAACATACAAATCCTCTATTTCTAAAACCACAAATATTAAAATTTGCTGATCTCGTAAACAGCTAAAATTATACATAAAGCAAACAATAACCTGCTCCCCAAAAATGTCATCCAATACTTTTCAATAAGAGAGGCCAAATATGATGCCAGGGAAAAACTAAACTTAAAACACTTAGCGTATATAAAAAGTTAAGTGACTCACACGTATCTCACTGCTCTGATCGTGCCGTTGGGCTGTACTGTAGCGTTTCTATATCCTTGTTAAAACATGTTGTTCCTGTCATATTTTCCTCCACTTCGTCCTTGAAACGAAGATTCATTGATTCCATAATGGGTCCCGACAGCTGAAACTTCTACCTTCCTTCAGCATCTCCAGTAGTCCAACTTTTTGTGCGATGGTTATCATCCTCCACTGTTTTTTGGGTGTGACCGCAGGTGCCTTTGATGGTGCAGAATGTTTTGTCGACATTGTGGGTGTAAGACTTGCAAACATACAGCACTTCAGAGTCACACTGCTAGCGATCGAACATTTATGTAAATTTGGCAAGCTGAACGCATTCTGTACTGCACAGGAAGGCATGGAGGCCCTTAGCCAATCAGGACGCAGAACACAAGAGTCTAACCACCACGACCATTTGTCCTTTTTTTCAATATCTCCTCCTCCTCCACCACAACGACGTATGCTCGACCACTCCTCTTCAAAGGTAAATAACATTTATCATTACATATTATTATATCACTTTTATTATTGTTTTTTTCATTAATTATCCTGGTTTAATATTACTACTACATCCAAACTCATATTTACATACATACACATATACTGTATATGTATACACGTACATGTAGTACCTATATCATTGGTAATACTACCTTTTCCCCTACTTAAGAACAATTCGACATAAGAACGGTCGTCTGGAACCAATTGTGTTCGTAAGTTGGGGACCTAGTGTATATTGGCATAAAAATTCATAAAATCAGTCAATATCGGTATCAGGATTTTTCCCTATCATGAAAGCCGATAATAAACATAATGCGATGGGCTCCTGTATTTTCCGGGACGCAAAAGATGACCTCATTAAACCGCCTCTCAAATGTGTAAACAAACATGGGTGGCTAGTAGCAAACTAGCTTGCTCCTTCCATCCATCCATTTTCTAGATATGCCGCCTATCCTTACTAGTAGGAATGTTACAATTCCCGCAAGTAAGCGACGGTAAAATATGACACTGTGTGTGCGCACTTGATTAGGAGAGTCCATGGGGACGCTTTTTCATATATCGGGTGTATTTTCATTTGTTTACATGTTTCTTAAGTAGATTACTTCTTCCTCTTCAATTTTGAATCGGATTTATACTGTGCTGTAGCACACGGACTCATACGAGTGCCGTGGCCACCCCTGATCACTCTCCAGCCACCCCACTGGCCATCTTGACATTTCAGGTATCAACTTATTGCCACCTCTAAGTGCGTAATGGTCTCACCTTGGCCACCCCAATGAAATTTCTGGCTCCGCCATTGCTGCTGCACTAAGTGTGCGAGGCTGACATAAGAATAATGACACTTGATTTTCTTCCCTGGACTTTTTGATGAAATCGGCTACTCTGTTGACTTTTCAAACAAATGTCACAGTCTAAGCCTAATCGTAAGTATTTCTCAGATGTTGTTTCAGCCACGTTGGGAAGCTAATTTCTGATGCTGTATCCATTAGCTTCACAACAGATATGTCATGTTAAACATATCTGTATCGGTAACGGAAATTGAAAGTTGGTCAATATCGGCATATCAGTTATCAGCAAAAAAGCCAATATCGGACATCGTTAATTTTCTGTATGATTTTTTTTAAATCTGAGTTTTAAAAAACCTGTTGAATTTGCACATGTTCTGATTTCCTGACGGTGTAGTTTAGCCTCACATTTTCCCAAACTAACTGCTGTAGTATAACCAGGAGGAGGCCATTTATGTGTGAAGTGAGTTTTGTGGCACTACACGTCACAGAAGTGAAATAATGAATGAATGATCGTTTTTTGTTTCTTTTTGATCCGGCTGCTCATAGAGATCAATATATTGTACATTGATCAATCTCTTGCTCACATTCACTTAGTTATATCATCACAGCTATGACATTGAACGAAGCCTAAAATGGCGGCTCACGTTTTCATCGCGTTGGCTACGGACGCTTTTTAACTGGGCAAAATCACTCTCATTCTCAAACATTTAGCAAAATCAAACATTTCTGCACTTCATGTATATATGTATGTATATTCACACACACCATTCTCGGAAGGGCAAAATATAAACTGCATCACAACGTTTGTGTTTCGTAGCTCTCTGCACGCGCACACAGTTCAAACAAAGTTCCATATAATAATCAAAACTCACCAAAACTCAATTCTTGCTAACAAAGAGGTGATCCTAGGGGATCATCGACCAGGTAAGTATCGTTTAAGGGATCCGTTAATCACTTTTCGTTTCACTTTTCCTCTCGGCAGTTTGCTCTGCGCTCTCAGCTCATCGACTGCACTGCTAACGTTAAAACGCATAATCTGCGCATGTGCAGAACGCGTCTGCATCCGGTCGAACTATTTTTCGGCAGTCACGTGTTGGGCAGGATGATTTTTTTTAAATCTTTATTTACAAAGAACAATGAACAGCATATAAACAACAGAAAACACAGAGCATGGCCAGGGGTTACATTAAATAAAAACTTTAAAGCAAAGCAAATTGTTAAGGTTTTGAGTGCTTTTTGCTGGCAGATTTGTCGATAAATTGAATATATTGTTCAACATCTTGGAGGAAACATCGGGCCTGATCAACTCACAGGGAACACCTTCAAAACAAGAGCCCATTTTGCTGTCTAACTGTGTAAACAAAATATGAGTGCCATAAAATGTTTTACCTTTAAGCAGTAGAATTGTATCGGTGACTGCATCTTCCTGAATTACAAGCACAGGCATTACAACGAGGGAAAGGCTTCTTGAGACGTCATCACAAAGCTTATGACATTCCAATTACTATGTTAAATAGTCTTATGATACGGTGTACTCACATTATTATACCAAAAATCATCACTGCATTCATGAAAAATTGTCTTAAAATAATGTTGACAATAATACAGTATAGTTCATTGGCAACAACGTGCAAGACGATTATCCTCCAGCAAAATGTGTTATCGTGACAGGCCCAATCACGCTTACAGCTTTATTGACAATGCATTAAAACCTCTTTGATTACAATTCCAGTGTTCAAACTTGTAAAAATCCATAGAATTCAGCAAACAAACATTTCCCGCCACAATTGGTCAAGACTGTTGCTTCCTTCAATAACGCCCCCAAACAATCAAGCAGTGTACACAGAGTGCCCTCTACTGACCAAACCAAGTAGTGAAAACTAAAACAAAGCAGACGTGATACAATTTAGGCTGGAACAGATACACTGGAAAACAATACTTGATTAGGTGTTCCATTCAATGTCCAGAAGAAAATACAACATCAGACAATCCATGCAATATCCAGTCAGTACAGAGTCAGTTTAGCTGATATTGATACCGACGTTGTACTTTTTCAATAAAATCTGATATTTTTGACAATTTGCCTGTCCTTTCTTTATCATGATTGTAATCAGAATAAAATACCAGACAAAACTCTTTGAAAAGCAAAACATATTTGCATCAGTGCACTTATTTGTGAACATTTCATCAATATGTAAGACAACAATATCAACAAAAATATAATGATTACCTTTTATTACACACAATTGTTTGAGCAAAATCAAATCAACACTGCAAAATAAGAAAAAAAAAGCAAAAACTACTATTTTGCTCTCTCAAAGGCCTCCTGAAAGTGATCCGTACCCCAATGAGTGAATCATAAGTACTAAAGTCAGTAAAAGGAATCAAATCACAACTTTCCAGACAGAATCTGGAAGTAACTGAACAGGAAGGGACTTCATCAGTTACAGCATTTGGTGATGACAGCATACAGTCAAATAAAACATCTTTAAATGGTAAATGGTCTTTCACTTAAAGCGCTTTGACACTGCTAGCATATTTACCGACTGATGACACAGCATCTGGAGCAACTGGGGGTTCAGTATCTTGTCCAAGGACACAATCACTGGAGGACGGAGGGAAACAGGGATACCAAACTTCAGGTTGGCAGATGACCACTCTACTACCTGAGCCATGCCGCCCCCAATTGACCCTACAATTAACTACAAATGAAACCACTACACGACCAGTCCAGAGTGTACCGCACCTGACCATGATGAAGCTGTGAGAACTCAGGTGGTTTGTCTTCATGATCGTCTGTCTTCACAGAGACACCAGTCAGTGGCAACTTAGTGTGATCACCCTCCTCTGCCCCGAGAAGATGCTCTCCCTCCTGAGTGATCTAGAGTTCTTCCTCTTCTTCTTTAACATAGAGGGGCTGCGGCTCCACCTCTTCCTCTTTAATGTGGGTGGGCTGTGGCTCCTCTTCTTCCTCTTTAACATAAGGGGGCTGTGGCTCCGCTTCTTCCTCTTTAATCGGCTGTAGCTCTGCGTGCTCCAAATTGGAGCTCCCAGCCTGTGGCTGAGGAAAGATTCTTCTTGAAGACCAATCAGCTGTTGGACGTCCGCCGGACACAAACAGGAAATTCAAGAGAGTTTTATTGTCATGTGCATGGTAAAACAGCAGTTATACCATGCAATGAAAATCTTATTCTGTTCATTCTCCCAAGAAAAGAAAGAAAACACAAGAAAGAATAAGAACATAAGAAACAAACATATATACCAATAAATTAAGCAACAAAAATAGAAGAGACATTAATACAAATAAATAAATAAATAAAGTGCTATGAGTGTGTGCTTGTGTTGCGTGTGGCGTGTGTGAGTGCTTCGTTGAGAAGCCTGATGGCCTGTGGGTAAAAGCTGTTTGCCAGCCTTGTGGTCCTGGACTTCAAACTCCTGTAGCGTCTGCCTGACGGTAGGAGTGTGAATAATGAGTGTTGTGGATGTGTGCTGTCCTTGATGAGGTTGTGTGTTCTGCGTTGGACTCTAGATTTATAAATGTCTTGCAGTGAGGGGAGGGCTGCCCCAACAATGTTCTGTGAGGTCTTGATCACCCGCTGGAGTGCCTTCCTATCACGTGTTGTACAGTTACCGTACCAAACAGTGATGGAGGCGGTAAGGACACTTTCCATAGTGCATCTGTAGAAGCAACTCAGGATTGTGGTGGACATGCCAAATTTCCTCAGTCTTCTCAGGAAGTACAGTCTCCTTTGGGACTTCTTCATAATTTGTTGGGTGTTGTGAGACCAGGTGAGGTCCTCGCTGATGTGTGTGCCAAGGAACTTGAAGGTTTTCACCCTCTCCACCTCAGTCTCATCAATAAACAGGGGTCTATGCGGCTCCTTTTCCCTTGTTCTTGGGTCGATGATCATCTCTTTGGTCTTCTCTGTATTGAGATGGAGATTGTTATCATGACACCAAGCTATGAGGTCCGCCACCTCTCTTCTGTATGATGTTTCAACATCACCAGTGATCAGTCCGATGACTGTAGTGTCATCCGCAAATTTAATGATGCTGGTGTTGTTCTGGGAGGCCATGCAATCGTAGGTGAAGAGCGTGTAGAGGAGTGGACTCAGCACACACCCCTGTGGGGTCCCAGTGCTCACAATTCTTGAGCTGGATGTGCGATTGTGGACTCAATTCCTGAAAAAGTCATCCAAATCCATTCATTTTGAACACAGACAGGCGGACAGGCTGATCAACGCAGGCAAACATACTCCGGTACAGTAGGTGGCGGTATGCACATGGTTGCAACCCGCCATTAAACCAAAAGAGAAGTACCTCGGACTTGCTCCTGCACCCATGTACAGGAAGGTCCTCGTCCTGGCACATTAAACTGTTCAAATTGAGGTAACTTCTTTGGAAGCATTAAAGATCACGAACCAACAGCGACAACTTTCAAATCTCCATCGAAGAAGACACAAGACAAAGGGCGAAGGCGACGACGTGTAATCGAGTTAAAAACATTGAAAATGCTGAAAGAGTTTGTGCAGGATGGGCAAATGGTGGCGGCTGAAGTAATACTGGCGCTGTTTGAAAGAACGATGGCGTCGTACGAGGAGGAACTTCGTCGAACCTCGAAGAGAGGAGAATGAGCAACATCGACAACAGCTGAACACACACTGGAGAAAAACCTTTTATATGCTCCATTTGTAGTCAAGGATTCTCCCGTAAGTCAGATATGGCAACACACATGTGAACACACACTGGAGAAAAACCTTTTAGCTGTTCAGTTTGTGGTAAAAGATTTAGTTCAAAGTCAAACATGATAAATCACATGAGAATGCACAGTGGAGAAAAAGCATGTAAAGTAGGGTTGCCGTCATCCTCAGATATGAATAAGATTGATGACTCCTCATTATATAATTATGGTTATAATAAATAATTCATTTGCTTTTGTATATAAAGAGACTTTATGGACACACTGGATAACAAAACGGTATCATAAGTAATGTACCACCTAAGATTTTTTTCTAATGAATAAAAACTATTTGATTCTACCTGACCTGCTGACAGTACCTTATTGGACTTACATTTTTTGCCTAATTTGGGTGCCAGTCGAGAGCGGGCACCTGGGCGACCTGGTGTTCAGGGGCCAAATCTGGTTCTTCATAGCTCGAGCTTGTGTGAGAGGTTGAGACATTCCGACAAGACATAGTCGGACTCACCTCGAACCACAGTTTGGTTTCTGGAACCAAACTCCTCGAGAGGGGCTGGACTTTGTTCTACTCTGGAGTTGCTGCAGTGGAGAGGTGGCGAGATGGTGTGGCCTTATCGAGAGCCCTCCGCTTGATGCCTCTGTGTTGGTGAACGAGAGGGTCACTTCCCTATGCCTTTGGGTTGGGGAAAGGGGCCTGACAATTGTTTGTGTGTATGCGCCAAACCGCAGTTCAGAGTACCCAGCCTTCTTGGAGTTTACAGCACCCCTGCTGGTGACTCCCTAGTTCTACTGGGAGAGTTCCAACGCCCATGTGGGAAATGACAGTGTGACCCGGAGGGGCGTGATTGGGAGTGACGACCTCCCCGATCTGAACCCATGCAAGTGTGATGTTATTGGACTTCTGTGCGAACAACAGTTTGTCCATAACAAACACCATGTTCCAACGTAAGGATGTCCACAAGTGCACTTGGCACTAGGACGCCCTACACTGCAGGTCTATGATCGACTTTGTCGTATCATCAGACCTGCGAGTGGGTGTCCTTGGATGCGTGTGTGTGCATAGGCCTGGATGTTCGCTCCGTCTTGTGCACAATCCTGGTGCCTCAGTCCGCGGGATGTCGTCGCGATAACACAGCAGTTGCCATGGAGACGACCGTGAAAGGGCCCCAAACAGAGTTAACAATTAATTGATGTCCGTGATGAAGGGGTGGAGGGATTATGTCTTAAAGCGTCCCTGACATGATTCATCAAATTTGCTTAAATATGTTATGTATTCTTTGTAATTATGTTCTACATTGTTCCATTTTGGAAATGTTTCCATTTCCGGACGTGACATAATCGGGGTAACACCTCTCAGCTAAAGCAGAGTAAACAAACGCTTCTTGAGGTACATGGTCGACTTGGTTAAGTATATTTTTCATCAAAATAGTAGTCATGCCAAAAGGTTGTGTTGCTGCTGGATGTTAACAGTATCCGAGTGATACTGTATTTTTTTTTCTTTTCCAAAAGACGGAATTAGCAAAAAATGACATTTATAGTTAATGGTGCCACCCATGACGAGCTAGCTCTTGCAGTTCAGCCTCATTTCCGGACGTGATCGGACTAATATCACTCAGGTAAACAAACATGACAATGTACGAGACAGAGGATGTTTACAGTGATTTATAGCGAAGATTTGTATGATGTGTCAATAGTTTTCTAGGAGGAAGAAACATTTGGAGATGAAATAGAGAACTTGCAGAACATGGACTTAAGCCTTAAGACATGGAGATGAAGATTGGTCACATTCAAAACACAGGATGGGTAAGTGGAAATTATTCTGGAGTTGCTTATCCTTCAATTATTGTTTTAAATTGGCTTCTTTAGAGCGGGATCGCATACTTTTTCATCATGTGTTTATTCCATACTTTCAAGCCAAATGCTTCTTGTAAAGGTGTTCCTTCATAGCAGTCACCAGGGAAATAATGACTGCAAAGAACAGAACCCATGGTGGGCGTCCATCTGTCTCATTCTCTGTACTTGCTTCGTCCATTGTTGTCTTAAACCTTCCTCTTCTGGAAAAGAAAACAAACTTACAGTGTCACTCGGATACTGTGAACATCCAGCAGCAAAACAGCATTTTGGCATGTCAACTATTTTGCTTAAAAATATACTGAACCAAGTCAACCATCTACCCCAAGAAGCGTTTGTTTACTCGGCTTTAGCTGAGAGGTGTCACCCCGCTGACGCCACTTCCGGAAATGAGGCTGAGCTGCGAACTAGTTCATCATGGGTGGCGCCATGAACCATAAATGTCATTTCTGTGAATTTACCGTTTGCTTTCAAAAATGGAACAATGTAGAACATAATTACAAACAATATATAACAAATTTAAGCAAAGTTGATGCATCATGTCAAGGACCCTTTAAGGCCACTCAAACAGGGGATTTGTTAGATGTACTGTAGTTAACTATCAAGGTTTCGCTTGGCACGTTAGATGGCATTACCAGAGCAGACGCTGTATTTTTCCACTTGCTTGGCCTTGCATCCTTGTCTTATCACACCATTTGACACTCCGACCGACCGGTTTGAACCAGTTAAGACCAGTGAGTCCCACATAGGGTCATATGGCTGGCCAAAGAGTTGCATATATTCCTGGGAGTACAGCGAAGCTCAGTGGCGTGATCCTTGACATCCTTGACAGTTACAAAGGAGGAGGTTTTGAAAGAAGTAAAGGTGGTTGTCTGTAACCAAGAGTAACCTTTCAAACCAAAATGTCTAAGTGACAGTACGTAAAGAATTGAACTGACATTTTTGCTATACTGTAAAAAAAAATTAAACAGTGAATAAATGTCAGTTTTTCAATGTTTGCCACAGCATAGAAAATAGACCTTTTCCGTTGAAAAAAAGGTTACAGGCAACCAACCATCTTACGAGAACAATATAAACATGCAGTTCAACGCCACCGTCTAAGTAAAGTTAATAGTAATTGGAAACAATTCAATTATAGAAATTATTTGAAATGAAATACCTTCAATTGTTTATTTTAACGTGTAATAAGCTTCTATAAACTGTCTTCATCACTAAACAATTGACTTTAATCACTAGAAATTTTTAGCCCAATCAAAGTAAACAGTTTCACGTCAAAACCTTTATTCACAAAAAGAGCAGTACAGTAGTGTAATAACTCCCAACACTGATCTTATTGGGACATCTTTTTTCCACTAGTATTCCTGAAAGTGCTCAAAGTTCTTCACTTAAATTCAAATTAACCAAACATGAACAAAGTGAACATTTGGGATTTCTAAATTTACTAACAAGTGTTTTTCCTTGATGAATTTAAAGGCTACAGGTTATTGTGGGCCTTGCGTGCTCTTTATTGGAGCAGCTTTGTCTTTCAAGCTTTGGGATTTTCTCATGAGTTGAGTCGCATCCAATTCCATCACCGATCTTTGTATCACCTCAAATGTGAAGCGGAGTTGAGGTGGGTACCTGATGTTCAAGGTGTAAAAAAGTCCAAACAGCACGGCTGTTGCAATGGCCACATTATCCAGACCTTGAAGTACCACAACACCCTCCATGATGATGCCAACATCAGAAAAGTCATTGCCTTGCGTCTCTCTGGTGACGTAGATTCCAGCGGTTGTTGTCTCAATGGCCTCAGTCATGTCCTGTTTAAAGAT
This sequence comes from Dunckerocampus dactyliophorus, assembly GCF_027744805.1. Taxonomy (NCBI): domain Eukaryota; kingdom Metazoa; phylum Chordata; class Actinopteri; order Syngnathiformes; family Syngnathidae; genus Dunckerocampus; species Dunckerocampus dactyliophorus. The sequence goes on from NC_072822.1 coordinate 32,970,735, forward strand.
ATAAAGACATTCAGATAAATGCGTAAACATTTCTTGATACACACACACACACAAACACACACAGACGTTGTTTTTAAATGAGGCCTACAAATAAGTCTGACGTGGCTAAATAGTCCAAGTAGGCTAACAACGTCAACTGAGTAAATGGTAAAATGGTAAATGGTCTTTCACTTGTATAGCGTTTCTCCACATCCAAGGTACTGAAAGCGCTTTGTCACTGTTAGCACATTTACCCACCATTTACCCCAAGGATACGTCAATATGATCACGGGAGGACGGAGGATGGAACCCGTAACCTTCAGGTTGGGAGACGACCACTCTACAACCTGAGCCATGTAATGTAATGTAATGTAGCAAAGGCACAATCTCCTCACAAAAAACACTCACCTTGTGCTCCTGCACCACGGTGTTGGGATTTTCATCCATATACTGTAGATGCACAGTCCTCTTATGGGGGGGTCCCTCAGCATCAGTGTCATCCTAAAGAAAAGAGAGAAATTTTAACCCACATTTCAGTAGCACAGAAGAAAGTGATCAACGATGAACTTTCGAAACTTTTTTTTTAATCATAATGTGACACCAGCATCTACAAAATAATTTTAAACTACCTGTTTGCACCTGACTCATATGGCTTGGACTTTCTATCATCTCCTGAGAACAAATATACATTTCTCACAGAGGGACAGTGAATACATATTCAAAAATCACTAGGGTTCTTTCAGTTGAGTCAGTACACGCAGGTAAAGTGAGTTTAAGGGATAGTTGGGATTTTTTTGACATGAAGTTGTACGACATCTCCATCAGCAGTGTAGTGCATCAACATTGACTTACCCTCTATTTGATCCCGTGAGCACAGCTCTGGTCGGATTTTGGTGAAGAGGAACGTAGTTCCGGTTAGTTGCTGGGGCCACTTAAGACTTTGTCTTCTCAAAACAATATGGGTTCAAAAGAGTCATACATTTGCATCGTAAAAATGCCTCCTCGAAAAAATCAGACCTCTCAATCACTCTGAGTTATTTTCTCCCTGTTCGTATCACTGTGCAGCCTTCATCTGCTGTGGAACACATGCACATTTGGAATAGTTTGGATTTTTTAACATGAAGTTGTATGACATCCTCATCAGCAGTGTAGTACATCAACGTAACTTACTCCCCCACTTGATCCTGCGAGTCCAGTTCTGATCGGATTTCCGAGGAACATAGTTATGCTCAGTTGCTGGGGCCATTTAAGTAAAGAGTTTGGCTTCTCAAAACAATATGCGTTCAAAAGAGAAAACATTTTCATCATAAAAATGCCTCCTCGAAAAAAATCTCACCTCACAAATCACATATTGATTTGAGAAGCCAAACTCTGTACTTAAGTGGCCAGAACTGGACTCGTGGGACCAAGTGGGGCTCGGGGGTAAGTCACTGTTGATTAGCTACACTGTTGATGGGGATGTCATCCAACTTCATCTAAAAAAATCTGAAGTATGCCTTTAAGTTTTGCAACAAATGCACAACTCTTTTACTGAACTATTGAACGTAATTTTCTGTGTTTAAGCCGCACCTACTATATTTAGAGAGAAAAACAGATTTGTACACATATAAGCCACACCGGACTACAAGCTGCACATGTCCACATCATCAAATGACATACTGTGGCATGCACAAGTATGTGAGGACAAGGTAGCTCTTTATTTGACAGGAAACAATCATGAGCTACGAGAAAACTCACAATGAGCTTATCAACCTCAATCGGAAATCACTGGAGGTCATTACTCAATGTAACAGTCTGACTCAAGTTGTCATCTTAGATTAAACACTAAAATCATCACACAGCAACTGAACACTCAAAAGGTAGTTAGGAAATATACAAGACAAGTACCAATATGAATTTAAAATAAATTTTAAAAAACAACAGCTATTTTAACTTCATTATTCCCAGCAGAGCAGTCCATTGGCCAGCGGCTGCCACGAGTGCTGCTGGGTAAGTGCGTCTGAGATGAGGTCTCACGCCCGACATGGTTATGGTTTAATTTTTTTTGACCATGCATGCAAGTTACAATGGAATACATCACATATTACAATTCTCAGTTCCACATGTCCAAAAGGAGTAGGAAGAAGCAAAGCTTATTTAATCCTACCCCCCCATCCATTCCACATCTAGTACAGTACCTATGATTCACTTCCTGTATTCCATATGAGTTTTTCATACATAGAATAATGATATGGTAATGTAACAATATGATGATGTAATTACTAAGATTTTTTTCACAATTAATATAATAATCAGTACAATAACAAATAATTAGAAATAGAGACAAGCATAACAAAACAAGTTCAAGCATTTTGAAAACATCAATTGCTTGTATTGTTTTTTGAATTTGCTCATTGCTTGAGTTCCTTGCTCAGTCTGTTCCATAATTTAATTCCGCACACTGAAATGCTGTGGGTTTTTAGCGTTGTTCTCGCATATAGGTGTTTCAAGTTTAGTTTTTCCCTAAGATCACATTTCTCCTCTCTTGTAAAGAAGTATTGTAGGACATTTTTGGGTAGCAGGTTATTGTTAACTTTATGCATTATTATTTGAAAATGTACTAAATCAGCAAATTTTAATATTTGTGATTTAAAAAAGGGATTTGTATGTTCTCTATACGCGGCATTATGAATTATCCTCACCGATCTTTTTTGCAGTACATTTAGCGATTGAAAATTGCTTTTATTGTTATTAGCCCATATCTCCACACAGTAAATTAGATATGGTAATACCAGAGAACAGTAAAAAGTTCGCAATATTTAAACTTGCAGATGCGTATTCTCCTAGCTTTACAAATTGCTTCCTGTTTGCAAGGTAGCTTTTAACCCTATTCGAAACTAATCTTCTGATTCCGTACCTTTCTAATTTTGTTATTAGGATGTTGTGATTAATTGTATCAAAGGCTTTTGTGAGATCACTCTTTCTGTGATCTATGGCGTTAGTAATTTCTTCCGTGATTTAAAATCATTGCCAAGGAGGTTTAAATGTTAGCTCTGTATCCGTATTGATTATCTGCTAGTAATTCATTGTTATTAATAAATGTGTCCATCCTGTTATTAAATAGCTTCTCGATCATTTTAGAAAATTGGGGTAATAAAGAAACTGGTCGGTAATTTGTAAATTTATGTTAATCTCGATTTTTGAAGATTGGAACTAATTTAGCTATTTTCATTTTGTTGGGAAATCTTCCAGTCTGAAATGATAAGTTACTAATATGTGTCAACGGTTCCACAATCTAATTGATAACCCTTTTTATTGTTTCCATTTCGATTCCATTACAATCAGTTGATGTTTTTGCTTTGCAAGTATTGACAATGTGATTTCCTTTTTAGTAACATCAGTGAGAAACATAGAATTAGGATTCCTATCTATGGTATCATTCCTTTCCTCCATTGTCCAGAATTTTGAAATTTCTTCTTCCAGTTTTGGTCCAATATTGACAAAATAATTGTTCAACTTTTCAACTTTTATGTGAATAATTGACAACTTATTGCCGATATTAAGATTATTGTTGTATTGCTCCTCCGCTTAAGTCATTTATGATATGAGAAAAAAAGTTTGTGTCCAGATCCGTGCCAATTGTAGATCTTCTTGTGGCATATTAATAACATTGTTGGAGCCGTTTTCCTTTTCCTTGGTCTTTCATGGTCTTTCATGTAGACGTTTGTACCTTTCAGCTTCTTTCCTCGTTTCAGCAGTGCGGACTTGAATTTCCTGTTAGTGAACTTGACGATGACGAGCGAAGTGCTGTTCCTGCCATACAGTGGGATGCAAGTGTCAATGGTTTGGATGTCTACGTCCACCTCCTTTGATTGCAAAAAAGTGTGGTCAGGAAGTTGCCAAAGTAGTTCAAAACTCCAGTAGCTGCAGCAGAGCTCTTTGCCATGGACGTCCTTCCGGACAGCAACAGAAAAAAAAAAAAAAAAAAAAAAAAGAATGAATCCAACATAAGTCTTTTTTTTTTTATTCTTCGTTTGTGTTGATTTGTTTGTTCAACTAGACTAGACACCCCCCGCCCCAAAAATCTGCATTAAACATAGGTGTGTCACAAGATCTCGTGAGATTAAAACATGACAAGATTTCTCATTCAGAAAAAAACAGGCTGGTAGGCGCTTGGCCTGGGATGATTATAAAGAACTTTTACACACAATAAATGAAAATGAAATCAATCATTTTACCGGCCTCAATATGTTGCCATGTGCATGCGTGTCCATTTTCTTCGCCTCCCACCTCCAAAGAGGAAGAGGTTTTAGTCTGTGCATTGGTTTCAGCACCTTGGGGTGTCTGTTCCATAGAACAACGGCATAAACGGAGTGAGCCTTTTTGTCAGTCATACAGTCCCTTTGTCTCGCTGGGTGGAGGCAGGGCCACTAGCATACACACAGAGTGCAGAAGAGTGTAACGTAGCTGAAATTATATGAGTAGATTGTAATATATTGTTATATATTTTGTCATTGTACTTTTCCTAAAAGTAAAGTAAAAAGCTCATCTCTTCTCATAGACCCAATCTCGTGTATCGTCTCATGACACCCTGAGTAAAAATTCTTACAGTTCTCTGCACTTTGAAAGAGGCCATCGTCCAAAATGGGAACACAGCCACTCCAAATGCCAATGTACGGTCGGCGCTGAGTGACCAGCTGGAAAACAGGATCTCTGAAAAGATCCTGTAAACCTTTGTTACATTCAAAGGGAAGGTTACTCATATTTACAGGCTGGGAGAATGCATTGATTGCCACATCATTTCCTTCGACTTTGACATATTTTATGCAAAAATTTTAACAGTTTCTTTCCTACTACTGCTCAGCTTTTTATTGCTGTCTGCATACCTGCGCGTTGTCTTCTAATCATTTGCAATCATCTACCAAGGGATATATGTTTCATTCTATATCATTACATTTCCATACAGTTTTATTTTGTGTCATGTATTATTATACACATAACTCATGTCTCTTATACTTTGACACTCTCAATTACCACATCTCATTTGATCAAACAGTACATATTTTCATAATGATTGCATTAGTTATGAATGAATGTCAGAAAGACCATATGAAGTGGTTTTGGTTCCGGTAAGGTTTTGGCTGACCCCAACACTTCTTGACAAGCTTTTGTGTGGTATAGTTGTTGACTTCTCAAAGACACCTTCACCCCAAATAGTGCAACAAAGATGTCTGAGTTCTTAAGTGTTTTACCATACCTGCATTGGAATAGAATCTTCTATTGCAAACTGATTAACTAAAAGGTTTTTCTCCTGTGTGTTCTCATGTGCGATACCAGATGTGACTTCTGAGAGAACCTTTGTGCACAAACTGAGCAACTAAAGGGTTTTTCGGTGTGTTTTTTCATGTGCGATACCATTAATGACTTACGAGGGAATCGTTGACCACAAACAGAACACCCAAAAGGTTTTATTCCTGTGTGTGTCGGCATGTGATACGTCAAATGGTGTTTAAAAGAAAAGCTTTTACCACAAACTGAGCACTGGAAAGGTTTTTCACCCGTGTGTGTCAGCATGTGTCGAGTCAAAAGACAATTCAAAGAAAAGCTTTTAGCACAAACTGAGCAACTGAAGGGCTTTTCTCCTGTGTGTGTCAGCATGTGTCGCTTCAAATCCCCCTTGTAGAAAAAACTTTTAGCACAATCCGAGCAACTAAAGGGTTTTTCTCCTGTGTGTTTCAGCATGTGTTGAGTCAGAAGACACTTAAAAGAAAATCTTTTTCCGCAAACTGAGCAACTGAAGCGTTTTTCTCCTGTGTGCGTCAGCATGTGTTGAGTCAGAAGACACTTAAAAGAAAATCTTTTCGGACACACTGAGCAACTAAAGGATTTTTCTTTAGTGTGCGTCAGCATGTGTCGTGTTAAATCGCATTTAAAAGAAAATCTTTCCGCACAAACTGAGCAACCGAAGGGTTTTTCTCCTGTGTGCGTTTTCATGTGTGATAATATTTGTGACTTTTGACAAAATCTTTTACTACAAACAGAACAATCAAAAGGTTTTTCTCCTGTGTGTGTAAGCATGTGTCGACTCAAATGATCCTTCGAAGAAAAGCGTTTCACACAACATGAGCAGCTGAAGCGTTTTTCTCCTGTGTGTGTACGCATGTGTCGAGTCAAATGACCCTTTGAAGAAAAGCGTTTCACACAACATGAGCAGCTAAAGGGTTTTTCTCCCGTGTGTGTCAGGATGTGTCGAGTCAGATCACCCTTGAAAGAAAAGCTTTTAGCACAAACTGAGCAAACAAAGGATTTCTCTCCTGTGTGTGTCAGCATGTGTCGAGTCAAATTACACTTATTAGAAAAGGTTTTAGCACAAACTGAGCAAAGAAAGAGTTTTTCTGGTTTTTCTCCTGTGTGCTTTCGCATGTGTGATGCCATTCGTGACTTCCGGAAAAATCTCTGACCACAAACAGAACAGCCAAAAGGTTTTTCTCCTGTGTGCGTCAGCATGTGTTCGGTCAAACGCCACTTCGAAGAAAAGCTTTTTACACATGATGAGCAGCTAAAGGGTTTTTCTCCTGTGTGCGTCAGCATGTGTCGAGTCAAGTCACACTGAAAAGAAAAGCTTTTAGCACAAACCGAGCAAATAAAGGGTTTTTCTCCTGTGTGTGTCCACATGTGTCGAATCAACCGGCTCTTATAAGAAAAGCTTTTATCACAAACTGAGCAGGTAATTGATTTTTTACCTGTCTCCTTTCTAAACCATTCAGAGTGTTTGTTGTCAGTGTGGGCTCTCATGTCACCTTCCCAGCCTGTAATTCTCTTCAAAGGTTCTTGGGCGTCCTCCCCATCTTCATCCTCACTGTTTGATATTGGAGCCAGGAGACTCTCTGCTTGTGATCCTCCACAGTGGTTTTCATCAGTTTCTGTTGTCATGTGTTGTAATGAGCTGCTGCTTGGAAGCTCCGCCCCTCTGTTCTCCTCACTTGGACTGTGATGAAGCTGTGAGGACTCAGGTGGTTTGTCGTCAATGTCTTCAGTCTTCACAGTGACAACAGTCAGTGGCCACTTGGTGAGATCAGCCTTCTTGAGGTGTAAAAGACACTCTCTCTCCTGAGGTATCCAGAGTTCCTCTTCTTCCTCTTTAATGTGGAGAGACTGTGGAGCTTCCTGCTTCAAAGTGGAGTTCCCTTCCTGTGGCTGTTCTTGTTGATCTATCAGCTGCTGGACGTCGGAAGGACACAACCAACGTAAGGACTCAGGTGGTTTGTCTTCATGGTCTTCAGTCTTCACAGAGACAACAGTCAGTGGCAACTTGGTGGGATCTGCCTCCTCCCGCCCTTGAAGGCGCTTTCCCTCTGGAGTGATCCAGAGTTCCTCATCTTCCTCTTTAATGTGGGGGGTCTGTGGCTCCTCCTCTTCCTTTTTAACGTGAGACGGCTGTGGATTTTCCTGCCTCAAAGTGGAGTGCCACCCATGCGCCTCAGTGGGACGTTCTTCTTGAGGACCATTCAGCTTCTGGATGTCTGGACACAAACAACACAAACACAGTTTAGCTGACATGATCCTTGAACTCGTTACATACTTTCTTCTATGTACTGTATGTGTGTGTAGTAGGGGTGTAACGATTCATTCACTACATTGCTACGCCTAGAAATTCTGTCCATGGAAATTATGGACAGAATCGGTGACAAACGTTCACCGGAAACAAGCTCAACTTACTGCTGGCAATGCGAACCAAGCTCCTGCTCCAATTGTACAAGGACTGAATGGTAGTTAGTAGCGCGTCACCAATCCCGTACTCCTGGAGCAACCCCCACAGGACACGGTCGGATGCCTTTTTCAAGTCTACAAAGCATATGTAGACCGGTTGGGAAAACTCCCATGTACCCTCCAGTACTCTCGCAAGGGTGGAGAGCTGGTCCAGTGTTCCGCGACCGGGACGAAAACCACATTGCAACTCCTGTAGCCGAGGTTCTGCTAACGGTAGTTAGTTGGAACACACCCTCCGTTCACCTTTGTTTAAAAGGGGGGACCACCACCCGGTCTGCCAATCTAGAGGTACTGTTCCCACCTTCCACGCAATGTTGAAGAGACGTGTCAACCAAGACAGTCCCTCAACATCCAGAGCCTTGAGGAATTCAGGAAGAAACTCGTCCACCCCAGGAACTTTGCCACTGGGGAGCGTTTTGACTACTCCAGATAACTCAGCCACGGTGATGGAACTGTCCTCATTCGTGTGCTCTGACTCTGCTTCCTCTATGGAAGGTATGTCACTGGGATAGAGAAGGGCCTCAAAGTATTCCAGGACCAGGAGGAACCCAGGTCCCACTGCACCAGCGTAGGTTCTGACAATGGGTCCAAGGATTTCATCCCGATACCTAATAGCAGTCAGGGTGCCGTTATCTAACCTGTAGAGGTCTGTGCGTCCTTCCAGGGATATGCCTCCTCAGACCATCACTGACCCACCACCAAACCGGTCATGCTGAATGATGTTGCAGGCAGCATAACGTTCTCCACGGCATCTCCAGACCCTTTCATGTCTGTCGCATGTGCTCAGGTTGAACTTGCTCTCATCAGTGAAGAGCACAGGGCACCAGTGGTGTAGTTGCCAATTCTGGTGGTCTATGGCAAATGCCAATCGAGCTCTACGGTGCTGGGCAGTGAGCACAGGGCCCACTACAGGGCGTCGGGCCCTCAGGCCACCCTCATGGAGCCTGTTTCTGATTGTTTGGTCAGAAACATTCACACCAGTGGCCTGCTGGAGGTCATTTTGTAGGGCTCTGGCAGTGCTCATCCTGTTCCTCCTTGCACAAAAGGAGCCGATACAGATCCTGCTGAGGGTTGAAGGACCTTCTACGACCCTGTCCAGCTCTCCTGGAGTAACTACCTGTCTCCTGGAATCTCCTCCATGCGTCCAGGTACCGCAGTGATGCCCTGGTCCAGATCTGGGAGGAGATCCCCCAAGACACTACGGACACCATCTGTAGTCTCATTAGGAGCATGCCCTGACGTTGTCAGGCATGTGTACAAGCACGTGGGGGCCACACAAACTACTGAGAATCATTTTGAGTTGCTACAATGACATTTTAGCCAAATGGACCAGTGTGCTGCATCATTTTTTCACTTTCATTTTTGGGGTGTCTTTGATTTCCCCCCTCTATCCATTGATCATTTTCATTTCTATCAAATGATGTGGCATCATTTTGTTACTAATACATCACCCACTTATGATCAGGAAAGATATTCAAGATAATTTTCCCCCCAGTTTAGATCTGATGTTTTTTCCAAGTGTTCCTCTAATTTTTTTGAGCAGTGTATATCCTCAGTCGAGGTCAGCAGGCCCCCGTACCCTCTGTAAACAGTGTGGATCGGACACTACTTCCCCTTTCTGAGGCATCGAACGGTTTGCCAGAACCTCCTCGAGTCCGACCAAAAGTCATGCTCTGTGGCCTCACCAAACTCCGCCCACACCCGAGTTTTGGCCTCGACCACCGGCAAAGCCACGTGCCGCCTGGCCTGCCGGTACCCATCACCTGCTTCAGAAGTCCCACAAGCCATCCATGCTCGATAGGACTCCTTCAGCTTGACGGAAGGCCTGACCTCTGGTGTCCACTATCAGGTAGGGGGCTTGACGCCATGACTGGCAACGACCACCTTGCGGTCGCAGCTCCAATCGGCTGTTTCAACAATGGAGGAACAAAATACTCGATATCCTCGTCCTCCAAGGTCCAAGGGTCGATCACAGCTTTTGTCTTGACTCAATGTTAAAACAATGGGAACTAAAGGCACTATTTTGAGCTTTGAAATTTGCTTTAGCTTCTTTAATACTTGGAGTAGAGAAATAAAATCAAATTAAAGTTCAAGTTATGTTTTATCAGACAGAATTCATTACAGACTTGATTTTACAAATTTCAAAATGTTGTAACATTCCTAACATATGCGCGCTGCAAACCTTCTGTCAGTGTATTCTTAGTAGTTGCTGCACCATTCTTTCAAATGGCTGAAAGGCTAAAAAAAAGCCCCTGCTTCCAGTAAGTAAAAAATTACTTATTTGATTTAAAGTTACTGAACCGTGTCATTCTAAATCAGGGGTGTCCAAAGTGTGGCCCGGGGGCCATTTGCGGCCCGCAGCTGTGATTTTATTAGCCCGCAGCACAATCTAAAAATATAATTTAACAAGGAAATGAAAAAAAACCAACAACAACAGCAGCAAAAATGGGAAAATCAATCAAAAAGTCTAAATATTAAGAGAAGAGTTGGAATCTAGCAAGGAAAAAGGCCATAATTTCACAAGTAATAGTATAAGGAAAAATGTCACTTTAGCAGCATGAAGTTGAAATATTAAAGTTTTTTTTCTAAGTCAAAAACAATGAATAAAGTTGTAATTTTTGGCAACTTAGGTTGGGGAAAATGTATAACATGAAAATAAAGTGAAAATATTAGGAGAAGAAAATATACAAGAAGAAAATTGTACAAAAAAAACCAGCAAAAATTTTACCACAGTAAAGTCAAAATATTAAGAGAAAAAAATAGTTTTCTAAAGGGAAAAAAGTTTAGATTTTATGAGAATAAACTTGTAATATGAGGAAAAATATCATTTTAGTAACAATGTTGAAATTTTTTGTACAGGAATAAAGAATAATCATAAATAATAAATAATAATCCAATGAAGAACAAAAGTCACAATTTTACAAGAATAAACTTGAATTATTGTGGACAAAAACAACATTTTTAGTTGCATTTCACCTATATTACAAAGGTGAAATGCAGTTTTTTGTTAGTGCTGAGTTACATGTAGCTACTTAGCATATCTCTATGTGTTGGTTTACAAAATATCAAAGTGGCCCTTGCATTCTTCCATTTTTTAGTATGTGGACCTGCTGGAAAAAGTTTGGACACACCTGTTCTACATGACCCAATATCATCCTTGAATCGCATCGGCAACCACAAATCATGGTACGAATCGAATCGTTTTTAAAACAAATCGTTACACCCCCAGTGTGTAGTGCTTCACGGACATTCATTTAGTATCTTGACAGAATGATGGATCATAAGTGGAGCTACAATAATAAAGTAAATCATTTGTTTCAATGGATATTTGGATACAACCTAACCCTATATTTTCAGGTAAGATGGGCCTTAAATCTTGTGGACATCAGTCACATGTCACATGTTAGGTTAGTTAAGATAGAAAATATGCAGTAGCACTAACAACAGTAACAAAACATTGCATCAAACAAATCAGTATTAAACACAGTCAAAGAACATAGCAAATAAAATAGAAATGTAATTGTGAACGTGATATCATAAATGAAACATGTACATAACGTGTCGGGGTGGACTTGCCATTAGCCAAACAAGGGCAATTGCCCAGGGCCCCGAGATGTCCAGGTTTTAAGTAGAGCTACAATATGCAAAAGCAAGAAGGGGAAGTGAGACAAAAAGCACTTTGAAAAAGTAATTTATTGAAAACAACAATTAAACTAAAATAGGCTGTTTATCAGCTGATCAAAAGTTTAAAACCATCGCTCAAAAAAATAACAAAAAACTCTCCAAACCAGAACAAACATGTTCTCAGTAGGACTCAGTAATGAGCAGCTCCACCGTTCTTGTTCATCACTTCAAAAACGGCTTTGGGCATGCTTGATGCGAGTGTTTCTAGGAGGCTAGTAGGAACATTGCTCCAAGTGGTGAAGATGGCTTCACCAAGGGCATCAACTGTCTGGAACTGATGGACATTTTTATAAACGTCCCTTGCCGTCCATCCCCAAATGTTCTCTATGGGATTTAAATGAGGGGAACATGCAGGATGGTCCAAAAGAGTGATGTTATTCTCCCTGAAGAAGTCCTTGGTCAAGCTAGCATTGTGAACTGCAGCGTTGTCCTGTTGAAGAACCCAGCTGTTACCACACAGACGAGGGCCCTCAGTCATGAGGGATGCCCGCTGCAACATCTCCACGTAAGCGGCCACCATTTGACGACCCTGCACTACCTGAAGCTCCAGTGTTCCACTGAATTAAAAAGCACCCCAGACCATGATGGACCCCCCCTCCACTGTGGGGAATATCTCAGGTGGGATCTCCTTGTCATGCCAGTAACGTTGGAAGCCATCTGGACCATCAAAGTTACATTTTTTGTCATCTGAGAATAAAACTTTTTTCCACCTTTCAATGTCCCATGTTTGATGCCCCCTAGCAAAGTCTAAACGGGCAGTTTTGTGGCGCTGAAGGAGACGAGGTTTTTGAATTTCTTTTTTGTTTTTCAAAACCTTTTCTCGCAGATACCGTCTGATGGTTATTGCGACCCTTAATGTGGGTCGAAGACCGCCCTGTGACTTGATGGACAGCCAAAATGGATCCTCCGGCTCAGCGCAGGTGTGATTTTTTTGGGTCTACCACTTGACCTCAGAAAATGTAGAATGACTGATTTACTGCTCCCAACCTCAGCAGCAATGGCACGCTGCGAGAGGCCTTGCTTATGCAGCTCCACAATCCCACCACGTTCAAAAAGAGAAAGCTTCTTAGCTTTACCATCAGGAGGGCATGACAGTGGGAATGCCTGAAAATTTTGAGCAGATTTTGGCTTTTACAACCTGTGGTCTTAAACTTTTGATCAGCTGATAAACAGCCTATTTGAGTTTAATTGTTTTCAATAAATTACTTTTTCAAAGTGCTTTTTGTCTCACTCCCCCTTCTTGCTTTTGCATATTGTAACTCTACTTAAAACCTCATTAAGATCCAAATGTGCAAAATGCAAATCCTAGCAATTTTTCAACTGGTCTTAAGATTTTGATCAGGAGTGTATATAAATTACGTCAATATTAACAAATAATGAAAAAGTTAAATTGTGTGAATTCTCTCCTCAGTGAATCACCACCTTATCGTGGTGGAGGGGTTTGGTGCCTGAGTGATCCTAAGGACTATGTTGTCTGGGGCTGTATGCCCCTGGTAGGGTCTCCCAAGGCAAACAGGTTCTAGGTGACAGGCCAGACCGAGAGTGCTTCAGAAGACCTTATGAATAAACACAGAAGGAGGGACCACATCTCGCACGAACGTCGGATACCAGGGCTTCACCCTGGAGCCAGGCCTGGGGGAGGGGCTCGCAGGTGAGTGCCTGGTCTCCGGGCCTTCACCCGTGAGGCCTAGCCAGGCCCAGCCCGAAGAAGCTACGCGCCGTAGACCCACCACCTTCGGGGGAAAGCATAAGGGTCCGGTGCGTGGTGTTTTGGGTGGAGGTCGAGAGCGGGCGCCTCGGCAACCTGGTCTTCGCAGCCAAATCTGATTCTTTGGACATTGAATGTCACTTCCCTGGTGGGGAAGGAGCCCGAGCTTGTGAGAGAGGTTGAGACATTCCGACTAGATATAGTCGGACACACCTTGACCCACAGTTTGGATTCTGGATCCAAACTCCTTGAGAGGGGCTGGACCTTGTTCTACTCTGGAGTTGCTGCAGGGGAGATGCAGCAAGCTGGTGTGGGCTTATTCATAGCCCCAAGGCTCAGTGCTTCTGTGTTGGAGTCATCCCCGGTGAATGACAGGGTCATTTCCCTACACCTTCGGGTCGGGGAAAGGGTCTTGACTGTCATTTGTGCATATGCGCCGAACAGCAGTTCAGAGTACCCAGCCTTCTTGGAGTCCAACAGAGGGGTGCTGGAGAGCACCCCAACTGGTGACTCAGTCGTTCTACTGGGACGCCAATGTGGGGAATGACAGTGTGACCTGGAGGGGCGTGATTGGGAGGAACGGCCTCCCCGATTTGAACCCGTGCAGTGTGATGTTGTTGGACTTTTGCGTGAACCACACAGTTTGTGCATAACAAACACCATGTTTGAACAAAAGGATGTCCAAAAGTGCACTTGGCACCAGGACACCCTAGTCTGCACATCTATGATCGACTTTGTAGTCGTATCATCAGACCTGTGTCTGAAGAGAGGGGCTGAGCTGTCAACTAATCACCACCTGGTGATGAGTTGAATTAGATGGCGGGTGAGGATGCCGGACAGACCTAGGAAACCCAAACGGGTAGTGAAGGTGTGCTGGGAATGTCTGGCAGAGTCTCCCGTTCGAGTCTTCAACTCTCACCTCCGGCAGAGCTTCGCCTGCATCCCAGGGGAGGTCAAGGATATTGAGTCAGAATGGGCTCTATTCCGTGCCTCCATTGCTGAGGCAACCGATTGGAGCTGCAGTTGCAAGGCGGTCGGTGCCAGTCGTGGCGGTAACCCACGAACCCAATGGTGGACACCAGAGGTCAGGCCTGCCGTCAAGCTGAAGAAGGAGTCCTATCGAGCGTGGATGCCTTGTGGGACTCTTGAAGCAGCTGATAGGTACCGGCAGGCCAAGCGGCACACAGCTTCGGTGGGGGTCGAGGCAAGAACTCGGGTGTGGGAGGAGTTTGGTGAGGCCATGGAGCATGACATTTGTCTCACAGCTGAAAATGGATGGATGTGTGAATTCTGTGTCATGTTTTGAGGATCCAGAGTATTTTTCTTTCATGGAAGGGGGTTGCAACATTGCTCCATCTCATCTCCTCCCAAAATAAATGCACTGAGTCACATTTCAAGAATAAATGTTCTACACACCGCCAAAGAAGCTGCCCTAAAGCTGGGTGCAAAGAAAGGCCCGGGGCCTGCTCCAATCGCCACAGCGTCCTCCTCAAGACACCGCACCCCCCCGGCCCCACCATGATATTTGGTTAGGACAAATCTACAGGTACAGTTTGCCAAATCCAATGTTGTTTGAGTCATTCTTATCTCCAGGTGTGCAAAAAAATAAAGTTAAACCTATATATTTTTTTAAAAAGATATAAAAAGTCGGCGCCTTGAGAAGCAGGAAGTTATTAGTATCGGCTTGGAAAAATCATCCCTACTTTACTTTTAAAAACACATTGCTCATATATTTGTTGGCACATCTATTACAAAAATCAACATCTTCAAGGTGAAGATTTCTCAGACAATGAGTGGAGCATAGAAACTTTGTTTCTGACTTTCTAAATACGTGTTTTAACATTAGAGCCCTGTAGACATTTTACACTCCTACTATTCATTGTTTACATCACATTGTACAGCTCTTATGCTGCAGGGACTCGAGATGGCTGCTAGCTAGCAAGCTAATGAGCGAGCTAACCAGTTAGCCTCGAATTTGTTTCTTCTAACCTTAAAAAGCCAAAAACGTACCGCTTCCACATGGGATGGGAGGATAACTTCTTTCACTCAATCATGTCGATCATGCCATGGCTGACATCATAACTTCATGCAGTCATTACTGCCGCCTACTCACCAGAATATTTGACATAAAAAATTAATTAATTTCTAAAAAAACGCAACATAACAAAAGAGGACTGTAATTTTGTGATTAAGTGAAGCCGCAAAATGCAAAACAAGAAGTGGCAAGGGACAAGAAGTGGCTCCTCTCGTGGGTCCTGTCATGTGGTGCTTGCTTCTCTGTCCCTCCTTGGCGCTTCTGTCTTGCGTGCTTTGTGGGTGTGGCCGTGTTCCGCCGTATGTGTGGCCCGGTTCTCTTGTGGTCGCTGTGGTGTGGCTCCCTTGCCAGCCGTGGTTGTGTGTGCCGGATGGGTGCGGTTCCTACTGTTCTGGTGGCGGTCCGGTCTGCCTTGGGGCATGTGTCTGGTCCGTGGTGTTTGGCGGTATAGCCTCTGGACCGGACTGGGCGTCTTGGCGGGCCGGTTAGGGCCCGTGGTGTGTTCTGCAGCCCGTAGCTTGCCTGAGCCTGTGCTGTGGTGAGTGGTCTGTTGGTCATGTGTCCTTGGTACCCCCCGCTCGGCGGTCAGTGTTGGGGTGTGGGCTTGTGGTGTCCTCGTCCTTCCTGTGCCGCTGCATCAGCTCACATACACATATGACTTTGGGGGGTGGTCTACGGTCGGGCGTGGTGGGGCACTGGAGTTGCATTGCCTCTTCAGAGCTGTCCTCTTTAATTTACTTACATTTTTAATTGCGTAGTAGACACAATCCCACCCTGTTAGCCTTGTTTGTTTCTGTTGTTTTGTTATTGTTGTCACAATTGTTGTTGCTGCTGTTGTCCTTGTCTTTTTTGTCTCCCTCTTATCCCCGCAGCCCCCAGTTTTCTTTTCTCTTCTTCTCCATCCCCTCCTGCTCTGGTCCAGCCACTCCAAATTTGCATAATAACAAAACATCAGAGTCAGATTAATTCTGTATAACAGGGTATGTGTATCTCACACTTTTCCCTGGCAGAGTAAATCTGTTGAGCACGTGAGGGCATTCAGATCAACAGTACTATCTGCCCCAATGGCTGGACAGGACAGGGGGGGACAAAGAAGACAATGGGCAGTGCAGACAGAAGCGAGAGAACAGACAGAGACACCGCCGCCTCACAGGACTACAACACTGAACTTCCCACAATGCAATTTACTCTTAAAAGGTCCAGGCTCGGCCTGTAACAGCAAAAAAAAATAAAAATAAAAAACAAAACACTAAAACTGCACTAAAAAAAAAGTCTGCGAAACCTCGATGGAGCGAGAGAACACTGTATCCATTTCCTATTTAAGTATATAAAGGTTATTCCAAATGCGTGTGTTATGTGGAGCAAAGTTGTGTTAAAACATGAATTTCCAGTAAAGTAGGGCCTGTTGATGAAAATCTGAAAGCTTGATTGGCAGTGAGCTGAACTAAAAATCACAACGCAGCACAAAATGCATCCCTCCCAATTTCTGAGATACAGTAATCCCTCCTTATATTGTTAAAATATCACTCCCTCACTATATCGCTTTTTTTCTAATAATTAAATAAATGAAATTAATGAAATTAAATAAAATAAATGATCTCTGTTTCGTGGTAGACTATGGCCTATTATCAGTGAAGAAATATTGAAAGACAAGTTATACAAGTATGTAGTATCCTGGTCACTAGGCATCAGTAATGTTATGAGACATGATGTTAGAGTACAATACCTTTCACACTGCATGGAGACTGACTATGAGCTAGCAGAGCCAAGCCAACATGCCATGGCTGAGATCTCATTCCGTGTGGAAGTGGTAGGTTTTTGTCTCCTTTGTCCTCCGTCGCCACTCCTTTTGAAATACTTCCTCACGTTTACATTAAGTAAACTGGAGAGTCTAACTACAGTGTAGTTAGCTCATTACCTTGCTATGCTAGCACCGGCCGTCTGTTATGTCCCTGCAGTGATGCCGTAGCCTGAGCGATGTTATGTCAACAAAGAATAATAGGAGTGTAACAGTGACTATAGGGTTGTTATTTCATGTCTACAGGGCTCTAATCATGTTAAACCCCGTATTTAGAAAGTCATAAACAGTTTTAGAATTATATATAATTATATATCAAGATAAAATGTCAATCACTTTCATTTTTCAACTCAATTCATTGCAATACAGTCAATCACCTGCTGTTGTTGCTTAATTTGTTGGTATTTATGTTTCTGATAGAAAATGGATGGATGGATGAACTTTCGAGTTTAACAAGCAGTGACCAATTTCATCAGTACTGTGAGTTACAATCTCTAATGGAGATTTGTTACAAAAACAACAATGCAAATGGTTTAAATATGCTTTCTTTTATCATATGAGTTGTGACCCTTGAGGAGAACGTCCCAAACCATTTTTCCACACTAATCCTATTAATGTTGCTCTTAATTACCTCCAATCCTCTGCACATTGACGTAGGGCAGTTTCCCAGCCTTTCTTGCTTGTTCAATTATGAGCAACAGTCTATTGCTCGCCTTCAAATCCTTTCGTGGACACATCTCAGCGAGTCCAATGTCCTCTTTACACACCGCAGAGCTCTTACTCGTCCGAATCTCTTCTTTCACATCATTATTCTTTTTACACAAGCGGTTGTTTTGCTCTTCCTGGTTCTTCGTTTTTTGTCTTTCACATTCTTTGATCTCTTTTAACTTGAACTCCGCTGCTTTCGACAAGCTAACAATCATGGCGGGTCTTTGTTTGGCTTGCTCAGCATGGTCGGCCAACTTCTCATCATTTCTCTTTTCAGGGTTTAAGATGGCCTCCAAAAAGACGTTGTTGGAAATTTCAACTCGCTCGCCGTTATCGGCAGTTTGGGGCTTTTTCTCCGTTGATGATTTCCTGGGAGTTGGTGGCGCTGATTCTCCTCCACAGTCTCTTTGACTGGACGTCGCCATGTTAGCATAGCAGTACTCCATCTTCGATCACGTCTTCAACCTTCACTTGAGATAGCACTCCATTGCTACACGCTCAACTTCCATTTCGCGGGTTTTTACTAAAGACGAATGTTTGAGGTGCTCGTCGCTCTCTTTGCTGTTCATCTATATCACTGTTCTATCGTAATTTTTTTAACTTCTGTCGGGAACTCCGGGCCGGAAAGCCACAGCCGCCCAGGCGGCCTCCTTCTTTTTCTGTTGTTTATTGGCGGGTGGCAAGCAACCTTTAGTGTGCATTACCGCCACCTTCTGATACTAATATTCTCTGCATCCTATGTGCTCTTTTTCATATACACGGCAAAAAAAATAAAGGGAACCCTAAAATAACACATCCTAGATCTGAATGAATGAAACATTGTTATTAAATACTTTGTTCTTTACATAGCTGAATGTGCTGACAACAAAATCACACAAAAATGTATTTATTTATTATTTTATTTATTGGGGGTGTCTTGCTGTTCAACTGCTGTCTATTCCATTTGCACAGCAGCATGTGAAATTGATTGTCGGTCTGTGTTGCTTACTAAGTGGGAAGTTAGATTTCACAGAAGTGTGATTGACTTGGAGTTACATTGTGTTGTTTAAATGTTTATTTTTGTGAGCGGTGTATTATTTCCTAAAATAAATGACTCCTCTATTTTGATTTAAAGTTCGAAATGTGTCCTACAACTACCAAATATCTTAGTTTTCGTTTTCTTCAAGTTTAATGACTTACTGCCACACATATATTTTCAAAATTATATTTAGTTCATCACTTACAGTATTAACACTGTCATTAAAATTGTCACTACTATATAATATATTGTGTCATCTCTAAACAATATAAGTTTCAATAGTTGACATATGTTGGCTGTATACTGTAATTAGCATACATTAAAAACAACGTGGGTCCCAACACTGACCCCTGGGAGACACCACGTGCAATGTCACGACTACTAGAGATAAACTGTCCGATTTTAACGTATTGAAGCCTTCCTGTTAAATAACTGTTCAGCCAGTTCCATGCCACCCTGCTAATGCCATACCATTCCACTTTATGAAGCAGAATTGAGTGAATTATTGTATCAAAGACTTTTTTGAGAGCGATGATACCAAATGCATGCTTATTTATTGTCCAGTGAATTTGTAATCTTCTAGTCTTCGCTGCCTTTTGTCTTCTAGAGCATCAGTCATTGCCATTGAAGTGGTTCTTCTAAAGCAATATTGACCTGTGCTGCTTTTTTGGTATTTTTTAAATACATTTTTCCAGGCGTTTGCTCAAAGATAGCAAACCAACAGCGACCAAAACTTTCAGCGCCGAGACGGACAGCAAACAAGTCCCATCCGTGGTCTAAGAAGCAGCAACGAGACAGCAAGAGCTGTACCGAAAAGCATCCACAACAGGGTCCATAATCCAAACTCAGTTGTCAATTTAATCCAGAAAAATCGACATTGAAAAATGACATTTATGTTTGTCAGTAAAAAAAAGGAAAAAGTTTCTGTCATACAGAAACACTCTGCTTTTTCTTGACGTGTACATGTTGGTCATATTTGTGTGATATAATGGATTCTTCCGCATTTATTACACAAGGTCCTCATGAGGATGCAGGGCAGGATACATTACCCTAATTATACAGTATATACACTAAATATATATACAATATATTCATTCTGTTCACTAAGTAACAATCATTCAGTTCATCTAAATCAAGGGTGTCCAAACTTTTTCCAGCAAGGGCCACATACTGAAAAATGAAAGGATGCAAGGGCCACTTTGATATTTAGTAAACCAACACGTACATATGCTAAGAAGCTATATGTAGCTCAAGAAAAAACTGCATTTCACCTTTGTAATAGAGGTGAAATGCTACTAAAAATGACATGTAATACGAGTTTATTCTTGTAAAATTGCGACTTTTGTTCTTCATTTGTTTATGACTTTTTTCTTAATATTTTGACTTTGTCGTAAAATTACAGCTGTTTTTTTCCATTTCAACAATAATGTATTTTTTCTTTATTTCAACAGTGTTACCAAAATGATATTTTTCCTCATTTTACAAGTTTATTCTCAAAAATATTGCAACTTTTTTTCTCATTAGAAGTGTTTTTTTATCTTAATATTTTGACTTTATTCCAGTCACATTTCTGCTGTGGATTTTTTTCAGTATAATTTGTCAAATATTTCTTTCTAATAGTTTGACTTTATTCCCATGTTATAAATGTTCCCCCAACCTAAATTTCCAAAAATTACAACTTTAGTCATTGTTTTTGGCTTTTAAAAAAAAGAAAAATCTAACTTTTTTCTTTAATATTTCAACTTCATGCACTACTAAAATGACATTTTTCCTCATAGTATTACTTTATTCTTGTGAAATTATGGCTTTTTTTCCCTGCTAGATTCCAACTCTTCTCTTAATATTTTGACTTTTGATTGATTTCCCTTATTTTTGCTGCTGCTGTTGGTTTTTTTTGGTTTCCTTGTTAAATTATATTTTTAGACTGTGCTGCGGGCCGATAAAATCACAGCCGCGGGCCACATTTTGGAAACCCTGCTCTAAATGTACACACTGTGCATAACTTAATTTTACACTCCACCCAGAGAACGCAAATACATTGTCAGAAAGACCATTCAAAGGTCTTTTTGTTGCCAGTTATGGTTCAGCTGGCTATCTGAGGCTGACCCCAACCCTTCTTGACAAGCTTTAGTGTGGTATATACTTTCTTGCTTCTCAGAGAATCTCTGACCGCACACTGAGCAACTAAAGGGTTTTTTCCCTTTGTGTTTCCGCATGTGGTAAGTCAAACGGTTTCTCTGAGAAAAGCTTTCACCACAAAGTGAACAACACACCGATTCTCCTGTGTGTGTTCTCATGTGATCAACCATACTTGACTTTCTAGTGAATTTTTCACCACAAACAGAACAATCAAAATGTTTTGCTCCTGTGTGTTTCCGCATGTGATAAGCCAGACCAGCTTTGTAAGAATAATTTTTACCACAAATGGAGCAACTAAAGGGTTTTTCTCCTGTATGCGCTGTCATGTGTGATACCATAAATGCCTTTCTAGGGAATCGTTGACCACAAACAGGACAACAAAAAGATTTTTCTCCCGTGTGTTTCCGCATGTGAAAAGTCAAACTCCATTTGCAAGAATAGCTTTTATCACAAACTGAGCAACTAAAGGGTTTTTCTCCTGTGTGCTTTCTCATGTGTGATACCATTAGACACTTTTTAAAGAATCTTTGACCGCAAACAGAACAGCCAAAAGGTTTTTCTTCTGTGTGCATCAGCATGTGGTAAGTCAAACTGCTTTTGAAAGAATAGTTTTTACCACAAACTGAACAAGTAAAGGAGTTTTCTCCCGTGTGCTTTCTCATGTGCAAGACCATTTGTTCCTTCAGGGAGAATCTTTGACCACAAACAGAACAACCAAAAGGTTTTTCTCCTGTGTGGGTCAGCATGTGTCGAGTCAAATAACACTTAAGAGAAAAGCTTTTAGCACAAATTGAACAACTAAAGGGTTTCTCTCCTGTGTGTGTCAGCATATGTCGAGTCAAATTACACTTAAAAGGAAAGCTTTTGCCACAAACTGAACAGGTAACACATTTTCTACCTGTCTTCTTACCTGTCTTCTTTTTAGAGCATTCAGTGTGTTTGTTGTCAGTGTGAGTCCTCATATCACCTTCCCAGTCTGGATCACTGCTGAAAGGTTCTTGGATGTCATGCCAGGCTTCATCCTCAGGAGAGTGTGACGTTGTGTCGTCACTATCTGATAGTGGAGCTAAGAGGTTGTCTGCTTGTGATCCTCCACAGTGGTCTCCATCAGCTTTTGTTGTCATGTGTTGCAATGAGCTGCTGCTTGGAAGCTCCGCCCCTCTGTTCTCCTCACTTCTACTGTGATGAAGCTGCGGGGACTCAAGTGGTTTGTCTTCGTGGTCTTCAGTCTTCACAGAAACAACAGTCAGTGGCAACTTGGTGAGTTCATGTTCTCCCTCCTGAGTGGTCCAGAGTTTCTCCTGTTCCTTATTAACGTGGGGGGGCTGTGGATCTTCCTGCTTCAAAGTGGAGTCCCACCCCTGCGACTCAGTGAAATGTTGTTCTTCTTGATCTTCATGGTCTTCAGCCTTCAGAGAGACACCAGTCAGTGGCAACTTGGTGAGATCAGGCTCCTCCGACCCTAAAAGACACTCTTTGTCCTGAGTGGTCCACAGTTCTTCCTCTTCCTCTTTAAGGTGGGGGGGCTTTGGATCCCCCTGTTTCCAAGTGCAGCCTCCGCCCTGCGGCTGAGTGGGGCATTCTTCTTGACGACCAATCAGCTTCTGGACTTCTGTGGGGCACAAACACACTTCAGCTCAGATGTTATCTTTGGGATGTTTCTCTTGGAACTTACTACACACTTGTACTGCGTCCTGTTGACGCGGGCCCCTTGTCATTACATGAAAAGCCCACGGTTACTAACCTGGGCTTTCAACACACTTTAACTTTTAACTGGTACTAAATTCCATTGTAATGTGTATGCATGTTCAAAATAAATCAAACCATCACCACCATCTGCTACATTATATGCTAATTACCATATGACGTCATCTAGCGACTGCTAGGACGGCCAATTGTTACTTTTCTTACAGAGGAGTTCGCAACAGTGCATCCTTGCATGCAGGTCTGCATGCAGGTCGCGTGAGAGCGCACGCTCAGCTGAAAACGAAACCGTGTGACGCCGTGCGATTCTTACGGCACAGTACTTCATGATAATGCAGCGATGGTACGTTTTGTCAGCTTTATGGGTAACTATACAGCACCCAAAGCACACAGTATATGAACGCTTTCTTGGCTTTATATTTGTTAGATATGTCGAAGCATTTGATTCAAGCATATCCACAAACGCGGTGAGAGGAGCAGGTTAGACATTCACAATGTAACTGTGGCACTTTGTTACACAGTTGTCCCTCGATTTATTGGTTTCTGTATAACAAATGACAAATTAGAAATGTGGCACGTAATTACCTCTTCAGTTTATGGTCAGCAGCTGGCGAACTTTTACTGCATTACAACTGAAACGAAGGAAGTGTGACCAAGACACCAGGAAGAGTTGTGAGCAGACAGTGAATGAGGCGTGATGCAACAGTCCTCACCTGTTGGATATTCTTTTTGTTGGGCTGGCAGACTCCCAACCAGTGCCTTTGTGGAAAATTAAAAATAAAGGTGTTGCACTTGATGGCGCTCTGCTCATTCACACATCAACAACCTAATGCCAAAATATTGAAAATATGTACCAAGCTCATGCATTTATGAAAAAGTGGGGCATGCATGCAGTATTCTGCGGGGCGGATTTTGAACCTGCCGAGATTGGCACCCCTCCTTGGTCAGAGATGGCTCCTACATGTGTGTAATTC
Organism: Dunckerocampus dactyliophorus; assembly: GCF_027744805.1. Lineage (NCBI taxonomy): Eukaryota > Metazoa > Chordata > Actinopteri > Syngnathiformes > Syngnathidae > Dunckerocampus > Dunckerocampus dactyliophorus. The sequence continues at coordinate 32,994,231 of NC_072822.1, forward strand.
ACACCATGTGCTTCAAAGACACCCACCTCTCACGTGTACTGCATCATTTAACCGGCTCTTTGTTTCCCTCTCTCAGCACGGCTAACTTCCCATTAACTCTCTTTTCAGGGTTTAAGATAGCCTACAAAAAACGCTGTTGGGAACTCCAATTAGCTCACCGTTATCTGCAGTTTGGGGCTTTTTCTCCGTTGATGATGTGCTGGGAGTTGGTGGCGCTGATTCTCTTCCGCCTTCTCTTTGGCTGGACGTCGCCATCTTAGCATATCAGTGGTTCATCTTCTATCACTTCAGATAGCACTCCAAAGCTACAAACTCATCTTCTGCTTCGTGAGCTTTAAAAAACGACTCTTTGAGGTATTCGTTGCTCGCTTTGCTGTGAATCCATATAACAGGTTTATCGTAATTTGAAACGTCTCTCGCCAGTTCCGGAAAACCACAACCGTCCAGCAGGTCTTCTTCTTCTTCTGTTGTTTCTTGGTGGTTGGCCGGCAAACTTCGGTGTGCATTACCGCCACCTTCTGGTACTACTATTCTCTGCGTCCAATTTCTTCTGCATGTGCTCTCTTTCATTATTGTATTTTCTACCATAAATGACTGCGTGGTCTATATTCTCTATTTGGCTACATTAATCAATAACATTAATCCTGTATTATTTCATTTTTATGTTAATTTAAGTCAGTGGTCCTCAGTTATTTTCTGGTTTGTTTGAGGGGTTTATGTGTGCGTTTGTTTGTTGATGCCCTCTGCTGTTAAAAATAAGTATTGCGAGACATGCCGGATCACATGACGAGGGAGGACGCTTGTCAGGTTTTTGTCACATGGTCAAGAGACAGTTCGGGAGTGATGAGTGAATATAAGACGAATCTAATAACTGCAGATCCTAAATTTATGGTTATATGTCAGCTTACTTTCGTTTTTGTTAGGTTGTTTGGTCTGATTTCCATTTGTGTAGTTTGTGCCGTGAAATTGTTCTAATTGTCTTGATTGTGTTGTTATAGTTTTTACGGTGTTTGCTGGAGAGAAGATTGCTGTGAATAAACTGTGGTGAAACATCAGTTGCATGGAGCGTGGTCTGTTCCCTGGATCCAGTTATAGCTATGAACTACAGGCCACCAAAAATAGTGGAAGACAAGGAGATAACAGAGGCGTTACAAACTGCGTCCAGTGATCCATCTGAACAAGCCACCATGCAGGACTACAGGGACGACCGAAATCAAGCACTCCTTTCCTCCTGCCTGTGACATGTGCAAACTTACTTGTAAACGAACATGGCGTCGATCCATTCAGGGATTTCTTCACTGTTTCAGAGAAAGACATTTTGAGTGCTAGCAGCACCAAACGTTGTGCAAACAATTTGCAGTGACAGAAAAAAACATTGAGATTCAACACATCCAACAATATCAGCCACCTGAAACACAGCATTGCTACAACACCCGGGGCTTAAGCGATCTGTGATTTCATCATGGAAATGATAGTGCTGGACAGCCCTTTACCATTGTTGAAGATACCGCTTGACAATTTGAGACAGCAAACATGTCCAAGCCGTGATCCAAGAAGCAGCAACAAGAAGCAGCTTTTTCAACTTTTTATTGACGTCTGCATGTAGGTCATATATGTACAATATAATATAATTCTTACACGTTTATTACTCAAGCTCCTCAGTGAGTCTCTTACAGCGCTGGGGAGGAATGTTGGCCCACTCATCTTTGCAAAATTGTTGTCATTCAGCCACATTGGAGGCTTTTCCAGCATGAAGCGCCTTTTTAAGGTCATGCCACAGCATCTCAATAGGATTCAGGTCAGGACTTTGACTAGGCCACTCCAAAGTCTTCATTTGGTTTTTCTTTAGCCATTCAGAGGTGGACCTGCTGGTGTGTTTTGGATCATTGTCCTGCTGCAGAACCCAAGTTGGTTTCAGCTTGAGGTCACCAACAGATGGCCGGATGTTCTCCTTCAGGATTTTTTGGTAGACATCAGAATTCATGGTTCCATTTATCACAGCAAGTCTTCCAGGTCCTGAAGCAGCAAAACAGCCCCAGACCATCACACTACCACCACTATATTTTACTGTTGGTATGATGTTCTTTTTCTGAAATGCGGCATTACTATAACTCCAGATGTAATGGGACACACACCTTCCAAAAGGTTCAACTTTTGTCTCGTCAGACCACAGAGTATTTTCCCAAAGGTCTTGGGGATCATCAGTTCAGCAGTGGTTTTCACCTTGGAACTCTGCCATGCAGGCCATTTTTGCCCAGTGTCTTTCTTATGGTGGAGTCATGAACACTGACCTTAACTGAATAAGTGAGTGATAGTTTTCAATTACATTCATTCTTATTTGATACTTAATTTCTTTAGATCTTGGCATGATATCTAGCTTTTGAGGATCTTTTAGTCTGCTTCACTTTGATTGAGAACAGGTGTGGCAGTAATTACGCCTGGGTGTGGCTAGAGAAATTGAACACAAGTGTGATAAACCACAGTTAATTTATGTTTTAACTCGGGGGGCAATCACTTTTTCCACACAGGGCCATTAGGCTTGGAATTTTTTCTCCATTAATAATTTCATTTAAAAACTAAAATGTTTTTAAAACACTTTGCTTCACAAACATGAACAAAGTGTAAATAATATAATAATACCTTGTCTTTAATCCTACTAGAATTCATGTTTTGTTTGTATCTTCGACGGTAAGTCAAGGAGTTGGGAGCTGTTGTATGTTGTTGTATGTTCAAGTCCATATGTGTCACGAGAACTAAACATTTTGACTCGTGGTTACGTTGATAATGAAATTATCATATTGTTTTATATCTGCGACAGTAGTCTTCAATACCGCCCCAAGATGGCAGCCGCGTGACGTCATTCATTCTTTAGCTGCCGTAAAACATCTGCCAGAGACGGAAAATGCGGAAGTTAACGACTCGGGTAAAAAAGGCGAAAGTTACCAACGGTTAAACTGTGTGTTTGGTGTAGTCGCTGAAAAACAACATCAAAATGTTGAAAGAGTTGATAAGGGAGCGACTAATGGCGGCAGCTGATGAAATATTCACGCTGTTTGAACGAACGATAGCATCGTACGAGGAGGAACTTTCTCGAACAAGAGAGAAGGCCCGACGTCTGCAACAACTGGAAGCTGTTTGCAAGACTCAAATTGTGCTACAAACCGAAGGTATGTTCACAATCCTTTCACTTTTTTTCACACATACGTATGTCTTACGCATCTCGATGGGCAGAGTTCTCCCCAAAAGGTCGGTTTTTAGTTGTGAGTAACACCAAAACGAATAGAAACTAGTTTGTGCATTAAACAGGACCATTGGTCAGATGAGCCAACATTTACACCGTCAGTCGGTTTGTAACTGTAAATGTTTCATCAAAGCGAATGACAATAATACTAAATAAATAAGGTACATTCGCATTTCTTATCACAATTTCGTCATGGCAACAAATCGATGGCAGCCATGTTGATTTTCCAACCAACTAATGATCGCGCACGTTCCGGCTTTGTCAAGAGAACCAGCCTTCTCTTTTTTTTCCCTCGTCTTTTTTCTGTTAAAGTCGCACGTGATCGGTCAACGTGTGTGATGGGTTTTGTCCGTGTTGTGTTACCACTGTAACTGTTTGGAAATGTACAAATAATTCACACAATCATATTGGATGTTATCGTCTTAATTGAGATGCGTCTTTGTTTTGGTATTTTATAGTCAGTTTACTATAGCAATCTGTTAAAATAATCCATATAAAGAATAAACGTTGCTTTCTCAACTATAACTTATTTATTATAGCAATTGATAGTTTTATATCAATATATTTGTTATTTAATACTGATTTGTTTTGGTTTGGCACTGTTATTGGTGCTCCTGCATACAAGAATATTGAGCAAGATAAAGTACATACTTTCATACACACTTGAAAGTAGTTTTTGATGGACTATAAAATATTTGACATGACTGAACTAAAGTGTGTTTGTGTCCTGCAGATGACCAGAAGCCCCCTCATGTTAAAGAGGAGGAGGACCTCTGGACCACTCAGGAGGGAGAGTGTCTTCAAGGGCTGGAGGAGGATGATCTCACCAAGTTGCCACTGACTGTTGTCTCAGTGAAGACTGAAGATGATGAAGAGGAACCACAAGCAGACAACCTCTTCGCTCCACTAGCCGACAGAGACGACGAGCCATACTCTCTTGATGATGAAGAGAGGGACGACCCCCAAGTACCTTCGAGCAGCGATACAGACTGCGACAGTGAGAGGAGGACTCACACCGACACCAAACACTCTGAATGCTCTGAAAACAAGTCAGGTAGAGAATGTTTTACCTGCTCATTTTGTGATAAAAGCTTTTCTGATAAGACTGCGGTGACTCGACACATGAGAACACACACGGGGGAAAAGCCCTTTGGTTGTTCAGTTTGTGCTAAGAGATTCTCTCGAAAGTTTCACATGCTGTCACACATGCGAACGCACACAGGAGAAAAACCCTTTAGATGCTCAATTTGTGGCAAAGGGTTCAATCATAAGGGAAATATGGAATCGCACATGAGAATACACACAGGCGAGAAACCTTTTAGTTGCTCAGTATGTGACGAAACGTTCATAAGAAAGGTCTCTCTGATTGTACACCAAAGAACACACACGGGAGAAAAACCCTTCAGTTGCTCAGTTTGTGGAAAAAGATTCTCCCATAAGTCGTATATGGTAAAACACATGAGGACGCACACTGGAGAGAAACCTTTCATTTGCTCAATTTGTGGCAAAGGTTTGGCTGTGAAGGCGTCTTTGATTAGACACCAAAGAACACACACCGGAGAACAAAACTTTTAGTTTATGGTGAAAGATTTCGTTGAAAGGCAGTAATTCTAACGCACATGAGAAAAAACATAACCCTGTTCCCTTGGTGCTAACACGTTCACACGTAACACGTGGCGCCACGCTTTATTTTTGTTGCATCAACATATGCTTGATCAATTCATTCATTCATTATTTGAAAAGCATTCATCTGGACTTGTCTGGCTTTTTATGTCTTCTTTTTATTATAAAATAAAAAAATACATAGAATAAAACCTATCCAAAGGAAATATTGTTTCATAATTCACCTCTTTCTGCTCATGTGGTGTATTTCCTAATAAAGTTGTTTTTTCCTGCTTGCCGCTGATGCAGTATGTGTCTGTATGAATGTATGAAGTCTAATACGTTGAACAGAAGGCAAGGTAATAGTGTGGCCCATTGTTTCATCAGTGTACTCGCAAGACGTCTACTACAAAATGCTTGTCATATCTGACAATCCACAACAAATTCAGTATGAACGTGTATTCGGCCAAATGACGGCACAGTGAAAAGGCAAAGCGGCAGTACAGAAAAACTATTCAGGAAGTAGTAGAACCCATCATCCAGAAAGTTAACTCTCTTGCTCGGAGATGGACGACAGTTTCTTTCTGACCATAAATGTATTAAACAGTATATTAAAAGTACTCGTAGGGCTTCACTTTCTAAGAATGGTGGGGTCTGCTAGACCAGGGGTGTCCAAAGTGCAGCCTGAGGGCCATTTGCGGCCATTTTTTTTTGTAGGCCAGCGGCACATTCTAAAAATATGATTGAACAAGAAAACCAAAAAAAAAAAGCAGCATGGAGCATGATTCACCACGATTGTCAAATGATCAGCAGTATATAGAACAGTACAGTACATAGCTGTAACTTGCTGACTGTGCATTTCTACGTGCACCGCCATAAATCACAATTTATGTTTTATGTCTTAAAAAAACCCACGGCGTGAGTCATGTGGTCTGCTGTGTCTTTTATTCTTTTCTTTTCTTTTATTGATTTGTTTTGTTATTGTTTTAAATGTGTCATTTCTGTTTGATTTGCTATTTTTAATTATATTAATTTAAGTATGATTTATTGCTTTAAGAATTTTGTTAAGGATTTTGGAAGCTGTGTCTGAAAAATGTGCTACGGGAATAAAGTGGAGTGGATTTAATTGGATGTTTGTGTTACACATTCTTGCAACAAAGACGATTTTGATTCTGACCTCTTAGCACAGGGGTGTCCAAAGTGCGGCGTGGGGCTATTTGTATCCCGCAGCTGTTTTTTTATTGGCCCGTAGCACATTTAAAAAATATAATTTAACAAAAACACCAGAAAACCAGCAGTGATTTTACAAGAATAAAGTCAAAATATAAGCTGTAGTCTAACAAAAAAAACTCACGATTTTATGAGAATAATGTTGTAATATTATATATTATTATAATTTAGGCTGTCAATTGATTAAAATATTTCATCACAATTAATCACATTTTGTCTATAGTTAACTCAATCACATTTGATCACAGATGAAAAAAGTTTTATTTTATTGAAAAAATATACAATTAGACATCCCACAGTTTTTGCATGTTTAATGCGAGCGGTATTTTGGTCCACTTTGTTTGACAGTTCTTGAACGCACCTTATGACATTGTTCCTGGCAAAAAGTCAGCCCAGAAACGGCTCACTTCAAAAAAGAAACCACTCATTAGTTGGGACACTCGTATGCCGCAGTGCTTCCGTACCTTCCCGCTTCTCTCTGGCAAGTCGATGACGACATAGTCCGTGACAATTCCAATCACAGCGACAGTAGATACAAATAACTTTGGTCTTGTTGCGAGAGCCGTCTGCCAGGGCTTTCAAGTTAATTTACCAATCAAAATACCCCTTCCTTTATCCATTTCTGCTCAATATTTGCTCCAGTTTGTAGCTACAACGGGACGTGCACACGTTAATCGCACGTAAAAAAAAATAGTTTGTTAAAGGAAACTTCAGTTAACATGTTAATAAAGCATTTACTTTGACAGCCCAAATTATAATATTATGATCGTCATGTTCCTCAGGACAGGAATAATCACTTCCTGTCTTGCGCTCTTATTTTGGAATGCTGCACTTCCTGCTGGGGACAAGATGCAGCAAATGATGTGGCGGAGGAAGTTATAATGTTAGAGAATAAAGTCCACGTATGGTAATAAAGTCATCAGAAGAAGAAAATTTACAAGAAGAAAGTTGGAATAGCTGGGAAAAAAACTTTTAAAATGCTGTAATTTTATGACGATAAAGGCGAAATATTAAGAGAAAAAAGTTTGCATGTTTACGAGAATAACCTCGCAATATTAAGAGGAAAAAATAATGTAATTTTAGTCGTTATGTCATATTGTGAGAAACAAAACAAAGTTGTATTTTTGGGAAAATTAGGTTAAAAAAGAAAAACGTTAAAATATTATAGGAATAAATGCATAATGTTCCAAAAATAAAAATTTACAAAGATTATCTAAGAAGAAAGTTGAAACACTTGGGAAATTAAAAAAACTACAAGAGCAAAAATGAGGGAAGAAAAGAGTGCAGTGCAAAGTTGATACTAATAATAGGCTTTTTCACCTATACAGTATCACAAAGTTTCTTCTTAGCATATCTTCATGTTTTGCTTTACAAAATACAAAAGGGGTCCTTGCATCCTTTCGTTTTTCACTATGTGGCCCTCGCTGGAAAAACGTTTGGACACCTCATCTTTTTCTTCTTCAGCTTGTCATCTTCATTACTATCGCAAGATGGCAACAAACATCATGGATTAGTTTAGGTGCCGTAAAACATCCATCGAAGAAGAAAAAGACGGAAGATCCCGCGGAGGTCGACTGGTCCTTGGGAGAAGGAAGTGACGGAGGAGGCGGAAGTGACTGTCGAATGCTCGAGGCGCCAAAATTGAAGCGCGAAAAGTGCGAGATAAGGAATACAATAAGTATTGAATATACAGTTGAGAGATTTGATATCTGGACTGGAGGTGGGTTGTGGGAAGTGGACTGCATAGGTCTCGGCCGACGGCCTATATGGGCCCGGTACGACGAGACCGGTGCGCCACGACCTGCAACAAACCAAAAGAGATACGAAGAGCTGGTGGCGGTGGAGCGGAGGGAGCTGAAGTGCGAGTGCAACCAAACTGTACCGTGAGTGTAACAATGGGCTGTAGCTCAGATGATGTTAGCGACGAAGGGGCAGAGGAGATGGAGTACACACAGGTTAAAATAGCAAGGAAACAGTCATGGTCAGAAGCAAGCAGCGGGAAAGATCATGATGGAAGACAAACAAAGAAAAAATACGAGCTAAAACAAATGGCAAAGAAGAGTCAGATGAAGAATACAAAGTTATTATTACAATGAGCAAAGATAAAGGACATTTTCACCCAGTTCATCTGACTAAAGCAATTGAAAAAGAAATAGGGAAAGTTAAATACGCCAAAATGCTCAATAACAGAAGAATACTAATTTCGACAGCAAATAAAAGACAGCAAGAAAACATTATGAGATTGAAGTACCTTGATGGAGGAGAAATAAAGGTACACATACCAGGAGAGGCAGCAGTAATAAGAGGAGTTACTGTATATCAAACGTACCGTTGGAAATGTCCATGGATGAGGTGAAGAGAGAAATAAGAGGGGGCAAAATAACAGAAGCTAGACGACTCCAAACCAGCAGAGGAGGAGTAAAAAGTGACAGTTTGTCTGTATTACTTGTATTTGAAAAGACAATACCGACAGACATACGTATAGGATGTATGAATTTTAGGGTGAGGGAGTACATTCCTCAACCACTAAGATGTTACAAATGTCAGAGAATGGGACACACGGCACAGCAATGTCAGTGGAGGCAAAGGTGTGCAAAGTGTGGTGGAGAACATGACTATGGGAAGTGTGCTAGCGATGCTAAACTAAGATGTTGCAATTGTGGAGGAGAACATAGTGCCGCATATGGCGGCTGTGAAGTGCAAAGACATGCCAAAGAAGTGCAAAAATACAAAAGAGAAAATAAGGTATCATATGCTGAAGCAGTAAAGAATATAGGTATGTGTGTAATTAAGCAAAATAAACCAGTAGAGAATCAGGAAACTCATATAGACCAGACAGGACAAGTAGTAGGGCTTCCTCAGAGAACAGACCATAGAAGATCTCAATCAGAATGGAATGCTCCCTAACAGAAATGTAATCATAAGTGTGCAATTGAAGAAGACACATTAGTAGTAAATAAAAAGAACTTTGTAGCTTTTATATGTAAAGTCATCAATGTGGCCACGAGGCAGGAAAGGAAAAGTGACAGGATCAAAACGGTTGTGGAAGCGGCAGAACAATATTTAAACATCAAAGACGTGAAAGCAGAAGAAATACATAGTATGTTGACTATACATAATGATGCAGGACCTCAGAACGGTAATTAAAATCACAATGGTACTCCACATCCTACAATGGAATGCAAGAAGTTTAATAGCAAATGGACAAGAACTTAAGAAATATATAACAGAAAGTAGGAAAAGACCTGATATTATATGTGTGCAAGAAACGTGGCTTAGACCACAGCTGGATTATGTGTTGAATGGCTATGAATCAGTGCGATTCGATTGAAAAGAAAACCAAGGGGGAGGGTGTGCAACATTTGTGAGGGATGGAATAATATATAATAGAATAACAACAGCAAATGAAATAGAATGTGTGATTGTTGAAATACATCAAGCAAATAGAAATATAATCATTATTAATATATATAACCCCTGTAAACTACTAGATGTTGAAACAATGGAGAAGATAATAAGGAGGCATGGTGGTAGAGAGATCTGGTGTGGGGACTTTAATGCACATAATAGTTTATGGGGAAGTAAGCAAACAGATCACAATGGAGCAGTAGTAGAAGAACTCATGGATATCAGACAGTTAGTATGCTTAAACAAGGGAAATGGAACAAGAATAGATATACGCTCAAATACAATGTCATGCATTGATTTAACTCTGGTCTCACATAGCTTGGCAAGTTCCTGTGAATGGTATGTAAATGAAACCACAAGTATAGGAAGTGACCATTTTCCGATAAGTTGTACAATAAACGCAGAAGTAGATATCAAAGAAAGACACAGACATAAAAAGTGGTGCTTTTCAAAAGCGGATTGGGGAAAATTCAGGGAGGAATGTAGCAAAGCAGCAAATTCAATATGAATGGAAGGTGGCATAGAGGAATGCACAGTTAAGATGACAAATAAGATCATAGAGGCAGCAATGAAAAGTATACCGTGTAAGTCAATTGGAGGGGAAAGGAAAATGGTTCCATGGTGGAATGAAAAGTGCACAACAGCTGTAAAAGAAAGAAATTGCGCATTAAGAAGGTTAAGGAAGAACCTCAGCCAAGAAAATGTAATAAATTATCAGAGGAAAAAAGCTATAGCCCGAAGAGTAATTAAAAACAGTAAACAAAACGCATGGAGGGATTATTGCTCTGCCATAGGAAGGGAAATTAAGATAGGAGATGTATGGTCAATGTTGAAGAAGATGAGTGGGAAAAACGTGTTTACTAAAATACCTATATTAGAAGATAAGGGAACAATGTATGTGACTGATAAAGAAAAAGCAAATGTGCTGGGGAAAAAGTTTGCAGGGGTGCACAGTGGAGACCATCTGGATGCTAATCATAGACGAGGGAAGGAGAGGATGATAAAAAAGAATAGGGATGTGTTACTAAAACAGGATAGTGAGGAGAGTGTGATGGATGTTGAAATTAATATCAATGAATTGCTAATAGTATTAAATAGAAGTAAAGATACTGCAACAGGAGAAGACCAATTGAGTTATATTATGTTCCAGAATCTACCAGAAAATATGTTGGGAAAAATATTATATTTATTTAACAAAATATGGGAAGAAGGGATAATACCAAAGCAATGGAAAAGTGCATTAATTTGACCATTTAATAAACCCGGTAAGGATCCAAAACACCCTGTGAATTATCGACCTATTGCTCTTACATCACATCTATGCAAATGGATGGAGAAAGTTCTAGTCAGAAGACTTAACTATTTCCTTGAAAGTCGAGAGTTACTGACAACTTATCAGTGTGGGTTTAGAAAAGGACGATCAACAATGGATGCTGTAGTTAGAGTAAGTAATGAAATAGAGAAAACCTTTAAAATGAAAGAGTTGATGAATATTGTATTCTTTGATATTGAAAAGGCTTATGATTCCATGTGGTGGGAGGGTTTATTGATTAAGATGAATAGGATGGGAATTAGAGGTAGGTTCTATAACTGGGTCCTTGATTTCATATCGGACAGAAAGTTCAAAGTTAAAGTAGGATCAGAGATGTCAGAAGAATACAGTATAGCAAATGGTATACCACAGGGGAGTGTAATTAGCCCAGTTTTGTTTAACATAATGATAAATGATATATTCATGAATCTGGATAGAAGGATTGGGTCGGCCCTATATGCAGATGATGGAGTGATTTGGGCAAGGGGACGAGATTCTATAAATGTGACAAGTAAAATGAAGGAAGCAATAAAGAAGATAGAACAATGGTCATATGACTGGGGATTTAAGATATCACCCAATAAAACATGTTACATGACGATTACCAGGAAAAAAGGCATAAAAAATCAGAACCTGATGCTATATGGACAAAACATGATAAAAGTAGATCATTTTAAATATCTTGGTATGTGGCTAGATCAGAAAGGCACATGGAAGACCCATGTGGAAAAGGTAGAAGAGAAATGTAAGAGGATAATAAACTTAATGAGAGCTGTTACAGGTAAGGAGTGGGGAGCAGATAAACAGTCACTAATATATATATATATAGAGCTTTGATGAGAGCAAATATAGATTATGGAAGTTTTGTATATGGAGCTGCAGCTAAAATACATTTAATGAAAATAGAAAGAAATATTCACAAAGCATTTAGGACATGTACAGGTGCAATCACATCAACACCAATTAAAACAATGCAGGTTGAGTTAGGAGAAGTACCGTATGACCTGAGAAGAGATCAACTTATGTTAACATACTGGAGTAGACTTAAAGGATGTAGGCATGGACATCTGGCCAAGAATGTGATAGAGGAATGTTGGGAGTATAATACAACTAAAAGTAATAGCTTTGGGTGGGTAATTAAAGATAAAATAGATAAATATAACATAAAAAATATACATATTAATAATTCTACACCCATAAGCAATATTCCTATCTGGCTATTTCCTAAACCTGAAGTAGATATACATATAACAGAGTTAAAAAATAAATGGAAAGATAGTGAAAAAGGACATAAGGCAAGTCAATATATTAAAAACAAATATTATGGTTACTTAGATATGTATACAGATGGATCAAAAAGTGAAGAAGGGAAGGTGGGGATTGGAATCTATGTACCATCAATGAATTATAGCATCATTAAAAGATTACCTGACCAGCTCTCGGTTTATACAGCAGAAATGATGGCAATTATTATAGGCTTGCAATGGATAGAGGAAATAAAAGCAGATAGAGTGGTATGTTGTGTGGACTCTCTGGCAGCATTATATAGTATTAAAAATATGGAATCAAGTCGAGAGGATTTATTATTAGAAATACATCAAAACTTATTCCAACTACACATGTTAAAAATAGACATAAGATTTTGCTGGGTGCCTGCACATGTAGGGGTGGAGGGGAATGAGGTGGCAGATAAAATGGCTAAAATGGGAATTAGAAGGAATGAAATTATAGATATACCTGCTGGTAAAGGCGAAGTAAAGGCAATAATCAAAAAACAAATGATGGAGAAATGGCAAAATAGGTGGGATGAGGGTAGTAGCGGGAGAAAATATTATAAAGTACAAAAATCTATCAGTACACAAGGGGTGAAGAGAAAAAACAGAAAAGAGGAAATAGTGTTAACTAGGATGAGGCTCAATCACACCGGGTTAAATGACAAGATGTTTTTGATAGGGAAATGTAAATCAAAAGTATGTATGGAATGCAAAAGTATAGAGAACGTAGAACACATATTACTACACTGCAAGAGATATAGGGAAGAACGTGTAACGTTAAGGAAAAGAATTAAGAAGATAGGAAGGGAATGGAGCATTGAGGGTATTTTAGGAACAGGTGGGGAGGGGGTAAGAGATATACAGAGGGCAGTGATAGAATATTTGAAGGACACAGGATTATATAATAGAATATAGATAAGTATTAGAATATTTTAGTATTATATTATATAGTATTATATAGTAATATATAGTATTATATAAGTATTATTATTAGTAGTAGTATAAGTAGTCTCCTCACTATCTAAGATAGCATAAAGTAAGATACTGTATATGGCCCATGTTACGTACTCCGGTACAGTAGGTGGCGGTATGCACCTTTTCAAGTCATGGTTGCAACCCGCCATTAAACTAAAAGAAGAAGAAGAAAAAGACGGAAGTTAGCAAAAGATGTTCGTAAAAGAGCGTTTGTGGTCGTTTAATTAATTGAAAATGCTGAAAGAGTTGGTGAAGGAGCGACTAGCTGCGGCGGCAGATGAAATATTCGCGCTGTTTGAAAGAACGATAGCGTCGTACGAAGAGGAACTTCTTCGAACAAGAGAGGAGAAGGAGCGACATCGACAACAAATGGAAGCAGTTTGCAAGACTCAAATTGTGTTACACATTGAAGGTATGTTTACATGTTTACGAGCCTACTTACTCATTTAACACAATGTGTACCTTAGTGAGACGAAGTGAGCACGTTTTATTCATGAAATCATATCAAATTATTCTCCAAGATGGCGGCCAATGTACATTATTGAAGTGTGGCAAATTTTTACAAATACTACTAAATTGTACTACTTCGTGTTGGTCGTGCCTTTATAAGAAGTGAATGCATAGCCCAACTTTAAACTTTAAACTTTTCACAAATAATGAACTATTTTGATGTTGTTATGACATAATAGATTAAACGTCAGATGTTAAAAAAAATGTTTTATGTCATGGCCAACATGCAGAAATGCATTTTGTCCAAATACAAGAACATTCAAGTACTAACGGCAGAGACTTCGTAGAAAAAGCTTCAGAAATTGCTGCTTATCTTTTAGCAATAGCTACTGTAATTGTAGATGACAAGCTCAAAGTCCACTTTGAATTACACAATTCATAATAAAGTGTGTTTATTTTTCAGATGACCAGCAGCTGGTTGGTCATGAAGGAGACCGTCCCCCTCGGCTGCAGGCTGATCCACGGCCCCCCCACGTTAAAGAGGAAGACAAGGAACATTGGAGCATTTAGGAGGGAGAGCTTCTTCTACGACTGGAGGAGGCTGATCTTACCAAGTTGCCACTGGCTGATGTCTCTGTGAAGACTGAAGACCATGAAGACAAACCACCTGAGTCCTCACAGCTTCATCACAGTCCAAGTGAGGAGAACAGAGGGGTGGTGCCTCCAACAACAGAAGCTGATGGAGACCACTGTGGAGGATCACAAGCAGACAGCCTCTTAGCTCCACTATCAGATAGTGATGGCACAACTTCCTCAGAAAAGGAACCAACTCTTATTAATGGGACAACGTCACACATTAGACATCGCTTAGCGAAAAAGTGCTTCATCCGCTCAGTTTGTGGCAAAAGCTTTTCTTATAAATGCCGTTTGAACAGACACATGCAGACACACACAGAAAAAACCTTGAGTTGTTCATTTTGTGGCAAAAGATTCTCTCTCCAGACTCAAGAGGTAGCACACGTGAGAAGCCACGCTGGACAGAAACGTTTTAGTTGCTCAGTTTGTCAGAATAAATTTACTCGCAAGTCCATTTTGAAAAGGCACATGCTGACGCACACGGGGGAAAAACCCTTCCGCTGCTTGCTTTGTGGCAAAGGATTCTCTCAGAAGTTGTGTATAGAATCGCACGTGAGAACGCACACTGGAGAGAAACCTTTCAGTTGTGCCGTTTGTGGCAAAAGATTCACTCAAAAGTCGTGCATGGTATTACACATGAGGACGCACACGGGAGAGAAACCTTTTAGTTGTTCGGTTTGTGGCGAACGTTTTTCATGTCGGAGTAATATGAACGTGCACATGAGAAGGCACACAGGAGAAAAACCTTTTCGGTGTTCAGTTTGTGGTAAATGCTATTCTTCTAAGGCCTTTATGCAGACACACATTCAGAGGCACCAAGTAGAGTAAAGATTTGTCTCTCCGGCATGTGTCAACGTCCTCAATTTTCGTATTGTGGGACTATTAATAAAGGCTCATGCTAACTGTAAGCAATAATATAGTCTTTGTGTTGGTGGTGACCAGGGGTCACCAATGTTTTTTCTTGAAAATTGTCCACTAGCGCCTCATTTTTGTAACATTTATTATCATAGCTTATATCAACCCTAAACAAACCAAATATGCTTGTTGTACCAGAACATTAACAAAATACTGGTATCCACAACTCCCTTTTTGCATTTCAGAATGCATTTATTTCTAGTGTTCTCACATTATTAACAAAAACCTGAATGAAAAGCAGGCTTGTGGGCGCCTCAAGTTGTCATGTAAAAAATCCAAAGCTACTGTACATGGCCCTGTGTGAAAAAGTGATGCCCCCAAAACTTAATAACTGGTTGGGCCCCCCTTAGCAGCAACAACTGCAATCAAGCGTTTGCAATGAGTCTCTTACAGCGCTGGGGAGGAATGTTGGCCCACTCATCTTTGCAGAATTGTTGTCATTCAGCCACATTGGAGGCTTTTCCAGCATGAAGCGCCTTTTTAAGGTCATGCCACAGCATCTCAATAGGATTCAGGTCAGGACTTGGACTAGGCCACTCCAAAGTCTTCATTTTGTTTTTCTTCAGCCATTCAGAGGTGGACTTGCTGGTGTGTTTTGGATCATTGTCCTGCTGCAGAACCCAAGTTGGTTTCAGCTTGAGGTCACCAACAGATGGCCGGATGATGCGGCATTACTTTTATGCCAGATGTAATGGGACACACTAACGTAACTCTTACTACAGAAGTACAATTTGCTGCATTTAAGTATGCTCGTCAATCCCAGAAAATGCATCTACACTCAAAACGTGAATCCAACTTAAATTACATGGTGTTTTTTAATGCAACCCCACATGCCTCACAATAACATGGATAAAGTGTGATTCAAATATTCCGCTACTATTAAAAGAGACTATGAGGCAAATAGATTTTCAGACATGTGTGCTATCTTTTTAGCTTGATTTACATTTCCTGTTCATTTGGAGCTGTTAATGGCCCTTGCATCCTTTCATTTTTCACTTGGGCCAAAAATGGAAAAAGATCATGGCAGGGGTTGTTGAAGGGAGGAACACTTTTTTTTGTGTTTGTTTTTGTATTTCATTGTATTTGTTTTTCCCTCAGTTTGACTGTAATTTGGATGTAACGTGGCTTCATTGCTGTGATATCGATCCATTACTTTACTTGAAACTTAACTTGACCTTAAGGAGGGCGGCGGCGCTTCAGCCCACCAGAGACAGACAACCAAAACATGAAGTCTCAAAAATGAATTAGCACCAATTTGTGGTACCAGTGAGAGTACAAACTATGCTTTTGTTAAACAGATTAGTACTTGTTTAAATTGATACGGTGAAAATGACACAAATATTTGTACAACTGATTGTGTCCGCCTTGCGGCTCTTATTCTTCCTCAGCGCCCACTTGTAGCAGTCTTTCATACCGCCGCAAGGTGGCAGCAGCGTGGCGTTGGATGTCGCTTGGCTTGCCGTAAAGCATCCATCTAAGTCGAAAAAGACGGAAGTTAGCAAAGCGTTGAGTCTGTCACGAGACAAAGCGCGGAGGCGACGAAGGGTAATCGACTTAAAAACATTCAAAATGTTGAAATATTTGATCAGACAACGACTAATGGCGGCGGCGGACGAAATATTCGCACTGTTTGAAAGAACCATAGCGTCGTACGAGGAGGAACTTTCTCGAACAAGAGAAGAGAAAGAGCAACATCGACAACAACTGGAGGCTATTTATTTGAGTCGAAGTATGCTACACGTCGAAGGTACGATTACATGTTCGCAAACATTCTACTTTTAACACATTTGAGAAACGTATTGATGTGCTAAAATCGCCTGCCTTTGGCGACATCACCGCATTACACCAGTAAATGTCCAAAATTTTATGTGTACAGTAATCGACACACTTCAGACTTCGCCTTGTCGTCTTGATTTTTTTGAATGCAAGTTCACACATTGTAAAGTATATTAATTATTATTATTTTTGGTCTGGTTAAAACGAACTCCAGTCCGTTTGCACTACGTGCGGTTCGGTTGATCGAGTTGGAACGCAGTCCCACTGAACCCAGGATCCAACCAATCAAACCAAGCGTCTGAGTCTGTATTCAGGGAGCTGCTATCCATTAGCCTGGTTAGGCTCGCATTTGGTGACATCATATCCGGTGTTTTGGCCTGTTGTGGTGGTTGGCGTTGACACTCGTGTGGCTCATGGTCCCCTGGCAGGCAGGCAGGCAGGCCGAGACCCATCTCTCAAAATCACCGGTTACGATGTGACCAAATGCGATCCTAACCAGGCTAGAACACCCAACAAACAGAAAGCTGAGTGAAAGTCATCAAAGAAATAAGACCTTAATGTAAGCCGAGAAGCATAAACACAGTAGTTAAAATATACCTGGATCTTTACAGTCCGATGAAGTCACATCTCCAGGAACCTTTAATGCAATTTATATCCTCTTTGGTGCAAACATTCCATCATAGGTTAAAAAAAAAAAAAAGTCTTGTTGTGGGTGTGTGAGTTCATCAGACAATGTACACGTCACATACACGCACCTGTGGGACAACCATGTGACCAATTGTTAAACAGATTTTTTTTTAAAAGTGACACATTACGGAATAATTGGTCATCAATAATCATGGTCGTCCCACGTGTAGGACACCAGCACAGCTTCTGCCTTTCCACATATTTGATGCACTGTGTAATATTTGACATGTCTGAGTTAAAGTGTGTTTGTGTCCCGCAGAAGTCCAACAGATGATTGGTCGTCAAGAAGAACATCCCCCCCAGCCACAGGGGGTGAGCTCCACTTTCGAGCGGGAGGCACCACAGACCCCCCACGTTAAAGAGGAAGAGGAGGAACACTGGATCACTGAGGAGGGAGAGCGTCTTCAAGGGCTGGAGGATGCTGATTTGACCGTTGTGTCTGTGAAGACTGAAGACGATGAAGATGAACCCCAAGTGGACAACTTCTTAGCTCCACTGTCAGATGGTGAGGCTGACGCCAGGGGCATCACCCATGGACGTGTGACCACCGGTAGAGACTGCGAAGGTGATATGAGGACTCACACTGACAGCAAACACTCTGAATGTTCTGAAAAGGAGACAGGAAAAGAACGTTTTGCCTGCTCGGTGTGTGGAAAACCCTTCACTTTTAGGAGTGCTTTCAATCAACACATGCGGACGCACACAGGCGAAAAGCCCTTTACTTGTTCAGTTTGCGGCGATACATTTGCTCAGAAGTGCAATTTGACGAGACACATGAGAACGCACACGGGAGAAAAACCCTACAGTTGTTCAGTTTGTGGTAAAATTTACGCCGACAGGCCAATTTTGGCATCGCACATGAGAACACACACAGGCGAAAAACCCTTTTGTTGCTCAGTCTGTGGCGATACGTTTGCGCAGAGGTGCAATTTGAATAGACACATGAGAACACACACAGGAGACAAACCCTTTAGTTGCTCGATCTGTGGTGGGAAATTTGCCCAAAAGGTCTCTTTAAATGTTCACATGCTGACACACACGGGAGAAAAGGATTTTAGTTGTTCAGTTTGTGGTAAAAGTTTTTCTCGAAAAGATTATGTGATATTACACATGAGAACGCACACGGGGGAAAAACCCTTCAGTTGCCCGCTGTGTGGAAAACGATTCTCTCGAAAGATGTTCATGGTATCACACATGAAAACACACACGGGGGAAAAACCTTTTAGTTGTTCAGTGTGTGATAAGAGATTTTCTCGAAAGATCTTCATGGTAGAACACATGAAAACACACACAGGAGAAAAACCTTTTAGTTGCCCAGTTTGTGGTAAAAGGTGCTCTCAGAAGGGTAATTTGGTTCGACACATGAGAACACACACAGGAGAAAATTCTTTTAGTTGTTAGGTCCAATTTATTTATCCTCTAAAGGATGTACACATTTTGGACAGAGAAGACATGGTTTGAAAGAGGAGTGAGCGAAGCCATCTTCGTTAAGATTGAGAAGCCATCTCTGAACAGAGGGGGAGGTCTGCAACAGCACCTTTCATCCCTTCCTAAAATATTAAATCATTTAGCCTCTAACTAATAAACAAGGCACAGCCATCTTGGTTGCAGGTGGGTCCATGACCACCATTACATCTGAATGGGAAGGTGATACCACCCAAACGACACCACTAATAAGCCTAATCATTCTTGGATCTTGCACCAAGTTCTCAGACGAGAGCTGTCCTATCTAGTTTGCCTGGTGTGTGTCCCACCTAGTCTTGAACTGATGAAGCCTGCTCGGATGAGAGGCGAAACGTCTTCTAGGACAACCTGAACAGTCCAGTTGGGATCGATTCAAAGCCCTGAGAAGAACAACAGTTCCTTCCAGTGAATCCTTTAAGGCAGCACACATGGAGACACATCCAGGAGACGTGTCCAGTTTGTGCTAACAGAGAGATCAGCAAAAGTGTCAGTGTCCCCCTTGCGGGACAAATACAGTAGTAAAGGTTCATTCTATTTAATATGTCCTTGTAAGTCATTGTGCCTTAACAACCTCTGTGTTAGTATTTACTCTTTAATAATGAATGAATAATTACACATTTAAATCTCTGAAAAAATGTACATTTACAGTATTTACCAATGACTCAAGTCCTTAGTAACATTGTAGTCGTTTTTCTCTCATAATGTCTATTTGTGTGTCTATTGTAGCTTGCTAGAATCTCCATATCATTATTAAAGTTTTAAACAAAGACGGTGTTGTGTTTATGATGCTGTTTGATTCAGTGTTCCGTGCAGCACATCTTCCTCCTCTTCACATGCTGCTGACCAATAAGGGAAAAGAACGATGTCACACGGTGTATTTTGATTTGCCCGTGCACAAAAGGAATCGCACCAAGAGGAACACAACTGATTCAGAGCAGAGAAACTTTAATTACACGAGATGCCTGAAAGGTTGTAGGGCTGTCAAACTCAAACGACGAGGTTTTCCCCTGGAGTATGTAAACCGCCTGATGCTGCAGCCATTGAAGTTTTTTCCACATGCTTTTATATACTGTGCATATCCTCTGTTTCAGGTCTTCAAGCGACGGGCACCGAGCAAAGGACAAACCTGAAGTTTCTGGTCCGGTTGGGGAAAACTCCGTCAGAAGCGCTGGGATTGCTGCAGCAAGTGTACGGAGACGAGACCATGTCCCGCTCGCGTGTTTTTGAGTGGTGCAAGAGGTTCAGAGAGGGGCGCGAGGACGTGGAAGACGACCCCAGGAGCGGACGCCCCACGACGAGCAGGACCGAGGCCAACGTTGAGCGCGTCAGGCGGATGTTGAGCAGAGATCGTCGTTCGACCGTTCGACTGATCGCAAACGAGCTGGGCATGAACCGCGACAACGTCTGGAAGATTATCACCGAAGATTTGGCCATGCGGAAAGTCTGCGCAAAGATTGTGCCGAAAGTCCTGAACGAGGACCAGAAGGATCGGCGCGTGCAAGTGTGTCAGGACATCCTCGAGCATCTTGAAACCGAACCGGCCTTGTTAGGGCGAGTCATCACCGGTGATGAGTCATGGATCTTCAAGTACGACCCAGAGACCAAACACCAGAGCCTCCAGTGGAAGAGTCCGACGTCGCCAAGGCCGAAGAAAGCAAGACCGTCCAAAGTCAAAGTCGTTTTTTTTGCATTCTTCGACGTTAGGGGCATCGTCCACTGCGAATTCTTGCCCCAGGGCAAGACCATCGACCAGCACGTCTACAAAGACATCCTGAGGCGTTTGCTTCATTCGGTGTGCGAGAAGAGGGGCGAGTTGTGGCAGGAAAACTCATGGCTGCTTCACCATGGCAACGCGCCTGCCCACAATGCCCTGAGCATCCGACAGTTCCTGGCCGAGAAGAACATCGCCGTGCTGGAGCAACCCCCTGACTCACCCGACCTGGCTCCCTGGGATTTTTTCCTTTATCCCAAGATCAAGGGGGTCATCAAGAAAATCCATTTTGCAGACGTGGACGACATCAAGGCGGCCGTGATGACGGAGCTGCGGAGGATTCCGGAAGAATCCTTCCAGGGGTGCATGAAGGCTTGGCAGAGGAGGATGGGAGAGTGTGTTAGACTCCAGGGGAATTACTTCGAAGGGGAAAACTTGTAGCATTGTGTCACGAGTCCTGGAACTTATTTTGACACACCTCACCACTAAAAGCGGTTTTAGTCTCGCTGACGAGTACAAAATGGACACGGTGATGACAGGAATTAAATTCAAACATGAACCTTAATTTTGTAGTATCAGGAGAGAAGTACAAGCTTGTCTAATCATGGCAACTATGTACAACAATTACACGCTTTTGCTGAGAATAGATCGGCAATAATCTCCATGGCAGCAAGTTCCATACTGTAGTGCCAAAATGGCAGCCAGTGACGTCACAGATCAATGGCTGCTGCAAACCAACGTCTAAGAAGGAAAAAGCGGAAGTTAACGCAGTCAGTCCGACTATACAATGGGATAATCGACGTTAAAACATTCCCATGTTTAAATATTTGACGGGTAAATGTTTGTCGAGACGAAATTTCTCAATTGACCCAAAGAAGGATGGCGTCGGACGAGGAGGATATTTCTCAAACAAGAGAGGAGAAGGCGCAACATCGACAACAACTGGGAGCTGTTTGCAAGACTCAATTTGTGCTATACATTGAAGGTATGCTTGCATATTCTATTTAACCATTTGACTCACTTTCACTGACCAAGAGTCAACATGAACGAGTTTTATTTCTGAGATCACAGTGCCGTAAATCTATAATCCAAGATGGCGGCCAATGTAGACGTATACACTATTGTTAAGCATTGTTGTTTTACACATGCATTGTGTTACTTTGTGTGGGTGGTAAAGCAGTGTATGAATTTTATACTATTTTTAAGAGATAGCTACTCCTCCGAGGAAATAACCCATTTGACAGTTAAATGCGGCCAGTCTCGCGAGATCACAGCCGTGTCCGTCACCGTTGTTTACATCTAGCCTGGTGCTAATGTTAACACTAATGCTTTTTTTAACACTAATGCGAGCTTGGCGGTACCGGAGTTACTTGACATGTATACGTTGACGCCCCATTTAGCTTGCTGCCGTACGTCAGCGTGTCTGCCATATTGGATGTGGCAGATCTGCTCCTTACAGCAGTGGTCCCCAACCTTTTTTGACCCACGGACGGGGGGGGGGGTTGGTTCGTACATTATAGCGATCTAATTTATCTGACATAAATAACATCAAATTAAAAGTACAAAATGAATGCCAACCCACCATCCACCAGTTCAAATTCCATCCAAGTTTTTCCAGAGAGATGATTACATGGCTGTTTCATGTGTGTGGTAAAAGGCAGTGCACTAGCATGAATTCACTTGAGGCAAATGTGCACATTAGCGCTCAATAAGTCATCAAAACTTACCTTTATGCATTCCCACATAGTATCAGCATTTGACACCAAATATGAGGTGAAAGAAAAATGCTAAAAATACAGTAGTAGTCTATCTATGCGGCATGAGATAAAGTTAGCACACACACAATGGACAAGTGTCAATTGATATGGATGTAACAGAGAGAATCTGGCCACTTTTCAAAATAAAACAAAAAAAATTAAATAATGGAAATTATGTTTTCTTTCTGTGCGGCCTGGTACCAAATGACCCACGGCCCAGGGGTTGGGGACCACTGCCTTACAGCACAATCTAATTTCACAAGAAAACAAACAAAAAAAACACCAACAGCAAAAAAATAAAAAAAATCAGTCAAAGTAGTCAAATGAGAAAAAAGTTGTAACCTGAGGGGAGAAAGTCGTAATTTTACAACAGTAACGTTGTGATGTTATTACTAATCACCAATAGTGCAGGCACAAAGTTGAAATTGTAAAGAAAAAATATTGTTTTTAAAAGTTGGAATGTTATGAGAAACAAAAGTAAGTTGTAATTTTTGGAAAATTGGGTTGTGGAAAAAAGTTATATTACAAGAGTCATAATTCAGAAAGAAATTACAAAAGAAAATCTAAAAGGAAATTGTTGGAAAAAGAAAACTACAGCAGGAATGAAAAAAGCTGTTAAGCCATACTCACAATTTTACGAGAATAAAAAAGTCATTTTAGTAGCAGAATGTTGAAATGTTAAAGAAAAAATGTTTTTTTGTAAAAGTTTTAAAATGAGAAACAAAACAAAATAAAGTTGTAATTTTTTGGAAAATTAGGTTGGAGAAAATGTTAGAATATTATGGGATTACAGTTATAATATTGTGGGACTAAAATAGAATAGAATTACAAAATTAAAATTTTCCAAGACTATTTAAGAAGTAAGTCGAAATACCTGGAAAATAAAAAAAACAAAAACCAAAAAAAAGACAAGATCAAAGTTCATACTATGCCTTTTCACCTATTTCACAAAGCTGAGTTGCAGTTTTGTCTTGAAATATGCATTTAACTTCTTAGCATATCGACATGTGTTGGTTTACAAACTATCAACGTGGCCCTTGTGTCACGAGTGTGTGGCGGCTGTCAAGTGCTTGACCCCCAGTATGCAGAGATGAGGCGACGGTGTGCCAAAAAATAAAACGTTTTTAATCGTTCAGATACTCACAAATCAGACATGGGAACAAAACGCGACAGAGAGGAAAGCTCTGTGGGAAAAACTGACAGGTACATTCCAAGGCACAGGTAAGTAGGTAGTCTAAGTTATCGCACGAGTGACAAACTCAATGAGCCAGCGCCGTACGTATGACGACGCTGGCCTTTTAACAGCTACTAATTGGCGACAGCTGCGCGGGCACCAGAAGTGAAGCACCTGCCTCTTCCACCGAGCCGGAAGCACAGCTTGCCAAAATAACAGCGCAAGACAGGAAGCGCTAGCTCCTGTCCTGCGAAACGTGACACCTTGCATCCTTTCATTTTTCACAATGTGGCCCTGGAAATAGTTTGGACACCCCGCCTTCAATTAATACAAGGAAATGGACCAAACTTCATAAAGGGACTTTGTAGAAAGTTATTTAAGTTAATACCTATTACCTATTGTTCTCGTAAATTATGACTTTATTGCCATTAAATTTTTACTTTATTCTTGTAATGTTATCTTACTTTTCCCGGAAGCTAATTTTCCCAAAATTAAAATTTTATACTTGTTTTGTTTCTCGTTAGATTACAACTTTTTTCTCTTAATATTTTGACTTTGTTCTTGTAAAAATATTGCAGATTTTTCTAGTTTTGTAACAATGACGATATAAATGACACAAATACATCAAAAAAGGCAAAAAAAAAAAAAAAGGTTCCCATAGGTGTACTGCAAATAATCTCATAATTAGGGGTGCTCGATATATTTTTTCAAAACGATAACTTATATTATTTTATATTATTATTATATTGTTTGTTAAATTTGGATTTAACTGTAGTTTGTGCACACCTGGAGGTAAGAAGGACTCAAACTAAGTTGGATTTGACAAACTGTACCTTTACATTTGTTCAAACCATATATCATGACATCGCTACTATTAACAGAACCAAAAAAAGCAGCGTCTCAAAAGTACAAACTGTGGCTCCAAGGGGTTGACGAGCTGACAAAAGCTGGTATCTTCAACAATGTTAAAGGGCTGGTCATCAGCGCCATCGTTTCCATGAGGAAATCAGAGATTGCGTTAGCCCTCAGGTTGTCTCTGGCCAACTTTTTTGCACTTTTCAAACGCACCGGTGATAGGAACGAGCCCCGGGCAGCAGGTAGTGATGCTGGCGTTTCAGGTGGCTGATAAGGTTTGATGCATTGAAGCTCAGTGTTTTTTTTCTCCTCATCACCGAGCATTCAGTGCAATTAGCACACGAGTCTTCCACCTGAAACAGTGAATGTTTGTGTACAAGTGAGCTCAGAAGAAGTTACGACAGGAGAAAAAAGGAGCGCTTGATTTGCTCACCTCAATTCAGCTACAGCACAGTATGGGTAATCTCGCCTCTTTGGATTGTTTTTTTTTCTTAAATTATCGGTTACCTAATAATTATCGGTATCATGTCATAATTCCCCATCTTGGCCTGATAATTATGGCACCGATATCTATCTTGCACCCCTTCTAATAATATATTTTGGCTACAAATGCATGTGCAATCGTTGAAAAGGCAGCCAATAACGCAGCGGGAAGGCGGGCGCTAAACAGGAACTGGTGCGTTCGCCGGATGTCGCCCTACACACACCCCATGATGGCAAGTGTGCAGTGATCGTCGGCATCTTGGCGACGTAGTGGAAGCGGAACCGCGATGTTGCGAGGGATAACTGTTACCAGTGGATCATGGTCATTCCGTGTGCAGAAGGACACCACCGCTTCTATGAGCTACAGCGTGTTTGTGTTGCTTGTGTCATGCAGACGTCCATCAGCTCCCCCACGTTAAAGAGGAAGAGGAGGAACTCTGGACCACTCAGGAGGCAGAACATCATCTCCGGCCAGAAGAGGCTGATCTCACCAAGTCGCCACTGACTAGTGTCTCTGTCAAGACTGAAGACCATGAAGACAAACCATCTGAGTCCTCACAGCTTCATCACAGTCCAAGTGAGGAGAACAGCCAGATAACCTCGAATGCAATGCTTTCCAACAGAGGTATACTTAGGTTTTAGCACCGTGTTCACATCATGCAAGTGCCCAGTGAGCAATGCTCATACTTGCCAACGCAGTTTGCGACAACTTGGACCTTAGACAACAAACTGGGCAATGAGTGATATAGTTAGGGGTGTAACGTACGCCAACGATACGCCGTAACCACAGTTCAGTGCGTACCCCAGTTTTAAGGTTACCGTTTGGTTCATTTTGGGTACCGTATGTATAACGGAGAGGGTCTCCTGGGATGTAGAGTCATCCCTTGCAATATCGCGGTTGGATTATCGCTCCCTGGCTATATCGCATTATTTCCTAAATTAATGTAATGTAATTGATAAATAATCACTGTGTTGTGGTAGTCTGTGGTCTATTATTAGTCAAAACATATTGCAATACCAGTGATAGGTAATACTCTGGCCACTAGGTGGCAATCATGGCACAAAACATTGATACATTACCTTACATGACATACCTTAACAGCATGAAGTCTTGAAGTCAGCCATGGCTTGTCCGACATGATAGAGTGGAAAAAAGTTCTCCTCCCATCCCGTGCGGAAGTGAAACACTTTTGGCTTCTTAAGTTCTTAAGCATAAGAGTTGCAATGTGGTGTAAACAATAAATAATGGAAGGGTAAAGTTGACTGTAGGGGTGTTATTTCATGTCCACGGGGCTCTAATAAAGTTTTATAAAAACATATTTACAAAAGCCATGAACAGGTTTTCTGTACTCTACAAAAATATTCCATTTATTAACATTGAATCCTATATTGCGGAAATTCATTTAACGCGGTCAGGTCTGGAACCAATTAACCGCTACAAACGAGGGACAACTGTACTGGTTTAAAGCGGCCAAAGGTTTGTCATCTGTCTGGTGAATTTATTTGCAAATGTGCTCTGTGTGATGCGTTCCAATGTGTTCTGCAACAACACGGCACGCACAGAATGACTGGTGAAGTCATACAACTAACGTTACACACGGAAGTAATAACCACGGCAACAAGGACACATAAGGTATAGAACTCAATAAGGAAATGAACTCAATACAAGGCTTATTAATGAAATAAATGGACATACGGTTAGCTTAAAAAGCATTAATGAACACGAAATTGCGCACTGAACAAATTCTGCACGTTAGCACGCTACACAGCTTCAACAATGTTATTGAACCTCACCTTATGCATTCATGCACAGCATCAACTTGGGAAACGAGGATGAAGCGCAAGAAAGCGTGTCTGTGCAGCGGACGGGGAAAGTCGTGTACGCAGAAGTTTCAATCAGCATCACAGCACACAACTATGGTGCCTTCACTGACCGCTGAACAAAGTGCAGCATAACAACGGCCAAGGACATACATGATTTTTGAAGCATAAAGGACATAAGCATGTAAAAATAATGGGCTTTCTAACAGTAAGGGATCAAAAATGCAAAACATGAAACTACATAGCTTAAAGGAAACAGATTCCTTATTTATAAATCAAATATTTTCATAGTTGTAGCATACAAAACCTGTTTGTGACCTTCTTAATACAGTTTTTAACATTATTAGAGCCCTCTAAACATGAACTAACACCCCTATAGTCACCGTTACACTCCTATTACCCAATATAGTAGACATAATCAGGGAAAATAAGACATTGAAGACATACTGGAAATAAGACTTATGCTCGTGTGTGTTCCGGACGTGTGAAGGACAGGAAGTGACGTCGGGGGTTCACGGTTGAGTGGATTACGGCTGCAACAGTAGCCCGTGTAACATTACTGACACCCAGAGTACTACATATCTTATTTAGCCATTTTGATGCTTGAAAATGCTCAATCTAGGCAAAGAAATACATAAATAATTTTTTTACGAATAATAGGCCGTATGTATCCACGAAACAACATGATTTATTAATAGACTTTTAAAAAAACTGTGAGAGTGAAGCCGCGAAATTCGATGTGCGATGTGGCGAGGGATTTCTATATTATACTCTGTATGAGCTTTGTGTTGTAAGCAACAAAGGAAATTTGTGTAATATCGAATAGTATATCTCATGAATAACACATTTTATATTCCGAATAAGCCGCGGGTCAATAAAAAGCAAGCTGTGGGACAAAAATGGCCCCCAAACCGCACTATGGACACCCCTGGTTGACCACATTTTTAAACTGTAACTGTAACAGTTTGAACAACGTGAATGATTATTTTACATTTTTAGTAAAGTAAACTTCTTTATTAGCCCAAGTGCAGCATTAATAGTCCACCACATTTGGTGTCCCGAAACCTTAACCACAAGAGCCAAGGCCTATAATCCTTTGTACAAAAACAGATTTATACATTGCTTTTCATAAAGCATCACCTTGTTAACACAAACTTGGTCAACATCATATTCCACAATCATTCATACTTGTCTTGCAGATGTCCAGCAGATGATTGGTCATCAAGAAGAACGTCCCCCTCAGGCACAGGGCGGGAGCTCCACTTTGAAGCAGGAGGCTCTACAGTCCCCCAAAGTGAAAGAGGAAGAGGAGGAACTCTGGATCACTCAGGAGGAAGACTGTCTTCTCCGGCTGGAGGAGGCTGATCTCAAAAAGTTGCCACTGACTGTTGTCTCGGTGAAGACTGAAGACCATGAAGACAAATCACACCACTTGACAACAGAAGCCAATGGAGACAACTGTGGAGGATCACAATCCGACAACCTCTTATCTCCTCTCTCAGATAGTGACGACCCAACGGCACACTCTCCAGAGGCTCAAGACTGTGACGACACCCATGAACCCTTGAGCAGCCCTGCAGACTGTGACTCTGAACGCTCTAAAAAGAAACCTGGTGAAAAACTTGTAACCTGCTCAGTTTGTGCCAAAAGATTTACTCAAAAGAGCTCTCTCACTCGGCACATGCAGACGCACACGGGAGAGAAACCCTTCAGTTGTTCTTTCTGTGGTAAAAGATTGTCGAGCAAAACAAATGTGGAATCACACATGAGAACGCACACAGGAGAAAAACCTTTTAGTTGCTTAGTTTGCGGTAAAACGTTCTCTACCAAGACAAATAGGCTGTCGCACATGAGAACCCACACAGGAGAAAAACCTTTCTGTTGCTCCGTTTGCGGTAAAAGATTCTCTACCAAGACAAATAGGTTATCACACATGAGGACACACACAGGAGAAAAACCTTTCACTTGCTCAGTTTGCGGTGATGCATTTTCTCTGACATGCACTTTAAAGAGTCACATGAGAACACACACAGGAGAAAAAACTTTTACTTGCTCGCTTTGTGGCATGGCATTTTCCCAGATATCATCTGTAAATAGGCACATGAGAACACACACGGGAGAAAAGCCTTTCAGCTGCTCAGTTTGTGGCGATGCATTTTCTCAGATATCGTCTTTAAATACACACATGAGAACACACACGGGAGAGAAGCCTTTTTGTTGCTCGGTTTGCGGCGATGCGTTTTCTCAGATAGCCTCTTTAAATCGACACATGAGAAGACACACTGGAGAAAAACCTTTCTGTTGTTCAGTTTGTGGCGATGCCTTTTCTCAGAGGTCCACTTTAAATAGTCACATGAGAACGCACACAGGAGAAAAACGTTTTAGTTGCTCACTTTGTGGTCATAAATTTTCTTGCAGATCCTCTTTGAATAGACACATGCAGAGACAGAGTCACTGATGGACTATGTTTTATTTATTTATTTAAGTCAATCAACTGTATTCTGTGAATGGACAATTAGGCCGGCCGTGGCTGTGTGGTTTGGTAAGTGATTGCATTATGAGAATGTAAAAGGAACTGTGAAGGAATGCATGATACTGTATAATTGATCAAATTCCAATCACGTGAGATTAAAATAGTATAAATTGTATATCCTGGGGGCTAAGCCCTCCCTCCGCGGTTCTTAAAACCTAGTGACCCCTGTGCGAGCAAACACGCAGAAGTGCAGACAAATGTTATTCTCGTGCTCTCGTGTCGAAACACCAAGTTAAACCGACTCCAATGAAGACAAAGCTGTTGCAAGACTTCATAATTTCTTCACAAACATGCCTGTGAAAATCTAAAAATAAAGTGATACGGAAAAATACTTAGCATCCCTGTACATATTTGTTGAACAATTCATAATTCCGCTGCGCTGTATATAAAAAGGTTCAAGCTTCCATGACTTTTAACATGTTGATGCAGTGCTATGAAATGTCCAGCAGAGGGCGTATCTTGAATGTCGTCATTAACTTAGTGAATTTTCTGTAAAGACTTACTTTTTATTAACTCATTAACTTATGCGTATCCATAGTTTTTAACGAAGCACCACAACTTACGCTTTGGGCATTTGCAAAATAACATGATGAATGATTCTGGCATTGCCTCTACGATGCGTCACATTGGATGGAAACAGATGTATACAACACGTGCTTGCCACACTTCTCAGACAAAATGAGGAAAAAAATAACAGGAAATGACTCTTCGGATGTGACGCCACGAATCACCGCATTTCGCGACAAAGCAAAATAAAATACCTTTAGCTACAAATGAAACCCCTTCAGTCACAGTGTCCTAACAAAGAAACATTCAAAGAATATTAACACGTGCCGTCTAAGTAACACTTTTATGTATAAATTCTTCCTCCCATCTTGAGCCGTATTCAGTACCGCCGCAAGGTGGCAGCGGCGTGACGTCATGAATGCATTCGCTGCCGTAAACCTCAGAAGAACAAAAAGGCGGAAGTTAGCGAGGCTTCTAAGACTAACTGAAGGGCGAAGGCGACGAGGTACCTGAAAGGAAATGTTGAAAGAGTTGATAAGGGAGATACTAATGGCGGCGGCTGATGAAATATTCGCGCTGTTTGAAAGAACGATAGCGTCATACGAGGAGGAACTTTCTCGAGCAAGAGAGGAGACGGAGCGACAACGACAACAACTGGAGGCTAAACAGCTTCCAGCCTCCAAGACTGAAATTGTGCGACACGTTAAAGGTATTTTTTTTACATGTTCGCGAACCTTCCACCTATTAAGTTCTCACACTTTATTCGTGTATCTTATATGAAGAGGCCGGAAGACATCATAACGTTGTGTTATAGTTGGTGTTAATATTTAATCCAAGATGGCGGCCAATGTACACCATTGATGTGTAGCAGATTGTGATACACACTGACGGTGTTGTTTACATGTTATACCGAATCTTTAAACACACTTTGTATGTGTTATATTCTAGGGATGGGAAACGTGATTCCTTATGAACGACTCGAGTTCCAATGAGTCACTCACTGAAGTGAGTTGGTTACTCGAGTCACTCGTCAGAAAGCGATGCACCGAATCTCACACATGCACAACAAAGTTCCCCACCCGCCCTCGTTTGAAACGAGTCGTAATGGGAAGTTCGGCTATTTGTAAAGAACCGGCTCTTTTGCATCGGCTGCCTTAAAGGAGCCTGCTCTTTTGGCTCCCAAACGGCTCCTCAGATTTTTTTTGTTACTTAAGTTGATTTCTTACCAAAATACGTGTAAAATGAATTTGTAAAATATCAAGTTTTTATGTTTTGTATGGCTTCATTTGTATGCTAAACACGGAACAGATAGCAACAAAAAAATAATTTATGAAACACAAAAACCAAGGCCCACCTCAATTCGACAAAATGTTGTGTTATATACAACATCAACAAGACATCACACAGCTAAATATGCAGTCGTCCCTCGCCACTTCGCAGTTCGTATTTCACAGCTCCACTCCATCACGGTTTTTCAAAAATATATAAATTCATAAATCATACTGCTTCATGGCTAAATATGACATTTTATGTTACACATTTTTGCCCAAAATAAGCATTTTAAATAAACCAAATTACAAATATAAGGCATTCAAAAGACTCAAGATTCAAGAATGTCTATATAGTATTCTACACTAGGTGTCAGTAATGTTACTGTAATGTTCGGTCAGACACACAAGTGCCAGACTTGATCACCAGAACAGGCTTTTATTACCGGTTTGAATGATCTCACAACAGGCTCAATAATCCCTAACAAAAACACGGGTTACTGTTGCGGCTGTGACCCACGGCAAGATGAAAATCAACTCCTAACCCCTGACGTCGCACATTTACAGGTACACACACGAGGTCAAGTCTTATTTATGCCTTATTTTCTTTTATTGTGTTTACTATATTAGGTAATACGAATATAAAGGTGACTATAGGGGTGTTATTTCATGTCTAGAGGGCTCTAATAATTAAAAAACGTATTTAGAAGGTCGTAAACAGGTTTTCTATGTTTTCTTTGCTCTAACTATGAAAATATTCCATTTATAAATACGGAATCCTACTTGGCGGAAATTCACTTTTCACGGTCGGGTCTGGAACCAATTAACTGTGATAAAAGAAGGATTACAGTATTTACAGTGAAACACCACAACATCAACAAAACATTATACAACCAAATGCATATTCAAATGTGCAGAACTTAAAGACAAAGTAGCATCCAGCTAACGGTTGTTGCTAGTCGAAGAATGGCATTCAGAAACACAAAGTGCCTCAGCTTTTGTTTCCTGCTGCGCATTTTCCTCACCTTTCCAGCTTGCTCCCTCCCCCGTTTTGTCGACACATACGGCACAGCACATTTTGACCAATCATGTGGGGTTTTAACAGTTAAAAAATGGCTCGTTCATTTCAAAGAACCGGCTCCCCATCACTAGAAACTCATGACTTGTCATATGTATGTCAATCATGCTTCAGTAGTTAATGCTGCACACTTTGGAGTTAAAATGATTTACTCTATACCAGCGGTATTCCACTACATAACAAAGTTTCACAAATGTACAGTGGTGTGAAAAAGTGTTTGGGTCCTTCCTGATTTCTTTTTTTTTTTTTGCATGTTTGTCACACTTACATGTTTCAGATCATCAAACAAATTTAAATATTAGTCAGTGACAACACAACTGAACACAAATGCAGTTTTTAAATGAAACATTCAATTATTAAGGGAGAAAAAAATCCAAATGCACATGGCCCTGTGTGAAAAAGTGATTGTCCCCCTGTTAAAACATAACTTAAGCCAGATTAAGTGAGATCTATCAGTCTGGAAAAGGTTATAAAAGACATTTCTAAAGCTTTGGGACTTCAGTGACCTCCCAGTAGTGGCCGGCCAACCAATATGACCCCAGATCATTGCACAGGTCAGCTGTTGGTTCCTGCTTCGACCTTCCGGCCTGTCGCGCCTCCTCCGGTGCCAATGCGGGCAGCTGCAGGGTCGTCAGCGGGAGGCCGCCGTTCACAGATGTTTCGCCACCTATACCAGTATATCTCCCAACGGGGGGGCAGTGGCGTATGGGGACGTCTCCCCGCCACTCCCTGCAGCTGCCCTCAAGGGGGTGTTAGCCCCCATCCTTTTTCCTTCCTCCGAAGCCACAGCCAGTAGCTCGCCTTCTCAGCCTCGTCTCCCAGCTCCTTCACCGCTTTCCGCAGGCTTGTCCCTGTCATCCCAGCACTGCGGAGCAGTTGGACTGCCGTCTCGCCAACAAAGCCCCTGCTTCCGACCTCCACAGGGTATACCCTGGCTCTCCAGCCAGCCTCTCGGCACTCCGCCGCCAGCTCGGAGTATTTGAGGGAGGTGTTTCCTCTCGTGGGCTGCTGTCATGCCCTCTTCCCACTGGATGGTTATCTCTATGAAGTGGACTGATCTCGCCACTGCAGACGACATGACGATATCTGGTCTGAGAGTAGTTGTTATGATCTCTCTCGGGAACACCAGTTGTCTTCTGAGATCCACCAGCATTTGCCACTCCTTGCCTGGTCTCAGGATGGTAACTCCCTGCATGGGTGCTCTGCGCATTTCGCCTGGCTTGACGAAAGCAGCTAGCGCTGGCCTTACCTTTGTCTGGGTGCGGTTTGCAGCCACCCTGCATCTTTCAAGGTGCTCTGCCAACTTGGTTAGCACCTGGTCGTGGCGCCACCTAAACCGTCCCTGGGTCAACGCCACCTTACATCCTGATAGGATGTGCTGGAGGCTAGCCTTGGTGGTACTGCACAGCGGACAGCCTACCCCAAGAGCAAAGCGAGGACAACCAAGAGGTCACAAAAGACCCCACAACAACATCCAAAGAACTGCAGGCCTCACTTGCCTCAGTTAAGGTCAGTGTTCATGACTCCACCATAAGAAAGACACTGGGCAAGAACGACCTGCATGGCAGAGTTCCAAGACCAAAACCACTGCTGAACAAAAATAACTTTAAGGCTCATCTTAATTTTGCCAGATGATCCCCAAAAACTTTGGGAAAATACTCTGTGGTCTGACGAGACAAAAGTTGAACTTTTTGGAAGGTGTGTGTCCCATTACATCTGGGGTAAAAGTAATGCCGTATTTCAGAAAAAAACATCATACCAACAGTAAAATATAGTGGTGGTAGTGTGATGGTCTGGGGCTGTTTTGCTGCTTCAGGACCTGGAAGACTTGTTGTGATAAATGGAACCATGGTTTCTGCTGTCTACCAAAAAAAATCCTGAAGGAGAACATCCGGCCATCTGTTGGTGACCTCAAGCTGAAACCAACTTGGGTTCTGCAGCAGGACAATGATCCAAAACACACCAGCAAGTCCACCTCTGAATGGCTGAAGAAAAACAAAATGAAGACTTTGGAGTGGCCTAGTCCAAGTCCTGACCTGAATCCTATTGAGATGCTGTGGCATGACCTTAAAAAGGCGCTTCATGCTGGAAAACCCTCCAATGTGACTGAATGACAACAATTCTGCAAAGATGAGTGGGCCAACATTCCTCCACAGCACTGTAGAGACTCATTGCAAGTTATCACAAACGCTTGATTGCAGTTGTTGCTGCTAAGGGGGGCCAACCAGTTATTAGGATTAGGAGGCAATCACTTTTCCACACAGGACCATGTAGCTTTGGATTTTTTTCTTTCTCCCTTAATAATAAAAAGTTTCCCTTAAAAACTGCATTTTGTGTTCAGTTGTGTTGTCATTGACTAATATTAAAATTTGTTTGGTGATCTGAAACATTTAAGTGTGACAAACACGCAAAAAAATAAGAAATCAGGAAGGAGGCAAACACTTTTTCCCACCACTCTGTATGTACTGTATGTAGTTGGTAGCACCATGCTTGTTGAAATGAGTCGTCTTAATCTACAGCTTCTTCATTGTGACGTGGATGTCTTGCTGCTTCCCCCAATTAAATTAAATACTGTATGATAAAAATCATGTCATAAAACATAAAGTTCTCTCCACACTTCTCTGATAATTAGATTGAGTGTAATTATTATGGCCTCAAACAAGACAATAATACCAAAACTAAAATAAGTTGTTCAATCAAATTCCACAAAAAGTCCTCTGTGTCCTGCAGACGTCCAGCACATGATTGGTCCTCAAGAAGAGTGTCAGCCGCTGGCGGGGAGTTCCACTTGGAAGCAGGAGGATCCAGATCCCCCCCAAATTAAAGAGGAAGACGAGGAACTCTGGATCCCTCAGGATGGAGAGCGTCTTCTCGGGCTGGAGGAGGCTGACCTCACCAAGTTGCCACTGACTGTTGTCTCTGTGAAGATTGAAGATGACGATGACGAACCACAAGCAGACAACCTCTTAGCTCCGCTATCAGATAGTGACGACACAACGTCACACTCTCCCGAGGATGAAGACAGGGACGGCACTCAAGAACCTTTGAGCAGCGATACAGACGATGAAGGTGATATGAGGACTCACACTGACAACAAACACTCTGAATGCTATAAAAAGAAGACAGGAAAAAAACGTTTGACCTGCTCAGTTTGTGCTAAAAGCTTTACTTATGAGTGCGATTTGACTCATCATATGCAAAAACACACAGTAGTAAAACCTTTTAGTTGTTCAGTTTGTGGTAAAGGTTTCACTCTGGAAAGCAGTATGATATCACACATGAGAAATCTCCATGGAGAAAAACGATTTAGTTGCGCAGTTTGCAGTGAAAAATTTTTCTTTAAGAATCAGGTGACTCAACACATGAAAACGCACACTGAAATACCTTTAATTTGTTCCGCTTGTGGCGAAAGATTCCTTCACAGGGCTGCTCTGGTATCACACATGGAAATTCACAAAAGTGAAAAATCTTTTAGTTGCTCAGTCTGTGGTAAAAGCTTTCCCGCTCTGGCCCAGTTTGACTCACATGTGAGAAAACACACTGGAGAGAAACCTTTTAGTTGCTCAGTTTGCGGTAAAAGCTTCCCTTGTTCAAGTCATTTGAAGATTCACACAAGAACGCACACAGGAGAGAAACCTTTTAGCTGCTCAGTTTGTGGTAAAATATTTAATTATTCTAGTCATTTGAAGAGTCACATGATGGCACACAGAGGACAGAAACCCTTCAGCTGCTCAGTTTGTGGTAAAATATTTCCATATTCTAGTCATTTGAAGATTCACATGAGAACACACACTGGAGAGAAGCCATTTAGCTGCTCCGTTTGTGGTCTAAGTCTTCCTACTAAGCACCGTTTGAGTGAGCACATGTGGACTCACACTGGACAAAAACCCTTTAGTTGCTCACTTTGTAATAAAAGCTTTGACCGGAAGCAACGTTTAAGTGCACACATGCAGTCTCACACGAGAGAGGAACCTTGAGAACACACGCGGAGTGTGCTTTGTGAAACATGGCGGCCAGTGCTGGGTGTCGTGAGCCTTTCTGTGATAGGTGGAAGGTAGAACTATTAAAAGCAAATCCTGAAGAAGTTGAATGGTGAATGCTTCAGGTCATGGCAGGAAGAATGGGAGTAAAACTCCCAGGAATGTGGAAACTTGTTATCCCGAGAGCCGTCGTGGCCCAATTTAATTGTGTAGAATTAAAGTGTGGTATCTCGTAGTTTAATTTATGCGTTTGAAAATGACAATACTGTGCTAAATACCTGTAGCCTAGTTCAGAGACAGAGACAGACAAGTTACATTTTGGTGTATAAGTATGTTTTAGCTTGATTTGAATTGTCATTTCAGTTGGAGCTGTAAATAAACACACGGTATGGTAACTCTATACTGTATAAACCTGTCTTGTCAATAAAATACAGTGAAAATGGTCTATTTCAGACATGGTTGCAAATGGTGATTAATTGTGATTAATTAATTTGTAAACTGTGATTAATCTGATTAGTGTTAATATTATCTATATTGTGGCAAAGAGATGGTCAGACCCACTTCAACTTGCTCAAAGAAAGAGGCTCTTTAATTATGCAAGTAATATCCAGCACTGAACTCTTAGCGAGCTTGTCCATCTATTCATCCATCCCAGATACCTGGGGTATCTTAGATACCCGAGCCACCTTGACTGGCTCCTTTCAATGTGAAGGAGCAGTGGCTCTACTCTGAGCCCCTCCCTACAGAATAAACTCATTTCGGCCATTTGTGTCCGCGATCTTATCCTTTTGGTCTCGAACCAAAGCTCATGACCACATGTGAGGGTGGGAACATGATACTATGATTACGGACTGTTACTCCAACTATACCAAGGTGGCAACTTTATAGTCCACATCCAGAAAAGCCATTGGGGCTTTTCTGAAGACGGTATTTGTAAGACACGGAGTCCCAAATGAACTGGTTTCAAATTGCATGGACATCCATCTAGTTGATACGCATAAAGCAATGGTTTCCAAAGTGTGGTCCAGGGGCCATTTGCGGCACGTAGCTGTAAAAACAGCAGAAACTTGATAATCTGCGGTAATTTTACAAGAATTAAGTCAAAATATTAAGAGAAAAAAGTTGCAATCTAATGAGAGAGAGAATTTTACGAGAATAATGTATTATTGTGACAAAAAAACAGGGGCAATTTAGTACATAAAGCTGAAATATTTTTTTAGAAATCGGAATATTGTGCGAAACAAACAAAACAACACAGGTGTCACATTTGTAAAATTAGCTTGCGGAAAAAGTTGCGTTACGATAATAAAGTCAAAATGTTATGGGAATGAAATCATAATTACGAGAAAAAAATTTACAAGAAGAAAGTTGAACTAGTTGGAGTTCAGGTCTGCAGGAAAAATAATTGGAGCCGACCTTGTACCGGTCCGGGGCCAGGAAAGGAGCAGGGAACATCACTCCTCCCCTCAGGTAGGTGCTACAAAGCACTGTATGCCAAAACAACCAACACTTTCTTCCCCCAAGCTGATGAACACCTGAAGACATGTCAGTGTTAACCAAAAAAAAACCCACTTCAATGTAAATAATGTTTTTTAAGTTGCACTTCTTAATCTTACTTTTGAATTATTTATTTCTTCTGTGTTTGAGTACCTTGAGAGGTCATTTAACCGGAGTCAAATTCTGATTCTGAAAAATAAAAATAAAAATAGACAACAGCATTAACAGCAGCAAGTCTTATTCTAACGAGAAAAGTCACAATTTTACAAGAATAAACTTGTCATATTATGTGGAAAAATAATGTCATTTAATGTCATTTCAACAAACTAAACAAAATAAAGTTGTAATTTTTGGAAAATTAGGTTGGGGAAAAAGTTGTACTAATATGGAAATAAAGTAAAACTTTTATGGGAATAAAGTCATAATATTACACCAAAAAAATTACAAAGATTATTTAGATGAAAGAAATTCAGAAAAGTAAAACAAAACAAAAAACGGCAAAAATGTGGAAGAAAGAGCAAGGTTAATACACGTTAGGTGTTTTCACCTGCATCACATACCTGAGATGCAGTTTTTTCTTTAAATACACAGTGGAACCCTGGTTAGCGTCATTAGGTTGTTCCACAAGGTCCGACTCTAACCGAAACGGATGCTAACCAAATCCCTTTTTTCCATAAGAAATAATGAATGTAAATCCAAATAATTTCTTCTCGAAAGCCCAAAAATGTAACACAAAACTCGTTTTTAAAGTTTCACAATTAATATTAATAGTTTTATGTGCAGAAATAACTCATGACAAAACAGGAAGGTGGTGTCCGTGTTGTCGCACTGCCACATGTTAATTTATCCCTTTCATTCATCATGTCTATGCAAATAGAATTGTTTTGTGTTAACATTTTTGAGAGTCAACCACTGTTGACATTGTAGGCGGGCTGCGTAGCTGACTTCCAGTTCCGGTTGTCATTTTTTTTACCTTAGCAAGCTAGCTTCTTTGTTAGAAGTTAAGGACGTTTCGTGATTAAAAATGCATTAAGAACACGACAAGGTGGCCCATGTATGCTATCATTTTTCAGTATGTGGCCCTCACTGGAAAGATTTGAACACCTCAGACGATATCTACCATTTCGAGAGGTTCTTCGTTTTAGTCCCCAGAGGGAATGGAATTAAATTCGTTAGCATTTTTCTTTAGCATCATCTATCAGAAACGTTATCCGTCATCATGTTGAGCCGTCTTCAGTACCGCCGCAAGATGGCAGCAGTGTGACGCCATGAATGGTGTAGCTCCCGTGAGCCCCCCATTGAAGAAGAAAAAGGCCAAAGAGGGCAACTCTTCAAAACAGAGGCGAGACAAAGGGCGAAGAGGACGATAAAGCGTAATCGAGTCAAAAATGTTGAAAGAGTTGGTGAAGGAGCGACTAATGGCGGCGGCTGATGAAATATTCGCGCTGTTTGAAAGAACGATAGCGTCGTACGAGGAGGAACTTTCTCGAACAAGAGAGAAGGAGCGACAACTGCAGCGACTGGAAGATGCTTGCAAGACTCAAACTGTGTCACACGCTGAAGGTATTTTTAACATTCACCAACCTTTTACTTAATCATTTTACACACTCTCTCTGTCTTATATGACGAGAGATAACATGGACGAGTTTGTTTAATCACAGCCCTTTTATATAAATATTGAATCAAAGATGGCCGCACGGGGGTCTAGTGATTAGCATGTTGGCCACACAGTCCGGAGATCGGGAAGACTTGGGTTCGAATCTCCTTTAACTTAATCATTTTAAACACTCTCTCTGACTTATAGAAGAGAGATAACATGGACGAGTTTGTTGGGCATTCCTTTGTGGAGGTTGCATGTTCTCCCCGTGTGTGCGTGGGTTTTCTCCCACATTCCACAAACATGCATGTTAGGTTAATTGGAGACTCTAAATTGGTATGAATGTGAGTGTGAATGGTTGTTTGTCTATATGTGCCCTGCCATTGGCTGGCCACCAGTCCAGGGTGTACCCCGCCTGTCGCCCGAAGTTAGCTGGGATAGGCTCCAGCATACCACCGGGACCCTAATGAGGAGAAGCAGCATAGAAAATGGATGGATGAATCAAAGATGGCGGCCAACCCGGTCAGCCTGTCGATGTTCTCCGCATGTCCCAGTCTGTGGTTCAAAAACAGTCTCTCGGCTGCTCACAGGCCTCCTCGGACCACTTCATCACACTTCTCTCCTCTGGTGACTGTTTCCTCACTATTGGAGGATTGTAGTGGGGGAGGAAACAAGGTTGTCACCAGAGCGGCCTCCAGGGTGGATGGGTGTGCATGCTGTTGGGATTGGAAGGTTTTCGCTCTGTTTTAAACAAGACTTGTTGACAGCAGAGGGAAATGTTCCAACTGTTAAGAATGTAATATTACTGATAGTAGTTGACATTAGAATGGAATAGTGTGAGATGAAGAAGTTTGTGATCAGAGCGGCCTCAAGGGTGGATGGTGATTCCAGGGTTAATAATGGACATACAGTATATGTGATGCTGTTAGGAATGGAATGCTTTCCCTCTGCTTTGACCAAGACATGTTGAAGGCTTGGTAATATTTCCCTATGCTTTGAACAAGACATGTTGTTATACTAATTTTCGGGCCTTTGTGTTGAGTTCTGGACTCACACAATAACCCGCACAGAAAACTTTCGAGATCTTCCAGACTGCACCTCTTACGGCAGTGTTTCCCGCCTCTCGCCCAAACGGTCTGTGTAATTTACTCCAGCCCTCCTCCAGGTACGCCTCCCGCCAAGCCCACTCCGCTGTGATTGGTCACACTCCCAATTGCTCCCGAGGACTTCCAGACAGCCGTCGAACCCATTTTGTCCGATTACTTACACAAAATAAACACAGTTAAGACATTGATAAATTGTTACTTACAGGTGTTCTGCCTCGATGGAAAGGTGTTGGACTTCAGCAGCAATTTGTAGGCTAGTCCAGCTTCGTATTGCCGTATGTTCACAAAACAGTCCCGTGTGAAATGCCGTTGGCAGATGAGCATATTTTTCTGTTGCTGGCCGGGAATCAGCAGCTCCAACCTGCTTTCAGGTCTCCCTTCCAAATGCACAAACCTCATTATCTGACACGTTGGCATCGTTTAACACAACAATAAAACGTTGTAACAACATTTATAGGTCAGAAAAGAGGAAAAGCATAATAGATCTGCTTTAATGTAGGAACGTGTTTCAAGACCTGCTCCACGTGTCAAGTGCCTCCAGATATCTCCTGTTGTGAATGGGCAGTGTATAAATAAAAGTGACGACTTGATGATAAGCCTCAGCAATAATTCCTGTTTGTATCCTGCAGATGCTCAGCAGCTGATTGGTCGTCAAGAGGAACATCCTCCTCAGGGGGAGCGCTCCACTTTGAAGCAGGAGGATTCACAGGCCCCCCACATTAAGGAGGAAGAGAGGGACCTCTGGATCACTCAGGATGGAGCGTGTCTACTAGGGCCGGATGAGTTTGATCTCAACGAGTTGCAACTCACTGTTGTTCCTGTGAAGACTGAAGACCATGAAGACAAACCACCGGAGTCCTCACAGCTTCATCACAGTCCAGGTGAGGAGGACAGAGGGGCGGAGCCTCCAAGCGGCAGCTCACCACAACACATGACAACAGAAGCTGATGGAGACCACTGTGGAGGATCACAAGCAGACAACCTCTTAGCTCCACTATCAGATAGTGATGACACAACGTCACACTCTCCTGAGGATGAAGATGAGAACGACGCCCAAGAACCTTTAAGCAGCGATACAGACTGGGAAGGTGATATGAGAACTCAAACTGACAAAAAACACTCTAAAAAGAAGACCGGCAAAAAATGTTTTAACTGCTTAGTTTGTGATAGAAGCTTTTCTCATAAGGGTATTTTCAGTCGACACATGAGAACCCATACAGGAGAAAAACGTTTTTGTTGTTCAATTTGTAGTAAACCATTCTCTCTAAAGTCAAACATGGTATCACACATGAGAATACATACAGGAGAAAAACCCTTCAGTTGTTCAATCTGCGGTGATACATTTGTGCAGCGCTCCACTTTGACGTCACACATGAGAACACACACAGGAGAAAAACCTTTTAGTTGCTCAGTTTGTGGAGACAAGTTTTCTCAAAGGAGCAATTTGAATGGACACAAAAGGACACACACGGGAGAAAAACCTTTTAGTTGCGCATTTTGCGGTAAAAGTTTTTCTTGTAGGAGCAATATGAATGCGCATATGAGAACGCACACCGGGGAAAAACCTTTTAGTTGCCCAGCTTGTGGTCAAATGTTTTCTCGGAAGACAAAAATGACAGCACATATGTTGACACACAATGGAGAATAAACATATTCCTGTCCAGTTTGTGCTAAAAAAAAAAAAAAAAAAAAAAAAGGGCAAAGAAGTGAAATGTCACATGTGAGATGTCACTTTTAGGAGATTCCCCTACAAGTTCCTTGTGTGCTGCTACAAACGTTTATATCAACTCTGAAGCAAATAAGAAACAATCTCAGACAGCCTGAGTGGTTGAGGGCAACATGGACTGGGGGGGTTTTCCTCGCCTTCCTTCTGTTGGATTACAGAAGTATACATCAACAATCATCAACATGTGTTTGTGTTGTGGCAATTTGATATAAAAGTGAAATTTCCTGAAAAAGGAAACGTCTTAAAAATGTATTAACATTACTTTTATTTAAAACAATTTCATAAACTTCAGTCTTGCTTTTAAATGTTTTTATGTTTGAGGACGCTATAACAACTACAAAACGTAACTAAATTACCTGTGCAGCCCGGTCAGAGTTTATTGTGCACAACCAGCTAAACCAGCAATGTGGGCTTGCCGAGGGCCTCCGATTTTCCTTCATGGCTCTTTTTTTTGGGCTCGCAACACATTGCAGAAGTAAAATTAAACCAAAAATGGCAGGCATATAAGGCATAGTTAAGGCGGCCGAGAAGTGCAAAACACATTCACAAAAAGAAAACCAAATTACAACTAGATGAGGCAGTCAGCAGACACTGTGTGTGAATGCTGAAAAGCTGAAGCGCAACTGAAATGCTTTGAAAAGGTATGAAGATCAAAATTTTGAATGAACACAGGAGTCGTTTGGAAGCTGAAGTTTGACTGCCATGCTGTGGACATATGCTAAATGTAGAATGAAAGTAAGAGGTTTGGTGATTTGAGCTCAACTCTGGAATTGAACTAATGATGTCTGAGTCAGGAACCAAGCACTCTACCAGCTGAGCTATACAACTGATTCAGTGACTCAGTAATGCACCAGCATGAGCTGGCATTTATATTTTCAATATTTATTTTGTCTTTTCATATTCATTTTCAGTATGAAATTACACTAAGTGTGTCAATATTTTGAAAAGAATTGGTAGCACACTTGTGAGCTGAACATTCTGATGTTGGATTTGTTTGAATTGGTTAGGTTAATTGGCGACTCTAAATTGTCCATAGGTATGAATGTGTCTGTAAATGGTTGTTTGTCTATATGTGCCCCGTTTGGTGGGTGGGCCTATTTGGGGAAAAAAGTCCAGGGCCCTTTTTTGGTCCCAATCCGTCCCTGCATACAGTATGTGTGACAGATGGGCGCCCTCTACAGGCGTGATACTCGCGCCCTCTTGCTGCTCAAACTTGAACAAACGTCCACCACGTGATGTGGATCAAACCAAAGAA
Organism: Dunckerocampus dactyliophorus; assembly: GCF_027744805.1. Classification (NCBI taxonomy): domain Eukaryota; kingdom Metazoa; phylum Chordata; class Actinopteri; order Syngnathiformes; family Syngnathidae; genus Dunckerocampus; species Dunckerocampus dactyliophorus. The sequence goes on from NC_072822.1 coordinate 33,037,549, forward strand.
GAAGCGAGGGGGCGTGTGCTGCTGCACCCACTGATCTGTATAATATACAGTGAAACCTGTCTTAGCGACCACCTTTATAGAACGGCCACCTGCCTATAGCAGCCACTGAAAAATCCCCCGCAGCAAATTTACATGTTATAGACCCTGTGTATAGCAGTCACCTGTCCAACGCGGCCAGCGGCCACCCATTTTGTCTCCCTTGGTCAATATCTGACCGCATATAGCGGCCAAATTCCCGACTCAAGTAGAAGCTTCATGCAGGAAAAAGTTTTGTTTTTCAATCAATGAAGCCGTCGTGTGTAGACTTTAATTACTGAGTCCTAGCTCAGTCACAATCATTCACAAGATCCACACAAACTGTCAGTTGTTCCACATAAAAAGCCGTCTTCTTTTGAGCTTGCTATTTCCTGGTCAAACATGTAACTTTAAGAGCATTTGCACCAAAACATTACTGCAAAGTAGGCTGGGAACAGGACGTGCTCCCAGCGACGCTACAATAAAAAAAAAAACATACGCTAGCATGCATGCGGCAACGGGAGCAAAACTGAGTTGGGTTGTACTTAATTGAGGTATTTTAGAATGTACTCACGGTATTTTTGATCAATCTTCTGTATTCGACACAAACAAAGCCGTCTTCTTTTCCGTTCGCTACTAGTCTGTTAACTTGTCAGTGTTATTCAGCTCCGAAGCAAAGAAGGAAACTTCTCCTGTTGCTTCTGCCAACTTTATTTATTGAACGCGGCCACCAGACAGCAGCTCAGAACACACACACATCTCTCAGCATCGTCTCTCCTTCCTGCTTGCCCACAAGGCAAAGGTTAAACAAGCCCCACTACATAGCTGTCCAGGCAATACCTGTAACAAGTGACACCATTTATTTATTTATGAAGAAGGTGTCGGACGTTTCGCTCCTCATCCGAAGAGCTTCGTCAGCGAACTAATAAGTGCTGGTAGCCTAGGCCTTAAATACAGTACGAGTGGGCGGAATTGGTGTGCCAACACCCTCCTCCTATTGGTTCCTTACACTAAGTCTGGGCGGAGTAGTGGTATAATCCTCTCCTGACATTAGCACCTCCGATAAAAGGGAAGTGTCGCTCCCTGAGTTGGGTATGAACGACTCTGATACTGGCTCGTTAGCATCTATTGTTCTGGCTTGGCCCTGACTTCACCTCATTTGCAAGACTAAGAGCTGTGGGTTTCGGTCTCAGTAACCTGCTGAACACAGGGTCCAAATTAAACCTCAAACCACCATTCCGATTCAATGATGGGTTCTGTTGTTTGACAAAAATAGCTTCCTTTACTCCCCTTTCAAACCATCTGTTTTCTTTGGCCAAAATCTTTACATTGCTGTCCTCAAAAGAGTGATTGGTAGCTTTAAGGTGTAGATGTACTGCTGATTGAGGCCCACTCGAATTGTCCCTGCGATGTTGATAAAGCCTTTTTTGGAGCATTTGCTTAGTTTCCCCCATGTAGTGCTCTTTGCATTCCTCATCTTTACAGCGGAAATGTAAATTCCCTCGAGTGTTGAAAATGTTTAAATCTTGTTAGTGTCACAATAAAGACATTCAACACTCTACCAGTATTAAAGAGTCTTAAGCTCCGCCCACAGACATTTCATTTAGACTCCACCCCTCACTTCATGTTGCTGAAATGAAAAGCAGATGAAAGAAGTTGACAATTAGGAATCATTTTGCATCAGTAGGTAAGTAAACGTTTAAATAGATGAACTAATGAATTGTGTTGTACCTGGATGCTTACACATAAAAAACGTTAGTTTTTGGTGTGATATTTAAGACTAATAAACTGAGGCAGCTCTTTTCACGCAAAGCCTTTGCTAATGTTAGCTGGTGTTTTTGCTAAGTTACGTATATTTTCTATTTAGTTTTGCTGTGAACTTAATTGGCACTGCCTGTGCAACATTTGGTAATGTAAGTGAACGCTACGTTATATCTTCATTATACTGTCTTCATTTTTAATGAGCTAATGGCTAACTAGCTAATTGGCACGAGGATCCCCCACACGTAGGCCTGCTGGCCCCCAGCAAAGTACTTGATATGCTGTACAAGATACAAGATATCAAGGTTGGCAACTGTAATTGTTACTTTAACTTAAAAATAATTGTCAGGCATGTGTTGGAAGTGAACTACACATGATGCATCTTTTATTTTTCTTCTTGATTCACAGCAAACCTTACCTTGAGTCTTACATGAATGTGGTAAGTAATATCTTTTTTTTTTTATCAAGGCATAAGCCCTGCAACTGTTGCTTTTCCATATCTTATTTTTAGTAGGATTTTTTAATATTTTATTTATTCTTATTCTCAGAGGTGGATGGAGATGTCTTTGAGGAGCTCGTCAAGTCAGGTGTTTTGACTTTCAAGGTCCTTTTATCAGTGACATGTAAGGATGTGAAAACATTTGAAAATGCGTGAGGTGGTTTAGATATCACAGGCAGTGTGGACCCCATCAGGTACCTTGGTTTTGTCCAAATGAGATATTGTCATCGTGATCTTTGAGGCCTCAAAATGTATTTTTGGTCTCACTTTACAATAAGGTACACAAAAATACAGTAGTTACCGATGAACTAATTATTAAAGCACAAATTTACGGTAGTAGAGGATCAATCAATCAATCAATCAAAGTTTATTTATATAGCGCTTTACTATAGCCCACAGGCTCCCAAAGTGCTTTACAATAAGACAAAACATAAGAACACAGCATAAAACATAAACACAAAATAAACACAGAATAAAAACTCTATAAGAAAATGCTTCAGTGCTGCAGAGTGCTAAAAGCCTTTAAAAGTACATAAAATGGGAGTCAACAAGAAATAAAAATGCATAAAATACAAGACCGCCCTAGTCGGTGTTGAACGCCTGTCTAAAAAAATGAGTTTTCAATTTCGATTTAAAAAGGCCGACTTCAGTAGTGGTGCGAATGTCAGTGGGAAGTTTGTTCCACAGTCTGGGAGCAGCGACGGAGAAACAGCGTTCGCCCCACTGTTTGTATTTTGCCCGTGGGACTTCTAACAGAAGCTGTCCTGAGGAACGCAGGGCCCTGCCGTGATTGCGGATAGTTAAAAGCTCCGACAAGTACGACGGAGCAAGGCCGTTAATGGCATTAAAAACAAATACTAAAATTTTAAAATCGATTCTAAAACGAACTGGAAGCCAGTGGAGTGATGACAGCACCGGGGTGATGTGCTCACGTCTGGGCGTGTTTGTTAAAAACCGGGCAGCAGCGTTCTGGACCAACTGCAGACGTGAAATTGAGGTCTGACTGAGGCCAACGTAAAGTGCGTTGCAGTAGTCCAGTCTTGTGCTGATGAAAGCATGGATCGCTTTCTCAAGATCCTGCTGACCTAAAAAAGGCTTCACTTTAGCCAGAAGACGGAGCTGAAAGAAGCTCGTCCTAATGACACAGCTAATCTGTTTGTCGAATTTAAGTCCACTATCGAATATGACCCCAAGATTTTTGACATCAGGTTTAAAAAAGGGGGCCAGAGAGATGAAATTCGCTGCAACAGTGTGCAATGTTGGTAACATACCAAATAAAATACACTCTGTTTTGCTGTCATTTAAATGTAAAAAGTTCTGATCCAGCCACTGCTTTACGTCAGTAATACAATCGAGCAGCCTAGTGGGAGCAGTATTGTCAGTGGGTCTAATAGGCAGATATATCTGCAGGTCGTCAGCATAGAGATGAAAAGACAAATTATGTCTTTCCAAAATTGAACCCAGGGGTAATAAATACAGAGAAAACAGAACAGGGCCAAGGATGGATCCCTGTGGCACCCCGCACGAGAGGGACGCATGGGAGGAGCAGAGGTCACCGATCATAACGGAGAAGCTCCTATTTTCCAGGTATGACCTAAACCACTGGAGAGCAATGCCTTGGATACCGACACAGCGCTCTAGGCGGGATACAAGGACCAACACAGCAGGATTCCCAGCATCAACAGACAGGGCAATGTCAGTGTGCACCTTTAACAGCGCCGACTCAGTGCTATGTCGGGATCTAAAACCAGACTGGAATTTATCAAGAACAGAGTTCATCTCTAGGAAAGTTTGTAACTGAGTAAAAACAACTTTTTCTAAAACCTTTGAAAGAAAGGGCAAGTGTGAGACAGGCCTAAAATTGGACAGCACAAAGGGGTCGAGAGGATCTAATGAAGAACAAAAAAGGAACCAATGAGCAGAGTAGTTACTGAGGAACTAAAACACATACATTTAGAGTAGGTACTAAGAAAGTAATGAGTAGTGGTTAGGGTTAGATGGGTTTGTTCCTCATTAACTACTGTCATTTTGTCTACCTTATTGTAAAGTGACACCGTATTTTCATTTGATATTCAATTTTTAGCCCCTTTTCCGTAGGTTGAAATTCCCCAAAATTATTATTGTTTTAGTAGTAATTGGTGTTTTGTACTGTTTTGTAGAGTAAGAGATTCATTTGACTGGAGATGAAGCAGACTCCACTATCCCCAGCTTCACCCCAGTTATCGCCAGTTGGTGGCAAGTCTCCACTCTTGCCTGCTACATCCCATTCATCAGGTTCGACAATTTATCCTTCAGCCCACAAGAAAGAGGAACCCAACAGAACCACTGGATCAGGATGAAGCAAGACAGGTAAGCGTTGAGTAAATGAATGTAAAGTTAATATTATCAATGTTACCTAAGGTGTTTTTATGCATGGTATTGTTTTGTGTATTTAAAAATCCTCTTGAATTCCCATGAACACACTATATATCATTTTAATATTTTTGGCAGAAAGTCGGTGGTGTTTTGAGGGCCAATCCGAAAGGTGAGGAAATTTTCAAGGCGTGCAACAAGACTAAAACACTACCTGATGCAACGTGTAAACGGATGGTGAACATCCTGGTTGCAGATATGATGGAGCTGCATGGGTCACCTCCCCCTTTCCATTAGAACAGTCATTCCAGACTGTCATCAAATGCAGTAAGACCATGTAGTGGGGGAATGGTTCTATCTGTGATCATTAACTATGATGTGTTTTGAAAGGAGGGTTCCGCCATCATGTGTGACGACAAATTACACCCTGAGAATTGTGACTTGTTTTCCATACCTCAAAGATCCATTCTCCAAACCTGGACATGTACAGTAAGTGTCTTTTCAATCTAAAACCCAAAGTACTGTTTTTGTTTTTCCTTTAGGTGTGTAGTTTGTATTAAAATCTTGTTTCAAATATGTTCATAGGATGCTTAGCTTAGCGGCAGTGGCTCAGGAGGTAGAGCAGGTCGTCCAGAAATCGTAAGGTTGGTTGATCCTTGCTCCCTCCACCGAGTCACTGTTGTGTCCTACACTTTTCCTGGCTCTCAAAGTTGTTCCAAGACTGTTTCTTCAGGATGGTCCAAAAACCAAATATCTGTTAACTGGTCAACAGCTGTTTGGTGAGGAGTGCAAGGAGGCGCTATCTACAATAAGACATTCAACCGATGAATCCGTGGTCAAAGAAGATGAGAGCAACTTTCCAGTATCGGCAGAATATGATCCGAGCAAAAGATGTATCATCATCTGTCCTCAATGTGTTCCCTCGCTTCCTTGATGTTCCTGGATTGGTAAGGAAATCTTTAGTATTTGGACTAGTTCAGTATTAGATTACCCATTACATCAACCATTTGTAAAGCTGCAGGCCTACAGTATATGAAATATTCATGTCTTGTTCATACATTGACCAGGATTTCTCAATGATGTTTGCTGATGAAGTATCTCAGAGGTTCCTGGCTAAGTGGTCAACTGTCTTCAAAGCAAAAGTCATTGCAGACTGCAAGACTTTCCCGCAAAAGCAGAACACTGATGAGTTGCTGTCAGGAACTGAACCTCAACCTGATGACAGCTGTGGTCAGTAGAAACAGTTCTGCATTACGCAAATAACTTCAAATATTTATTTCCTAGCTGTTTAAAAACGATTTTTTTTCTTTTAGGCTGGGGCAGTGATACATCCTGCAACCTTCTACTCCTGCATCTGCTCCTTCCGACTTCTAGAGGCCAGGAAAAAAACAGCAAAGATCAGTTTGGCTCAAGCAGCCAACCATCTTCTCAGACATCTAAAGGTATGCAAAGGTCCATTTTTACATATCAAAACATGATTTCTGTCTAAAAGCATTCATTTTAGGTTGCAGATGTTCTTGAATCGGCTAATTGTGTTGATTCAATGTCGTAATAAGGTGTGCCACAAGAAGCGGAAGAGACGGTACAAGCCATGTCTACCGTCTGTCATCATGGGGAACGTAAGATCTCTCCCCAACAAGATGGAAGAGCTAACGGCGCTGATCCGACTGCAGAGGGAGTACCGGGAATGCAGCCTCATGTGCTTCACGGAGACGTGGCTGAGTGAACTTTGTCTGGATTCACACGTCACACTGGACGGATTCCAGCTGGTACGAGCAGACAGGAATGCAACGGAGAGCGGTAAGAAGAAGGGAGGGGGAATCGCTGTGTTTGTGAATGATAGATGGTGCCACCCGGGACACATCTGTGTGAAGGAGCAACTGTGCACCAGAGACGTGGAACTGTTAGCGGTTAGCATGCGGCCATACTACCTTCCGAGGGAGTTTTCACATGCTATTGCTATGACTGTGTACATCCCCCCCTCAGCGGTCGCTGCTGCAGCTATAGAGCAGATCCACACCATCGTCTCTAAACTTCAGAACCAGCACCCCCAATCCCTCCTCCTCATCTCCGGTGACTTCAATCATGCTTCCCTGTACCCTGCTCTTCCCACCTTCACCCAGTATGTCAGATGCCACACTAGAGACAATAAAACTTTGGACCTCCTGTATGCAAACATCAAGGATGCATACACCTCATCCCCCCTCCCCCGCTGGGTCGTTCTGATCACAACCTCGTCCATCTCGTCACAGACTACACTCCAGTAGTGAATAGACAACCCCCTGTGAAGAGGCCTGTGAAGCAGTGGTCTGAGGAGAGCAGTGCTAGGCTCAGAGACTGCTTCCAGACAACAGACTGGGAAGCGCTCTGTAGTCCCCATGGCAGTGACGTTGACAGCATGACACACTGCATCACAGACTATATAAACTTCTGTGTGGAGAACACTGTGCCCTCCAAGTTGGTGCGGTGTTTTCCCAACAACAAACCGTGGGTGACCTCTGAGATTAAGGCCCTGCTGAACAAGAAGAAGAGGGTCTTCAACTCGGGGGACAAGGAGGAGTTGTGCAGAGTCCAGAGGGAACTCCGGCACAAGATCAGGAAGGGGAAGGACTGCTACAGGAGGAAACTGGAGAAGCGGCTGGAGGAGAATAATGCCAGGGAAGTCTGGAGAGGCCTGCAGACCATCACAGGCCATGGTAAAGGAGTGGGGAGAGACCAAGCCAGTGGGGACAAGATCTGGGCAGATGAACTCAATCTGTTTTTTAACAGATTTGAGTCTGCCCTCCCTCCCTCCCCTACCAACTCACCACTCTTCACCCCCACATCCCCATCCCAGCCATCCTCTACTCCCCTCTCCATAACTGATGATCAGGTGAGAAGTCAGCTGAAGAAGATCAAGGCAAGGAAGGCCCCGGGACCGGATGGCATCAGCCCCAGAATCCTCAAGGACTGTGCGGACCAGCTCTGTGGAGTTCTCAGGCACTTGTTCAACCTCAGCCTGAGCCTGGAGAAAGTCCCGGCCCTGTAGAAGACCTCCTGTGTGGTCCCGATCCCAAAGACACCGCGTCCCAAGGAGCCTAACCACTTCAGCCCTGTTGCCTTGACCTCTCACCTGATGAAGACCATGGAGAGGATTATCCTGCAGCACCTGCGACCCCTGGTGGGCACTCAGCTGGACCCCCTGCAGTTTGCTTACCGGCCTCGGATCGGAGTGGACGACGCAGTGATCTACCTGCTGCACAGATCACTGCTACACCTGGAGGACAGCGGGAGCGCTGTGAGGGTCATGTTTTTTTACTTCTCCAGTGCCTTCAACACCATCCAGCCGGCACTACTCAGAGTGAAGATGGAGAGTGTGGGAGTAGACCAACACCTGACTGCATGGGTTATAGACTACCTCACCAACAGACCACAGTATGTGAGGCTCCGTCACTGTGTGTCTGACATGGTACTCTGCAGCACAGGTGCCCCTCAGGGTACGGTGCTCTCCCGTTTCCTCTTCACCCTCTACACCTCGGACTTCACACACAACTCCACACAATGTCACATCCAGAAGTTCTCCGACGACACAGCCATTGTTGGTTGTGTTTCAGAGGGGAATGATCTGGAATACAGGACGGTCATCAGGGACTTTGTCAGCTGGAGTGAGCTTAACCAGCTGCAGCTCAACACCAGCAAGACAAAGGAGATGATCATTAACTTCCAGAGGAAAACATCTCACTTCACACCGGTGAACATCCAGGGAGCGGACATAGAGTTGGTAGACAGCTACAAATTCCTGGGTGTTCACCTTAACAACAAGCTGGACTGGTCCGTCAACACCCACGCCCTCTACAAGAAGGGCCAGAGTCGCCTTCACCTGCTGAGGAGACTGAGGTCCTTTGGTGTGTGCAGGACTCTTTTACGGACCTTTTATGACTCTGTGGTGGCCTCAGCCATCTTCTATGCTGTGGGCTGCTGGAGAGGGGGCAGCACGGACAGGGACAGGAGCAGGATAAATAGACTGATCAGGCGAGCTAGCTCTGTCCTGGACGGTCCTCTGGACTCCGTGGAGGAAGTGGGGGAGAGAAGGATGTTGGCTAAGCTGACATCCATCATGAACAACACCTCTCACCCACTACATGACACTGTTGTTTCCCTGAGCAGCTCCTTCAGCACCAGACTGTTACACCCACGGTGTAAGAAGGAGAGGTTCCGCAGGTCCTTCATACCGACCGCTGTCAGGCTCTACAACACCTGCACCACCTGAACCATGTTGTAGACACTATGCTTTCTTTACACTGTTCTCTTTACTTGTCTTGCTGCTGTAACAAGTAAATTTCCCCGCTGTGGGATAAAAAAAGTACATACAATACAATATAATACAATACAATAAACACCTGAGAAATGGAAACCATGCAAAGGGGTTTTAATTGTTGTTGTTGCCCTTTTCACCCACAGGAAGGAGCCAGTGTGACCCCCTTCCAAGACTGTTGACACAAGACAACCATTTCTCCTCTGCATCAGCGAGCGAAGGTGACATCCAGAGGTTCTACATTATTGACCAAAAGCCGGTTCCATGCAAGGCACATACATTTATTGCAGCTTTTGATGAACTGTTCAAAGCTCGCTATGTCTTCAGTCTCTCGTATGGTTAAAAGTGGATAAGAGCAAACATTTGGGTCTGAATGCTGCCCAGTCATGGTGTCTTCTATGTGACACTCCACTTATATTTGGTGATGTCACTGAAAGGAAGAATGATCACTGGAACTTCCTCCTCCTTTTGATGCAGATTGTCAACATACCTGTAGTGTTCTCCTCCTACACCATAACTGATGAAATGATCCTTTACTTGAAACATCTGATAAGTGACCACCACACTCGGTACAAAGCATTGCTTCCTGGTAAGAAGTTGATTCCCAAGCACCGCTTGATGATACACTATCCAAGACGCATACAAAACATTGGCCCTCTTATCCATACGTGGTGCATGTTTTTTTGAAGCCAAACACAATTCTTTCAAAAGGTGTGGTTTAAAATTTTTAAAAATCTCAGTTGTTTTTCATGGCATTTCACTATGAAAATTATTTTAGAAGATTAGAATGTGGCCCTACAACATGAAAAACAATCTACAACTTGAAAGGTGGGGAGGAACGTGGTCAGGCATGATGTCTGCAAGCATCTTCCAAGTGTGTCAAGTACCAACTGGGTGAGAAGTTACCGTATAGATCAGGGGTGTCAAATTCGTGCCATGGAGGGCCGAGACACTGCAGGTTTTCTTTCCAGCCAGTCACTAAAGCAGGTGATTTTAATGATCAACACCTTCAGTTTGAGGGAAGGAGCTCATCAATTAAACCACCTGCTGAAGAAACTGGTTGGAGAAAAAACCTGCAGCGTCTCGGCCCTCCAGGGCACGAGTTTGATACATGTGGTATAGAGCACCATGTTGCTGTGTTCAAATGTACTGGATGTAGCTTTGATCTACCTGTGTTCAAGAAGATCTGTGATATAATAAAACACAAAGAATGTGCTTTCATAAGAGCCTGTAATGTAGAAACGATGTACTATGATGACCTGTTTAACGCGTACTGCATAGAAGACCAAATGCTTGAGTTTTCTGTCATGTTTAAATGAACTGACTCATTTCAGATCATTTGACAAGCAGTGCTCTAATGACAGTTGTCAAAGAGCATACGTAGTGCCCTGCTGTTATTTAAGCTCCTGTCTGTTGGAAATGAAATTTTTGGAATAAAATGTATGAAGCCGTCAACTAGTCATATTTTAAAAAAATTTAAAATTTTATTGCAAAATAGTACATTAACACTTTTATAGTGTTAATGTTGCAACTCCTTTGAGAGTATTTAAATGACACTATAAGAGTCAATAAATGACTCTTAAGAGAATTAATTTGTGACACATACACCCCCCCCACACACACACACACACACAGAAAAAAACAACAACACTGAAACAAAACCATATGCTTTGGGTAAGACAATACGTTGTTTGCAATCTCAAACATAATGGTATGCATCCATCCATCCATCCATTTTCTATACCGCTTCATCCTCATTAGGGTCGCGGATAACGGTATGCATGTTCAGTAATATTATTTCCCAGAACATATCATATGAATGAATCCTTTTACGTCAGTCATTCAGCATTGTTGTTTATCCAAATGAAGGGTCATGCCGGGTCAATTGTATGCAAACTGGCTTGCTAACTGCACTGTAAACAATGCCTGGTAAGCATCATGGAAGCACTGAGATTCTCCCATTCCTTCAAGTAACGCAACCTTCGTCCCTTAAAGAAATACATATATTATGATCTAACAAAAAAGTACGTACATTTCCTCTTAGCTATTATAGAGCTATATAAACGTATCAATTCTGGACATACATTTAATCAGAGGAATTTTACACGATCGAAAATATCTGAGAGATCGACAGTGCAAAACCCTTAAATGATCAATCATAAATCTACATTTCAATCATACTTACAGGTGAAATGTTCGTCCACAGCCTTTGAACTGGCGATTTGTACAGTTAATAGCTGCACATGCAGGCATCTTATGGCAGAATTTGTGTCCAATCCGAATTAATAAAAGAAGTTCACCACGAATGCAAAAGCTTGTCGAGAAGTGTTTCTTGCGAGTGCTAATATGGCGGCCGTGTGGCTTCACAAGTCATCGCCAATGAGCTATCCAGATATATAATACAGATCAGTGGCTGGACCTCAGCCTTCAGGTTAATTACAAGGTGAAAAACGTAAATTACAACAGTAATTGCTCAAAAATAAAACATTTATTTATTATGTGAATTATACTGGAAGCCAGAGAGTCTCAAACATGTTATTTAACTAGGAAAATGTGAAATAAAAAGGACGGAATTGTGAGTGGAAATGAGTTGGTTTAGCCTTGACTGCTAGTTGGGTGATGTGGGAGATGATGATGATCAAAGTGCTGTTAATTTATGTCAACAAAACATGGAAAATACAAAGTCAAAGCCATCACGTGCACAATTTAGAAAGAAGAAGAGAAACGGCCCAAAGCTAAAGGTATGGCGCTATAGCATCACTTTATGTACACCACATTATGGAATGTATATGATCAAACAAGCTAGAGCTTATTTTAAACCCAAACAAAGCGAATATGCTTGTTTTACCAGAACATGAACAAAATGCTGGTGTCCACAACTCATGTTTTGTATTTCACAATGCATTTCTTTCTACTGTTCTTTCATTATTAACTGAAAACCTGAATGAAAAGCAGGCTTGCGGGCACATCATGTGGTCGTGGGGGGCTGCCTGGTGCCCGCCGGCACCACGTTGGTGATCCCTGCTGGAGACTAACTGCTGTTCATTTGTTGTCAGCTTGGGTCTGCCCAGGACATCATTCAAACCAGAACCGCCACTGCAGGAGGCACAGATGTACTAAAGGTGTCCATCAAATATTTTAATGAGAGTATAATGGGGGTACAATCCCCTTCCGGGGGGTGTAATTGTCATTTGTTTTTCTTTATCTTTTGTGCTTTGCACGTCTCGGCAACAAAGGTAAGCCAGAAAAGGAATGTACCAACCTCCCGAGCTGATTGGTCCAAACGTTATCACTTCCTATAACTCTGGGATTTGGTACATTCCCCTTCTGGGTGGTGCAATTTGTCATTCGGTTTGCTTTTTGTTAATGTGTTTTGCTTTTTAATATATTTGTATTATACGTGTGTTTCTGCATGAACCTCCCTTACACACTCCAGTCCCATAGGCGGCGGTAATGCGCATAAATAGCTGGTTTGCCAACCGCCAATAAAGACCGAAGAAGAAAAACGCGGACGTTCAAGCCGCAGCGGTGGCGTAGGCGACAAACTCGAATGGAAAAAATTCGAACCCTTTAAATAGTTGACAAAGACGACACAGTTTGCGACTGCTAGTGAGATTTCTCAGATGTTAGAACGATGGCGTCTGGCGAGGAGGAACTTTCTCGAACAAGAAAGGAGAAGGAACAACAACAACAACAACAGGATGGTTGCACGGCTTACATTGTGTTGCACATTCAAGGTGTGTTGTATTTCATCATTTAACACATTTTCTATGTTTAATATAAAGAGGCAAGGAAATCACATGAACGGGTTTTGATTTTTTTAAATCACGCGCCAGAGACAGCAGTAGAGTAAACACATAACCCGGAATGGCGGCCATTGCTCACGTGTAGCCTACACTATTGATGTGCAGCAGATTGGGGTACCACGCGAGTACCAGTCAAAAGTTTGAACACATCACATTTCTAGCAGTGAGTAAGCACGTTCAAACATTTGACTGGTATTAGAAATGTAACCACAGTTCTAACACGAAACGTCCTTTGTGTCCTGCAGACGATCAGTTGATCAGTCAAGACGAACGTCCCACTCAGCAGCACGGGGGGAGCCCCACTTTTAAGCAGGAGAACCCACAGCACCCTCACTTTAAAGAGGAAGAGGATGAATCCTGGGCCACTGGGCCACAGGGAGATTGTCGTCTTGGGAAGGAGGTGGTTTATCTCCACAAGTTGCCACTGACTGGCGTCTCTGTGAAGACTGAAGATCATGAAGACAAATCACCTGAGTCTTCACGGCTTCATCCCGAGGCTAAATATGGGAACGACGCCCAAGAGCCTTTGAGCAGCGATACAGACTGTGAAGGTGACACGAGGACTCGCACTGACAAAAAACACTCTGAATGCGCTGAAAAGACTACGGGGGGACGTTTGGGTTGCTCAGTTTGGGGTGACAGATTTTCTTTTAAAGCGCATATGATGCAACACACGAAAACACACTCCCTTTTCATTTGTTTCATTTATGGTAAAAGATTCTTTCGAAAGTTTCTCATGGTATCACACACGGAAAATCTTTTTGTTGCTCATTCTCTGGTAAAACATTTGCTCACAGCTCCTCTGTGAATAAGATGGTGTTTAGTATTCTGGTGACCGTTTGGCATAATTCTGCCTTCTGTTCCTTTTTTGGCATGCCAATATTTAGTCTCTTTGAAGGGGGCAGCATCACAAGCAGATCAGGCGAAGGAGAAGAGTCCCAGGGGGACCTTCAAGTTAAAGGACCAGGAGGAGGAGGCCATGGTGATTGAGTGGGTCCAAGAAAATCGCCTCCTGTGGGACCAGAAGGACCGGAAATACAAGAGGAAGAATCAGAAGCATTGTCTCGGATATGAGGGTAAATTTTATTTATTTAAAAAAAATGATTGCGTTAGATATTTAAAATATTATGTGTTAATTTGAGATTGTTTTGTTAGATCAGGTAAATGTATACAGTAAATGCTGTTTGTTTAAAACAAACAAAACAAGTCATTGTGTAAATGCTATTTGCCAGGGGTGCTCACACTTTTTCAGCCTGCGAGCTACTTTTTAAAATGACCAAGTTCCTAAGATCTACCTCCTACTGTAAACATAGAAAATATTTTATATTTATAAATAAGAGTATTTATTTACATAAATATCAGAGGTGCACACACTTTTTCAGCATGCAAGTTACAAGTCGACATGATCTGTCTTAGTATAAAACATACAACATATATAAAATAATCTAACCAGTAAACTTTGAAACTACTATACTAAATATTAATGATTAATCTGTCATTCACGGTTTCAAAGTTTACAGGTAATCAAAGTAGTAAATATCGTTCAGTAATTTTCAAATCAGTATGGCAAAGATAATTACTCAATAGTTGTGTACATAAAGTGAGTACAGTTAATACAGCATCTCAGTCAAAATATCTATGTAGTGTTCATTACACGCACAGTTCATGTTTTAGCATTTCCAAACATTACAGATATACAATAAATTAAAATGATTATGCAAAAGGCAATGCAGCCGAAGTCAAGGTGACATATTAAAAAGGTTTAAGCAATGGGCACATTTTCACATTAATCATGAAATAATACTTTCAGAAACAGAAGTGCAGAAAACACGCGTTTCTATAGTGGAGTTCAAGCCGCCACAATTGAGCGTATAACTTTTGTGATAGATGTAGGCATGTTACCGCTGAGTTAGTTTATCCCTAATCGGAATAATAAAGATGAACGTTGTATCTCCGTGTGCAGATTGCTATGTCTGTCTTGTCTTGTCATCACTGTCAATAGCGAATCAGGAGGGGAGCTTAATGTCAGCTGACTGATGTCTTGTGACGTTTACGCTATCGACCCAAACTACCTTCAGGATCAAGCGGTAGCTTGCGATCGACATAATGGGCACCCCTGCTACCGTATATACAGTCGTCACGCTTTGAATGTCACGGCTGCACTCTACCCCGGTTTTTCAAACTATATAAATTCATAAATCATCTCTGTTTTGTGTTTGACTGCGTCCTATTAGCCAATTTGACATATTTATGGCCTAAATTAAGCATTTTCAAGCATAAAGTTAACTAAATGAACAAAAGTACAATTATAAGGCATTCAGAAAACACACTGGAAAAACTTGTTGATTAATTTTACAGCAGTCACAAGAGCTCCTGAAAATAAAAAAAAAAAAGAAGAAACTCTGCCAATGCTAACACGTGTGAGTCTATTATGTCTTATTTTCTCTTATGTTTACTAATTTGGGTGATATGTGTAGAAAGGGGACTATAGGTGGCTCTAATTTTAAAAAACCGTATTTAGGTCATAAACTTTCTATTCTCTAATTGTGAAAACCACCACCCACAGCCTCCCACTCTCACGCTGATGGAGATGACTCAGGTTCTAACGCCTCTCAGCCAACCCCTGCCAGGAAGAGAGCCAAGAAGGCCCAATTTTGTCTCGATGTCCAAGAGGAGCAGATTATGTGTAATTTCCTTCGTGAGAACACCATCCTCTGGGACATCAAGAAGACTGACTACCGGAGAGTAGACAAGAAGGCAAAGCTCTGGCGGAATCAAGCCAAAGCCATGGAGAAGACTGTCAAGCACCTTCAAGGGTGGTTCAAATCCCTGCGAGATACCCACACCCGTCTTGACAAGAAAAAGAGCGGTGGCGGCGCCCCGGAACTGACAGAGAGGGAGCAGTGGGTAAAGGCAAATTTCTGCTTCCTCAAGCCTGTGGTCCGCCATCGCCCTGAGCCCGTCAATAGTGTAAGCATAAACAAACATTAATATTAATATTATTATTTTTTTATTGTGATTGCAAATTAATGAATTTTCCTTAGTATTTTTTACTAATCAATTGTCATGAATCGCAGGTGAAGGCAACCATTGCAGCTCACAGCGGGGACCTCGAGGCCGCCGAGGCTGCCTGTGCAGACATCGTGGTTGATGATGACAGCACACCCTCCCCTGTCCCCTCCGCATCCTCACAGGGCAAGGGCAAGCGTGGCCAAGACGATGACCCGTTGCTGCAGTCACCCCAGAAGAGGCTGCACGAGTCTGGGGAGATCCTCAAAGGTCTCACGCAGCCTCAGCCCATCACAGCCACTGCAGCCTTTGCCAACTACGTGCGTGACAGCCTGGTCAGCATGTCCCAGCGCAAGTTCCGGAAGGCACGGTCCCGCATCAACGCCATCCTCAGTGAACTGATGGACGAGGAGAGTGATTAGGAAGAACCTCCCGGATTCACCACCTTTCCTCCTCCTGTTTCCGTGCGACCCAGTTCAGCACCAGCTACCTACACCCCCACGGCTTCGGAGATATACCAGCCACCTCCCCACATGTGGAGACACAAGGCACCAGCTGCGTCAGTCTGGGGTTCGCAGACCGCTGACTACTGTATGTGGAGCAGTACATGCAGCAGCCACTGCTGCCACGGTACCATCAGCAGCAACCTCAATACCAGTGGATGACACCTCCTCCTCAGCATGGCTTCCAGCCGATTCATCACACCACGCAGCAGCCAAGTTCCGCCTCTGTATCTTCTGCTCTTGGTTCGGTTGGCCAGGTGCTGAACTAGAGCGCCAACACTGCCCTTGACACCAGCGATCAGAGTCTGTGTAACATCTCTAGACTTTCAGCAATGCTCAACTCTTCTAGTGGTGTTGATGCTCCAAGCAACCCGTCCCGCGAGTTAGAGACGCCTCCAACAGCAGAGAAGAACTAGTGACAGTGACAGTTGTGTGCTTCAGTATCAGCAGAGACAGTGTTTTGGGCGTTTTTTTTTTTTTTTTAATTAAACAAGAGCTCTGAACAAAAGTTGCTTAAACTTTTCATGTTTATTCATACACTCAGAAAAAGGTTCCGTGAGCGCAACACGTGTGGTGAAGCTCGTAGCTAGCCGGTGAGCTGTGGCAAAGTGTCAGTCAATATGTATGTATAGTACTTTATTAATCCCACAGCAGGGAAATTCACTTGTTACAGCAGCAAGCAAGATACGCAAGTAAAGAATACATAGTGACTACAACATGGCTCAGGTGGTGCAGGTGTTGTAGAGCCTGACAGCGGTCGGTATGAAGGACCTGCAGAACCTCTCCTCCTTACACCATGGGTGTAACAGTCTGCTGCTAAGGGAACCCACAGTGTTGTGTAGCGGGTGAGAGGTGTTGTCCATGATGGATGTCAGCTTAGCCAACATCCTTCTCTCCCCCACTTCCTCCACGGAGTCCAGAGGACCGTCCAGGACAGAGCTCGCTCTCCTGATCAGTCCTCTGGACTCCATAGGGGAGAGAAGGATGTTGGCTAAGCTGACATCCATCATGGACAACACCTCTCACCAGTAAAGTAGTTCGATCGGCATAATAATAATGTGACTGTAGCTTGGTTAATGTGCACATCACATATGTAAATGGAGCGTTGTTGGCGTTTATGGAGTTTTTTTCAGAAGGCTTTATAGTGGAGTAGGTGTTTCCCATTACGTGCGTCTTGTTAGCTGGTTTTATTTCTTTAGAACACACAGAAAAGAGAAACGTGTTCATGTCTCATAAGGATTGTGGATGATGGGCAATATGTGCCCTTTTCCTTTAACATCACTTTTACCTTTTTGAAGAATCTTGTTGGTGAACTCGGCGATGAGTGGGATGACAGTTCACCTTCTTTATCAAAGTTCCGGCACTTGCTATTTTCTTTGGCGTTGTGGTTGGCTATTTTGCAGTCTATTAAAGCAAAAACAAAACCACGCGGAGCACCTCATCAGCTCAGACCAACAGTGCTTACTCAGAGAAAGAAAGGAGACAGAAACTGAGTTGATGATTGTTAGTGCGTTCTTTGAACAAATAAATCACATACAGAAGTAATTGAGATGAGTAAAGGATTCACCGGCCGGAATCTGTCCATGGCGTCCCAACTCTAAAAGAAACACCACCTGTTCTTCACACAGCGAGAAAGAGTCACCAATGTGTGGATGCTTTTTTTTTTGGTCATGATTTGGCCATATGTTAACCGAAACAGGGCATGAAAACTGTTAACAATTTTGTAAAGAAATTCAAATTTGAGGTCCTGTCACAGGTTTGTTGTTCAGTTGTATTTGAAAATGTTTTTTTTGGGGTTGCTTACTACATGTATTTTCAGCCCAGTATCTCAAGACATGGTGCACGGGCCTTCAGGATTTCAATACAAAAGTTCTACGGGTTCAGTCGGGGGATAGCGCATGGTTGTTCACCGACTGGGAGCGGTGGGTCATGGGACAATTTCGGTTCCTGAAGGAGTGTGGGGGGTTGTACCCCCACCCCCTTTTGAGGCACCCACAATTTTTTTTGCCTGATTCTGATGTATGTCCACAGGGACATGCATCTGAATTATGGGTGCGTGGTGGACGCATATGCCAGAATGCAACCGAGACGCATGCTATTCCTGAACCCACTGCCAGGCTGATCATTTACATTGGACATTGAACGTGTGCTGTACATGGCTATTCAGGTGGAGGTGCAAAATAAAGGTTCTGGCATCATGACTATAAGGAAAACTGTTGTCTATTCTCAATGAAAATGAACCAGAAAAGCGATCCCCAGTGACATCAAATTATACTCAAATCCTCAGAATTTACAGCTGCTTCAAATTGGAAAATATTTCAGGAAATTGAACTAAAATGGGTTTCTCCTAGTACCGGTAATTTTATAAATAGAATGTTTTGGCTTAAACGATATATTCCAGGGATAAAAATAACAACAAACTCTTGAAATTAAGGACATAAAATTGGCCTCAGATATCACCAGACTGCAGGAAATGAGGTCTAATTTTAAACAATTTTCTGGAGGAGGGACCCCAGACCTCCTGCGCCATTTCCAGTGCCTTGGCCTATGGCCTCGGCCACACCCCCCCTTTTCAAAAAAGCTACATCCGCCCCTGACTGTTGTGCTTGGTTGCCATGGTAATGGACAGAAACTGCCACCTATGGTGATTTTTAAGAGGAAGACACTGCCTAAAGAAAATTGTCCAACCGGAGTCATCGTTAAGACCAATCAAAAGGGCTGGAAGAATGAGAAGTAAATGGCTGAGTGACGCGTACGTAAAAAGATCGGATGTTTTTTTTTCATGCGTCACCGTCCCAGTTGTGACCAGCTGTGACTCCATGTGTGGCCGTCTCACAGCCGCTGTGATAAACCAAGTGCAGCAAATGAACTCGGAGCTTGCCATCATTCCGGAAGGCTTGACGAAGGAACGCCAACCGCTGGACATCCTGTGTAAACAGGGCGTTTAAAGTGAAGTTGCGAGTGGCGTGGGAGCGATGGATGACAGCTAGCGAACACAGCTTCACTAAGACTGGGAGGCAGCGCCGTTCGAAGAGGTTCTGGAAAACCGCTTGACGCCTCAGAAAGGCGAAGCAGTGCCTGGTCCACAGTGTTTACAGTGGGGGTGGGGGCCTGCTGACCTCAACTGAGGATGTAGTTGGACAGTGGAAGGAATATTTTGAGGTCCTTCTCAATCCCACTGACATACCTTCCATAGAGGAAGCAGAGTTAGAGGACACGGACGTGGACAGTCACCGTGGCAGAGGTACATGTATCTGTGGTACTCAAAATGCTCCACAGTGGCAAAGCTCCGTGGGTGGATGAGTTTTGCTCCGAATGCTCCTGCAACCCTGACCCGGGTAAGCGGAGGAAAATTTATTAAACAGTTTTGGGCCCAATATTGACCCCTGGGGTACTCCGCATGTAATATTGTTATTTGTTTTTGGTTATGTTATGAATAAAACAGTTTTTTTTATTGTTATATCACTGTGCTATAATTGACAATTATGCCTGTTGTTGCAAATTTGCAACATACTCAAGTTTCTATTTTTTGTGTTATAGTCAAATTAACAATGTCAACATAATTTACCTTCTACTTCAAGGTAAAAACACAAACCCTTTGACTCAGCCAGCAGAGATAGCGTCTGTATTTCTTCAATGCCGGTTGGAACATATTCAGTATGGACCTCGGAATTTTTGGCAAGCACTTGTTTCTAGTGGGGATTGCTCAGTGACGGATATATTTCCTGCTGACACAAGAGGATTTCTCCATTCACAAAGAGATCACTACGAGGCTGGAAATTTTGAGCTACTGTTATTAAATTTACTGTTATAAATTCTGAAATTGAGTGTTTCTCTTTTTCCCTCACTGAAGAGTTAATTCCAATCGGACCCTCTCGCATTTGCAGGTGAGGGATACAACGTAAGGCTGTTCACCACAGTTCACCATTGATGTGGATTTAATTTTGAGTTACAGCTGCAGAAATCAGGCACCAACTGAGGTGAACATAACAACAAACAAACAATATACTGTACCTCTACAGATCATTTAATCACTAAGTGAAGTTTCCCACATCACTGAGTTGCATTTGCCGTGAATTTATAATTTAAGGTCCAGCTATGACGTTGTATCACATTTTCTCTGATGTTTTGCTATGCTTTGTACAGATAACCAGTAGATGCAAAAACTTCACATAAATTCTTTACGTTCAGTGGAATTTACGTAAAAGGAGGTTTACGTGATGCGAGGTACTCCTGTATATCCTTTGTGTTTTTTTGTTTTTTGCACACTCCCCTTCCCCTCCCTGATTTGAATGTGGCAGAGTGGAAAATGAATCTGTTCCTGAACCTTTAATCAAAGCACGTCCATGTTTGAGAGAACAAGAATCCTTCAGTAGTTTCGGCTGGAAAGTCAGCCTTAAGTATAAGATGGGAAACTACAGGACAAAACTTAAGAACTGATCATCGATTCCCTCAAGGACAAACCTGCAGATAGATTTCAGCCTGCCTACAATGTAAAAAAAAGGAAAGCCGAAGTAAATTTTTGTCCTCCCTATCCTGCTGGAGAGACCATGGACAGCCTTGAAGGGGACAGATTGGAGTTGTTATCTGAGGTCAAGAAGAGACATAATGACAAAGTTGTCAAAGATAAGATGGCTAAGACCTTTGCATACAGGTCGTCAGAGACAAGCCCATCATCGCGGAGTTCAAGATCAGGTGGATTGTTCACCGTGGCAGAAAAGCTTTTTAAATCAGCCATAGTCAACAATGTATTTATTTTCACATGGGAATGTTAATCATTTGGGTAAAATGTAACACTGTGCGGTTATATTACAGCACAGCATGTTTTTTGTACTTTCTTGTGAGAGTACTTCTGTTTTAGGATCACTACTGGTCCCCTTGTCTCAACATTCCATGCACAGCTTGACCAGCACACTGCCCAGTCCATCAAAGTGTGCAGGAAGAAAGGAGGCTCTGCAGGGTCCCAATTTTGGTCCCAATCACACAGGTATGTTTTGCTAGCAGAGGTAAACAATATGGAATTATAAATTGATGTTGACAAGTCCGTTTTGACAAGTACTGTATACTGACAAGTTAACAGTCAGAATAATATTACAGTATTTTTTTCTCTCTTTGGAAAGAAACTGTTGAAAAGAGGAGGGAGTGCATCCTCAGGGTGCTTTGTATTTTCCTGAACAAAGATCCGAACATCCTCTTCAAAGAAACCTAGTTGGTAATTTTTGCTTCATTAGAAGGAAACTTGAAAGGAAAAGTTAATCATTGGAATTGAACAAAATCTGTGATTTCCTAGATTGGTTGTGTCCTTTCTATCTCCCCTATGTAAAGAAAGCTGATGGCGTTGCTGCACACCTCGGCATCTACATCATCAAAGTTGAGGGAGGTGATTCCACCACTCCTCCATCTGATGTTGGAATAGTGATCGAGAGTGTTGAAGTTACATAACCTGGGAGACGTCGCCTCTGCATGTGCACTCTTAATGGGTGTAATACATGCACTGAACCTCAGTTATCCTAAGGAACCGAAGACCTTTGAAGTACTTCAAAAGCTCTTCCTTGTGCTTGATGCTCTGGCAAACTCTTAACCAAGGTACAGATGCTCAAGAACAAACTGTATCAATGAAACAAACGTTGATTTGGATGCTGAATGTGAGTAAAATTAGAATCTGATTAGAAAATAGAAGAGGAGGGAAAAATCACTTAAGAAAAATACACAAACATTTGGAAACGTTTTGGAAAGCTACCAGGCGCGGATTTAGAGGGGGGTTTGGGGGTGTACCATTTCCAGCACCTCGGGCTACGGCCTTGGCCACACCCCCCCTTTTCAAAAAAGCTAGATCCGCCCCTGGCTACTACCATAAGTGAACATTCTAGTGGAACAGGGTACCCACACTTGAAAATCCTGACTTTATTCTCGTTTCTTTGGTAAACATGAGTGGGAACCCTGGTTGTATGACGAAGTGACAAGTGAATTGAGAGACCATGCAGCACCAAAGTTGTTGACAACTGAATGGATATTTTGCAGACTTTAAAAAAAAAAACAGCTGCACTTGAAACAACTGCAGAAAAGTTGAACAAAGCCATCTTTCATACTGACAAAACAAGGAACCTTCATTTGGAATATTAGACACCGTATCATACTCAGTTACTGCTAAACTGTACCAGAGAAAATGTAAATATTGACTCTTCTGCTCTGCCAACCGTTCATTTAGTATGATTTTGCCTGCCTCCAAAACAGTGGCAACCAAGTAGAATGGAAAATCACAGAAATAAAAATAGCAACTCTTCTAGTTGTTTATGTGGATATTGAAACTCTTTCATAGCTAATTAAGAACTCATTGTAGTGTCTACAACGCAAGCTGACATGTTTGGAAAAATGTTTGTTCTATTTTATTATATATTGTTATTATATATTATGTAGCTTGTTATATTGTTATACAATAATATTGACAAATCAGGGATGTTTTGTTGGACGTCTCATTTATTCATGCTGCATCAGGGTGGTTTACAATCGTCAATGCTGGGTAACAATGCTGCAACTCAAGTGGACATGTTAGTTGATATAATTACATTTCAGAGTATTCCCTCCACATTATTAAAATGAAAGTTGACAGCAGCACGTATGTTGTTTTGGTTAGATTATTATGCTGTTACAAACAAAGAAAAGAGAACTCCAAGCCTGTTGTATTATTCACTGCTCTCTGTCTGTTAAGGGTTTGATTTTGGAACAAGTGGCAACAAAATGTTAAATGAATGAAGGAAATAAAAATATGGTGCATGTATGAAATTCATTTGTGTGGAACCTGTTGACAAACTATAACTTAATTACTTTGTTTTTGTAAGAGAACTCCGACATCTTTAAAAAAAAAACCTTTTAATAAAGTTGAATGAAGCATAATATCTATAAACTACTTGTAATCACTCACTCAGTTATCAGATTAATTGATTAAACAGTTACATCTGTACTATGCAAATTTTAAGGCACGCAGCTTCATCTAGAACTACTGCATTCTACACGACTGACATTTTTCTACATTTTGACAAAATGTGAGCATGTAATTTAGGCCATTTTTGTTTTGCTTATGACTTAAGTTTCTAGTTACATAGCCATGTTTATGTATCCCTTTCTAAAGTCCTTAAAATCCTCCTCAGGGATGAGTACCTCACAAGTCAAAATGTGGAAAAAGGTTGACAGCTTTGGTAGTTTTGATTTTTACACTCACCTTTTGCCTCCTGCCCGCTACACTGGGGTAAATATGGATGAGAAATGGAGAAAGAAAAGGGTATTTTCAAGTTTCAAGAGTTTCAAGAGTTTTATTGTCATATGCACAGTAAAACAGCAGTTCTACTATGCAATGAAATTCTTATTCTGTTCATTCTCCCAAGAAAAGAAAGAAAACACAAGAAAAAGAATAAGAACATAAGAAACATAAATACCAACAAATTAAGCAACAACAACAGAAGAGACATTAATACAAATAAATAATACAAATAAATAAATAAATAAATAAAAGTGCTATGAGTGTGTGCGTGTGTTACGTGCGGCGTGTGTGAGTGCTTCGTTGAGAAGCCTGATGGCCTGTGGGTAAAAGCTGTTTGTCAGCCTTGTGGTCCTGGACTTCAAACTCCTGTAGCGTCTGCCTGACGGTAGGAGTGTGAATAATGAGTGTTGTGGATGTGTGCTGTCCTTGATGAGGTTGTGTGTTCTGCGTAGGACTCTAGTTTTATAAATGTCTTGCAGTGAGGGGAGGGCTGCCCCAACAATGTTCTGTGAGGTCTTGAGCACCCGCTGGAGTGCCTTCCTATCACGTGTTGTACAGTTACCGTACCAAACAGTGATGGAGGCGGTAAGGACACTTTCCATAGTGCATCTGTAGAAGCAACTCAGGATTGTGGTGGACATGCCAAATTTCCTCAGTCTTCTCAGGAAGTACAGTCTCCTTTGGGACTTCTTCATAATTTGTTGGGTGTTGTGAGACCAGGTGAGGTCCTCGCTGATGTGTGTGCCAAGGAACTTGAAGGTTTCACCCTCTCCACCTCAGTCTCATCAATAAACAGGGGTCTATGCGGCTCCCGAAGTGCACGTCCTGAGATGTTGTCTGGGCCTGCTGCTTTTCGTGGGTTTGTTTTGTTCAGAACCCTGAACACATCACATCATCTGATGTCACCATGAGAGGTGAGTCCTGTGTGCTCCCCAAGTCCAGCCACCCTCTCTGCTCATCAGGAGTTTGGGTGTCAAAGCGGGCATAGAACTCGTTCAGCTCATCTGGAAGTGTGGTTTGGCTGGATGTGGCTACGCTACTCCGCTGTCGATAGACTTGTCACCCGCCAGAACGTACAGGTGGACTGCAGGTGTTTTTTTATTGTCATTTACACAGTGGTACCTTGGCCGTCACTTGGCTGATTTTTTGCTTTGAACTGGGAGCTAAAATCTGGGTTAGGAGCTGCTAGTTAGCGGCAGGCATAGCCGAAGACAGCTATTTGGGGGCTTGTGTCAATGTGACCGTGGCTGAAGGTGAGAATGGGTGTAAATAGCATTAGCAGTGCGCCAGCTAGTCACCGGGAAAGATTTTCATCACATCAGCAAAACATACTGAATGTACATTATAGCCATCCAGTTGGTCTTATTGAGTTCAAGGGTGTGTACCACAAATATGCACTCAATAAGGTCGTCAAATCTTACCTTTATGCCTTCCCACATAGCAAAGTTTCAGTTCAATTCGCAGTTCACATTAAACACATGCAACAACTTTGGGATTTCTAAGATTTTTTTAAATAAAACAATGGCCCATATTTCCAAAACGGATATCCCTTTACATCACATTTGATCTAGTTATTTTCTTATTTTTTTGTTTCGTTTTTAATCATTTTTCTTTATAATGTATTTTATTTTATTATTGTGTTCCATGTTTGTGTTGCACTCCGTAGCACACAGATACGATTTTGGTTGCGTTCTGTCAACCTGCGAAGTCTTCAACATGGCCGCAAGGTGGCAGCGGTGTGACGTCATGGAAATCACAGACGCCTGTCTGTCTAAAACCTCCGTAGAAGAAGAGGAGCAAGGCGGACGTTTAGTAGTGATGGACATTTCGGCTCTTTTTAGAGAACCAGTTCTTTTGGTTCGGCTCATTAAAAAGAAGCGGCTCTTTCCGCTCCCAAGTGGTTCCTCAGATATGTTTTGTTGTCTTCAATTAATGTATTACCAAATGATGTGTAGTTTGTAAAATTAATTACTAATGTAAACAATACATTATATCAAATGTTTGTTATTTAAATTTATTTATTGAAACATCAATGAGCAGCTACAAAAATAGATTACAATGTATATTATAAATAAAATACCAAAACAAAGAGCCATCTCACTAGACAAGTCAAAATAGGTCAGATCTCTTCATGCTAATTTGTCACCAACGACTCAGCTCTAAGAGCCACAGTGTGTTTAACCCACCCCCTCCCACTGCTCAGTGTGGACACAGAGACGCCGCCACACACCTTGACCAATGACATTCGCCTTTAACAGAAAGGCCAGGGTAAAAAAATATCGGCTCCCAATTGGATAACGACGAAGGCGAGCCGCCTCCTGTTGTTCATTTCAAAGAGCCGGGTCTCACAGCCGATTCGTTCGTGACCGACACATCGCTGGATGTTAGCAGCACCCACAGGACGAGAGCTCAAAGCGCGACCTTTTCGAGTCGTTTACTCGCTACGAGACCCCATCAAAATGTTGAGAGAGTTGGTGAAGGAGCGACTGATGGCGGCGGTCGACGAAATATTGGCGCTGTTTGAAAAAACGATCGCGTCGTATGAGGAGGAACTTTCTCGAACGAGAGAGGAGAACGAGCTGCATCGACAACAACTGGAATCTGTTTACAAGACGCACATTATGTTACGCGTCGAAGGTACGCTCACTAACCCTCTACTTCACGATTTAAAGTACTTTATGTCGCTAATAAAAGGAGCCGGTGAGCTCGCATTGCTGTTTAAAATCATAGCACCGTAAGTGTATCATCCAAGATGGCGGCCGATGTACAGCGTCTATAGACAGCCTTTTATTGCTTTTATAAATGGTATCATGGTCAATGTAATTTGATCATGTCAAAGGCAGGTTTTTACACGACTGCATAAGTGTTCAGTGTGTAGTAGATGCACCTTTGGATACAGTCCCTGCATTGGGTTTGGTGGATAAGTCTCTGGACAAGGGATACACCGATGTACAGTTTTTCACTTCAGGTCTCTTCCCATTTGGACATCTGCCCGTAACGATGCTACTCGATACCAGACATACCAGAGTTGTGTTTGCCCGAGGCCTGTCACGATAATAAATTTTGCTGGACAATAATTACAAATAATAATGTTATTGTCATTATTATATTATTTTGAGACTATTTTTTCATGATATGGTATAATAACACCAGTACACATTATCATATGTTTCGGTTCTCAAGCGCATTTAACATTGAAGTTAGAGCTTTGACATGAAGTAATTTCAACAAGCAAAGAAAACACAATGAACATAAAATTAACTCTCAGTCACTTTCCTAAAAATCACAGTCGATCACAATATTTCTGATTTTCAATCAGTGTCCCTTTTGTTATTGTCTGAATATTGACAAACGCATGGAGAAATAACCTGGGAAAACATTGACACTGTGTGTCAATGCAGACATCAGCTCATTTGCATGTACGCTGCCTTGATGCAACACATCGTTGGACAGTTTAGCCCATTGGTTGACAACTTTTCTAATGGGGTGTCAGCCAACGCAAACACTTGTGCAAAATCCTCAACAAACGGCAATGCCAGCACTTGTTAACGAAGACATACTCGGCGATGCAATTGCAATTGGAATGTAAGATTTGTTTTGTTTGTACAATTTTGTTTGCACAATTAGACTCTTATTTTGAAGGTCAGACGTGTCCTGATGGTGTTGAGCGTGCATATTGACGGTTAAGGCGAGCCTGGAGCCTCCCATCCTTATTTCACTCAAAAGTTGCACAGCGTCTTCCGTTAGCAAGCGGTAAAAGGCAACACGGTGTCACACGCACACAGCTTTTTATTATTATCATCTCACAACAATAATAATACAATAATTATACACAATAATAATAAGGGCTGCACGGTGGTCTAGTGGTTAGCATGTTGGGCATCTCTGTGTGGAGTTTGCATGTTCTTTCCGTGCGCGCGTGGGTTTTCTCCGGGTACTCCGGCTTCCTACCACGTTCCAAAAACATGCATGTTAGGTTAACTGGTGACTCTAAA
This sequence comes from Dunckerocampus dactyliophorus, assembly GCF_027744805.1. NCBI lineage: Eukaryota > Metazoa > Chordata > Actinopteri > Syngnathiformes > Syngnathidae > Dunckerocampus > Dunckerocampus dactyliophorus. Next base: position 33,065,041 of record NC_072822.1, read on the forward strand.
TTGTCCATAGGTATGAATGTGAGTGTGAATGGTTGTTTGTCTATATGTGCCCTGCCATTGGCTGGCGACCAGTCCAGGGTGTACCCAAAGTCAGGATAGGCGCCAGCATACCCCTGGGACTCTAGTGAGCCAATATATGTCTATGTTGTGGTCTACCACAACAAGCTAAAAGTAAACTCTGAACCCCAGATGTTACGTCCTGTCCATCACCCAATCTGTTCCCCTACAAGGTCCATCCATCTATTTTCCTCCACTTCTCTGGGTTAGGGTCGCGGGGGCAGCAGTTTCTGTTGGGAAGCCCAAATTTCAATCCTCGACAACCTCTTCCAGTTCCACTGGGTTCCCAGGCCAGTTGTGAGACATAATCCCCCCAGCGTATCCTCGGTCTGCCCCGGGGCCTTGTCCCGGCTAGGCATGCCCGGAACACCTCACCAAAATACATTGCACCAGACACTTATGCTTGCCCCCACAGGTGGTGGGTCCATGAGGGAGAGATCCTGTGTGGTTTCTTAGTGCCAGCCCGACCACCGGGCGCTCACCTGCGAGCTACAGTTTAATTGACACTTATTATATGCAAGCATATTTGCTGTCATTGCTTATAATGCATTAATATTCAGTTTCTATGTCTTTAACTGCACATATAGTGCATCCAGTCAAGGAACAAATTACTGTCTGAGAGCTCATAAAATGCACAAATTAGCCACAGCAGCACATAAGAAGACCAGCTCTCATTTAGCACGCAATAGCCATGAACTCTTCAAGATGTAAACACTGTCAATGCACGACATTGTCATCAAAAATACATATTTGTTCATCTAGCACACACACAACAATGCACAACCTGGTGTCTGTCACCTTTCCTGCGCATGATGGAGCATCCAAGTGCACTGCGTTTTCTTCTTTTTAGGCTTTCAGTCAGCAAAGTAGTCACGCTGTTTATAGTTTTTATTAAATTTATGTCGTAAAACTTGAAAATGTAGTATATGGCCCCTTTTTCTAATGATTGTTTTTACATAATCAGGAAACCTTTCGGAAGAGTTTGTGCTTATAGCTTGACCTACGATGCATCAAGAAACTTTGGGGGGAAAAAAGAAAACGACACAACTGAGCTGAAGTGTGTTTGTGTTGTTTGTGTCCCGCAGACCACCAGCGGATGATTGGTCGTCAAGAACGTCCCCCTCAGCCGCAGGGGGAGCCCCAGCTCCCCCACGTGAAAGAGGAAGAGGAGGAACTCTGGATCACTCAGGAGGGAGAGCGTCCTTTCGGGTTGGAGGAGGCTGATCTCACCACGTTGCCATTGACTGTCGTCTCTGTGAAGATTGAAGACCACGAAGACAAACCACAAGCAGACAACCTCTTAGCTCCACTATCGGATAATGACGACACAACATCACACTCTCCTGAGGATGAAGACAGGGGCCACACCCGAGAACCTTTCAGCAGCAATACAGACTGCAGAGGCGAAGGGAGGGTTTGCTCGGAAAAGAAGACTGGTAAAAAACAGTTGAGCTGCTCCGTTTGTGATAAAAGTTATGCTAAAAGGAGTACCTTGACTGGACATATGAGAACCCACACAGGAGAACATTTTACATGCTCACTTTGTCCGAAAAGTTTTACTCAAAAGAGCCATTTGACACGACACATGCGAACACACACGGGAGAAAAACCCTTTAGTTGCTCAGTTTGCGATAAAAGATTCTCTCAAAAGGTGCAAGTGATTTTCCACATGAGAACACACACTGGAGAAAAACCTTTTAGTTGCTCAGTTTGTGGCGAACGATTCTCTCGAAAGGAATCCATGCTGTCGCACATGAGAACGCACACAGGAGAGAAACCCTACAGTTGTTCAGTGTGTGGCAAAAGATTCTCTGACAAAACTAATATGGGGAAACACACGAAAACACACACACGACAAAAATCTTTTTGTTGCTCAGTTTGTGGTCGAGAATTTGCTCGAAAGTCGAACATGGAATTCCACATGAGCACGCACGCGGGAGAAAAAACCTTTTAGATGCTGAGTTTGTGGGAAAAGTGGTTCTGATAAGAACTTTTCACACGTCACAGCATGTGAACATACAGTACAACAGGGAATACCCCACAGGCATGATTCAACTTTCACACCCCTGCAAAGGGTCCCTGACATGATTCATCAGCATTGCTTAAATAGGTTGTATAGTGTTTGTAATTATGTTCTACATTGTTCCATTTTTCAAACCCAATGGGAAATTAGCAAAAATGACATTTATAGTTGATGGCGCCAGCCATGACAAGCTAGCTCTCGCTGTTCAGCCTAATTTCCGGAAGTGATGTCATCGCGGTGACGCCTCTCAGCTAAAGCGGAGTAAACAAACTCTTGTCCAGGTAGATGGTGGACTTGGTTCAGTATATTTTTCATCCAAATAGTAGTCCTGCCAAAATGTTGTTTTGCTGCTGGATGTTTAGAATATCCCAGTCATACTGTAAGTTTGTTTTCTTTTCCAAGAGAGGAAGCTTTAAGACAACAATGGACGAAGCAAGTGCAGAGAACCGGAGACAGATGGACGCCCACCTCCAGTTCTACTCTTTGCAGTGATCATTTCTCTGATGACTGCTATGAAGGAAATACCTTTACGAGAAGCATTTGGCTTGAAATCAAGCATTTTGAAAAAGGATGCTATTTCGCCAGTACACAGGGAAAAAACATCAAAACACGGAAGAACGACCACTACGTCAAAGTTGCCGTAGAACAGAGTAAGTCATGTTTTGATTACATAATGTCTTCTAAACACTATTCCATGATAGTGACAAGGCTGCAAAGCATTATACAAGTTATATAAACATCTTTTCACAGCCATATGTCCACAGTGGAGGTGGGCAACATTTATCCACATATACAATCAAACAGGCTATAAAGACCCCTTTGCGCTCATTAAGAAGCCGATTTAAAAGAATGATTGAAGGATAAGCAACTCCAGAGTAATTTACACTCTTCATCTCCTTGTCTTAAGTCCATGTTCTAAAAGTTCTCTATTTCTCCAAATGTTTCTTCCTCCTCGGAAACTATCGAAACGTTGCTCAAATCTTGTCTATAATCACTGTAAACATCCTCTGTCTTGTACACCGCCACGTTTGTTTATCTGAGGGATGGTGTCGATTCTGGAAATGAGGCTAAATAGGCTAAAAAGTTACTAATAGTAACTTATATATATGTGTAGAGCTGAAACAATTCATCCATTATCCAAAAAAACAAGTGTTTTGGTGTTCGACTAATGTTTATTTTATTTAAAAATGTAAATACATGTGAATATTATTGGATTTCCTTAGTCATCCATGAAAGCCTAGCTATTATCTATGTGTTTTGGGTAAAACAAGATATTCACGCACATCAGCGTTGACTTCGGAAAACAGCGATGGGCATTTTTTGCCTTTTGTCCGATGTGTTGCGGACCGCTAGCCGTTTGCGCTTGCTTCACATCGATCAAAACAACAAGCTTCACATTAATCAACTAAGAGGATAATGGTTAGTTGCAGCTCTTAATATGTGATAGTAGAGAATAACATGTGCAACATAGTAGGGCATCACCATAAATTGGGCAGTTTTACCTTGATAACAATAAATGCCTGATAAATCCGCGACCACTAAATGTCTTTGCCATATGAAAATAATTGTAGAAAATGCAAATTGACTGCTTTGCATTGATTTATTGACCAACTGGCACACATTACTTCTAATGAAATATAATGCATGTAATTGCAAGCGGGGCAGCACGGTGGCCACATGTTGGCGACACAGTCAGGAGATCGGGAAGATCTGGGTTTGAATCTCCGTTGGGCATCTCTGAACTCTAAATTGTCCGTAGGTATGAATGTGAGAGTGAATGGTTGTTTGTCTATACGTGCTCTGCGATTGACTGGCGACCAGTCCAGGGTGTACCCCGCCTCTCGCCCAAAGTCAGCTGGGATAGGCTCCAGCGTCATGGGACGCACCTATACCGCCTATAAAGCCTTCTGAAAAACCTCCAAAAAGCGCCAATAGTGCTTCATTTGTATAAGGTGCTTTGGGTGGTTATGACAGTTTTCATACTCGATTTGCATTTCGTGTACGTCAGCGAGTGCAGCTTGTACGGCTGAGATGTCATCGTGCGTCAACGCAAGTTGCCGATGTGGCCTGGGTGGAGTCACGTGACTACACGCTGTACTTCGTCTTAAAGGGGAATGAACATAGCATACCAGCACACACAGTCAAAACAGACAAAAAAACCCTTTTATATTCTTTTTTTATAAAAACACAGAATTTACCTACATGGGCAAAATGACGTCGGTGATCGTGGTCAATTTTGGTAACACAAAATTTTTGTTTTTTTGCCCAGGCCTAATATATAGCCTACATTGGTACACGCAGTGCATAAGTAGGCTGAGCTGACGTCAGGAAGTGGCTTTAGCAGGATTAGCTTCTAAAGTAAAACCGTCTTAAGCAGCTTCTTACTCAGTCGGAGGCACGGTTGTAGCGCTAAGCCTGACGACCACATCTGTACTTATTAGTAGTAGTAGTATTGGTAGTAGTAGTAGTAGTAGTAGTAGTAGTACATCAATGATAATGAAAATGTGTTTGTGTTGTGTCAGTTTGTAATAAAACGGAATGACAAGTGGTTTAATCCTGTGTATAGGACTCATTCTAATCCTGCAAACTTTTATGACGACAATTGGTCACACTTGGTTCAGTCGGATTGCTAGGGTTTAAAAAGCATCACGTCAGCCTGTTGTCTCCAGGTTGGGTTCTTTCCCTACACAGTCGAGACACGTGTTGTCGTGACGTTGACCAAAGGCCGCCACGTCTATGGAATCATGGCGCCAACCAGTCTAGCATCTTTGAGGCTTTGAGCCCTTTTCCCAACATTGCCCACATCTGGTCTAAAGGACGCACGGGGGCCTCAACAAGATCTTATGGTGGGCCTGGTGGAACCCTTACCAGGAGTCACGCTATATGTGTGTCTAATAGGCTGCTGGAGGAACGTTAGTCATCAGTGCCTACACATTCCTGGAGCACGTGTGGAATTATACATGTCTGATAATGGAGTCTCATTAAAGTATCAGATACTACAAACACAAGTTGAAAGATGGCAGTAAGGGGCTATCCACGCGGAAACGTTTTCAGGTCAAAACGGCAAAGTACTTCATGGTTTCAGCTAGGGATGCTCCGATCAGGATTTTATGCTGCCGATTCCGATACCGATCATCTAGGACTGTCATCGGCCGATAGCGATCACATGGATTATTTATACAGTTTTCTATTTATTTATCGTAAGTGCTATTGGCCATGGGTGCCGTATAAAGGGGAAAGGTCAGGGCAATGCCAAACTCCCTTGACTGCCAGGGGACCCGAAAAACAGGTAATTACGAATAAAATTTGTAATTAATTAATAAAGGGGGGCAATGTGCCTGCCCCAGGTGGGGGACTTCATGTATCTCGGAAAGTGAGGAAGGGTTGGAGCGTGAGGTCGACAGGCGGATCGGTGCAGCGCTCTACCCGACCGTCGTGGTGAAGAGAGAGCTGAGCCGGAAGGCAAAGCTCTCTCGTCGTGACCAAAAGAACGAGATTGCAGATACAAGCGGCCAAAATGCGTTTTCTCCGTAGGGTGGCTGGACTCACCTTAATAGCTAGGGTGAGGAGCTCGGTCATCCGGGAGGGGTCAGAGTAGAGCCGCTGCTCCTTCACATGAAGAGCAGCCAGTTGAGGTGGCTTGGCCATCTAGTTTGGATGCCTCCCAGACGCCTCACTGGTGAGGTGTTCACAGCTGGCCTGGGAACACCTTGGTGTCTTCCCGGTGGAACTGGAAGAGGTGGCCGGGGACCAAGAGATCTGGAGATCCCTACTGAAACTTCTGCCCTCGTGACCTGGACCCAGATAAGCGGAAATGGATGGATAGACGATGTCAAAGCGTCAAATAATGAGGTTTGCACATTTTGGAAGTGAGGCCTGAAAGCAGTTTTGGACGGCTCTGTACGCTGTGTTTTACAGAGTTTTTGGGAACACCGACATTCAACTGACGTCAATTCCACCCCCGGACTTCCTTATATGGGCATGCCCAGGCAAGCTGTAGGCTTGCCCTTCCCCCGCTCTGCTTCGCTCTGCTCTGTTGACCGTGTTAGCACGTATGGCTCCCGGGAAATGTTTGATGGGGTGTGCCCAAAGAGGCAAGCATCAGGCAGAAGTGGTTGGAGTTGCTGATTCCCGGCCAGCAGGAGAAAACGGCATCTGTCAACGGCACTTTACACGGGACTGTTTTGTGCACATGGGTCAATACGAAGCTGGACTATCCGCCAAACTGTTGCTGAAAGTCTGACGCCTTCCCAACGTTACGTTTTTGTGTCAGGAGAGCAAGCTGTAAGTAACAATTTATCTGTGTCCTGTTTGTTTTGTGTAAGTCATCGGACAAAAGCGGTTATGCAGCATTATAGAGTGTGCATACAGCGAGTGTGACCAATCACAGCCGAGTGGGCTCGGCGAGAGGCGTGTTTGAGTCTTTCTGTACAGGTTATCGTATGTAGCTGCTCAACTCAATACAAAGGCCCGAAAATGAGTATAACAGGTCCCCTTTGAGGAGACTTTGGATGTGAGATTATAGGCGCCGCTGCTTGATGTGTCTGCTAACAGGCAGCGTGCTAGCATGAATTAACTTGAAGCTGTGCACAGAACAAATATACACATTAGCACGCGATAACGTCATCAAACTTTACCTTTATGCATTCTTACAGAGTATCAGCATTTGGGAGCAAATATGAAGTGAAAAAACCCGATAAAAATACAGTATGGTTGACAATCTGTGCAGAGTGGGAGAAGGCTAGCGCACGTACGATGCTGCGTTCAAGGACTGTCAAACAAAGTGGTACACCCGCAAAAAACAACATAAACATGCAAAAACTTCAAACTATATGATTTTTTAAAATAAAATAATGGCCCATATTTCCAAAAATGCTATGCATTTACTTAAAATTTGATTTAGTTATTTGCAAAAGTATTGTCTCTCAGTCCACTCACAGTACTTTTCCACTTCTACAGAATAAACACAAAATCAGTGATGTGTGAATGTTTGGTCAACCTCAGGTAATAAAATCGAGTATGTACAAACATCGGTATTTGATATTGAAAGAAAATCTTTAACTGTAGGAAAGTGGGAGGACGACGCAGCCCAAGATGTTAGTCAGGTCAAGACGCTACACTGCATGAAAGGATCGCTGCGGGCTGCAATATTGCTAGCCACAGGTGATCGGCGATGAAAGGCATTATGGGCATACGCAGATCGCACAATTTTTCATGGAAATCTGCCGATGCCGATTGATTGGAGCGCTCCTCGTTTCAGCCTCTCGTCCACACGGGCACAGCCTTCTGGGTGACCTGAAACGTGACAAAATCTGTTGCTTGTCGTTTCCGTGTAGACTGCCGAACCACTGTTTTACAGGAACGATGATGCCACCGACCAGTCGCCGTCATGTGTATAATAATTCCACTTGGTCGTGAGTCTTGGAAAGCGGAAGACGACGGACTTATGCGCATGCGTTCGTTCGTTCTTCTATTGTTTGTTGTGTCACATGGTTCCGTCCGTGTGTCTGTTCACAGCTCCGCACGTAGGTGTGTCTTGTGTATTACATCCTTCCCAACGTTCCCGTGTGGACAGGTCCTCAGAAATGACTGAAACGCAGGACTACCAGGCAAGCAATGTAGGTTCTTCTTTTTTTTTTCTGTGGGTGTTCAAGCCTCCCCGCCGAAGCGGGAAGGGCGGAGACATTGAACTCCCCCACAGGTTGAGTACTCGCAGCCCCCCTCGCCACATGGTGGGTTACGTCACGGGTGGGGTCCGAAAGGCGCGACGCCCATCGGGACACCGTGCCAGACACGGAGCCCGCCGTGCCGCCAGGCCATGTAGGTTCAATGTTCCTGACTAAAGTTACATGGAAATTGTAAATCACTGTAAACCTAAGACATCTACAGACGATAACGGAATCTGTGATGGAAAAAGGTCATCAAAGAAATTTCACAACCATTGACTCCCATCAGTAGTTTGTCATTTCAGACAGGAAATGGCATAATGTTGTGGCACACAGTTGAGCTGCTTGATGTGATTTTGTTGCGTATGTGGCCTATCGTTGGAGTTAATTGTTACCTCCCGGACGGAAGGAAAAGATGTACTACAGGAGTCCATCACATATTGGAAGGAGGGCATCAAAGGGGTACAGTCCCCTACCGGGTGGTGTAACTGTAATTTGTTTTGCTTTTTGAAACGTGTTTTGCACTACTCGGCCACCAACGTTAACCGGAAAAGGAATGTACCAACTCCCTGCAGCTGATTGGTCCAAACGTTATCACTTACTATAACTCTGGGATTTGGTACATTCCCTTTCCGGGGGGTGTAATTACCTCCACCAAGTGCAGTGTTTGTGTTCAAAATAAGTTGGAAAGTTCTGAATGGATTTGGATGAAATTTTCAGGGGCTGTCGGAAATGGGACATGGAAGAACTGATTACATTTTGGGGGTGATCTAAAATTATAAATTTTCTCAAAATTTACGCTTTTCCGTAAAACTGCTATTACCTACGACTACTACATTTCTCAACCCATTCAGACCCTTCCAACATTAAATCAACTAATTAAGGACATTCATGCCATTTTCCACATAGCAAGAATTCCCACTTTTCTTGACATTCCCATTTTTTGGAATGCAAAATGCCTTTGATCATAAGAGTTCTAGCTACTTCTGTTTGTAGCTACTTCTTAACCAATTCAGACCCTTCCAAAGTCAAAATTCTAAACTCATTCATGACATTTGGCCTTCCCAGTACATTGTGCTATCATGCTAGGTGGTAGCATGTTAGCATTGCTAGCATGTTAACATTAGCATAGTGGCATTTTGATCTATTTTCATAGGTAGACACATATACTGTATAAAGACTTAACACTATCATACTAGGTGTTAGCATTGCTATCATGCTATCACTAGCATAGTAGCATTTCTTGCCATTTTCATAGCTACCCACATATATAAATACTTAGCACTATTATGCTACATTTTAGCATACTAATGTTAGCATTGCTAGCATGCTAACATTAGCAGATTACAGTTTTTAGCCATTTTCATAGCTAGACTCTTACCACTATTATGGTAGGTGTTACCATGCTAACGTTATCATGTTAGCAATGCTAGCATGCTAACATTAGCAATCTAAATATGCAGATCAAGTGAATGTAGGACAAATTTTTATGCTTTAAATCACATTATGGGGGGAACTTTGGCGCTTGGTGGAGGTCTGCGCTCTGTGAGTGCTTTTCCAGTTGTTATTTGCTTTGCCTTTTGTTAACGGGTCTTGCACTTGTTGGCCACCATAAGTTTCCCTACTTCTGCAATTCTCCAAAATGACTCAACAACAGGTTAGACCAACTCATAAATTTGTACAGCTAATTACGTATGCGGGGTCTTTCAAACCGTCTCTCTTCTCTGTCCACAGTGTGGACATTTTTGTCCTCAAAAGAGGCCCTTTCATGTGGGTCCGTGATTGTCATTACATCTGAATGGAATGCTATCCGAGGTGATACCACCCAAAGGATCATGGTATCCTGACGGCCATCATTTGACACCACTAAAGAGCCAACCCATTCCTGTCTGGACGTGCCTCCTCCTCTTAGAGAATGCATACTTTTAGACAAAAAACCCCCCCAAAAAATTACAAGAATAAAGTCAAATTAAGAAGAGTTGAAAAAAGTTGTAATCTAACAAGAACAAGTTGTAATTTTATGAGAATAATGTAATATCACAAGAAAAAACAATGTAATTTCAGTAGCGTGAAGTTGAAATATTAAAAGGAAAAATATTTTTTTCAAGTTGTAATACTATGATAAACAGACAAAAGGATTAAAGTAAGTTTTGGAAAATTAGGTTTGGGAAAAGTTCAATCATAAGAATAAAGTCCAAATACCATAAAGAAAATGTACAAGAACAAAGTTTAAATATTGGGAAAATTATTTTGCAATTTTATGATAATAAACTTGTAATATTATGAGGAACAATAACGTAATTTTAGTAGCGTGAAGTTGAAATATTTAGACGGGGGTCTTACCAGACACGTGTTGCTAAATTTAAGACTATAATGTATTTTTTTTTTTACATATAATGTATGTACAAAAGCTTTATTGAAACTTACAAACAGTATAACGTACGACAACAACAATACAATCCAACAGGATGACAACTTTGCCATATAAAATAGCAATAACAAATATAAGAAATAAAAGATAAAAAAAATAAAATTAAAATATGAAGAGTAATGATAACTAGAAAATTCCAGTGGAAATTTTGATGGGCATGCCACCCGTGCCGTAAACCTCTGACACGCTGTGCCACGCCAGACTTGCCAGAAGCCCAGACTTCCTGCTCCCCGACCACCTCCTCCAGCTCCACCGGGAGGACACCAAGGCGTTCCCAGGCCAGCTATGAGACATAATCACTCCAGCGTGTCCTAGGTCTGCCCCGGGGCCTTCTCCCCGCTGCGCATGCCTGGAACACCTCACCAGGGAGGCGTCCAGGAGGCATCCGGACTAGATGCCCGAGCCACCTCAACTGGCTCCTCTCGATGTGAAGGAGCAGCGGCTCTACTCTGAGCTCCTCCCGGATGACCAAGCTCCTCACCCTGTTTCTTAGGGTGAGTCCCGCTACCCTACGGAGGAAACTCATTTCAGCCGCTTGTATCCGCAATCTCATTCTTTCAGTCACGACCCAAAGCTCGTGGCCATAGGTGAGGGTGGGAACATAGATCGATCGGTATATTGAGAGCTTTGCCTTCCGGCTCAGCTCTCTCTTCACCAAGACGGTCCGGTACAGCGACCGCATTACTGCAGACGCTGCGCCGATCCGCCTATCGACCTCACGCTCCAACCTTCCCTCACTAGTGAACAAGACCCCAGGATACTTGAACTCCTCCACCTGAGGCAGGACCTCATTCCCAACCCAGAGGGAGCAATCCACCCTTTTCCGACTGAGAACCATGGCCTCGGATTTGGAGGTGCTGAGTCTCATCCCAGAAGCTTCACACTCAGATGCAAACCGTCCCAGTAAACGCTGCAGGTCACAGCCCGATGAGGCCATCAGTACCACATCGTCTGCAAATAGCAGAGACAAGATCCTCAGGCCCCCGAACTGGACTCCCTCGACACCTTGGCTGCGCCTAGAAATTCTGTCCATGAAAATTATGAACAGAATCGGTGACAAAGGGCAGCCTTGGCAGAGGACAGACCAAGAGTGATTCAGAAGACCTTTATGAACAAACATATGAGGAGGGACCGCACCTCGCCCAGACGTGGGATACCGGGGCCTCACCCTGGAGCCAGGCCTGGGGGAGGGGCTCGCAGGGAGCGCCTGGTGGTTGGCCTCTCACCCGTGGGGCCCGGCCGGTCTCAGACCGAACAAGCCACACGGGATCTCCCCCCCCATAGACCCACCACCTGCGGGGTCAAGCATAAGGGTCAGGTGCATTGTGCTTTGGGTGATGGTCGAGGGCGGGCGCCTCGGCGACCTGGTCTTTGGCAGCCAAATCTGGTTCTTGGAAAATTATTATTTTTAAAAAAACAGCAGCAGAAATGGAATAAACAGCAGAAATTTTGAGAATAAAGTCAAAATATTGATTTAAAAAATCATAATTACACGAGCATAATGTGATATTATGAGGAAAAATGTTAATTTAGTAGCATGAAGTTGAAAAAAGTTGTAATACACTCCTGATCAAAATCTTAAGACCAGTTGAAAAATTGCTAGGATTTGCATTTTGCACATTTGGATTATTCCCACTGTCATGCCCTCCTGATGGCTAAAGCTGAGAAGCTTTCTCTTTTTGAACGTGGTGGGATTGTGGAGCTGCATAAGCAAGGCCTCTCGCAGCGTGCCATTGCTGCTGAGGTTGGGAGCAGTAAATCAGTCATTCTACATTTTTTGAAAGATCCTGAGCATTATGGAACAAAAAAGTCAAGTTGTAGACCCAAAAAAATCACACCTGCGCTGAGCCGGAGGATCCGATTGGCTGTCCATCAAGACACAGGGTGGTCTTCCACCCACATTAAGGCCTTACTGGTGCCGACTGCAGCGCAATAACCATCAGACGCCATCTGCGGTAAAAGGGTTTAAAAAAACTGGAGCTTCAGGTGGTGCGAGGTCGTCAAACGGTGGCCGCTTACATGCAGATGTTGCAGCGGGCATCCCTCATGACTGAGGGCCCTCGTCTGTGTGGTACCAGCTGGGTTCTTCAACAGGACAATGCTGCAGTTCACAATTCTAGCTTGACCAAGGACTTCTTCAGGGAGAATAACATCACTCTTTTGGACCATCCTGCATGTTCCCCTCATTTAAATCCCATAGAGAACATTTGGGGATGGATGGCAAGGGAAGTTTATAAAAATGGCCATCAGTTCCAGACAGTTGATGCCCTTGGTGAAGCCATCTTCACCACTTGGAGCAATGTTCCCACTAGCCTCCTGGAAACACTCGCATCAAGCATGCCCAAAGCCATCTTTGAAGTGATGAACAAGAACGGTGGAGCTCCTCATTACTGAGTCCTACTGAGAACATTTTTGTTCTGGTTTGGAGAGTTTTTTGTTATTTTTTGAGCGATGGTCTTAAACTTTTGATCAGCTGATAAACAGCCTATTTCAGTTTAATTGTTGTTTTCAATAAATTACTTTTTCAAAGTGCTTTTTGTCTCACTCCCCCTTCTTGTTTTTGCATATTGTAGCTCTACTTAAAACCTCATTAACATCCAAATGTGCAAAATGCAATTTTTCAACTGGTTTTAAGATTATGATCACGAGTGTATTTTGAGAAACAAAACACAGGAGTAAATCGTGTGTGTAGGCTCTCAGTCGTACAGGAGTTGTCCATCGAGGAAAAGGCTTCTTGAGACGTCATCTGTACTTCTGTGAAGAAGGTGTCGGACGTTTCGCTCCTCATCCGAAGAGCTTCGTCAGCGAACTAATAAGTGCTGGTAGCCTAGGCCTTAAATACAGTAAGAGTGGGCGGAATTGGTGTGCCAACACCCTCCTTCTATTGGTTCCTTACACTAAGCCTGGGCGGAGTAGTGGTATAATCCTATCCTGCTATTAACACCTCCGATAAAAGGGAAGTGTAGCTCCCTGTAGTTGGGTATGAACGACTCTGATACTGGCTCGTTAGCATCTATTGTTCTGGCTCGGCCCTGGCTTCACCTCATTTGCAAGACTAAGAGCTGTGGGTTTTGGTCTCAGTAACCTGCTGAACACAGGGTCCAAATTAAACCTCAAACCACCATTCCGATTCAATGATGGGTTCTGTTGTTTGACAAAAATAGCTTCCTTTACTCCTCTTTCAAACCATCTGTTTTCTTTGGCCAAAATCTTTACATTGCTGTCCTCAAAAGAGTGATTGGTAGCTTTAAGGTGTAGATGTACTGCCGATTGAGGACCACTAGAATTGTCCCTGCGATGTTGAGAAAGCCTTTTTTGGAGCAATTGCTTAGTTTCCCCCATGTAGTGCTCTTTGCATTCCTCATCTTTACAGTGGATGGAATAGACCACATTGCTTTGTTTCTGGTTTGGAGCCTTGTCTTTAGGATGCACTAATTTTTGTCTCAGGGTATTTACTGGTTTGAAATAGGTAGGAATTTTGTGTTGCCATAAGATCCTCTGGAGTTTTTCGGAGACCCGAAAAAGGGAGCGACACTTCCCTTTTATCGGAGGTGTTAATAGCAGTATAGGATTATACCACTACTCCGCCCAGGCTTAGTGTAAGGAACCAATAGGAGGAGGGTGTTGGCACACCAATTCCGCCCACTCTTACTGTATTTAAGGCCTAGGCTACCAGCACTTATTAGTTCGCTGACGAAGCTCTTCGGATGAGGAGCGAAATGTCCGACACCTTCTTCACAGAAGTACAGATGACGTCTCAAGAAGCCTTTTCCTCGACACAGGAGTAAAGTAATTTTGGGAAAATTAGGTTAAGGAAAAAGTTATCGTGTTGTGGGATTAAAGTCAAATTATCACGAAGAAAATTTACAAGAAGAAAGTTGAAATACAGTAGATACCCCTACAGTGTAAATAATGCATTCTGAGAACCTTTATGTTATAGGGTTTTTATGTTATACGAAGCGTAAAATACATGTAAATAGCCTAATCCGTTCCAAGATCTTCCCAAACTCACCCCTTTAACACTTCAAAATATTCAAAGTCCACCAAATATGGTGGGAAAATATGAGAAAACGTTAGCATAGACATAGTAGAGTAACATTCCAATATAAAATAAGGTGATAAATAAGATTACTGTAAATGAATAAAACTGAAAAACAAAAACAATCCTACCGTTCACGAGATGTCTTGATCAGGAGCGCAAGTGGAGGCAGGAAGGAGGAGGAGGACTAGCCTGAGTCGAAACGCGACTCAAAGAGTCTAAGAGTCAGCTGGTCTCACAGACAAACGCACACGCAGATGATGAGATGAGAGCATAGGCGGTGCCCTGATAATCAGCCACTGAGATGAGAGCGGAGGGGGTGCCCCGAAAATCAGCCAATGAGAACATGAAGCGTCAGAAGACACCAAGTGTTAGTCTCAAATGGCACCGACTTGAGGCGTTAATAAAGTTGATTGAAAAAAAAAAAGACTTGCACTGACTTGACGCTTTACATTATATGGAATTTCTTCTGTAATACGAAGCAAAAACTTTACATAAATTCTTTATGTTCAGTGGAATTTATGTAAAAGGAGGTTTATGTTATGCGAGGTACTACTGTCTTGGGAAAATTATTTTAAAATGTTTGGACAATAAAGTCAAAATAGAGAAAAAATAGTTGTAGTCTAGCAAAGAAAAACACGTAATATTATGAGGAAAATAATGCCATGTTTGTAGCATAGAGTTGAAATGTTAAAGAAAAAAATAATGTATATTTTAAGACGTCATATGAGAAACAAAGCAAAATAAAGGAGTCATTTTTGGAAAATGATTTTAAGGAAAAAAATATTATGGGAATAAAGACAAATTATGAGAAGAAAATTGGCAAGAAGAAAGCAGATTTTTTTAAACAGCAGCAGAAATGGAAAAAAATGGAAATTTTGAGGATAAAGTCAAAGTATTTTTTTTTTAAATCTAAGTTAAAAGAGAATAACATCTAATATCATGAGCGAAAAATGTCATTGTTAGCATGAGGTTGAATTATTAAAGAAAAAAAATGTAATATTATATGGAAAAAAACAAAGTTGTAACATTTGGAAAATTATATATTAAAAAAACTATCATAAATGGAAAAACCATCAGAATAAACTCAGTGTTATGAGGAAAAAAATGAGTGTCAGTCCAATTGCACCTGTATGTCCTCCAACCACACCTACGAACTTCCTCTTTGGAAGCCCCACCTCCAGCATCCTTCCACCCATACCATCACAAGGACAAACCATCTCAGTCTGACCTCATCTACGAGACATCTTCCAGATGTTCTTCCACCTGCTCTCCGCTTTCACTGATGGACTATTTCATATTTACCTCTGCCAACGTGCGTCAGTGTCGCTTGTGTCCTGCAGATGTCCAGCAGCTGATTGGTCGTCAGGAAGAACATCGCCCTCAGCCGCAGGGCGTGAGCTCCACTTTGAAGCAGGGGGATCCCCAAAAACCCCGTGTGTGCAAAGAGATCCGTTAACTTGCACATGAGAATACACGCTGGAGAAAAACCCTTTAGCTGCTCAGTTCTCCCGCAAGGGTTGCATGGTAATACACGGGAGGAAAAGCCCTTCAGTTTCTCGCTTTGCGGGAGACGACTCCCTCAACACACACACACGCTGCAGGAAGACCTATGAGTTGCTCTCTTTGCTGTGGCAAACTTGTCCGGAGTTACGACATGTGGGGAACGCACGCTGGAGGAAAAACCTGTCGGTTGTCCGCGTTGTGAGAAAAGATTCTCTCATGGGTCCAACGTGAAAGCTCACGTGAGAACACGCGCCGTGGGGAAAGTCCTTTTATTCATTTTTAATCGTTACTATTATTAAGTCACAATAAAAATGTGTTTGTGTCTTGCCAATGTTCATGATCACTGTAATAAAAGTTGGTGTATAGAGTTGGGATTCATTTATTACGACAATGAAGCTGACACCTTTGCTACATGATTTATGAAGGTACGCTAACAAGTGATATTTATTTCAACAAAAGTGCATCTCAGCTTTGTCATGTTGGTGAAAAACAACAATATCAACTTCACTCCTTTCTCTGTTATTTATTTATTTTTTTAATTTTCCAAACGTATTTAAATTATATGTAATAAAATGTATGTACACATATATTTATGTATTTATATATATTTAAGTAAAAAGAACATTCAACATTAAAAACAGATTTTTCAAAAAAAAATCAAAGAGACTTGAAAGACACAAATGTGTCATATTTATATATTGCAAAAAAATAACAAAAATGGTGTATATTTAATTTAATTTAGTATTTATTTTTGCTTCATTTATTTTTAATATTGTGAAAACTACACTAAAATCTATTTAAATTATATTTCTTTAAAGAAAATTTTTTTAAAATGTAAATCTCAGACAGAAAATATTCCAATTTTGTTTTTGTCAAATCCAATTGAAAATTATTTTTTCATTATTTATGACTGAATAGTTAAAATAATCATTTTTTGTTATTAACATTATTAGAACTAAACAATAGTAAAGTAATGACTGTGACTTTTTTCAATGTAAGTTTGTTGGTAAAACAATACAAAGTGAAAATGATCTAAAAATAATAGAATAAATTATACGTGAATATGGTTTCACAGATCCAGGTGGCCCTCTGAGGGTAACCATGACTGCCATGTGGCCCGTGGTTAAAACTAGTTTGACGCCCGTGTTAGGTTGCGCGGACTGCAAATGGCCCCCGGGCCTCACTTTGGACACCCCTGTCTTATATTGAAAGGGCCTGTTTGCAACAATTATGCGGCTGCTGAGTTTAATAATAATAATAACAATAAGAGGCCCATTTCTTCTGTAAACCGCCCTGTCTGCCTGGGTCAATAGATCCAACTGGGCATGAAACTGTACCTCCAAGTCTCAATTGTGGGCGTAATTCCCCCGATAAGCAGGAAACTCATTTCAGCCACCAGTATCCACAATCTCGTTTCTCTCAGTCCCGACCCAAACTCCTTATGGTGGTGGGGAGGTTTGAGTGCCCTCAGACTGATCCTAAGTGCTAAATGACCCTGGTGGGGTCTCCCAAGGCAAACACGTTCGACGTTACGAGCCAGACTAAGAGTGATTCAGAAGAGCCTACAAACAGGAACACGAGGAGGGACCACACCTTGCATGGATGTGGGTCATCGGGGCTCACAGGCAAGCACCCGGTGGTCGGGCCTTCACTCGTGTGGCCCAGTCCGAGGATTCCTCCTTGTAGACCCACCACCTACGGAGGCAAGCGTAAGGGTCCAGTGCCATGCACGTTGGGTGGCGGTTGAAGGCGGGCGCCTGGGCGACCTGGTGTTCGGCAGTCAAATCTGGTTCTTGGGACATGGAACGTCACTCTGAATACTTTGACTTCTGTAAAATTACTGCTGAAATTTTTATTTTTGCTTTTTATTATCTGAAGTTGACCAAACATTCAAGCATCACTATGATTTAGTTTATTCTGTAGAAGTGGAAAAGTACCGTGAGTGGACTGAGAGGAAGCGGTTGAGATAAAGAAGCACCTGGTGTGCAAGGCACGACCAAGGCACTCCCCCCCACATGCATGGGCAGCTACAGGCAATTCAAGGACCCAGGACACGTTGGAGATACTATGTCGCCGGGAGGAGCTGGACGAAGTGACCGGGGAGAGGGAAGTCTGGGCTTCCCTGCTTAGGCTGCTGCCCCCTCGACCTGACCTCAGATAAGTGGTAGAAGATGGATGGATGAATGGATGAAATCTTGATACAGAATTCATATTTTAAGATGTAGTAGTCATAATGCAATAACATTAGTTTTTTCATGAGATGCCAAGAAAATAATCAAAAGAAAAGCAATACGATGGCTTTATATTTTTTATTGAAGACATTTTCTCTACCAATTTGCGACGAGGCAAAATGCATGAATACATAAAGACATGTAGAAATTCTCATTGAATTTTATGTACATTCCTCACATGCTTTTTCAGGTGGCTCGACTGTTTAAAATGTTTGGCGCAGTGTGGGCAAGAATGTGGTTTCTCTCCGGTGTGAATATACTTGTGTCTTTTCCAGTTGTTGTAGTCGAAAAATCCTTTCCCACAATACGGACACCAGTGTCTTTTCTCTCCATTATGCCACTTCAGGTGCACTTTCAGTTCCACTTTCTTGACAAACTTCTTTTCACACAAGTGGCAGTGGAATGGTTTCTCCCCCGTGTGGAGACGTATGTGGTCTTCCACGTCTACCTTGGTGAAGAAGGACTTGTTGCAGATCTGGCAGACGAAGGGTTTAAACTTCACGTGGACCATCTGGAGATGTTTGGTGAGGCCGTAAACATAGACGAAACCCTTCCCACACTGCTGGCAGGTATGGATCCTCCCGTTGCGGTGCACTCTGTCATGCCGTCTCAGACCCTTGGCGTCAGGGAAGCTCTTCCTGCAGACTGTGCAAGAGAACGGTCTGTGACCTTTATGGAGACTGAGGTGGCTCTCGAGGGCGGCGCTGCTGCTGAGAACACGACCACATTCCCCACACTGGTTCTTGAGCAGGGGGCCACCAGTGACGGGCAAAGGCTGCAGCAGTGATCCGATAGGCAGGTGCTGAGGAGGACTGGGGGGAAAGTCCATGGCATGGTTCTGAGATCTTGGGGACCGGGTCTCCTTCTGGACCGGTGAAAAAGAAGACCTGGTTTTCCTCAACAGGGTGGCTTCCCTGGCTGGCGCTTGAGTGGACACAGCTTGAGGTGTGCATTTCTTTTCCATCTCATCGCTGGCAGAATTCCTTTTATTCAATTTGCTTTGCTTGGATGTGCTCCTTTTTGCTACCGGCTTTGCTTTAGCTAATTTCTGGCCATTGCGCAGTTTGACATTCTCTGAAATGCTAAAATGTGGTTTGGGTCTGGATTTCTTTACAGCAGTTTCTCCGGGCTTGGTAGCCATTTCGGGCAACTTGACCCAATGGGTGGCTGGGGGGGCGGTGTTCCCCAGCAATGAACGGGATGGTCTTTTCAAATGTTTGGAAGTGTGCTCTTCTTCAGCGAACTTGGAACTACTGAGAGATTGACTGCAAGGCCTTTTAGATCTGGCACGGACTCTCATGAAAGTGGACTCTTTGTGAGTAATGGAAGGTACACGGGACCTTTTGGAAGCAGCATCATCTCCACTGAATCTCGTCCTGGAAGATTGGGTCTTCTTATGGGCAGACCCGTCCCGGTGGGGCTCATTTCTTGGGCTCTTTTGGGAGCTGGCATCAACATCCTGAGTGGAGATACGCCTCTTACGACTCCCAGGTGGGGGTGTAGTCTTTAGGGGCGTGCTGATGTCTTTGCTTGCGCTTGACCTCAGACACATTTCTGAAGATGCGTCCCCGTCACCGACAGAAGTACAAGTCTTCGCTTCGTAGTGTCCTCCACCTGCATTTGATGGTGAAACTGTTGCTGTTTTTCTCAGAGTCTTTTGCAGGCGTTTCACGGTCTTGGAGGACTCTTTTCTGTTTTTCTTTGCCGTCACATCAACTTGCTGTTGCTGCAGAAGAGGAACACCGCTGCACTGCTGCATGGCGACACGTGCTGGCTCACTTCCCGCTCGCTCACCTGATGTCGGTTGGGGACTTGGAACCCGTGCTGCCCCCAAGGTCGTGGGACAAGCGCCGGACGCCGCTTCCATCTTGTCACTAATTGTGGCGAGCGACTCGACCGAGCGAGCGTGTGTCTCATGGGAATTGCAATCGTGAAGTGTGCTCACTGGACTCTTGTGGCTTCTTCTGGGAACTCCAGACGAATGTTGCTGCTCCGGCTGAGCGTCTTCTGTTTCCTTTGCTGCAGAGTCTGACAACAGTGGCGAGAAAAGGAGGAAACGTTGACAAATAGACCACCTGATTGACGCATCACTCGCACAAAGTGGCCTTCTTACCTGCAACGGCACACGAGACCTCCTTGCTGACGACAGTGGGCTCACACACCTTTAAAGTGCAAAGTGGAGAAGGAAAATGGTGAAAACGCACAGAGCACAAAACCAAACCTGATGATGACCAATCATTCATTCATGATTCATTTACTTATTTGTTCATTTTACGGCTTTCATCATTAAAAATCATCAATACGAAATCCTCCTCCGCCTCCCTCTTTGCAAAATTAGGTAAAAGCGTTGTAATTATTTCTGCATCATTTTCTATGTGTAAACTATTGTTATTAAAATGTGCTTTGTGGTAACATTTTTGGGTATCTGGAAGGGATGCATTTCTTTTCCATTATTTTCCTATAGGAAAACTCGCTTTGATTAGAGTCCGTTTTGGTTTGAGTCTGACCTTCTGGAACAGATTAATGATGCTAACCAAGGCACCGCTGGATGTCTGAAATACGTCAATTTTCACTGCATTTAATTAACATGACGATACACGGTTATGTACAGTACTCCAGGTCCGACCTTGCTAAGTGAATTTCTGCAAAGTACGATTCAATATTTAATAAACACAATATTTTGGTAGTTAGAGCGCAGAAAACCTGTTTATGACTCTCTAAATAGGCTTTTTAACATTAGTAGTACCTGGCGGCCCGACCGGCGTCTACTCGTACCAGTGCCTGCCTGGTGGCCCTACTGGCGTCTACTAGTACCAGTACCTGCCTGGTGGCCCTACTGGCGTCTACTAGTACCAGTACCTGCCTGGTGGCCCTACTGGCATCTACTAGTACCAGTACCTGTCTGGTGGCCCTACTGGCGTCTACTAGTACCAGTACCTGCCTGGTGGCCCTACTGGCATCTACTAGTACCAGTACCTGTCTGGTGGCCCTACTGGCGTCTACTAGTACCAGTACCTGCCTGGTGGCCCTACTGGCAT
Source organism: Dunckerocampus dactyliophorus (assembly GCF_027744805.1). Classification (NCBI taxonomy): domain Eukaryota; kingdom Metazoa; phylum Chordata; class Actinopteri; order Syngnathiformes; family Syngnathidae; genus Dunckerocampus; species Dunckerocampus dactyliophorus. The sequence goes on from NC_072822.1 coordinate 33,086,032, forward strand.
CTACTAGTACCTGCCTGGTGGCCCTACTAGCGTCTACTAGTACCTGGCTGTTTAGCTTCCTGTGTGGTGACAAACAATGTTCCTCCAATTGAGGCAATCTTTTGTTTTGGTGGACTTTTGCAGAAATGATATACTAAAAAAAGCCGACCAATCACAGCTCTGCGGTCCGTGTTGCAGCTAGAATTTTGTGGAGGTGCGTGCCAACCTCTGCAGGACAGTTCAGCTCACTTAGATGTGCTTGAAAATGCTTCATTTATGCCAAGAATATGCAGCACTTGCCCCAGTATGAGTTTAATAATAGTAAAAATATTATTATTAATAATAATATGTCGTAGTCAAGCATAGGCTGCACGGTGGTCTAGTGGTTAGCATGTTGGCCACACAGTTACAGTCTGGGGATCAGGAAGACCTGGGCTCGATTCTACTTTGGGGCATTTCTGTGTGGATTTTCCCCGGGTAGTCCAGCTTCCTTCCACATTCCAAAAACATGCATGTCGGCTTAATTGACGACTCTAAATTGTCCATAGTGTGAATGTGTGTGAATTGTCTATATGTGCCCTGCGATTGGCTGGCGACCACTCCAGGGTGTACGCCCAAAGTCAGCTGGGATAGGCTCCAGCATGCCCCCGCGACCCTAACGAGGAGAAGCGGCATAGAAAATGGATGGATGGATAGTCAAGCACAAACAGCCATCTAGTAGTGTGTGTTTGTCATGTTGTGTGTTTATGCAAATAGTCTACATCCCATAATCATTCACCGTCCACTCATTTCTTTTTCCATCAAGTGCGACGGCCAAATAAGAAGAATGCGAGTAGCAGCAACATGATATAGAAGGTGAGGGGAGCACACCTCTGGTTTTTCCAGTTGAGAATGTCCTTCATGCACATCATCGTCATCATCGTCATGTTCCAACAGCAGGGTGAACGACTCCTCCTCTTGATGCCACTCTTGATGCCACGCTTCCTGTTGATAACCTGAACTCAGTCCCATTGGGTGATCCAACGTACCCAGCAAGGGGGGGCCGGGAAGAAGGTCTGCAGACACGAATACGACGACAGCAAAAAGGTCTTTTTCTTACCTAATGCATAGTCAATAGTTAAAATAACACTCCAAAGTGTTGCAAATTCATTTTCTACCTCACCACCACAAACACTGTCACCTGGTGCAACCAAATATTCATTCAAAATGTCCATTTTCATCCTTATTTCCCGTTTTTACTTGATTATGGTTTTAGTCGATTCCTCTTAAGCTTCTTTTTCCATTCATCCACTGATCAGGTAGCCCTTAGACCTGGGGTGTCCAAAAGGGCACATCGCAATGTGGCCCACATTAAAAAATACATCATTTAAAGAACAACAACAAAAATGGAAAAACGAGCAGTAGTTTTACAAGAATAAAGCCAAAATATTAAAAAGGAAAAACAGTTGTAATCGAATGAGGAAAAAGAATAACAGCACAAAACTGAAATAATCAAGATTACTTTTTAAAGTTTTAATTTTATGAGAAACAAAACAACACAATTGTAATTTTTGGGGGGAAATTAGGATGTAGAAAAAGTTAGGTTAAGAAAATAAAGTTATGAGGAGAGATAAAGTATATATTAAAGACTTGAAAAAAACAAGTAATAATATTATGAGAAACAGACAAAACAACAAATCAAGTTTTAATTTTTGGAAAACTAGGTTGCAGGAAAAGTTAGGATGTTATGAGAATAAAGTCATAATATTACAAGAAGAAAGATGAAATAGTTGGAAAATTTGAAAGAGAAAACAAGAGCAGAAAAGCTGTAATTTCACAAGAATAAAGTCTAAATACCCAAAGAACAGAAGTCGCATTCCAACGAGAAAAAAGTCACAATTTTATCAGAATAAACTTGTAATATTATGAGGAAAAATAATTTCATTTTAGTAGCGTAGAGTTGAAATGTTAAAGACTTTTTAAAAAAGTCATAATATTGTGAGAAACAAAACAACAAATAAAGTTGTCATTTTTGGAAAATTTGGTTGCGGAAAAAGTTATGTTAAGAGAATAAAGTCAACATATGAAGACAAAATGTTGTGTTCTAACAAGAAAAAAAGTGGCAATTTTATGAGAAATGGAATTAAGCCATAATATGGGCATAAAGTCATAATATGGGAATAAAGTCATCATCTGGGAATTAACTCATAATATGGGAATAGAGTTATGATATGGGAATAAACTTGTGATATTGTGGGAATAAAGTAATAACATTATGGGAATAAAATTATGATATGGGAAAAAAGTCAATAGTATGGGAATAAAGTCCTAATAATATTAGAATAAAGTCATAATATTATGGGAATAAAGTGATGATATTATTGGAAGAAAGTCATAGTCTGGCAATAAAGTTATGATATGGGAATAAAGTCATAATTACAGTATATGGGAATAAAATTGTGATATGGGACAATACAAAACAAGTCACAATATGGGAATAAAGTTGTGATATGGGAATAAAGTCATAATAGTATAGGAATAAAGTAATGATATTATGGGAATAAAGTAATATTATGGGAATAACTGTATGATATGGGAATAAGTTATGATTATTACAGGAATAAAGTTATGATATTACGGGAATAAAGTCATAATACTACACAATTTTTTAAGATGATTTAATAAGTTGAAATATTTGGGGAAAAAGCTACATGCATTCTCCGTTTAGTGTACAATATGACGTATGTTTTGTGGTTGTATTATTGCACTGCTTGAGTCCATGTGTGTTCTTCATGTATGTACGTATTTTTTAATCACAAAACGTCCTTCCTTGTTAGCATCCTGTTAGCAAGACGTTAAGTCGCCCGTCTAGGATGCAGTTGGCTCTCAAAAATGTCAACACAAAACATGTTTTTATAACTTTATTATTGCAGTTTAGCACGCGTAAAGTGTAAATTAATCTAAATGAACATTTAATCTTACTTGACTGTTCCTAAAGACACCGTATAGTGGCGGGATCAACCCCCCGCCATCTTCCCGTTTTCACTCAAGCCAAAATGAAATAAAGGTTTCACAACTCACACACAGCGTTTTTAATTAAACCTTCAAGGTCTGTAGATTCATCCAGTCCAGATTTGCGAGGTCTAGGTCAAGTTATCTAAGTGGACCAGGTCTAATGTGGGCTAGATGCTTAAAAGCCACCACCAAAAAACGTGTAAACGTGCTTTTACGGCAATTTCACAAATAAAAAAAAGCTTGACAATACAATAATGAGCGCCAGGTAAAGGCAAAGCCTTACCTAAAACTTTTTCACATTACGATGAATTATTAGAAGAATAAACGTGTATTTGCCACATTTCGGCGGTTTGCTCGCTGGGCTTGTTTTCAGAGTCGGTTGCTTTGCTTCTCTCGCGAGACTTGGCAACATTGGACAGGAAGGGGTGCGGCCTTCACGCGACACAAAGCTTTGCTACCGGAAGTGGAGTTCCAAGCTTTATCTTTCGATATACAAATATGTGCTTTCATACCGACTGTAACAGAGTGCGCCTATTATTATTATTTTTTTAAAAGAATTTGGTGGATACGGACGTATATTTTCCGTAGCTATAAAATGATGTAAGCTCCTCGTTGCCGTGTGTTTCCCTCCTATTGTACGTCCCACGCGTTACGTAAGTCCCAATCCCCTGATCACGTTGACTAAGAGGAATATACTTAATAGATTGTACACAGGACGCCATTCCAAACGCTAACTTTGCCAAATGAAACAATCTCGGTGAGCATTCAGCGACTCCCAGAGGGCAAACTCACCACATTGAACGGCCGTGTCGCGCATCTCCGGGCCCTCACTTTGGCAGGACTCGCTGATCGACGATGTTTGGCAATTTTCTTTCCCTCTGCGTGTCGTTTTGAGGACCTCGTTCTCCATCTTGACCTTGGATAATTCCGCCTTTAATTCGTCGACCATAGTTTCAAAAAGTTTGGTAGTTTCCGCGACGGTACCCTTCACTATACCCTCCATGAAGGAGGTGTACTTGGTCTGGAAGTCGTCTGCCGACATCGTAGCGCTCTCGTCTTTCTTCACACTTCGTAACGAGGAGCCCGCTTTGGAGCAGTATTTACAGCTTAGTCCAAATGCGGCGTCAACGCCAACGTCGTCAACATGGCTTCCTCAAACCTTCCCCGCTTTGTGATGGGGATGCGCGAGTGTTGAACGAGTCGTTCAATCCTCACTGAATCAGGACTCACGGGTTCTCATCTCTGTTACCTCGCTAGAAACTGCTAGCTACATGAAAAAAGGAAATCAAGCAACAAAGCGGGAACTTCACGAGCATGCACTCTGTGATGGGTGATTCGAGTGAACCGAGTGCCCGATTGACGCAGGTTTGCGTGCATACGCTTGAGTGAATTGAACACCCGACTCACATCTGAGAATTTCTGCACACCTGTGACTAAGTGCCCGATTCACTTCGGCGAGTGACTCATAATAAGTCGAGTCAGTAAAAGGAATCGAGTTTCCCATCGCCACTTCGAAGAGACGTGACGTTCGCGAGAGACACGAGTCTTCTGACTGTTTTAACTGACGGATGAGAACCGATTCCCGACTGCATCTAAGAACAGCTCGTCTGAGTTGGTCTCAAATGTCAAACAATATAATCAATAACGCTTAAATTGATTTTTTTTTGTTTTGTCCCAAATGACTCACCAAAGTTTTCAGTTTATTTGCACTAGAGCACCTCTTTTTAAAATTCATATATAATTTCCCTTCCTCTGTGTGGTCCATAGCTTTTTACTGGCCCGCGGCACATTCTAAACATATAATTTTAACAAGAAAACAAACACACACAAAAAATAGAAAAATCTGCAGTAATTTCACAAGAATAAAGTTGAAATATAAAGAGAAAAAAGTTGTAATCTAACAAGAAAAGTGTTTAATTTTAAAGAGAATAACATGTTAATATTATGAAAAAAAATAACGTCATTTTATTAGCATAAAGCTGAAATATTATAGAAAAAAGAGGTTATTTAAAAAAAAGAAGTCATAATACTATAAGAAACAAACAAAACCAGCAAAGTTGTAATTTTTGGAAAATTTTCTGAGAAAAAAGTATGATTTTACGAGAATAAACTCGTAATGTCATGAGGAAAAATAATGTAATTTTAGTAGAAAAAAATGTTATTTTTTCAAAGTCATAATATTATGAGAAACAAAACAACGAATAATGAGAATAATGTTAAAATATAGGAATAATGTCATAATTATGAGAACAGACTACTATTAACTACTGTTGTTGTTTAAAGTCGTAATATTATGAGGAACAAAACAAAATAGAATTGTAATTTGGGGGAAATTATTGATTGTTTGTAATATGTTGAGATCACCCTGAACAGTCGTCGCTTTTGAGTGTGACGTCACGGACGCCCCGGCTGACGGAAAACGTCCATCGAAGATGAAACGGGACGGTGGTTAGCGAGACGAACCGACATGAAGCGCCTTCTTGACGGAGTTTAATGGAGTCAAGTAGATTCGGAATGCTGAAAGAGTTGGTGAAGGAGCGACCCATGGCGGCGGCTGATGATATACTGGCGCTGTTTGAGGAGGAACTTTCTCGAATGAGAAAGCGCGGCCGCATGCTGAGACTCAAATGGTGCCACACATTAAAGGTATTTACATGCTTGCTGACCTGCACAGTCATTTACATTACGTTACGTTGTTCACATACCGAGTTGGGTAAGAGTTTGACATTTAAAATCACCGGAACGTAAGTATAGAATCCAAGATGGCGGCCAATGTGTATGAGAAGGTGTTACAGTTACACATGCTTTGTACTACGAAGGGGGAGGGGCGGCGGCGGCTTGAAGGGAAAAAAAATGATGGGTTAAAAAGAAGAATTTTTGCTTCCATTAAGAGCATTGTATTTCCGCTACTTCCGTGTTCAGAGACGATGTTTGAGTTGAAACTTCAAATTAAGAGTGGCGTGTTGGTTGAGTTCCTGATATGAGCGTTTACTTACAGAACAAGCAGTGCAAGAACTAGTCCAAGAATCCCATGTATGGCTCATCAATGTACCGTGTTCCCTCGTTTATGGCGGAGGATAGGTTCCCAAAATAGCCCGCAATACGTGAAATCCGCAAAGTTGCCAACGTCATTTGTTTCCAATGATTACGTATGTTTTAAGTCTGGAAAAGCCCCCACCATACACGTTATACACTTTTCTCAGGCAGCATTAACATTGCCTCACATTTTGTTTGAATTTTAAAAATCACCACAAGAAATGATGATGTCACTCACACGTATGCCTGTACGGTAGCGTTTTTGTATCGTTGTGAGAACATATTGCTGCAGACGAACCCAAGCTTGACTTGCAAGCTAGGTACAGGAGACACGGCAGGAGATTGATTGACAATGGTCTACAGCCAATCAGAGAGAGAGAGACTGAACTTCCCACAATGCAGTTCTTCTTAAAGGGTAAACACTGTTACAGGCCGAGCCTGGTCCTTTAGGAAGAACTGCATTGTAGAAAGTTGAGTGTCTATCTCCTCCCTCGCTCGTCTGTCTGCACCACCCATTGTTTTCTGCATTCTGATTGGCTGTAGACCATTGTCAATCATTCTCCTTCCTGCCATCCTGTCATGTCTCCTGTGTCATCGCTAGCTTGTAAATAAATCTTGGGTTCGTCTGCAGCAATACGCTTGAACAAGGATACAAAACACAGCAGAACGGCACCGGGGCAAAAAGGCACGGTCAAATGAGTGAAATACACCTGAGTCACTTAATAATTTATAATTTATTGTGTTGATCATTAAAATTCAAACAAAGGCTTGAACTTTTTGGAGTGTGTTTAAACAACAGAGAAATGTGAGGAAATGTTAATGCATGGCTGAGAAAAATGTACAAGGTGTATGGTGTTCCCGTGATAAACGAGGGAACACTATCATTTTATACCTCTACAGTTGTGCAGTAAGGGATGCACAAATGCAGAAAATGATAAATGAGGCATTTCACCTGATTTTCACTATGTGGCGGCAAGCTAGGGCACGAAGTCTGTCCGTTTTTTTAAATTGCATATACAAATGACAAATTATGGAATAATTTATTTCATCCACATTTTCTCCAGGTACTCCGGTTTCCTCCCACATTCCAAAAACATGCATGTTAGCTTCATTGGAGACTCTAAATTGTCCATAGGTATGAATGTGAGTGTGAATGCTTGGTTGTCTATATGTGTCCTGCCATTGGTTTGCCACCAGTCCAGGGTGTACCATGCCTCTTGCCCAAAGTCAGCTGGGATAGGCTCCAGCATACCCCCATGACTCTAGTGAGGACAAGCGGCATAAAAGATGGATGGATTGATGGATTTTATTCACCGAGACATGACCAACAGCCAGTGAAAAGACAGCCAAGGACACAGCAGGAAGGCGGGACGTAAACAGGAAGCCAAGTCACAGTGAGTGACGCGTGCAGACTGGGTTAATTCAATTCATAATAATCAATGAATCATGTTTATTCAATCTGTAGATGGGCATCACCACTTGTAAAATACTAATATCTGATAGAATGGATCATATTTGACATGTCTGAGCTAAAGTGTGTTTATGTCCTGCAGACGTCCAGCAGCTGATTGGTCATTAAGAAGAACGTCCCACTTTGAAGCAGGAGGACCCCACCCCGTTGAATAGGAAAAGGCTGGAGAATGTCTTCTCAGGTCAGATCTCATCAAGTTGCCACTGACTGGTTTCTCTGTAAAGACTGAAGACCCCGAAGACGAACCACAAGCAGACGAGCTCTTAGCTCTGCTATCAGGCAGCGACCACACAATGTCACGCTCTCCTGAGGATGATGACAGTCACCACACCCATTAAGCTTTGTAAAAATGAGGACTCACGCTGACAGCAAACACTCTGAATGCTGTAAAAAAGAAGACGGGTAAAAAAAACCTTTCACCTGCTCAGTTTGTGCGAAAAGCTTTTCTTTTAAGAGTCATTTCATTCAACACATGACAGCACGCATACGGGAGAAAAACCTTTTAGTTGCTCAGTTTGTGGCGATACATTTCCTCAGAGGTTCAGTTTGACTCGACACATGCGGACGCACACGTGAGAAAAACCTTTTAGTTGCTCTGCTTGTGGCGAACAATTCTCCTGAGTCACATATGGAATCACACATGAAGATACACACCGGAGAAACACCTTCTTGTTGTTCTCATAAGAAAAGTTTCACACTCCACTTTGGAGCAGGAGGATCCCCAGCTCGCCACGTTGCCACTGACTGGTGTCTCTGTGAAGACTGAAGACCATGAAGACAAACCACCTGAGTCCTCACGTTGGTTGTGTCCTTCAGACGTCTTGCAGATGATTGGTTGTCAAAAAGAACTTCTCCCTCGGTCGTAGGGCTTGGGCTCCGCAGGAGACTCAAGTAAAGACCACCGGAGCTGCTGTGTTTGACTCGTTTTATCTTCAGTCTCGAACATCATACTGTATATGGGATCACACACGAGAACGCACGTAGGAGAAAAAACATGATGTGATACCAGCTTCCCTCATGAGTTCCGAGTTAGTGTGTCACTGAGGATAGCATCTACATCCGGGGTCTCCAAAGTGTGGCCTGGGGGCTATTTCCTATTTTTTTCATTGGTAAAAGTTGTTCCCATGAGAACATTTTGACAGCACACGGAGAATAAACGTTCTGTTCTCCAGTTGGTGCTCAAAGATTGTCAAGTCAGGGATGTGTAATGTCACACGCGGGGACATCCTGCAGGTATCTGGCCTCACTGTACTGGGGCCTCACTTATAAAGCTTGCATACGCACAAAACGCACATAAGTTGCCGTACGCCGTTTTCCACACACAATACGGTGCCTATAAAAACACAACACACAACTTTTGGAGACATGGCAAAAAGACCACGCGCATTCGAAGCGCCAGTAACGATGTATCCATCACTGCATGGAAACGTCACGCTGTTATTGACTTGAACATTTGTGGAAAGTGTTGCTATTTGACATGGCACCAATGGATATCATTTATCACAAACACCGTTACGCACCAGCGTATAGCATCCCCACTAAAAGATACATGAAAAACACAACGCAGCGCTTCAATACTTCATCATTTTATGTTATAATCATGATAATGTGTTGCATTCATATTGATGATAACAAGTCAATGAAATCGTTCTACAGGGTTTAACTTTACAAGACACAGGGCTAATATGTCCTCAGTGTTCTGTTTCTTGCTATTTTTCCGACAATTTATCGAAAAAATAACAGTTTTTGGTTGCATATGTCAAGTATGTCATCAGTAGCAACATTTATTTACCATGCACAGCCTTTATTCGTGTGGACGGGTGTCAGGGCCGTGTGCGTAAATAACACACAACATTAGTTCCTCATCAAATAATGATGATATAGCTCATAGTTTGATGGCGTTAATGTCATCATGAAGTTAAATATTTTTTAACCATCCGTCTGGAATCACAGCAATTTATTTTCCACACAAGTTCATTCCCGTTTTGAGTCATTGTGTCCACTTTTAAATGAAATATTTGGAAAGCTTATGTTCATCTAAAATGTGCTAGAAATTAGGAAAAATGTAGAAATGTGCTCACTAAAAATGGAAATGTGTGAATGAAAACTGACGCTATAGACGGCAGACTCGCTCATCTTCCTCTTGTTGGTAATGCCACTGCTGTGTTCTCCAAATATGGTGTTTTTACGGGCCTCCAGCTCTCCAGCTAAGATTTCCACCGCAGTTTCGGTGAAGTTCTGTTTCTTCGTCTTCTCAGCAGCCGTGATTCAGAAGAACTGAGCGAAATGCAATCAGGGTTCGTTCATAGGCAGCAAATTGCGTGAATGTGTGGGTATGCCACTTTTTTTTAGGTCTGAATGTTTTTGTCTGCACGCACATTTTGGATTTCCAGTCAGATTTCCATGCACAGTTTTATAGGTGAGGGCCCTGGTTCGCATGGCTACGCCTTTCAGACACGCATATGCGACTGGCAGGATCAACCAGGTAGACTCGTCATGGGGTGACGGATGATTGAGAAGAAGAAGAAGGTCCCCCTCAGCCACAGCTCCACTTTGAAGCAGGAGGATCCTCAGCCCCATGATAATCTACATGCACCGTCACGAGTTTACATATTTTGCTTCCGATCTGGTCTTGAGTCGTTTTCAATGCCGCAAGGTGGCAGCAGCGTGACGCCACGGATGCTCTAGCTCCCGTAAAACCATCGATGAAGAAAAAGGCGGAAGTCAGCAACGCTTCAGGACAGACAAAAGAGCGAACGAGACGACGACGTGTGAGCGAGTTTTTTTTAAGGAATAAGACGTTGAAAATGTTGAAAAATCTGATAAGGGAGAGGCTAATGGCGGCGGCCGATGAAATATTCGGGATGCTTGAAAGAACAATCGCGTCGTACGAGGAGGAACTTTCTCGAACGAGAGAGGAGAATGAGCGACGACGACGGCAACTTGACGCGGTTTGCGAGACCGGAATTGGGCCGCCAATCACAGGTAATTTAACGCGTTCGCTGTCATTCTCGTGTTAGCACACTTCAATCTGCTAATAAAAACGTGCTAATAAGTGTTACGCGGGAGAAAATGTTCAGAAATGCAGGTTGTAGTGGCCCAGAGTGACGCAAATGGCGGCCATGTTGGTTTTCCAACCAGGCAACCAATAGGAAAAAGACTCGAACGTCATGTGACAGGACTTTGAGGCGTTACTGTGCGTTTCATGGCTTCCACATTTACATTTCTACTTCATTTACTTTTCCCCGTCGACCCTTGGTTGTATATGATACACGTGTGTGTATTTTTTTTTTTATGTTTTACTGCTGTTAAACGATTAAAGCATAATCAGCAGCATCAACTACACTCAGGAAGGCTTGATGACCGCAACATTTCCTGAAAATGGTGGGACAGAATGAACCAAATGATTAAATAACCACTCAAATGTGTCATGAATTGAAATATCATTGGAATTAAACACACACACATACATTAATTCACGAAATAAACAAACAAATACCCCCTACGCGTCTCATTCATTCATTCAGTTTAATAGTTTCATTATTTCACTCGTGAATTTTTTTTAAACAATCTTTATTAATAACAAAGAAGTATACGATAAATGTATACAAATAACAGAAACATAGCCAGGGGTTACATCAAATAAAAACATTTAAATCAAAACAATTGGTTAAAGTTTTGAGAGCCTTGTTGTTGTCAGATTTATTTAGAAGTTGATTATATTGTTCAACATTTTTTAGGGAAAAACATGACATTTGTTGTTGTTTTTTTTGTTTTTTTTTTACTGCTATATTTGCATTTGTGGATGAAAAATTGAGCCAAAATAGTCAATAGATTTATAAGAAAAAAAGCATTTTCTTCTTCCTTAGAACGCCGATAATAGCAAAAAACAGCATTTTCTCCTAACAAACTCCTTGAAGATGTGATCAATTATGTATCTGCCGAAGTCCTTCCTGCTTTTTGGAGTGTGGACCATGCCAGCCTCTGGGTAGTCCCCACAAAAAGAGCAGTCCGTATTATATCTCTCATAAATTTGGTCATATACAGTAGCGATTAGCAGGATAGTATCTGTGAATAATTCTGAACGATACTTCCCTCACCTTGTTAGTGATGAGGTACTTGTGAGGAATCATCCATACCTTATTCCATGCAATGTCATACACAAGGCCATTCCAGTAAGGCATTACATGTGAGGTACTGACGACATCCTTCTGAAATAAGGCACGTAAGTGGCTATTATTTATACGAGAAGGTGAAAAACATATCCTTCCGATAGGTGAGTCAGTAGGGTCACGCAGAGAGACGGGAGTGGAAGATCAGGACGATTTCTAAAAATCATTAAAGTACCTGAACGGATAGCATCAAAAACTATGGCAAATTCCTTGAGTGGGTACTGGAAAAGGATATGTAGATAGAAAACAGGAGTCCCTCTGCGTTAAACAGCTGACCCACCAAAGTCATGTCGTTACATGAACCCATCTTTCCAAAAAAAAAGTGAATTATTTTTTATACAAAATGTTTCTATTGTACCAAATAAGGTAGCTATGGGGTGACAAGTTATGTTTGTAAATTAGAGACCAAGATAAAATAACTTGCCTATGGAAAGCTGATCATCTCTCAGGAGGTTTGTCTACATCATAATTACACTTCAGAATAACCACCAAAACGAGAGAAAATGTCATGTGGAATAAAAGTCCAAATTGAGACTGGATTTTTAAGGAAGTGCCGAGCCCGATTAATTTTAAAAGTATTATTAAGGGTGGCAAAGTCTCGAGGATTAAGCCCCCTGTGCTCATAGTCATTCATAACAACTCCTTTCGTAATATAATGTGTAGGATTTTAGAAAAGTATTATAATAAGAACTCAACAACAAGTCATCTGCAACCACTGATTTCATTTGTTTTTGTTAATAATTGGGTCAAAATTCAAGTTGCATCTCAAGTTTTGATTCTTTTTTTTTTTAGATTAAGAGACCTAATTAGGTGACTTCTTCTTTGACAAGAATGTTGCAAATGGAATTTACAGGACTGTTTTTAACAGCTAATACGGTAGCTCCCATTTATGTGAGTTAAGGCACGAGCCCGAGGCCTTGGAGAAGTCATTGATTAGATGGAGAGCAACAGGAACATGTGTCATCATCCAGCTGGCTAATAATGACCTCTCTACAAGCTACATAGATTCCCTGCACAGCACTATTAGCAATATAGTTTGTAAGAATTTCAGTACAGATTAGAAAAAGATAAGGGGAGATGGGGCACCCATGACGGATGCCTTGTTTCAAATTGGTCTCCAATTATCAAGAAGGCGGCCATCTTTTTTAGATTTTGGAATTAAAGTTATGGGACCTTGTGTGAGACTAGGAGGGAGGGCATTTTTCTAGTTCCTTTCTAAGAAAACCTGTAAAAGGAGGGGGGCTAACTGTGTTGAAAAAGATTTGTAAAATTCTGTGGTTAGTCCATCCGTACCTTTAGAGCAGCAATGGCATCAGAAACTTCCTGCACAGCAAGAGGGGCATCACAGCAGTCTTTATCTGCAGAGTCAAGCGTTTTTAGGTCTTTGATTGAGTTTAAGAATGAAGTGGCGTCCTCTTCGCTGTACTTGGAGCTCATATATTGCTAACAGTTACAGCAGTAATTGGAAATCAGTTTAGCATTATCAACTATGACGCCATGAATATTCAGTTGATGGATGGAATTAGTTATCACACGCAATTTTTCAAGTCTAAAAAAGTACGCTGAATTTTGTTCTCCTTCTTCCAACCATCTCCTTCTGGATCGAACAAAAGCTTGTTCTGCCTTGCGTCCATAGAGGTCATCTCATTTCTTTTGAAGGTTGAAGAAATGTAATCTGTCCTCTTCAGTGACCTCATCAGGAGGTCTCTGAATATCTTCTCAAAAATGTACCCGATTCAAATTGGAAGAGTTCCCAGTTGGTGCTGTGAAACCTTTCTTTATTAGCCTTTTTTAAAAATGTGAAATCAGGTTGTTGATTTCTGTTTGAACTGGTTCATGCTCCAACAAGGAGTTGTTTAATTTCCACTGAGAACATCTGCGTGATGTTCTGTCTGCGGTAAAAAGCTGGAGGTTGATATAAATCGCTCCATGATCGGTTAAAGGTGTGACAGGGAAATTGACTGAAAATGTATCTTTCGCAACAAAACTGGATAAAAAGCCGGAAATCAATGCGAGACTGTCTTGAGCCTGTCCTGTTGCTCCATGAGTTGGTTCTTTCGTCTGGAAGCTTTGCTCTCCCCACATCTATGACATCAAACTTCTGCATAAATGTTTTTGACGTTGAGGTTATGAGAGGAGGGCTGTCTTGGGGGGCCATCTATCAGCTACATCATCTAAAGTAATCTTAAAGTCACCACCAATTACGAGAATATAGGATATTTAGATAACCAAGAAGTCGTCTCTCTGTGGAATCAAGAAGTTTATCATTTTCAGGTGTGGTGTTGTATCCATATATGTTAACAGTAATTCAAGTTGCATTACGGTATTCAAGCACTAGGCAAATATAGTGGCCCAAAGAATCCTAATCTGAATGTAGAATTGTAGCACTAAGTGAGTTAAGTATATAAAATCCAGCAGAATGTTCTGTACCGTGAGAAAACCAGACATCATTACACCCTTGTGATTTCCAAAAATGATTCTCTACAGATGTTGAATGGCTCTCTTGGAAAAGAACAAAAGTCAGTGTTAAGATGTTTGGCAAATAACAATAACATTTGCGTTTACAGTTTTGTCGTAAACCCCTGGCATGAAGAGAAACAAAAGTAAGCTATAGTACAAAGATTCTGATCAAAGTAGCATAAGGGGACCGAGCTCTGCATCAAACGTGAATTTCAACGGTAAGAAATGCCCTGACAAAATAACAGTCAGCATAAATTACAGCATTCCTGAATAGCTGCCTTAGCTAAACGGCCAGTAGAAACATCAGAAGAGCAAGGAGATTATTCTTTAAGTAGGGAGGGATACTTGTGCTCCGTTGATAAAAGTAACCTCTAACCCAGGGGTGTCAAACTCGTGCCATGGAGGGCCGAGACACTGCAGGTTTTCTTTCCAGCCAGTCACTAAAGCAGGCGATTTTAATGATCAACACCTTCAGTTTGAGGGAAGGAGCTCATCAATTAAGCCACCTGCTGAAGAAACTGGTTGGAGAGAAAACCTGTCTCGGCCCTCCAGGGCACGAGTTTGACACATGTGCTCTAACCTGTCAGTAGGTGAGTACTAGTTGTTGAGAAGTCTGAGTGTGCGCTTGGCAACTAAGAAAATACAAGCTTTTACCGTTTTTAGGACTTATTTTGCAGAGCTCGGCAGAAAGCGTCCACTCACTCGGCCATCTTGGTGTTCCCTCCACTCATGAATTAGTTTTACGGCCACTGTCAAACTTTGACGCATCAATGTCAGTGGTCGGATCCTCACACCTGATTGGTTGCGGCACATCAAGGCAAGGCAAGTCGATTGCAGATAATGTAACGACGCAGAGCGAGTGGACATATTCTGATACGCTGGGTGGCGCTATTTACCTTTATTCTACTTTACTGTATGGGCAAAAAAAAAAAGTTAACATTTTTGTGTTTTCACTTTTGCACCATTTTTTCTTTAATTGACTATTGATACATAATATAATTGTTATTAAAAAGGTATAATGATGAAGTTACTGTTTTTCTTGTGCAGAAATAACCTCCGTCAAAGAGTGTTTGTGTTGTTTGTGTCCCGCAGACACCCGGCAGCTGGTCGCTTGTCAAGAAGAACGTCCACCTCGGCAGCAGGGGGCGGGTTCCGCTTTGAAGCACGAGGAACCCCAGCCCCCACATGTTAAAGAAGAAGAGGAGGAAGTCTGGACCACTCAGGAGGGAGCGTGCCCCCTCGGGCCGGAGGAGGCTGATCTGACTGTTGTCTCTGTGAAGGTCGAAGACGACAGTGAGGAGGAGGAAGCAGGCAACCTCTTGGCTCCGCTGTCAGATCGTGAGGCTGAAGACGGGGCTGAAGGAGCTCTGAGCAGCGATGCAGACGGCAAAAGCGATGCGAGGACTCACGCTGTCGACACACCGTCCGAGCACGGCGATCAGGAGGCCATTAAAGAACGTTTGACCTGCTCGCTGTGCGCGAAAAGCTTCGCTAAAAAGAGCCATTTGAAGGAGCACGCGCGGACGCACACTGGAGAAAAACCATTCAGTTGCGCAGTCTGCGGCGACAAATTTGCTCAGAGGTCTACTTTGAACGCACACATGAGAACGCACACAGGAGAAAAACCCTTTAAATGCGCTGTTTGTGACAAAAGATTCTCGTACCGGTCAACTATGGTGTCACACACGATAACACATACAGGAGAGAAGCCCTTCCCATGTTTGGTCTGCACGAAAAGCTTTTCGTACAAAGGCAATTTGAGTGCGCACATGCAGACGCACAAAGCGGAGAAACCCTTTAGGTGCTTGGTTTGCGAGAAGAGGTTTTCTTATAAAAGTAATTTGAACGCGCACATGCAGACGCACAAATCAGAAAAACCCTTTAGGTGCTCGTTTTGCGGTAAAGGATTTTCTCAGAACGCAACTTTGGTGTCGCACGTGAGAATACACACAGGGGAAAAACCCTTCGGCTGCTCAGTTTGCGAGAAAAGATTCTCTCAGAATGCAACACTGGTGTCGCACATGAGGACGCACACGGGGGAAAAACCCTTTAGCTGCACGACTTGTGGCGAAAGCTTTTCGAACAGATCCAACCTGACGCAACACATGCAGACGCACAAAGCGGAAAAAACCTTCAGCTGTTCAGTTTGCGACAAGAGCTTTTCGTACAATAGCACTTTGTACGCACACATGCAGACGCACAACACGGAAAAACCCTTTAGGTGTTCGCTTTGTGGTAAAAGATTCACTCAAAAGGTGCACATGGAGTCCCACATGAGAACACACACGGGAGAAAAACCCTTTAGATGCTCAGTTTGCGGGAAAAGATTCTCTCACAACACGACTCTGGTGTCCCACATGAGGACGCACACAGGAGAAAAACCTTACAGTTGCTCAGTTTGCGGCGATACATTTTCTTACAGGTACAGTGTAACTCAGCACATGCGGACACATGAAACAGAAAAACCCTTTGGCTGCTCGGTCTGCGGCAAGAGATTCACCCAGAAAGTGCACATGGAATCGCACGAGAGGACACACACGGGTGAAAAGCCCTTCAGCTGCTCAGTTTGTGGTAAAAACTATTCTTATAAGAAAACCTTTGCAGCGCACATGCTGACGCACAACGGAGAATAGATGTCGCGCTGAAAGATGGCCACATGGCAGATGTGTAACGTCGCTCAGAAAGGGACGATACCGCATTCTCTCATTACTTCCAAGTCAGTGTGCAATTGTTTTCATGGATTTTTGTGCACTCTGGAGCAAATAAGACTTTCCAACTGCACGGCTGATACGCTTCATGTAACGTCAGAAGGCACTTTCTTTTAGTTTGAGAATTTATTCGCACTCTTTGATATAAAAACCGTTTGGATGGCGACCTCTTTGCAGCTCTTCTTTCTTTCTTCCCCAGCTTGATGGACGCTTTGGGGAATCGATCCTTTATGGCGGTTAACTGGTTCCATACTCCACCGCCATAATTGAATTTCCACAAAGCAGGGTTCAATTTTAGTAAATGGAATATTTTCCTTGTTATGGCAACCTGTTTACCACCTTCCAAGTACGCTTTTTAACATTATTAGAGCCCTGTAGACTTGAAGTAACACCCCTATAGTCACCTTTACACTCCTATTACCCAATATAGTAGACATAATAAGAGAAAATAAGACATAGGAAACCTATTTAAGACCTACTATGTACACTTTTTAACATTATTAGAGCCCTCAAGACACGAAATAACACCCCTATAGTCACCTTTACACTCCTCTTACCCAATATAGTAGACATAATAAGAGAAAATAAGACATAGAAAACCTGTTTAACACCTTCTAAAAACACATTTTACCATTATTAGAAACCTCTGGACATGAAATAACACCCCTATTTAAAAAAAAATATATTTGTGTATACACTAAGTCCCCAACTTACAAACATCCGACATGCAAACTTTCGGAGATACGAACACAAGCCGACTGGTCTATTTTTTCATGTATTTTGCCTTGTAGTACTTTAACTCCATTATTTATACTGCTACATGCTTGACCAGTAGAGGGCACTGTGACACTGCTAATAGGACCAACAGACGCTAGGGAAAGAAAGCTAAATGGAAAGCTACATTGTTAGCTGTACGATGCAACCTGGACAGAGCGTTTGATTAAAGTTTGTAAAGAGTTAATAGGCCTGCTTAATTCTACACCACCCACAGAACACTACCTCTTTTAGAAGAGTCTAACCATGACGACCATTTGTCCTTTTTCAATAACTCCTCCTCCTCCACCACAACGACGTATGCTCGACCACTCCTCTTCAAAGGTAAATAACATTTATCATTACGTATTATTATATCACTTTTATTATTGTTTTTTTTCACTAATTATCCTGGTTTAATATTACTACTGCATCCAAACTCATATTTACATACATACACATATACTGTATATGTATACACGTACATGTAGTACCTATATCATTGGTAATATTACCTTTTCCCCGACTTAAGAACAATTCGACTTAAGAACGGTCGTCTGGAACCAATTGTGTTCGTAAGTTGGGGACCAAGTGTCTACATTTTGATTTTATTGTTAATATTAATTTTTTGACTTTTTTTTTTTTTATTAATTTGTTATTTTATTTATTAGTTTTATATTATTGCAAAAATATTTGTATATGTTAAATTAAATTTGAATAATTGTATGGTGTAACTTAATATGTTATACTTAATATAAGTATATTTCAATCAGTAAAAAATGTCATATATCCACATTTGTAAAATATAAAAAATTATAAACACAAAATATAATAATAATAAAAATTATTTTAAAAATAAAATAATAATTATTATAAAAATGTTTACAGAAACATAAATATAACAAAAATAAAACTATGAAACAAGTAAAAGCTAAATATGAATAAAATATATTTTTTAAAATCAAAAAGACACATTTTGACATAAAAGTTCATTATTTTTTTGTTGTTGAGCCCAATTTAAAATGACTATTTTTTATGAGTTAGTAATGAAAACATTTATTATCAACACAATTATTATTAATAGAATTATAGAAGTGGCTCTCTGAGGATAACCGTTACCGCGGTGTGAAAAGAAGTTTGATGACCCTGATTGACATCATGTGACCTGAATATTAACCACATTGTTATTATTATTATTAACATTGTTATGCCCAAGAACTACATAACTGTCGTAGTGACACCTCGCCACACCACACCGGCTAGCGACTAGCTTCACCGCACACTCGCTCACAATGCCTCAGGCCGCTAGCCAAAGATAACACTACATATTGGAGCTGCCGCCACTGCTGCTGTGATTTTATGTACCGTGAGGAACCAACAACTCACCGCTAGCTGCTTTGGGGGGCAAGGAGCCGTGGTTGTAGTTGCAGCCTGACGACCAGGCCGAAGGCAAGACTATGCCTCCGATTCCCTCTGTTTTATGGAGCATCTTTCATTATCACTCATGAGTGGTGAGTACATATATTCATTGTTTAGAATGCCTTTTGTGTGTGAGGCATATTAAGGGCTTAAATTTGAATTTGAACTTTTTTTGAAACTTTTTTTTCCCCTATGCATTTAGCTTGTTAGCGTCCTTCATCATGAGAGAAAAATGGCAATTAAAGAGAGATAGGGAACATTAATAGAGCTGGAACGAATGGACTGTTCAGATCCGAAATTGGAGGAGACCGTCAACTTCCAGCTACGCAGGAGGATTTGGAGGGGAGTCGGTCGAGTCGGTGTAGTGCAGGGGTGTCCAAAGTGCGGCCCGGGGGACGTTCTTAACATCTAATTTAACACGAAACCTAAAAACATAACAGCAAAAATGTATAAATCAGTATTAATTTTCCAAGAAAAACATCCTTTTAGTAGTGTAAAGTTGAAATATTAAAAAAAGACATCGTTTAAAAGTCAGAATAGAAGAACACACAAAAATCAAGAAAATTTGGTTGCGGAAAAGAGTTACAATGTTCCGAGAATAAAGTCAAAATATTACATGAATAAAGCCATACGTAATTATGACTGGAGAATTTACAAGAAAAAAGCTGAAATTAGTTGCAAAATGTAAAAAAAAAAATAAGACAAATGGGAAACTGCTGTAATTTTATGAGTATATCTTTCCTGATAAGTGGGTGATGTATTAGTAACAAAATGATGCCACATCATTTGATAGAAATGAAAATGATCACCCTATAGAGGGGGGAAATCAAAGACACCCCAAAAATGAAAGTGAAACAATGATGCAGCACACTGGTCCATTTTGCCAAAATGTCATTGTAGCAACTCAAAATGATTCTCAGTCGTTTGTGTGGCCCCCACGTGCTTGTACGCATGCCTGACAACGTCGGGGCATGCTCCTAATGAGACTACGGATGGTGTCTGGGGGATCTCCTCCCAGATCTGGACCAGGGCATCACTGCGGTACCTGGATGCATGGAGGAGATTCCAGGAGACAGGTAGTTACTCCAGGAGAGCTGGATAGGGTCGTAGAAGGTCCTTCAACCCTCAGCAGGATCTGTATCGGCTCCTTTTGTGCAAGGAGGAACAGGATGAGCACTGCCAGAGCCCTACAAAATGACCTCCAGCAGGCCACTGGTGTGAATGTTTCTGACCAAACAATCAGAAACAGGTTCCATGAGGGTGGCCTGAGGGCCCGACGTCCTGTAGTGGGCCCTGTGCTCACTGCCCAGCACCATAGAGCTCGATTGGCATTTGCCATAGACCACCAGAATTGGCAACTACACCACTGGTGCCCTGTGCTCTTCCCTGATGAGAGCAAGTTCAACCTGAGCACATGCGACAGACGTGAAAGGGTCTGGAGATGCCGTGGAGAACGTTATGCTGCCTGCAACATCATTCAGCATGACCGCTTTGGTGGTGGGTCAGTGATGGTCTGGGGAGGCATATCCCTGGAAGGACGCACAGACCTCTACAGGTTAGATAACGGCACCCTGACTGCTATTAGGTATCGGGATGAAATCCTTGGACCCATTGTCAGAACCTACGCTGGTGCAGTGGGACCTGGGTTCCTCCTGGTCCACGACAATGCCCGACCTCATGTGGCTAGTGTATGCAGGTAGTTCTTGGAGGATGAAGGAATTGATACCACTGGCTGGCCCCCACGTTCACCTGACCTAAACCCAATAGAACACCTCTGGGACATTATGTTTAGGTCCATCCGGCACCGCCAGGTTGCTCCTCAGACTGTCCAGGAGCTCATTGATGCCCTGGTCCAGATCTGGGAGGAGATCCCCCAGACACCATCCGTAGTCTCATTAGGAGCATGCCCCGACGTTGTCAGGCATGCGTACAAGCACGTGGGGGCCACACAAACTACTGAGAATCATTTTGAGTTGCTACAATGACATTTTGGCAAAATGGAGCAGTCTGCTGCATCATTTTTTCACTTTCATTTTTGGGGTGTCTTTGATTTCCCCCCTCTATAGGGTGATCATTTTCATTTCTATCAAATGATGTGGCATCATTTTGTTACTAATACATCACCTAATTATTATCAGAAAAGATATTCAAGATATTTTTTCCCCAGTTTAGATCTGATGTGTTTTCCAAGTGTTCCTCTAATTTTTTTTGAGCAGTGTATATTTATGCCTCACACGCTGTTTTTTTTTCCTTCCTTCGTTAGCTCTCATCTTTAGAAATCTTAAACACTGCCACCAGGTGGCAGCAGTGTGGCGTCATGGAGGCGTGACTGTCGTAAAACCTAGATGGACGAAGAGAAAGCCGGAAGTTAGCAAGCCAACCCGAGACAAAGCGACCGCTGGGCGGTGTTTAATCGAGTAAAAACCAAATAAGGAAACATTGAAAATGTTGAAAGAGTTGGTGAAGGAGCGACTCATGGCGGCGGCTGATGAAATATTGGCGCTGTTTGAAAGAACGATAGCGTCGTACGAGGAGGAACTTTCCCGAATGAGAGCGGAGAAGGAGCGACATCGACGTCAACTGGAAGCTGTTAGCAAGACTCACATTGCGTTACCTGTTGAAGGTATGTTGACATGTTTACTAACCTTGTACGTGATCTTTTATTGTACCCTTGTGTCGCTAATATACGGAATCGGCGATGCAACATGAAATAGATTTTTCTTTTAAGTCACAGCAACCTAAATATCCAATCCAAGATGGCGGCCAATGTACGCTTGTGTAGCACAAATACAAGTCATTAAATAAATACATC
Source organism: Dunckerocampus dactyliophorus (assembly GCF_027744805.1). NCBI lineage: Eukaryota > Metazoa > Chordata > Actinopteri > Syngnathiformes > Syngnathidae > Dunckerocampus > Dunckerocampus dactyliophorus. The sequence goes on from NC_072822.1 coordinate 33,107,836, forward strand.
TAAAAATAGATAAGGCAAAAGTGTGGAAAAAAATGATAAAGTGTAAAAAATAATCAAATAAAATGACTTGAATTAAAGCGTAAATAAATATAAAAACGACCCAAAAGTGTTAAAGAAGTCAAAATAACTTAAACTAAATAAATTTAATAAAATAAAAATAAACAACTAACAAAAGTGTAAAAAAAAATACAGATACAAATGATTAAAAGTGTAATAAAATAATAAAATAAATAAAAATGATATAAATGATGGTGTCAGTAATAAATAAAAAAAAAACATAAAAATGACTAATACAAGTGTAACAAAATAAAATGACTTAAGTGAAAAAATTAATTTAAAAAATCAATAAAAATGACAAAGGCGTCAATAGTAATAACATTTTAAAAAAACGACTCAAAAGTGTAAAAAAACCTTTTTTTTAAAAGACTTTAATAAGTGTAAAAATATTACAAGTAAGTTAAAATGACTTACTGTACATAAACGTAGATAATAAAAATGAAAAGTGTAAAAAAAAATACAGATTAAAAATGACTTCAATAAAAGTGTAAAAATATAATAATAAAAATGTAATAGAAGTGTAAAAAAAATAAAAATCACGTAAATAAGTGAAAGTTAATTTTAAAAAACCAAAAAAATGACTTAAAGGTGTCAATAACATTTTATATTTATTTTATGATTAGTTACACTTCTATGTAAGTAATTTTCATTGATTTTGTATTATGTTACACTTTCACTTATTGAAGTCATTTTTGGTTTTTTACACTTTAATTTATTTTATTATTGCAGACTCTTATTTAAGTCATTTTTACAAATTTTTTTTCACTTAAGTCTTTTTTATTGTAATTTTTTTACACTTTTATTCGAGTCATTTAAAAAAATTTACACTTCTTTAAGTCGTTTGTAATTTTCTTTATTATTGACACTTTTTTATTTATTTTATTATTTTGACACTTACGTCATTTATTTGTATTATTTTTACACTTAAGTATTTTTTATACTATTATGGAAGTACATCTTGTTCTTATTATTGACTCTTATTTAAATAATTTGTACTGATTTTGTTCTTTCACTTTAAGTCATTTTTATTTAAAATTTTCTACACTTTTGTCTTTTTTTATTTGAAGATGTATTTATTGCTTTGTTTCTTTATGAAATGATGTGTATTTGTGTAAATGTATTTGTTTTGAGGGATTTTGTCAAGGAAATGAGGAGGAACAAGGTAGCTGTATGCGTGCTGTACAAATCATGCGCATATAAAAAAAGACCACACGTGAGGTCAGACACGAGTTGCATGTTACACATTTCAATGGAATTTTTTTTACTTGAACCACCCAGAATGGATCCACGACCCTCTTTTGGGTCACCAGTTGAGAAGCGTTGACTTCTAAAGTGTTGCGTATGGACGTTCCGTTCTTAGCTGACTAAATAAATAAAGTAGCATTAAGTATGCTGGTTGTGAATGTTTTTCTGTTATGTTTTAATTTAGCTGTGAACACTGCAGCTGTCCAGCAGCTGATTGGTCGTCAAGCTTTGAAGCAGGAGGACCCCCAGACCCCCTATGTTAAAGAGGAAGAGGAGGAACTCTGGATAGCTCAGGAGGGAGCGTGTCTTTTTGCTCCGGAGGAGACTGATCTCACCGCGTTGCCACTGACGGTCGTTTCTGTGAAGACTGAAGGGCATGAAGACAAACCACCCGAGTCCTCACAGCTTCATCAGAACAGGTGGGCCGAGCCTCCAAGCAGCAGCAGCAACTCACCACAGCACATGACAGCAGAAGCTGAGGGAGACCATTGTGGAGGATCACAAGAAGACAAGCTCTTAGCCCCGCTGTCAGATAGTGAGCACCCGACGTCACTCTCTCCTGAGGATGAAGATGGGGACGACACCCAAGAACTTTTGAGCAGCGATACAGACTGTGAAGGCGATATGAGGACTCACGTGGACGACACACACTCTGAATGCTCCAAAAAGCACACAGCTAAAAAATGCTGGACCTGCTCCGTTTGTGCTAAAAGATTTACTTTTAAGAGGGACTTGACTCGACACATGCGAACACACACAGGAGAAAAACCTTTTCGATGTTCAGTTTGTGAAAAAAGATTCACTCTGAAGGCAAACATGCTGTCACACATGAGACAACACACGGGAGAAAAACCCTTTAGTTGCTCACTTTGTGGTAAAAGATTCACTCAAAAGGTGCATATGGAATCTCACGTGAGAACACACACCGGAGAAAAACCTTTTAGTTGTTCAGTTTGTGCGAAAAGCTTTTCTCATAAGCACTACTTGACCCGACACATGTGGATACACACCGGCGAAAAGTCCTTCGGCTGTTCAGTCTGCGGCGAACGATTCTCTCAAAAGTCACACCGGGTGTCACACATGAGAACGCACACCGGAGAGAAACCTTTCAATTGCTCAGATTGCGGCGACAGATTTGCCAAGAGGTTCACTTTGATGCGACACCTGAGGACGCACACTGGAGAGAAACCTTACGGTTGTCCAGCTTGCGATAAAAGATTTTCTGACAAAGTCAACATGGAATCCCACATGAGGAAGCACACGGGAGAAAAACCCTTTGTTTGCCTCATTTGCGGCAAAAGTTATTCTTATAAGAAAAGTTTGACCGCGCACATGCGGACGCACAACGGAGAATGAACCTTTTTTTGTCAAGTCCTACAATTGTAATGTCGCACGGGAGAAAGTGGTTCCATATTTTGTGCAGAAGCCTAACAAGTAGTCCTAACAAGCTTAGAATAGCATGGATGACACTCATTACATCAGGGGGCTCCAACTTTGGGCGGGTGGAATTTGAGCTCTCTCCTCCGCATGTATCGTCACATTCTTTGTAATAAAGACCATTCTGATTGTGGCTTCTTGGCAGCTTTTCTTTCGTCTTCAGCGTTCATCTTGAGTCGTCTTGGATACCGCCGCTAGGTGGCAGCAGTGTAGGAGGGCAGGCGTTACGCTTAACATTCCAAAAGTTGACAGCGTGAAGAGAATGCAACTATTAAGACAGTATATTAGGGCCACACTTGAAAAAAAAAGATCTTAGATTTTGAGAATAAGTTGTAAATTTACAAGAAAAAAAGTTGTGGATCTTGTATGACAAAAATTCGGAAATTACGAGAATGTTTGTAAATTTATGACTTTATTTTTGTAATTTTCAGGCTTTTTTTTCTCGTAAATGTACAACTTTTTTTGTAATTTCATTCAAAAATATTTCAGAAAAAAAGTCGGAAATTTACAAGGAAAAAAAGTCGTACATTGACGAGAAACAAGCTGTAAAATTATCAAAATGAAGACACATTTCTGAGAAAAATTAAAAGAATAGAATCAATGAGGAGAAGCGGCATGGAAAATGGATGGATGGAATCATAAATTGATGAGAATAAAGTCGCAAATTTTACAAGAATAAGAATTGTAAATGTATCAGAATAAAGTCATAAATTTATTAGAATACACTTAAATTAAAAGAATAAAGTTGTAAACTGACGAGAAAAAAGTTGGAAATTTACAAGAATAGAGTCGGAAATTCACGAGAATAAAGTCGTAAATTTAAGCGAAAAAAGTCATAAATTTCTGAGGATGAAGTCGTACATTTACAAGAATAAAGTTGTACATTTTTGAGAAAAAAGTCATAAATATATGAGAAGTCGGAAATTGACGAGAAAGTTGTAACTTCACAAGAAAAGAAATAAATTCAAAAAGTGGGAAATGTATGAGGAAAAAAAGTCGGAAATTACGAGAATAAAGTCATAGGTTTGCAAGAAAAAAGTTGGAAATTTATGAGAAAAAAAACTTTACCAAGGCGCTAGTCGCTTTTCATATCTGTCTCAGGCAATGCCTGTTACGACGGAGTATTACAATAATCAGAGATTTTGAGAATAAAGTCATAAATTCACGATAAAAAAATCTTAATACTGTAGACGCCCCCACAACGTAAATAATCCGTTCCGAGAACCTTTGTTATAGGGTTTTTATGTTATACGAAGCGTAAAATACATGTAAATAGCCTAATCCGTTCCAAGATCTTCCCAAACTCACCCCTTTGGCACTTCAAAATATTCAAAGTCCACCAAATATGGTGGGAAAATATGAGAAAATGTTAGCATAAACATAGTAGAGTAACATTCCAATATAAAATAAGGTAATAAATAAGATTACTGTAAATGAATAACACTGAAAAACAAAAACAATATTACCGTTCATGAGATGTCTTGATCAGGAGCGCAAGTGGAGGCAGGAGGAGGAGGGGGAGCGGAGCCTGTCTATCACACACAAACACGGAAGCGCTGGATACGTCAGCCAATGAGATGAGAGCGTAGGCGGTGCACCGATCATCAGCCAATGAGAGCATGAAGCGTCAGAATTTGTGGAAAACTTCCTGCTTTGTTTCGATCGACAACTTTTCCCTTTTTTCTTCTCACTTACACTTGGTTTAGGACCCATGACTCCGGTAATTTTAACACAAAGAAAAGTAATGAAATTAAAAAGAGATTTCAATGCGTGCAAACTAGTTTAAGGGCGACAACGATGAGGAAGGGAGCTCACACATAAACTTGGACGCACTGGATAAGTCAGCTAATGAGATAAGAGCGTAGGCGGTGCCCCGATAATCAGCCAATGAGATGAGAGCGTAGGCGGTGCCCCGATAATAAGCCAATGAGAGCGTAAAGCGTCAGAAGGCACCAAGTGTACTCTGTTAGTCTCTCTGCCACGTGCACCGACTTGACGCTTTACGTTATATGGAATTCCTTACGTAATACGATGCGAAAAATGTACATAAATTCTTTACATTCAGTGGAATTTACGTAAAAGGAGGTTTACGTTATGCAAGCTACTACTGTATTACAGGAATAAAGTAGGAAATTTGTGAGGAAAAAAGTCAGAAATTTACAAGAGTAAAGTGGTAAATTTACAAGAAAAACTGGTAACTTTGTTACAGGCAACTATGGCAGCTATGAAAGGGGGGACTTATGTGGAGGGGGCGGGATAAGGAAGGCGGAAGCGAGAAGGGCTACGTAGCCATGCTGGGACTTTGACATTGGAAGAGGCACTTCTTGCGTTGTAAACCCAGGTGCTCCACGTAGTTCCTGTGAGGAATGCTGGAGTCCTGGTTCTGGAGCTTCTGCTTCATGTCACTGATCTCATTCTTCAATGTCTGCTTCATGCTGTAGAGTTGGGCATCCCGCTCCTCCGGGTTCTTAGGTTCTTGCTGAGTTGGCCTCCACTTACTCTGAGAGGTTCCCACTCCTCCAACTTCTTAATTCCTGCCCAGATTTTGCTGTTCTTTTCCTCCAATAGCTTCAGGTTACATGCAGGCCAACCGACCATGTCACAAGTGAACATTTCCATCAAAATGTTGCACTTTTTTGAAATTAAAAAATGAAGATTAAAAAACAGGTAGTTATCCGAGTCCATGGTTCTCATCTGGAAGAGGGTGGAGATCCTGGCCTAAGTGGAAGTGTTCAAGTACCTTGTGGTCTTGTTCACGAATGAGGGAAGGGTGGACGGGCGAATTGGTGCAGCGTCTGCATTATGCGTACTTTGCATTAGTCCGTTGTGGTGAAGAGAAATCTGGTGGATCTACGTTCCGAGCCTCACCTATGGTCATGACCTTTGGGTAGTCACCCAAAGGCAAGATGGCGGCTACAAGCGGCCAAAATTTGTTTTCTCTCTAGGGTGGCTGGGCTCTCCCTTAGAGATAAGGTGAAAATCATGCCCGAAACACAGGAGGCATCTGGACTAGATGCCCGAGCCACCTCAACTGGCTCCTCTCCATGTGAAGGAGCAGTGGCTCTACTCTGAGCTCCTTCCGGATGACCAAGCTCCTCACCCCATTTCTTAGGGTGAGTCCAGCCACCCTAAGGAGGAAACTCATTTCAGCCGCTTGTAACCGCCATCTTGTTCTCGATCTCCACCGTGCATCACCACCTTATTGTGGTGGACGGGTTTGAGTGCCCAAGTGATCCTAAGAACTATGTTGTTTGGGCCTGATAGGATCTCCCAAGGCACACAGGTCCAAGGTGACAGGCCAGACCTAGAGTGATTCAGACGACCCTATGAACAAACACAAGAGGAGGGACCGCACCTCGCCCGGACGTTGGATACCAGGGCCTCACGCTGGAGCCAGGCGAGCGCCTGGTGTTCGGCACTTCACCTGTGGGACCCGGCCAGGCTCACACGGGATTCCCTCCCCCTCTCCCACCCCCGTATACCCACCACCTGTGGGGGCAAGCATAAGGGTCCGGTGCAATGTGTTTTGGGTGGCGGTCGAGGGTGACCTGGTCCAAACCTGGTTCTTGGGACATGGAATGTCACTTTATGATCATATTTAAGTCAATAATGACAGGCTTGCGCCCCTAAAATGGTCCTAAGGATGCCACTAACCTTCAGCAGCAGGTACTATCGTTACATACACTGGCCTGGCTCATGTCCTATACCATGTCTTAACTTAAACCCTTCCCCCTGCAATCCATCTTAACTCCAGAGCTTTTACATTGCAATCAGGCTCCTCTCTTGTTAAGGCCCCGCCTTTCTGTGCTGTCACTGGCTGTCCTTTCAAAGACCGTTGATGTTTCGCTGGACAAAGTAAACGTCAATCTTTGAAGCATTACAGCGTTAGAGCCTCACAGTGCGGAGATCCGGGTTCTAATCTCTGTTGGAATATCTGGGTGGCGTTTGCTTGTTCTCCCATGCTTGAGTGGGTGTTCTCCAGGTACGGCATTGGGATTATAGTATTACTGAAGTCGTACGTTGATGCGTTACTGTTATATAGATAAGACCCATCCGTAATATCAAAAAGGAAATAAACATGTTTTCCTACAAAAATGATAATTTATTGCAAATAATTGTTGTTACAACATTAAACACACATTTTTTATCTTTCTGATTACATATATTATCCGTAGAAACGTTTTATTACATTAACTTACACTTCTGTAGAACAAAAGAAGGAAGACAAATCAGACGGTAAGTCAAAATGTCTTATTTGCTTCAGAGTTGATTAAAAACTTATTGGGCGGCACACTACGAGCACATGAGGGAATATGTGAATGCATATCTCTCAGGAGGGAACCTCTGAGTGCAAACTGGACAGGAGAACGTTTATTCTCTGTTGTGTGTCAACATGTGCGCTGTCAAGCTTTTCTTGTAAGAATAACTCTTGCCACAAACTGAGCAACTAAAGGGTTTTTCTCCAGTGTGTGTGGTCATGTGCGACGCCATGTTTACCTTCTGCGTGAATCTTTTACCACAAACGGAACAGCAGAAGGGTTTTTCTCCTGTGTGCGTCTGCATGTGTCGAGTCAAATTGCACTTATAAGAAAAGCTCTCGCCGCACACGGAGCAACCGAAAGCTTTCTCCCCCGCGTGTGGTAGCAGCGTTGGGTTTTCAGAGATTTTTGTCCCGCAAACTGAGGCGAGAATCGATTTCCCCCCCGCGTGCGTCTGCATGTGTCGAGTCAAATTGCACTTGTAAGAAAATCTTTCGTCGCAAACTGAGCAACTGAACGGTCTTTCTCCCGTGTGCGTTCTCATGTGTGATACCATGTTTGTCTTCTGAGAGCAGCTTTTACCGCAAACTGAGCATCTAAAGGGTTTTTCTCCCGTGTGCGTCAGCATGTGTCGAGTCAAATGACGCTTGTTGGAAAAGTTTTTCGGACAAACGGAGCAGGTCAAACGTTTTTCACCCGCCTTCTTTGTAGAACATTCAGAGTGTTGGTTGTCAGCGTGAGTCCTCATATCGCCTTCGCAGTCTGTATCGCTGCTCAGAGCTTCTTGGGTGTGGTCCCAGTCTTCATCCTCAGGAGAGTGTGACGTTGTGTGCTCACCATCTGATGGCGGAGCTAAGAGCTTGTCTGCTTGTGGTTCGTCGTTGTCGTTGTCATATTCTTCAGTCTTCACGGAGACGACAGTCAGATCAGCCTCCTCCGGCCCTAGAAGACACTCTCCCTCCTGAGCGATCCAGAGTTCCTCCTCTTCCTCTTTCACGTAGGCGGTCCGCTGGACATCTGCAGGACACAACGTCAAATATGATATTGCCCATCAATTGGTCAAAGCTGCCATTTGTCACTTTTGTTGACGAGTTAAAGCGTTGCATGGTAGAAAAAAGTTGCGTCATATTTACAATAGTTGGGTTTTACATTTAGATGTGGGTGAAATCTTGGTATCATTCCAATTCCAAAAGGTAGAGACAGTGCCAGTATCGCAAATGCCTGCACCGGTACCTTTTACTTTAGGGCAGGGGTAGGGAACCTATGGCTCGGGAGCCAGATGTAGTCATCAAAAGAGCCACATCTCTTGACTCTCAGACATTTCTTCACGCCATAAACTTGATTTATTTTCATTTTTTCTGCTGACATTTGAAAGTAAAAGATAATAGAAATCCATCCATCTTCTACCGCTTATCCGAGGTCGGGTTGTGGGTGCAGCAGCTTAAGCAGGGAAGCCCAGACTTCTCTCTACCCGGCCACTTCATCCAGCTCCTCCCGTCGGATCCCGAGGTGTTCCCAGGCCAGTTGAGAGACATAGTCTCTCCAACATGTCCTAGGGCCACATCCACGAGGCCTCCTACAGGTCGGACGTGCCCTGAACACCTCCCCAGGGAGGCGTCCGGGAGGCATCCTGACCAGATGCTTGAGCCACCTCATCTGGCTCCTCTCAATGCGGAGGAGCAGCACTTCTACTCCAAGTTTCTCCCTGATGACAGCGCTTCTCTCTAAGGGAGAGCCCAGCCACCCTATGGAGAAAACCCATTTCGGCCGCTTGTACTCGCCATCTTGTCCTTTCAGTCACTACCCAAAGCTCATGACCATAGGTGAGGGTAGGAACGTAGATCGAGAGCTCTGCCTTTTGGCTTAGCTCCCTCTTCCCCATGACGGACCGATGCAGAGTCCGTATCACTGCAGAGGCTGCACCAATCCGCCTGTCCATTTTGCGTTTCATTGGTCCCTCACTCGTGAGCAAGACCCTGAGGTACTGAAACAACTCCATTATAGAAATCACATTGTTAAAAATAACGTACTATTACTAATAATGCACTGTCACAAAACTATCATGCTAACATTAGCAAAGTAGCATTTAGTATTGATGTCTTGATGCCACAGTACTGAACAACTATCGGCCCATTCTGGGGAAAGCTGGCTTTAGGCCCCACCACAGCACTGACACGGCTCTAATCGAGGTGACAAATGACATCCATCTGAACACAGATGCAGGCAGAGTCTCACTTTTACTGTAGTTGTGCTGGACCTGAGCGCTGCCTTTGACACAGTTGATCATGTGATCTTACTACAGAGGTTAGAAAACTGGGTGGGAATCTCTGGTACTGCTCTACACTGGTTCAAGTCCTATGTGGAGGACAGGAAGTACTTTGTTGGAATTGGTAACTGTGTCTCAGAGCAAATGGCTGTGACCTGCGGGGTTCCCCAGGGGTCAATTCTAGGACCCCAATTGTTCAATTTGTACATGCTTCCTTTAGGCGAGCTAATACGCAGCTGCAATGTGTCCTACCACAACTATGCAGACCACACTCAGATCTACGTTTTACTGCTAGGTGTTTCATGCTAATGTTAGCATTGTGACCTGCGGGGTTCCCCAGTAATTTTTATAAGTAAAACTAATAGAAACGAGTGGTATAATGCTAATGTTAGCATTTTCTAGCGCAGTGCGGGTGGCCTAGGGCAAATGCCAGCTGTCCTTCCCATATTTTCCAGGTCAGACACCAAAACTTGATTACAACTCAATAATGCGGTAGCCTACCCGGGTCATTGAGAGGTCAAGAAGTAAACTTCCCTCCTTTAATCAAATAGTCAGCTAGCTCATTCTGCAGAGCCAGCCCTTTTGACAAATAAGATGGCGAAAAGGAAGAAAGTACGGTGCAAAACCAGAAGTCACGTTAATAGTAAGAAATATTTTATTAGTGGTTAGCTTCAGCATAACAACATTATTAAAAAAAAAGAATAAATTCTGAGACGGGTTATATTTAAAAACATTTCTGTCGTGCTTAAAATCTCACACATTAGTGTAAAAAAATATTATATGGCTCTGGCGGAAGTACATTTTAAAAGGTTCCCGATCCCTGCTTTAGGCAAACAAAAACAATATTTATATAAACACAATACAATACCAAGAAAACAACGAAATGCAAAGCAGCCCTTAGTCTCTTCAGGGAACTTAGAAACCTCGGTCACAAGTGTTTACATCTCTGTCCATGCAGCCATCTTGAATGTGAAAACGTCCTTCTCCCCCAGTCTCAACCGAACAATGGAACTGCAACTATGGCGCCCTCCTGTGGGCTACATAAACACCGCGTTTACGAACTGGGATTTATCACATTTGGAAATAAAATATAGCAGAAGTGAAAACTATCGATTTAATCACGCCAGACCGATACCGATAGTACATGTCGACCCACTCACGTCGATCTCGTTTGTGCTGTAGAAAAAAAAGACGCTGTGACGTCAGTCAATCACGTGTGCTTAGAATCAACCAGCTATTAGCTAAAGACAATGTGTTGAACATTTTAAGGAGAAGGTTAGCGAACATGTAGACAAACCATCGACGTGTAGCATCGTTCCGGTCTTGCTAACGGCTTCCAGTTGCCGTCGATGTCGCTCGTTCTCCTCTCTCGTTCGAGAAAGCTCCTCTTCGTACGACGCTATCGTTCTTTCAAACAGCGCCAATATTTCATCGGCCGCCGCCATCAGTCGCTCCTTCACCAACTCTTTCAGCATTTTGGTGATTTTTAACTCGATTCCACACCGTCCAGCGGGTGCTTTGTCTCGGGTCGTCTTGCTAACTTCCGCCTTCTTCTTCTTCGTCTTTTTCTTCTTCTTCGTCATGTTTTAAGGGTGGATGCAAACTGAGGCTGTGCAATACCGCTACACTGTGAATGGATAAATATAAATAACGCCTTTTGAAGCTATAAAAAATGTCAAAAATAAAAAAAAACAAATACAATAAGAATAAATAAATTAAATTAATAAATAACATTTTCGGAAGCTCCTCCTCCAGCTGGCACTATGTCACTGCGCAATACGTACCCGGAACGCAGTCGGTCCCGCGCATGCGTAAGAATTACGTCACAGCCTCCTTTAGCTAATTTTGACCACAGCGCTTCTTCGACGTCACATGTTGTGGTAGTCATTATTTTTTTAAATGTATGGACATAAGTGGTCAATAACTATACTTCATATGCGTAATATGGTGGGAGGTTATTTTATAAGTGACTCTTGTTAAAATACTTCGTTAGCATGGGGATGCTATGGACTCGACTGCTGTAAAACCTCCAACGTAGAAGAACAAGGCGGAAGTTGGAAGGAAAGGAAAAGTTGGCGGAGGTTTGCAAGGAGGTGAGCGTTGGTGTACTCGCAAAAGACAACATCAAAGATGTTGAAAGAACTGGTTAAGGAGCGATTAATGGCGGCGGCCGACGAGATATTGGCGCTGTTTGAAAGAACGATAGCGTCGTACGAAGAGGAACTTTCTCGAACGAGAGAGGAGAACGAGTGGTATCGAATACAACTGGACGCCGTTTGCAAGACTCAAATAGTGTTCCACATTGAAGGTATGTTTAATTCTCGCTCGCCTTAAATAAAAAAAAGCTTTATGTCGCTATTAAACGAGGCCCGTGAGACGACATGAATATATTTTTTGACATATTAAATCACAGTACCGTATATCATATGTAGGCTAATCCAAGATGGCGGCCAGTGTACACGCTGTTGTATGGTCACTGTGCTTGCATTCAGTCAAGTCCGAATGACGACAAAGCACACTAGTCACTTCCTGTTAACAGAATGTCACAATAAAATGTCTTTTACAGGAAGTAACGTATTTTCACAAATAATGACATTGGCTGGGTATAACATTTCACTGCAAATCGTGTCGCCTGTCGACTTCAATACTTGAGTCAAAATCGTCACAACACACACACACAAACACCTTGCCTTGCTATGGCCTACTTCCAGAAGATACATTTTGTTCAGTTTGTTGTGATGTAACTATTTTGTCTACTGGTGCATCAGCAATCAGTGAAAAGATAGGCAATGACATACAAACTCAAGAAAAGTGTTTGCCCCCTTCCTGGTTTCTTTTCTTTTTAGTATGTTTGTCACACGTAAATGTTTCAGATCATCAAATAAATGTAAATATTAGTCAATGACAACACAAACTGAACACTTGATGCAGTTTTTAAGTGAAACCTTTTATTATTAAGGGAGAACAAAAGTCCAAAGCTGAAAAAGTGATTGCCCCCAAAACCTACTAACTGGTTTGGCCACCCTTAGCAACAACAAATGCAATCAAGCGTTTTGCGATAAAAAAATTAGAAATCAGGAAGGGGCAAACACTTTTTCACACCACAGTATAGAGTGAGTGAATGTGTTTGAGTTGTTTGTGTTCTGCAGACATCCAGGAGATGACTGGTCGCCAAGAAGAACATCCCCCTCACCCACAGCGGGGGAGCTCCACTTTGATGCAGGAGGATCCCCAACCCTCCCATGTTAAAGAGGAAGCGGAGGAACTCTGGATCACACAGGAGGCAGAGTGTCTTCTGGGGGGGTCGGAGGAGGCTGATCTCCCCAAGTTGCCACAGACTGGTGTCTCTGTGAAGACTGAAGACCATGAAGACAAACCACCTGAGTCCTCACAGCTTCATCACAATCCGAGTGAGGAGAACAGAGGGGCGGATCCTCCAAGCAGCAGCAGCTCACCACAACACATAACAACAGAAGCTGATGGAGACCACTGTGGAGGATCACAAGCAGACAAGCTCTTAGCTCCACTATCAGATAGTGAGTACACAACATCACACTCTCCTGAGGATGAAGAAGCTTTGCGCAGCGATACAGACTGTGAAGGTGATATGAGGACTCACACTGACTACAAACACTCTGAATGCTCTGAGAAAAAGGGTAAACATCATTCGACCTGCTCAGTTTGTGCTAAAAGATTTATTGGAAAGGGCAATTTGACTCAACACATGCGAACACACACTGGAGAAAAACCTTTTAGTTGTCCTGTCTGTGGCGATAAATTTGCTCTGAGGTCCACTTTGACAAGACATACGAGAACGCACACAGGACAAAAACCTTTTAGTTGCTCAGTTTGCGGCGACCGATTCTCTCGAAAGTCCTGCATGGCGTCACACATGAGAACGCACACAGGGGAAAAACCCTTTAGTTGCTCTGTTTGCGGGAGAAGATTCTCTCAAAAGTCCAAAGTTGCATTGCACATGAGAACACACACGGGAGAAAAACCTTTTATTTGCTCAGTGTGCGGCGACCGATTCTCTCAAAAGTCATGTGTGGCATCGCACATGAGGAGGCACACGGGAGAAAAACCTTTCAGCTGTTCAGTTTGTGGGGACCGATTCTCTCGAAAGTCGTTCATGACTGCGCACATGAGAACCCATACGGGAGAAAAACCTTTTGGTTGCTCAGTTTGTGGCGACCGATTTGCTCAAAAGTCAAACATGGAATCGCACATGAGGACGCACACGGGAGTAAAACCTTTCAGTTGCTCAGTTTGCGGGAGACGATTTACTCAGAAGTCAAATATGGTTTCACACGTGAGAACGCACACCGGAGAAAAACCTTTTACGTGTTTAGTTTGTGGTAACAACTTTGCTCTCGGGTCCACTTTGAAAAAACACATGCGAACGCACACGGGACGCTAACACCTTTCAGTTGCTCACTTTGCGGACACAGCAGTTTTCTGGAGGTTCGTTGGAGAACACACGGGAGACAAGCTGTGTTGAAGTTTTTGCGCACAGAGGAAGTGGTACCGCATTCAACTTTAAATCAACTTTAAATCAACTCTGAAGCAAATACATGTCGATTTGCAGTCAACATGGACGGTGGAGTGTACGTCTATGATCATGAAAACATGTGTGTGGTAGATTGTTTTTTTCTACAGCGGGAATTTTTCATCTTTTTCATCAGTGATGACGAAAAGTCAGGTTATTGGCTCACTCTGTTCTTCTCTGGATGACTCCTTGCCTTTTTCTCTTATTTCTGCCTGCAAGTTACCATTTACGTCTGACTATATAGTACTTATTTTGAGATGTCCAGTTATCATTCACATCTGTAGGCCTATGTGTAGTATTTAAGTAATGTACAGTTGACATCGGTACATATACTGTAGTATTTACTATGTACACTGCTGCTGTTTGTTTGTTTTTCACCGCCTGGTATGTATTTGTACAGAAATATTCAGGATCTACCGGATGGTTGTCTTAGATACCGACATGTACTTGATGTTTGGTGATGACAAGCATTAAAAGACGCTCAGTACCACTGAGGCCTGAATCAATACCCCGGTAACGCTTCTTACGCCCTACAATTTTTCTTTCAGCTGTAGAATTACACGTGTTGTTTTGAAATGACACGTGTCTCCTGACTCCTATGCTCTTTGATTGAAAGGGTTTATTGACTACAACACCAAACCAAAAATGAAATTTGTATTTATTTCAGTTTTCATATAATGACAGTTATAACAGTTTTTGCTCAAAATTTCTCAAAATGATTGAACTATTTTGTGATGTTGTTACTTATTGCCTTGTGTTACATACATTTTTTCCCCCAAAAAATAAAGTCAATATTTCAAATTATGTACAAAAAAAATCTAAATACTATCTAGATCCTTAGCTTTTTGCCCCCTTCTTGTGTGTTGGGGGGAACCCGGGAAATTATGGGTGGCATCACTCTAGTATCGACACTTGGTATCCACCCGCCCATCCCGGAACAGGCAGCAATGACGTGCAGCTTCCCGGTGGCTCCGACCGGACGGCCACCCCCACCATCATCATAATCAAATAATATTACTCCTTCATTAATTATTTGTATTATTATTTGTCGCATTCGACTCACATTCTCGCTGGTTTGTGTTCATTTCTTACACCAGCGGAAACGATGGGCGGGGCTTATGACGTTGCCCGATATCGAGTGACGTCATGAATGCTAAAGCTAGCAACGCTTTCCCACGCGTATTTTTTTTTGGGTCCGCTGCAAGCCAACGTCAGAAGCGCTCCAGGAGTTGGCAACTTAATGGCGATAGCTGGTGAACTATTCGGGATGTTGGAAAGAAGGATTGCGTCGTACAAGGAGGAACTTTCTGGAACAAAGGAGGAGAAGGAGCGACAGCGAATGGAAGCTGTTAGCAAGACTGGACCTGGGCTACACATTGGTATGTTTACATGTTCACTGAATCTTTTTTTTTTTTGTAAAAAAACAAACAAACAAAAACAAAATACACTAAAACACGGAGCAGAATATGAAAGACTTATTTTTAAATCAGCACTGTGAACGTGTCATCCAAGATGGCGGCCCGTGTACACTGTTAGATTGTGTGATACACACACATTGGCTGTTGCAGGTTACTTTATAAACATTAGACGTAAACGATACCGTTCTTAATTGGCCAGCTTTACAATGTGCCTTTTCACAACATCAAGCTTGGACTATTTAGTTTTTAAGTGCATATTACATCAAACGTCAGATGATGGGGTGGGGGGGCATTTCCTGTACTTTCCATGTTGTCAAATACACTGCTTTCTGCTTCTCAAGACCGACATGTACGACGGAATATTAGGGCCACATTGAAAAACAACCGTAAATTTACGAGAAAAAAGTCGTAAAATTTACGAGAAATAAGGGCAGTAATTTGAGAGAATAAAGTCGTAAATCTACGGAAAAAGTTGTAATATTACCAGAACAAAGTCGTACATTTACAAGAAGAAAAGTCGTAAATTTGCGGAAATAAAGTTACAAATTTCATGACAAAAAAAGTCATATTACCAGACTAGTCATATGTTTTAGGGAAAAAAGTTGCAGTATTACCACAATAAAGTCACAAATTTGCAAAAATAAAGTCATAACTTTGAGAATAAAGTCACAATTTTAAAAGAAAAAAAGTCATAATACCAAAACAAAGTCACAAATTTAAGGGGAAAAAAAGTCTTGTTTACATTTACAAGAAAAAGTCACAAATTTGCCAGAATAAATTTCATGAGAATAAAGTCATATTACCACAATAGTCATCAATTAGCGAGAGTAAAGTCATAAATGTGCGTGAATGAAGTAATAACTTTCTGAGAACAAAGTCACAAATTTTCCGAGAAAATGTTGTAATGTTACAGAATGAAGTCGTACATTTCTGAGAGCAAAGTGTAAATTTGTGAAAAAAGTCATGCTACCGCCAGAATAAAGTAATAAATTTGCGACAATGAAGTTGCAAATATTACAAGAAAAAGTCATAAATTTATGAGAAAGTCATACATTTGCGAGAATAAAGCCATAATGTTACTTGAATAAAGTCGTAAATTTGTGACAATAAAGTCATACATTTACGAGAACAATAGTCGGACATTTCCAAAAACAAAGTCGTAAATTTACAAGAAAAAAAGTAATAAATCTACAAGAAAAAAGTTTGTAAATGTATGAGAAGTCGTACATTTACGACTATGACTTTATTTCTCGTAAATTTACAAGTTTATTCTCGTATTACTACTTTTACTCTTCTAAATGTATTACTTACTTTTTGCAGTATACAGTATAATAATGAGAATAGTCATAAATGTATGAGAATAAAGTAGTAAGATTAGGTGTGATGCTGTCATACGTGTCAGAGGGAAAATAGAGCCTCGCTCTTCAGGAAAGAAAGAGACTTTCCTCTTGCTTCAGGCAAGCTTTTATTTATAATGTGACAGCAAAACAGAGCAGTTGAGCATTTAGCATTTAGATTAGCATGGCTAGCCCTTCTCACTTCCGCCTTCCTTACACCGCCCCCTCCACATAAGTCCCTCCTTTTCATAGGTGTCTTGGGCATATGCATGTATGTCAGGCAAAATCAATCAAACCATACCACACCACACCACCTGGAGGTAAGGAGGACTGGAACAAATGAGGATTTGTTGATTTGTCCTAATCAACTATCATGACATGAGTACTACCACAGCACTACTACCAGGAGAACCAGAGTATAAAGCAGAGGGAGCCACCTGGTGTGGCCCAGCAAGGTGCACCGTATTCGGGCACATGCGCCGAGTAGATAAAATTATCGCGCACCCCTAGCATACTGTATGATATTTGACATGTCTGAGTTTGTGTCCTGCAGACGTCCAGCAGGGGGCGTGCTCCACTTTGAAGCAGGACGATCCCCAGCCCCACCACTTTAAAGAGGAAGAGGAGGAACTCTGGATCCCTCGGGAGAGAGGGCATCTTCTACGGTCGGAGGAGGCCGCTCTCGCCAGGTTGCTACTCACTGGTGTCTCCACGAAGACTGAAGACCATGAAGACAAACCACAAGCAGACAACCTCTTAGCGCCGCCATCAGATGGTGACGGCATCCAAGAAGCTTTAAGCAGCGATGCAGACTGTGAAGGTGATATGAGAACTCAGGCTGACAACAAACACTCTGAATGCTCTAAAAAGAAGACAGGTAAATAAAACGTTTTACATGAAAGATCACATGGGAACACACACACGTGCGCGCTAGAGAAAAAACGTTGGTTGTTCACTTTGTAGTCAAAGAGTTCCTCAAAAGTCATATGGTAAAACCAGATGACAACACACACGGAAAAACCTTTTAGTTGCTCAGCGTTTCTGATGTTGTTGATGGACCACCGCAGAGACGTGTCCTTCTGCTCTAACTAATCCTCCAGCAAGACTTGTGACCAAAATTAATTTACTGGAGCACTTTCGTAACCACAAGTGCCGCAAATGGAGAAAAAAGTTGTACTAGTACTAGAATAAAGTCATTAATTTACAAGAACAAAAGTCGTAAATGTCTGACAAAAAAGTTGTAAATTCAGCGTTTAGTGTGGCGGTTTGCATCTGAGTGTGAAGCTTCTGATGAGATGAGACTCAGCACCTCCAAAGCCGAGGTTCTCAGTCGGAAAAGAGTGGATTGCACCCTCAGCATTGGGAGTGACATCCTGGGTGTTGTTTACGAGTGAGGGAAGTTTGGAGCGTGAGGTCGATAGGCAGATCGGCTGCAGTAATGCGGTCGCCGTACTGGACTGTCGTGGTGATTTACCCCCCCCCCCGGGGCTCAGAGTAGAGCCGCTGCTCCTTCACATGGAGAGGAGCCAGTTGAGGTGGCTCAGGCATCTAGTCCGGATGGCTCACGCACGCCTCCCTGGCATGCCCAGCCAGGAGAAGGCCCCGGGGCAGACCTAACAAACGCCGGAGGGATTATGTCTCACAGCTGGCCTGGGAACGCCTTGGTGTCCTCCCGGTGGAACTGGAAGAGGTGGCTGGGGACTGGGAAGTCTGGGCTTCCCTCTTAAGACTGCCGTGACACCGGACCCAGATAAGCGGAAGAAAATGGATGGATGGATTTTGAAAGCACAGACATACCATGACAAGATCCCGAGACCCACGGTAGTGCCATTTATCCACAATCACCACCTCATGTTGCAGCACAATAATACACGGCCCCATGTTGAAAGCATTTGGACAATTCCAGGAAGCTGAAAACATCGCAAATCTTGCATGGCCAGCATATTCACCCAACATGTCCCTGCATGAGGCAAATGGTGGTCACACCAGATACTGACTGGTTATAATAGTTGCCATGTCTGAAAGACAGTGTGGTTGTGTTGTTTCTGTCCTGTAGGCGTCCAGCAGATGACAGGTCATCGAGAAGAACATCCCCCTCAGCTGCAGGAGCAGGAGGATCCCCAGGTCCCCAACGTTAAAGAGGAAGATGAGGAACTCTGGATCACTCAGGAGGGAGAGCGTCTTCTGGGGTTGGAGGAGGCCGATCTCACCAAGTTGCCGCTGACGGTCATCTCTGTGAAGACTGAAGACCACGAAGATGACCCACACGTGTCCTCACAGCTTCATCAGAACAGGTGGGCCGAGCCTCTTATCTGTGGACTACATCATGTTTGTGATGTGTGAGTACACATGAAAGTGTGTAGCAAGCTCCAGGAGAACATCCCAAGCATATTTGTGTTGTTTGCGTCCTGCAGATGTCCAGCAGGTGATCGGTCATCAAGAAGAACACCCCCCTCAGCCACAGGTGAGGAGCTCCACTTTGAAGCAAGAGGATCCCCAGCCCATCACATTAAAGAGGAACAGGATCCCCAGGCCCCCCACATGAAGGAAGAAGAGGGGGAGCTTCCAACCATTCAGGAGCGAAAGTGTCTTAGAGGGCCCGAGGAGGCTGATCTCACCGTGTTGCCACAGACTGGTGTCTCTGTGAAGACTGAAAAGCATGAAGACAAACCACCTGAGTCCTCACAGCTTCACCACAGTCCAAGTGAGGAGAACAGAGGGGCGGAGCCTCCAAGCAGCAGCAGCAGCTCAGCACCACAACACATGACAACAGAAGCTGATGGAGACCACTGTGGAGGATCACAAGCAGACAAGCTCTTAGCTCCGCTATCAGATAGCGACGACGCAACATCGCAATATCCAGAGGATGAAGACATGGACAACACCCAAGAAGCTGTAAGCAGCGATACAGACTGTGAAGGCGATATGAGGACTCACTCTGACAACACGTGTTCTGAAAAGAAGACAGGTAAAGAACATTTGTCCTGCTCGTTTTGTGGTAAAATATTCTCACGAAAGGTAATCATGTTATCACACATGAGAACACACACAGGAGAAAAACCTTTTAGTTGCTCCGTTTGTGGCCAAAGATTCTCTCAAAAGTCAAACATGCTGAAACACACGAGAATACACACAGGAGAAAAACCCTTCGGTTGCTCGGTTTGCGGTAAAAGATTCTTTCAAAAGGTGGAAATTGTTTTGCACATGAGAACACACACCGGGGAAAAACCTTTCAGTTGTTCAGTTTGTGGCGAGCGATACTCCCGCAAGTCAAACATTGTGTCACACATGCGAACGCACACGGGCGAAAAACCTTTCAGTTGCTCAGTCTGCGCGAAAAGCTTTTCTCAGAAGCGCTACTTGACGCAACACGCGTGGACGCACACTGGCAAGAAACCCTATGAGTGCTCGGTTTGCAGCGACAGGTTTGCCAAGAGGTTCACCTTGATGCGACACATGACCACGCACACGGGAGACAAGCCGTTTAGCTGTTCGGTGTGCGATGAACGATTCTCTCGAAAGTCAAACATGGAAGCGCACATGAGGACGCACACGGGAGAGAAACCCTTTAGTTGTTCGGTCTGCAGCAAAAGATTCGCTCAAAAGTCAAACATGGAGGCGCACGTGAGATCGCACACGGGAGAAAAGCCTTTTCGATGCTCGGTGTGCAGTCAAAGTTACTCTTATAAGAAAACTTTAACCGCACACATGTGGACACACTGAGGATAAGCGTTTTTGGAATGTCACACGTGAGGAGATGATACCACATTCCTTTATGAGATTTGGCATAATCCAATCCATTATTATTGTAATTGTTACTATGACTGATATTGTTGCTATCAATACACTAATGAAAATGTCCAATGTTGCATATTTCTGCAATAACACTGAAGTAAGCGGTTTAATCCTGAGTATAGGCTTGTAATTCATTGTTATCTTGCATTACTAATCTTACAATTTTTATGATGACGGCTGGACTGTCACTCCCACATCTGCTGCCATTGGATTGATTGTTTACATTGTCGTACACATTCTTTGCAGTAGAGACAATTTCGATGGTGTTGCACGCGCTACAGAAAGATTATAAAGTGAATGTTCCACACGTAGGACGGCTGAATTCACTCTTTGAGTCCCTGTAACTTATGGTCGTTGGATTTTGCTCTCATTAATGGGAATTAAAAAACAAAAACGAGTGTTTTATGAGAGTATAAGTTTGAAATGCAAGCAATAAAACTGACATAAAAAGCGTTTTTCTTAGGAATAACCGCATCTAAATAAACGGTCTGATTTGTATTGTATATTTAATGTTACAAAAAAATTAAATCAACAGAAACAAAAATAGGCCAAAAACAGCTTTTTTTCCCCCCCATATTCGGACACAGGAAGTTGCTATTCGAACACAAGACCGCAGATACAGTAATGCAGGGGGTGTCCAAAGTGCAGCCCAGGGAGCCATTTGTTGTTTATTGGCCCCTGGCACATACATTTTTTTTTTATTAAATTAAAAAAAAACAGCAAAGTCTCGTCAATGGACAACTTTACCGCAACCGGGAAGTAACACCGTGGCTGTATTGATATGGTAACTAATGATCTATCTCAACCAGGTAACTTTTCGTTCTATCTCGCAGCGCGCACACTTGTAGCATTTGCATGTTACTGTCTGCTTCCACTTTACCCCCCCCCGTTTTTTCTCTCTCTATCCCACTGTATGTATGCACAGCCTTTCTTCTTCTTTTGTCCTTTTTTTTCTTCTTCTCTTTCTTCCTCTTCTATTCCCCCTCTGTCTCACGTTTTCTCCCCCCCTCATATTGTCACATATCCTCTTGTCTGCCAGCTGTCTTCAATCAGCATCTCCTCACAGTGACATCATACACCCTCAAAGTCCAAACCCAACCAAATTCAAGCTATTCACACAAATACACACACGTGCACGCATTCTCCTACACATACACGTCATATTCTACTATTGATATGGATATCACAACTACTCACAAGCACGCTCATCTCACTTATGCATAAACCCACATCACGTACTCACTTTAGTTGGCTTAGTTCATTCAGGATTACTATGTTACACTTTGCCTATGTACAAATTAAGCATACATTTAAATGTACTGTATATATTCCCATGATTTTTACTTCCAGGTACACATACTTCACATTTGATCTTGTTTACACACACACATCACCAAAAGCTAGTCTAGGATGAACTCACTGCAGTTTGTCACTTGGAATGTCAGGGGAGTTGGGTCGATAGAAAAAAGACAAAAAATTTGTAATCATTTGAAGAACACCCAAGCAGACATTGTCTTATTACAAGAGACTCACATGTCCAAGTCAGCTGCCATACACTTCACTCACCACAGTTCCCACACACATATTTAGCAAGTTACAACTCCAAACAGAGAGGGGTAGCTATTTTAATTAACAGGAGGGTGAATTTTACACTCCACAACACTATTACAGACACAGAAGGGAGATATATAATCATGAACATATCTGTTGATAATGTACATTTCTGCATTGCCAACATTTATGGTCCTAATTTTGACGTCCCCTCCTTCTTTCATGCCTTCTTTTCTTCTCTCTCTGCACATTTGGATACAAGTATGATCTTGGGAGGGGACCTCAACTTAGTATTTAACCCAGAAGTGGACAGGTCTAGCCCAGCTGGGA
This sequence comes from Dunckerocampus dactyliophorus, assembly GCF_027744805.1. Taxonomy (NCBI): domain Eukaryota; kingdom Metazoa; phylum Chordata; class Actinopteri; order Syngnathiformes; family Syngnathidae; genus Dunckerocampus; species Dunckerocampus dactyliophorus. The sequence continues at coordinate 33,130,080 of NC_072822.1, forward strand.
GACATCGTGAGTCTCAATCAACATCGATACTGAAGAAATACATGAATGATTTTGGTCTTTGTGATGCTTGGCGCTCTTATCACCCTACTCACAGGGAATATACTTATTTCTCACCAGTGCACCACACCTACTCTCGTATTGACTACTTTTTGACAAGCAACTCAATCATATCTGACATTTCAAACATTCACATACACCCTATCACCATTAGTGACCACGCCCCAGTCTCTCTTTTTCTCACTAACCAAACTATGAGCACTCCTACTAGATGCTGGAGATTAAATACATCATTACTAAAAGACTCAGACTTCCTAAAATACTTTGAAAGAGAGTGGACAATGTTTTTAGACTTCAATGACCGACCCGGTGTCTCGGCTAGTATTCTGTGGGAGGCAGCAAAAGCAGTAATGCGCGGAAAAACCATTTCATATTCATCATATAAGAAAAAGAAAGAGAGATTACTAGAATCGGAGTTGGAGAAAAAAATCCAAATCCTCGAAGCAGCTCATGCTGACTCACAAGATGAGCATATCCTAAGTAACCTAAGGAAACTGAAACTAGACTTAAACAAAATTACTGACAAGAAAATTCAGTTCCAACTGCAGAGGCTACGTTTGGAAAAGTTTGAGCATGGCAATAAACACGGAAAATACTTAGCTAACCGACTAAAAGTCATAAAGAAAAAAGCTCTATCTCCTCCATTAGAAACTCAGGAGGTCACATCACTCACCTCCCGGAAGAAATTAATTCCGTCTTTAGGAGCTTTTATAAAAATCTATATACACCTCAGATTAAACCATCTCTCCCAGATATCAAAACATTTCTCAACACCACAGAATTACCAAAATTAAATGACGAACAGGTGACAAACTTAGATGTACCCATTTCATTAATAGAACTCCATAACGCTCTACACCGGTTGCCGAATAACAAAGCACCAGGACCTGACGGTTTCCCTGCCGAGTTTTATAAAACATTCTGGTCATTACTAGCCCCAATATTTCTTAGACTGGTTTTGGAAATCAAAGACAGTTCATGCTTGCCTCCAAACATCAGCTACAATCAGCCTCCTGCTGAAACCGGATAAGGACCCAACACTACCTTCCAGTTATCGTCCAATTTCACTGATTAATGCGGATCTTAAAATAATATGCAAAGCGTTAGCTATAAGGCTGGAAAAAGTTACCCCTCATATAATACACCCTGATCAATCAGGATTTATTAAGGGGAGAAACTCAACTAGCAACGTACGCTGTCTAATCAATCTGATTGATTACTCTATCATCCATAATTTAGAAACCACAATTGTCTCATTAGATGCTGAAAAAGCATTTGACAGAGAAAAGTGGAAATTTCTCTTTGCAACACTACAAAAATTTGGCTTTGGAGATTCATTTAGAACCTGGATTAAAATACTATATAACACCCCGAAGGCCTCTGTTCGGACCAACAATCACATCTCTCCAGAATTTACTTTACAAAGAGGTACTAGGCAAGGGTGTTGTCAGGTTTAAGAAACCTAAAACATTCTAAACACAATAAGAAAGAAGAAAGAAGACAACAAGATTGCTTTTACTCGCGAGGAGAACAGACAGAGATGTAATCTATTTCATATCATGTTGCAGAATGCCTAGCAGTATGTTTTTTTATATATAGTTTGATAAATTAGCAACTCTGAGCTAGTTCAAAAAACAATGGGTCAAAAATGACACTTTGGGTGTATGGGGTAAAAAATGTCAGCCACATTGGTTCTGGTGACTTTGTCACAGAGAATGGTGACAGTCTTGTATTTGCCTAAAGACTTGAAATTAGTTCATTTGTGTAATATATTTTACTAAGTTAAAAAGGTACAGGGACTAATAAATACCTATATCTTTTCAGGGAGTATGGCCTGTATGGAGTATGCTCTTTAGGACAGGGAACGCAACGTAGAAAGTACACTGTAAGACAACTATGGGAACTACTTGAAGCTGATGATAGTGACTTTGGCGCAGAATTGGACAGCGATAGTGATTCTGATGAATCGTTTCAACCGCATGAAAGTGAGGGTGGTGAATCTTCTGCCCAAGACAGTGACTCGCCCAATGACTCGTCCAGTGATGAAGATTTGCACTTTACAGAGAGTGCAAGCCCACAGTTAGACCCTAATTGTGCCACAAACACTTACAGGTGGCGAAAGAAAGTCTTTGAGTTACCTGACGTGAGTTTTCAAGGACAACAAGTTGAGTCATACCAGGATGCCACAACAGACACACCACTGGTTTACTTTCGCCGCTTTGTTTCCCTTGGTATGTTGGAAAATATTGTAGAACATACCGATCAGCACAGTGTTCAAAAACACGGGAAATGTGTAAACACTTCAGTAAAGGAGATAGAACAAGTTCTTGGAATGTACCTCAGGATGGGATTAGTTCAAATGTCTGGAGTACGTCAGTACTGGGAAAGTGAAGTTCGTTATGGGCCTGTGGCAGACATAATGAGTCGCAACCGATTCAACCAGCTACTCTCTGTCATCCACTTTGTAGACGAAGAAGTAAAAATGGATCGACTTTGGAAACTGAGACCATTTTTGGATTCTTTTCGGAGACAATGTCTGACAATTGCTCCTCGACAAAAACAATCCATTGATGAGATGATGGTGCCGGTCAAAGGTAAATTTGGTGGCATAAGGCAATATATCAAAGGAAAGCCACATCCCTGGGGATTCAAAGTGTGGGCGCGCTGTTGTGTCACTGGCCTCCTGCACGACTTTGACATATATCAAGGAAAAGGTGGTGGCAATGGACAAAAAGGGCCAAAAAAGAGTCAGTTGGGAGTTGGTGGAGACATTGTAGTGAAGTTATGCGAATCGCTTGCAGAGAAAGTAAATTTCCTGATTTCTGCTGACAGTTTCTTCACTTCCATGTCCCTCATTGAGAAATTATTGGCAAAGGGAATCTACTACACAGGAACTGTGAGGAAAAACCGTATGTCCAAGAGCAACCTGATGCCTGACAAAGACCTGTACAAGAGGGGCCGTGGATCCTACGATTATCAATTGGAGTCCAACACCAACACAGTTTGTTTGAAATGGCAAGACACCAAAGCAGTCAGTTTGATGTCAACATATGCTGGACCAGAACCTTTGAGAAAAGCTAGGCGCTGGGACAAGTCCAAAAAAGAATACACCTACATAGATCAACCGAACATCATCAAAGAGTACAACGCTTCCATGGGAGGTGTTGACATGCTGGATGCGCATCTTGCACGCTGTAAATTTCCCATCAGGACCCGTCGCTGGTTTATGATACTTTTCTGGCACTTCATGTCTGTTGCGGTGATCAATGCATGGCTCCTTTACCAGCGTGATTGTGAGGCACAGGGAATCACTGGATCTAAAGTTCTCAAGCTTCGCAAGTTTCAGGGTTTGGTTGCTCAAGGTTTGGTTGAAGTTGGAACAGCAAGAAAGCGGGGTAGGCCATCAACTCCTAGCTCCTCCTCCCTCTCATCCCCGCCACCACCAAGATTTGTTCGAATTTATCAGAGTGAAGATGTCCGTTTTGACCAAATCGGCCATTGGCCTGTCAAGGAGGAAAATCGCCGTCGATGTGCTGTGTGCAAGGACCTCAAGACTGAAATGCACTGTGAAAAATGCGCAGTACCTCTCTGCATTAACAAAAAAAAGAAATTGTTTCAAAGACTATCACAATGTCTAGTGTGAGTTCTGACAGATTTTTGGATAAGAAAGACCAATGGTGATTTTTTCCAGCAGTGATTTTGTCCCTGTGTTTTTGTTTCCATTGGCCAAAGTGTGTTTGTACATTCAAAATCCAGTTCTAAAATGCAACAAATAAAACAAAAAAATTATATTGTTCAATGTAGCTGTGTATTTGATTGATTATTTTCTTAAATTCAAAATAGTTTACTGACAGTTTTTGTTATTCAGATTTTTCGAAATGATACCCCTAAATCCCAAAGGGTCAAATTTCGCCCTAATTCTAAATTAGGGAATAAAGGGTTAAAATTGAAAAAAACATATATTTTGGCGTTCAGTGAATTTATAGCAGTCATTTAATGTATAATTCATAATTTTCCAAAGAAGAAAAGGGTTCTTGGGTTCTCCAGGGCTGAATTGTCCATAGGTATGAATGTGAGTGTGAATGCTTGTTTGTCTATATGTGCCCTGCCATTGGCTGGCCACCAGTCCAGGGTGTACCCCGCCTGTCGCCCGAAGTCAGCTGGGATAGGCTCCAGCATACCCCCACGACCCTAATGAGGAGAAGATGAAAATGGATGGATAAATGAATGTATGTAAATCTTAGCGTAACTGGATTTGTTTGCTTTACAAAATATCAAAGTTACAGCCTTTCGTTTTTCACTATGTGGCCCTCGCTGGAAAACGTTTGGACACCCGTGCAGTAATGGATGAGTTTGTTGTTTTCAGGAGCAGCGGGAGATGTCAGGCCTTGTTGTGCCGCATCTGGAATCATTTCTGCGCATGGGGCTTGAAAGACATTTTAGCCTCCGCAGCCACAGAGTTGGACTGTGCTGGCGTGCTTTTATTTTGAAGACTGGACGAGTTGGTTTGTAAAAGACTCACTGCAAGGTCAAGCATGCTATCCCAAATAAGAGCACACACAGGAAAAACCTTTCAGTTGCTCAGTTTGTGGCGATACGTTCACGTCAAAGGCACATTTCCTCCGCTTTGGTGTTAGAAAGAAAAAAAACACCACCGCGCTCGGCGTGGGAGCCGCAACGAGGGGGGGGGGGGGGGGGCTAAAGAGCCGCATGCGGCTGCCGACCACTGACTGACATTGCCTCAACTTTTATTGACAACATCATAACAACTATTTATAAAGCCTTCCTTCATCAGCTCTTTATCCCGAGCAGTCTTCCATACCGCCGTAAGATGGCAGCAGTGTGATGCCATGACGCTCGGCTGCCGTAAAAACGTCAGTTGAGAAAGAAAAAAGCCGGAAGTTGGCAACGTTTAAAGACAGATGCCGTTCCATCGAGTAAACAAACATTGACAACGTTGAAAGAGCTAGGAACTCTGCACCAAGGCAAACCGCCTGAAACTCTACTCAGCCCGCACTCTCACCCACCCGCCTATATAAAATAGGACCAGGGTAAATCTGTGTGGCCATAACATCCTCATCAAGCTACTATATTAAATAATACAAGTCGTATCATAAATATCAGTGTAAATTCAATATTGTACAATACATTAATGAAAAAAGGCAAATTCCCTGATAATAAATAATTGAGGTATCCAGTTATACATTATAATAATCAAAAGTATCAAAAGTAACTTTCAATAAATAACAGTGTATGCACAGCACTAGTCAAACCTCAAAATGCATTTAAGTGCATTCATTCGATTGGCACCAACTATTGTTTTACAAGGCCTCAAAATAATTAATAGTAATACATACATTTAAACATAGCACACAACACAACGTAAATAATTACTGAACATTGAGTTTCATTCCATAGAACATAGTCAGAGACAACAGGCTTAATATTAAAGTCCAACCGCTCCACGCCAAATAATTGGACACGGCTAGGCTAAGCTAAGCCTGTCAAATGAATGGGCCGCTACGCTACTTTTAGCAATAGGCTACAAACACTCACCAATTCCGTAGTTCTATCAAAAACCACCTGGTCCCTTTAATTCGGCCTGGCACCGGTGGATGGCCCCTGCATTCTGACAACGCATGCAATTAATTTTAGGACGGTACATTGCAAAATAAGCGAACGACTGACTTACACATGGCTGCAGCAACTCTTTCCCCAAGCGTGTCCCTCGCAGCTACCGGCTTCTAATCCTTGCCGGATAATATACTATACTGATTGGTCGTGCGACGTCACGTGACCGCGTGAAGTACAACGGAGTGACGTCTACACAATGGTAAATTATATGACAAATAATAAAAACAGTAGTAGTAATAATTATAATACATATGTAATAGTTTTTCCATTCGGGTTACTCTTGCCATTTTTCATTGTAATGGCGTTATTGCCGTTGGCATACAGAGACATAATGGTTGAATAAACAAATCAAGCACAAGTACTAAAGTTTGTTACGTGTGCCAGTGCATCAAATGTGTAAAAAAAAAAACATCCAACAACCTACTAGCTAGATGCCACAGTCCCATTTAATTTCCTCCCAAACACCAGCACCCTCTAGTGACCAAAGCAAGTAGTGAACATAAAAGACACAGACACATACACACACATTTGGCTCTAACCATTACTGTCCTCTTCAACTTGCATGTCACTAAATTCCATCAAAATAGAACACATATACGTTCCCATGGAATGGTCAGAGCACACCTTTTGTGCATGCGCCAATCTCCCTACTATAACTGTGCCATATACTGGCACAAAAGTCTCTTATCCGTGGACTACATCATGTTTGTGATGTGTGAGTACACGTGAAAGTGTGTAGCGAGCTCCAGGAGAACATCCCAAGGATATTTGTGTTGTTTGCGTCCTGCAGACGTCCAGCAGGTGATCGGTCATCAAGAACACCCCCCTCAGCCACAGGTGAGGAGCTCCACAGAGGATCCCCAGCCCATCACATTAAAGAGGAACAGGATCCCCAGGCTCCCCACATGAAGGAAGAAGAGGGGGAGCTTCCAACCATTCAGGAGCGAAAGTGTCTTCGAGGGCCTGAGGAGGCTGATCTCACCGTGTTGCCACTGACTGGTGTCTCTGTGAAGACTGAAGACCATGAAGACAAAGTCCTCACAGCTTCACCACAGTCCAAGTGCAGAGAACAGAGGGGCGGAGCCTCCAAGCAGCAGCAGCTCAGCACCACAACACATGACAACAGAAGCTGATGGAGACCACTGTGGAGGATCACAATCAGACATGCTCTTGGCTCCACTGTCACATAGTGAGCACACAACGTCACACTCTCCTGAGGAAGAAGACCGGGACCACACCCAAGAAGCTTTGAGCAGCGATACAGACTGTGATGGTGATATGAGGACTCACACTGACAACAAACACTCTGAATGCTCTAAAAAGAAGACAGGTAAAAACGTTCCACCTGCTCAGTTTGTCCTGAGAGATTTTCTCTGATATGCAATTTGACTCAACACATGAGAACGCACACTGGAGAAAAACCTTTTAGTTGTTCAGTTTGTGACAATAAATGTACTCAAAGCTCCACTTTGATGCGACACATGGCAACTCACGCAGAAGAAAAACCTTTTAGTTGTTCAGTTTGTGGTAAAAGATTCTCACACATGGAATCACACATGACGACTCACACTGGAGAAAAACTGTGCAGTTGTTCAGTTTGTGATGATAAATTTGCTCAAAAAGCCCACTTTGACACGGCACAGGAGGACACACACAGGAGGAAAACCTTTTAGGGGGGCTAAGGTAGGGAAGAGCACATCTGACCAGTAGTGTCTCGGACTTGCTCCTGCTCCTGTGTAGAAGACCAGTCGCTGTGTATCATTTTTCCTGGTAAATTCAACTGTTCAAATTGAGCTGTTGTTTGCGAGACTTTATTTGGAAGCATTTAAGATAACCAACCAAACGCGACAAAATCTTACAGTTCGTCCCTCCAGCCGGAACTTGTGCTTCCTGCTCGATCTGCCTGCGACACTCGATACTTCCAGCAATTCAAGTGGTGCAAATAACAAGGTAAGCAGAAAGCCTTTATTTTAAAAAGAACTCATTTCTTCCTGTCCCCTTGTGGGGAAGATTGCTGGAATTGACAAGAAAATAGAGCCAAAACGTTCTTAACAAATTTTGCAATCATCCATCCATCCATTTTCTTCCGCTTGTTGCGGGGGCAGTAGTCTCTGTAGGGAAGTCCAGACTTCCCGCTCCACTGCCACCTCTTCCAGTTCCAGCGGGAGGACACCAAGGCATTCCCAGGCGGCCAGCTGTGAGACATAATCCCTCCAGGGTGTCCTAGGTCTGCCCCGGGGCTTTCTCATAGGCATGCCCGGAACACCTCACCGGGGAGGCGTTCGGGAGGCATCCGGACTAGATGCTCGAGCCACCTCAACTGGCTCCTCTCCATGTGAAGGAGCAAATGAGGCTGACCCTGGTGGGGAAGCGTGCATTTATCAGACCTAAAACCCATGCGGGGCACCTCCATCCTCAGAGTGGAGCACACCGGCCACTTTGGTGACTCTAGATAACCAGGTGCCTATCGCTGGCCCCCCGTGGCGGTGACGTCTCTTTGGAATGTCTGGCCTATCAATTTCTCTTGGAGATCAATAAAGTATCTATCCATCATTTGTTGGGTGGGCCCCTTTAATATTTCCAACTCATTCTTAGCCTTTATGCTGATGATGTATTACTCTTCCTAGAAAATTCACCTTCCTCACTTCACAAATCAATCTCACTCATCAACAATTTTAGCACCTTCTCAGACTACTCCGTTAACTGGTCCAAATCCACAGAATTGTCCATTCATTTTGGCTCCCAGAGCACCCCCTCTATACCACTGTGTTCAGGGAACATAAAGTATCTGGGTATCAACATTTCTTCCAACCTATCAGACCTGATCTGCTTGAGTTATACTCCACTATTGAAATCAATTGAGGATGATCTTGAGCGTTGGGGAACCTTGCCCATCTCACTTATGGGCAAAGTGTCACTGTGAAATTGATGACCTTACCAAGGGTTCATTATCTGTTTTCCATGATCCCCACCAAACATATTAATACATTTATTTGGAATAACAAGCCAGCACGAATAGGTCTCAGAACGTTGCATAAATCCAAGGAATGTGGGGGCTAAGAACTCCCAAATTTCTCCAACTACTTCCCTGCAAACAGGCTATATGCTTGTGAATATTCTCATTCACCCAGGTCATTGAATTCTGAGGGCATTCAATCAGTTGCAACTGGACTACCTTGTTTGCAGATAGTTCCATGACCATCATTACATCTGAATGGGATGCTAACGAAGGGGATACCACCCAAACGACCATTGTTGGCTGGCAGAGGCCCCTCTCCATTGTACCTTAACGATTGTCATTTCACACCACTAAAGAGCAACCATTCCTGTCTGGACCTCCCTCCTCTTTTACAGAATAAATAGATTGGATCTTGCACCAGGCTCTCAGACTAGAGCTGTCCTAACTAGTCTGACTGGTGTGTCCCACCTAATCTTTGAGCATGAACTGATGAAGCCTGCTCGGATGAGAGGCCCAACGTCTTCTAAGACAACCTGAACAGTCCAGTTCGATTGAATGCCCTGAGAGAACAGGCTATAGTATATCTTAAAATGGATCAAAATGGATCAGACATAACACATTGGATTTGTTATAGCTAGACATCGAACAATCCCCTTTCTAACTTGCCCTTCAATAGCCAAATCCTCCAGAAAAAGAATTGCTTTAAAAGTATAAATATAAGCACCATTCTGACAGCTTGGTGGGAAATAACCAGATCCTCGCTCACTCCTTGGCAATACACACCCATCTGGAATATTCCTGACATCTTGTTTAAAAAGAAACCATTGGACTGACATGGAACGAAAAGGGAATAAGTTGCATGAAAAATATCATAAAAGGAACAACTTTATCCCATTTAATGACCTTATGTATGCACAGTATGGAATAAATCGTTAAATAAATTTCTGGAATACATACAAATCAAATTTATAATTAGGGTAAGATTCAGTAATATATCATGGGAAAGCAATCCCACCATTGACCAAATTTTATCATCACGTGGGATCGTCTGGTGCTGGGTGTGGGGGACCCACAGTCTCCTGTGCCCAGCTCCCTACGAATGGAAACTAGCACTGTGCAAAATCCGCCGTTTTTACGGTGGTGCATTGTATGTTCAGTAACATGCATTGTCCCTTCCAAATAAATAAACAAACAATGAAAGATGATCAACAGAACAGATAGAATCTGAGTCACCGTCAAGCCTTGAGCATGGTCGCCAAGATACCGCTTCGACCGCGTGTCTGTCTCCTGTGGGTCGCCTCCATCTCCCGATGAACTTTTTTGTCACATGACATTTTCATTGTCAGATCAGACTCCTCCGAATCGAATCATCGAGTAGTCAACTATTCTAAGACACCCCTATTAATATTGAATCCTACTTTGTGGAAATTCACTTATCACCGTCGGCCATCCGCCATAAACGAGGGATGACTGGAATTTAAATCTTTCATTTTAATCCCACAAACTTGTATTTTGAAAGTTAGGCTATTACTCTTTCCAAGCGTAGGCTATGTGGCATATTGTTCAGTTTGTTTGTTTTGTTGTTTACATTGTTGTTGTACACATTCTTTGCAGTGAAGACAGTTTTGGTGCTGACCTTGCTCCGCAGTCTAAGCTTTTCGGCTTTGTGACCATGAAAACATTTGAGTTCGTTCATCCCAAGAAGAGATCAGTCGGACACTCTTCTGTATTTTTTTCTTTAGTGAAGGAATTATCTGGAGGATGCCACAAAGCACAGCGCTGGACTTCAGTCAATCGAGGAAGAAGCCTTGAACTAGGAAATTTTGTTATTTTTTTGTCTATTCTGTTATTCTGTTCTGGAATCCCTCTCATGCAGGGGCGGTACACTTTCCCAATATAGATCGGTGGTGTGTGGCTATGTGTCTGCATCTAATTGGCTCCACCTTGTGTCTATCAAGGGTATGTGCAAGCTGTAGCAGGCTGGATAAGGTTGCCAAGCAACCTCTCTGTGCAAAATCCAAGTAACAGTGCACCCATTCTTTCATTTTGTCAACTCTTAACAACCAGGCGGATGATTGTCAACCAGGTAACAACAAAACTTGCTCCGCCCCTCTGTTCTCCTCACTTGACCTGTGATGAAGCTGTGAGTACTTTGGTGGTTTGTCTTCATGGTCTTCAGTCTTCACAGAGACACCAATCGGTGGCAACTTGGTGAGATCGGCCTCCTCTGACCCAAAAAAACACGCTCCTTCCTAAGTGATCCAAAGTTTCTCCTCTTCCTCTTTAGCGTGGGAGGGCTGGGGATCCTCCTGCTTCAAAGTGGCGTTTCTTTCCTACGGCAGAGGGAGACATTCCTCTTGACGACCAAAAGAGTATGAAATATCCAACTCACCGCAGAGAGGTTAATTCTTAATGGACATATTCAGATTTCAAAAGGAATCAAGGAATCTTAGAATAATATTATGGGCTTTCATGCCAGGGCTAGATAATCAGAGATCGCTGCTCACTGCTCTTTTATTTTGCAGTGTGCATCGAGCTGCCAGTGTCACATTCTGGCAGTCAAAAAACATTTTGGTGTGTGTTATATCATAATGATCACAACACAACATCAGTGAAAGTTATTATGTTATTGCTGTGAATATGTCACTTTATTGGCTTTGCTGTGAGTTCATGGCATGATGGATTTGAATCTGGTTCCTGGAACGTGTTCTGGTCGTGATGACACTGGGGGTGTCAAAATTACCACGTCATTTCACTCCTGTTTCATAGTTGTTTATTTATCAAGGACAGCAATATGACAAAAAATTTAATAACATAGCAATACATATTTGATATTGATTGCATTAGTTATTTATGGTATGGATGTCAGAAAGACAATACAAAGTTTTTGTGGTTCCAAGAATGGTTCTGCCAACTGCTCATTCAATTTCACACATCATCATCTATCTTATTTTTATCTGAGGCTGACCCCAACCCTTCTTGACAAGCTTTTTTTCCTCTGTGTCGTCTCATGTGATACACCATGCTGTCCTTACGAGTGAATTCTTGACCACACACGGAACAACTGAAAGGTTTTTCTCCAGTGTGAGTTGTCATGTGTGACTCCATGTGTGAGTTTCGAGAGAATCGTTTGTCACAAACAGAACAGCTAAAAGGTTTTTCTCCAGTGTGCGTTCTCATATGTCTTGTCAAAGAGGACCTGAAAGAAAATTTCATGCCACAAATGGAACAGCTGTAAGGTTTTTCTCCACTGTGCGTTTTCATGTGTTTTGTCAAATAGGACCTTAAAGAAAATTTATCACCACAAACTGAACAACTGTAAGGTTTTTCTCCAGTGTGAGTTGTCATGTGTGATTCCATGTGTGACTTTCGAGAGAACTCATTGTTACAAACAGAACAGGTAAAAGGTTTTTTGTGAATTCTCATGTGTCTTGCCAAATAGGCCCTTAAGGAAAATTTATCCCCACAAACTGAACAAATGTAAGGTTTTTCTCTAGAGTGAGTTGCCATGTGTGATTCCATGTGTGACTTTCGAGAGAATCGTTTGTCACAAACTGAACAGCTAAAAGGTTTTTCTCCAGTGTGAGTTCTCATGTGTGACTCCATGTGTGACCTTTGAGAGAATCCTTTGTCGCAAACCAAACAACCGTCAGGTTTTTCTCTAGTGTGCGTTGTCATGTGTGATTCCATGTGTGACTTTTGAGAGAATTGTTTGTCACAAACTGAACAACAAAAAGGTTTTTCTCCCGTGGGTGTCAGTATTTGTTGAGTCAAATTGCATTTTAGAGAAAATCTTTCTGAACAGGCCAGACGTTTTTTACCTGTCTTCTTTTTAGAGCATTCAGAGTGTTTGTTGTCAGTCTGAGTCCTCATATCACCTTCACAGTCTGTATCGCTGCTCAAAGCTTCTTGGGTGTGGTCCCAGTCTTCATCCTCAGGAGAGTGTGACGTTGTGTCGTCACTATCTGATAGTGGAGCTAAGAGCTTGTCTGCTTGTGATCCTCCACAGTGGTCTCCATCAGCTTCTGTTGTCATGTGTTGTGGTGAGCTGCTGCTGCTTGGAGGCTCCGCCTCTCTGTTCTCCTCACTTGGAGTGTGATGAAGCTGTGAGGACTCAGGTGGTTTGTTTTCATGATCTTCAGTCTTCACAGAGACACCAGTTGGTGGCAACTTGGTGAAATCAGCCTCCTCCGGCCCTAGAAGACACTCTCTCTCCTGAGTAGTGGAAAGCTCCTCCTCTTCTTCTTTAACTTGGGGGAATTGGGGATCTTCTTCTTCTATACCATGGGGGGGCTGAGGGTCCTCCTGCTTCAAAGTGGAGCTCCTCAATTTTGGATGAGAGGGACGTTCGTCTGGATGACCAATCGGCTGCTGGACGTCTGCAGGACACAAAAAACACAAACATCGTTGAGATGTTCTCCTGGAGCTTGTTAGATGTAGTTACATATAGGCCTCTCTTGGCACATGTTAGATAGTGTGACCAGAGCAGACTGTCTACTTGGCTCTACTTATCTCTTGCTTCTGGCCTTCAGCGTATCCCTTATCACAACCTTGGGCACACTCAGAAGCGACCAGCGCCAACCAGCTAAGACCTCTGTGTCGCACATAAAGACATGCAGGATGGACTCCTCCTCCTGTGCAAAGGGGGGCTGAGGTAGGTAAAAGGACATCTGACCTGAAGTGCCTCAGATTTGCTCCTGCACTCATGTAGAAGTCAAGTCCCCACAGCTGTGTATCATTCTTCCTAGTACATTAAACTGTCAAAATTGATCTTTCGTTTCCGAGACTTACAGTATTTGGAAGCATTAAAGATAACCAACCCATCCATCCATCTTCTTCGGCCAGACTTCCCTCTCCCCCGCTACTTCGTCCAGCTCCTCCCGACGGATCACGAGGCGTTCCCAGGCCAGTTGAGACATAGTCTCTCCAACGTGTCCTGAACACCTCCCCAAGGAAGCGTCCGGGAGGCATCCTGACCAGATGCCCAAGCCACCTCATCTGGCTCCTCTCAATGCGGAGGAGCAGCGCTTCTACTGCAAGTTTCTCCCAGATGACAGTGCTTCTCACCTTATCTCTAAAGGGAGAGCCCAGCCATCCTACGGCGAAAACTCATTTCGGCCGCTTTTACATTGTACTCGCCATCTTGTCCTTTCGGTCACTACCCAAAGCTCATGACCATAGGTGAGGGTAGGAACGCAGATCAACCGGTAACTTGAGAGCTCTGCCTTTTTCGGCTCAGCTCCCTCTTTATCACAACGGACCGATGCAGCGTACGCATCACTGCTCGATGAAGCCAGCAGCACCACATCATCTGCAAAAAGCAGAGACCCAATCCCGCAGCCATCAAAACGGAATCCCTCAACGCCCTGGCTGCACCTTGAAATTCTGCCCCAAAAAGTAATGAACAGAATCAGTGACAAAGGGCAGCCTTGGCGGAGTAAAACCCTCACTGGAAACTGTCTTTGAAGCATTCCTTCCATCGATCCCCACCATACACGGTGTTGACTGTGCACTGCTTCTCCTCCTGCTGCTGTTTTTTTTTCTTTACATCTCTATATTCTTTTTTAGAAATTGAAATAGCTCCAAGAAATCTGACACGGTGAGTGTAGCGTACCGATTAGCATCCTGTCCGCTCATTGGTCGATCAATGAAACTCTCGCTGATTGGTCCTCGTCTGGGTGACAGTGATCAAAAGGTGAACACTTTTCAACTTTCTGGGATCGCGCCGCAAGCCAGCGTGTGCACAAACACGCACATACACAAATTTTGAGTGTCGCTTGACTGGACGGTGACACGCGATAATTGCCCTGTCGCGCAGGTTCCATTGAAAATGAATGGAGTGGAGGCCATGTCGCCTCCCGACTAGGGCTGTCCTGATCCGATCTTCAGGATCGGGATCGGCTGCCGATCCATTGTATTTGTGAACATCGGATAACATCGACTTCCGCCACAAGATCGGGCCGATCCGGTTCCTGTATCACATTCGTAACTCAGTAAAGTAAAGCGCCTCAAAGTTGGTTGCCAATCACCTCGCGCCACCCTCAAGAAGAAGAAAACGCAACAGCACCATGCAGACATCTCCACGGTGCACCGTGGTGAAGTTAGTTTCACGTTGGACATTTGGCTCCGTAGCTGCAGCGGTAGTTCCGTCTCACTGTGCCTGGACTGCTGCGTCACGGTGTAGGGAGCTTGCACGAGAAGTGCTGCTCTGCTTATAGTAGGGACCGTACAAGCACTACTAAACATGTCGAAATGGTGGCGAAAAACCTTGGAAACTCCTCTGTTACGGAGCATGAATGGAAGCTAGCGGTGTGAGCTTGGTTTAGCTAGTGCAGCTGTGTGTGTGCGTGTGAATCAGGCTGGATGAGTATATTTTCACTGTGTTGTGTTTTACTGCTTTAACGTAAGGACCGTTTTACAATGCCCACTGACGACGTGCAGGTTCTGAGTGAAAAAAGACGAGAGGCACGTTTATTCTCTCACCCGGCGCGTATCAACCATCAATTATCATTCTCAACACACACAACACATTCCGGCCTTCAAAATAAGAGCACTCTTTGTCACATTTGTGTAATTGTGTTAACAAAATAAGGGTGTCATTAAAATATCTTACCTTAGTAACGCAATTGGAATTACATCTGTGACTACATCTTCCTTAATCACAAGCACAGGCATTACAGTTTGTTGAAGATTTTGCAGCAATATGTGCAGAAGCGGACATCCCATTAGAAAAGTTAGCTAATCTAAAGACAAAATGGGCCGATGATTTATTACATTAATAAATGTAAGGATTTTTGCATTTTATTCACTAACCCAAATAGCACACACTGTATACTGATAAAATAAGTGGAAAGGGTAAAAAACTGAATTAAAAAAAAAATTAAATAGAAAAAAACGGAAATTGGAAAAAAAATGGATTTCATAGGGCCCCAAGAGTTTGTTTCAAAAAGTCATATATTCTAAATCACACCACAAATTGATCTACAACCATGTCACACGATTAGTCCTACCCTAAAAGTACTTTGCATGCACATTTTTTTCTGTTTTATCTTTTATTGGATCTTTTATTGGATTAGGGACCTTACTCACAGAGGTTTGTTACAAAAGCCAAACAATACTGTTGGTCATGCTGTGTAATAAAAAAGTAAGTTCAGCAATACTTTGGTTGCATTATTTATAATGCTTTGAAGAGCTATTTCCATAACCATATTCAATTCCACAAACTCATGTTTGTAACAAAAACTTATTATTAAAAAAAACAACAACAACAAAAAAGACTGGTACTGGATCGGATCGGCAAGACTATAAAAACAAACGGATCAGATCGGAACCGTGAGGTGGCAAGAGATTCCCACACCTAATGGACATAGACAGACGCCGCACCTAGTGGGATTGTCCACTGCGGCGATACGTCAACGTCGCCGCCATATTGGATGGGTCAAGCTGAGCTGTAAATGAATACAAGTAAATGTACCTACTTTCAAAAAGCAACCTTTCCACCAAGAAATTTAAGTTAATGCCGCTCGTTAATACATTCACACACGCACTAACATACTTGGGAAACAGGTAGGCGCCCAAAAATTCCGGCGGCGACGTTGACGTACGGCTCAGCGCTCGATGCGGCGCCAACTGACGTCTATGCGGGAAGATTGGATCAACAATAAGTTATTGATACACGCCTGGTACGCGTAGTAGAACATAATAAAAACAAGAAAACGGCAAACAAAATATAAATATAACTGTAAAAGTCATCAAATAAATTCTAAAGTGGTACATTATGTGTACTACAGTTACAAAGCAAAAACGACGTCCCGTCACATGACCTGCGTGTCGTTTTCCTACTGGTCGGTTGTTAAATCAACATGGCGCCCATCCGTGTCACGAAAAAGGACATTTTCTAACAAATAGAGCGCTTACTTTCAAAAGTGCAATGTACAGTGTGCTATAAAGCACAAGGACAGTGAAAATACCTTCAATGCGTAACACAATGTGAGTCTTGCTAACAGCTTCCTGCTGTTGTCGATGTCGCTCCTTCTCCTCTCTCGTTCGGGAAAGTTCCTCCTCGTACGACGCTATCGTTCTTTCAAACAGCGCAAATATTTCATCAGCCGCCATCATGAGTCGCTGCTTCACCAACTCTTTCAACATTTTCAATGTTTGTTTACTCGATGGAACTGCGTCGCCTTCGCCCTTTGCCTGGCGTCTGTCTTGAAATGTTGCTAACGTCCGCCTTTTTCTTCCTCGATGGTTTTACGGCAGCCAAGCGTCCATGACGTCACACTGCTGCGATCTTCCGGCGGTATCGAAGACTGCTCGAGATAAAGAGTTGATGAAGGCCTTATAAATAGCTGTTGTGATATCAATAAAAGTTGAGGCAATGTCATGTTGAGCTATACAGCTAGCTAAAGATTCATTCATTCACTGAATAGCTAGGTGGCTAATGTGCTATCTGTTGTAGCTTGCAACAATAAATGCAAAGGGTCGTCTTTGATTGTAGCATCACTACGAATCTTAAATATGGATTTTTGTGCCAAATTGCTGGCTAAACAACAATGGTTGTCTATGGTCTTCAGCTGTGGGTCGTGTGCAAAGAGCTAGCCCATAGCTATCACTGCTAATAAAATATATCATACTCCTCACAACACATCATCAGTCAACGTTATTAATGTTGTGAATACGTCACTTTCTTGACGTGCGTTCATGGCTGTGCTTGTATGCATCTGGTTGCCGGTGTCACCCGTAAGTGTTCTGCACCTGAATTGTTAGCAATACATGGCTTGCTATCACTCGTCTTTCTAGCCTATCTTGCAGTCCATCTGTCAGTTTCACAAAGTAAATCTGTATTTTTTTTTATTAGATCTATTCTAGGAATCTTAGAATAATCGTATGGCCTTTCATGCCAGGGCTAGATAGCCAGAGATCCCTGCTCTTTTATTTTGCAGTGTGCATGGAGCTGCTAGTGTCACATACTGGCAGTCAAAAAAACATGCTAGCGGCCATTTTTTGTGTGTGTTACATCATAGTTATCACAACAGAATATCAGTGAATGTACTGCACTGCGATGGCCTGGTTGATACAGCAGTGTACCTGATCAAAAACTTAAGACCAGTTGAAAAATTGCTACAATTACCATTTTGCACATTTGGATCTTAATGACATTTTAAGTAGCGCTACAATATAAAAAAGCAAGAAGGGAGAGTAAGACAAAAAAGCACAGTGAAAAAGTAATTTATTGAAAATAAACTGAAATAGGCTGAAATAGGCCTGATCAAAAGTTTAACACCACAGGCTATAAAAGCCAAAATCTGCTCAAAATTTGCATTTTCTGTCAGGCATTCACACAATATTACTGTGTTATTGTTGTTAATACGTCACTTTCTTGGCTTTGCTGTGAGTTCATGGCTGTATGGGTTTGGATCTGGTTCCTGGAACGTGTTCTGGTTGTGACATCACAGCCAAGATGGCATCAGTTCAGAAAAATCGCTGGCGTCTCAAAATCACCACTTCATTTCACTCCTGTTTCATAGTTGTTTATTTATCTATGACAGCAGCATGATAAAAATGTAAATAACATAATACATATTTGATATTGATTGCATTAGTTATCTACGGTATGGATGAACATTCAAAAGACCATCCAAAGCTTTTATGGTTTCAATGTTTCTGCCGACCGTTCATTTAATTTCAGACGTCATCGTTTATCTTATTCTTATCCGAGATTGACCCCAACCCTACTTGACAACCTTTTTTTCCTCTGTGTTTTTTCCTCATGTGTTCTACCATTCTGGACTTACGAGTGAATTCTTTACCGCACACTGAACAATGAAAAGGTTTTTCTCCAGTGTGCGTTATCATGTGCGAGTCCACGGTTGACCTTCGAGCGAATCGTCTGTCACAAACGGAACAGCTAAAAGGTTTTTCTCCGGTGTGCGTTCTCATGTGTCTTGTCAAATAGTACCTTAAAGAAAATGTCATGCCACAAACTGAACAACTGTAAGGTTTTTCTCCAGTGTGAATTCTCATGTGTGAGTCCATGTGTGACTTTTGAGAGAATCGAGTGTGACAAACAGAACAGCTAAAAGGTTTTTCTCCCTTGTGAGTTTTCATGTGTTTTGCCAAATACGACATTAAAGAAAATTTATCCCCACAAAGTGAACAAATGTAAGGTTTTTCTCTAGAGTGGGTTGCCATGTGTGCCTCCATGTGTCCCTTTCGAGAGAATTGTTTGTCACAAACTGAACAGCTAAAAGGTTTTTCTCCAGTGTGAGTTCTCATGTGTCTTGTCAAATACGACCTTAAAGTAAAGTTATCCCCACAAACTGAACAAATGTAAGGTTCTCTAGTGTGAGTTGCCCTGTGTGCCTCCAAGTGTCCCTTTCGAGAGAATCGTTTGTCACAAACTGAACAGCTAAAAGGTTTTTCTCCAGTGTGAGTTCTCATGTGTGATTCCATGTGTGACCTTTGAGAGAACCCTTTGTCACAAACTGAACAACTGTCAGGTTTTTCTCTAGTGTGCGTTGTCATGTGTGATTCCACGTGTGACTTTCGAGAGAATCGTTTGTCACAAACTGAACAGCTAAAAGGTTTTTCTCTAGTGTGAGTTGTCTTGTGTGATTCCACATGTGACTTTTGAGAGAATCGTTTGTCACAAACTGAACAGCTAAAAGGTTTTTCTCCACTGTGAATTCTCATGTGTGACAGCCTGTGTGAGTTTCGAGAGAATCTTTTACCACAAACTGAACAACTAAAAGGTTTTTCTCCTGTGTGTGTCAACATTTGTTGAGTCAAATTGCATTTTAGAGAAAATCTTTCTGAACAGGCCAAATGTTTTTTACCAGTCTTCTTTTCAGAGCATTCAGAGTGTTTGTTGTCTGTGTGAGTCCTCATATCACCATCACAGTTTACATCGCTGCTCAAAGCTTCTTGGGTGTGGTCATTGTCTCCACCCTGAGGAGAGTGTGACGTTGTGTTGTCATTATCTGACAGTAGAGCTAAAAGCTTGTCTGCGTGTGATCCTCCACAGTGATCTCCATCAGCTTCTGTTGTCATGTGTTGTGGTGAGCTGCTGCTGCTGCTTGCAGGCTCCGCCCCTCTGCTCTCCTCACTCGGACTGTGATGAAGCTGTGAGGACTCAGGTGATCTGTCTTCAGTCTTCAAAGAGACACCAGTCAGTGGCAACTTGTTGAGATCAGCTTCTTCCCGCCCTGGAAGACACTCTCCCCCCTGAGTGGTCGAAAGCTCCTCTTCTTCTTCCTTAACGTTGGGGGGCTGAGGATCCCCATGCTTCAAAGTGGAGCTCCTCACTTGCGGCTGAGGGGGATGTTCTTCTTGAATATCAATCAGCTGCTGGATGTCTGCAGGACACAAACAACACAAACATCCTTGAGATGTTCTCCTGGAGCTTGTTAGATGTAGTTACATATAGGCCTCTCTTGGCACATGTTAGATAGTGTGACCAGAGCAGACTGCCTCATATACTTGGCTCTCCCTATGTCTTGCTTTTGGCCTTCAGCGTATCCCTTTTCACAACCTTTAGCTCACTTAGAAGCGACCGGCGCCAATCAGCTAAGACCTCTGTTTTGCACATAGAGACATGCAGGATGGCCTCCCCCTCCCGCTTGAAGGGGGGCTGAGCTAGGCAAAAGGACATCTGACCCGAAGTGCCTCGGATTTGCTCCTGCACTTGTGTGGAAGATGAGTCCCCGCAGCTGTACATCATTCTTCCTGGTACATTAAACTATTTGTAAACTGAGCTATCGTTTCCGAGACTTATTTGGAAGCATTACAGATAACCAACCAAAAGTGACAGAATCTTACAAGCTCGCTACACACTTTCATGTATACTCAAATATTATATCGTAGGGCTGGGCGATATGACCTCAAATTAATATCATGATAAATTGGGCAGTTTTACCTTGATAACGATAAATGCACAATAAATCCCCGACCATTGTATATCTTTGCCATCTGAAAATAAAGGCAGGAAATGCAAATGAACTGCTTCTCGTTGATTTGCTTGCCAACTGGCACACATTATTTTCAATTAAATATAATGCACGTAATGGGACGCACCTATTCCGCCTACAGAGCCTTTTGAAAAAAAACCTCCATCAAGCGCCAACACCGCCCTATTTACATAATGTGCTTTGGTTGGTTGCGATAGTTTTCATACTCACTCTGCATTTCGTGTTCTTTTGCTCAACATCATCTTTGTGGAACTCAAAATAAATCTCCCTGAGACTGCGGTCCACAAATATGAATGTATGGTACATACCCTGGCATACTACATCCTGTACACACATGCACTAAGCTACACATACAGCCAGACATCACATCTCATGCAATTACAATACTAATGGCCACTTATCACACTGCACAAGAACAGCAGCATTGATATGAACTCAACCTACCACAACCATGTCAGGTGATATATTCCAATAATAATACCATTTAATAATAATATAGTGACTCATTTTTCTTACAATTTAATTCAATTGTAGACATTCCATTGTCATGTTATTTGCCTACAGTCAAACCTGTCCATAGCGGCCACTAAAGGGAAACGGCAAAAGTGGCCGCTATATGCAGGGGGCCGTTATAGACAGGTTTGACTGTATATGTGTGTGCCATGCTGGCTTTAGAAACTGGATACATAACCATCATCAAAATGATCATTTACACAATGAAAAGAGAATTTCACATGTTCTTGTAGCCATGTGACCATCTATTCGTGACATCAAATAAAGCATGGAATCCTTAAAAACTGCTACCAACAGCAAAGTAATCATGATTTCCTCCATAGATGCTTTTATAATGTTTTTATTTTCTTGTTCTTTATTTGTGAATTGTCAATTTTGTACCATTAGCCATGATGTACATGTTTTTTGTTTTTTAAAAGGCTATAAAAATCCATATATTTAAAGTCAAGTATTTGTATATCATTCAGAGCGGCGTTACGATGCATACAAACAGGAAAAAAGGTATTTTTAGCGCATGAGTGGGAAAGCACGAAGTACTTCACAGAGAGCAGTCATCTTTCCTGCAGCACTCCAGTATCCAACTGATAACATAGCTAGTTAGCTACGTCAGCAAGTGCAGCTTGTACGGCTGAGATGTCATTGCGCGTTGTCGATGTGAACCAAGAAAAGTTGTAGGAGACTAGTAGATTCACATACAGATGCGCCAAAATGTTACTCTACTTTGATTCACTTTGTAGGGACTTATTTCAAGAGCAAAATGCGAATGAAGGGGTTGAAAAACGTAGTTTTTATTGTCTCTTTATTGTCTCTTCTCACACAGTCTATTTCTAGGCGCACAAGCGAGTGAAATGCTGGCACTGTACACCCGCTTCTTCATTTGAACCATCAACCATTCCCCCATCGTCTGTTTCCCTTCTTGTTCAGGCTGGATGGGTAGAGTCACGTGACTACACAGGCTGTAACTCGTCCTAAAGGGGAATGAACATAGTATACCAGCACACACAGTCAAAACTGACAAAAATACTTTATTAAAACACTGAATTTATCGACATGGACAAAAATGTAGTGAATTTTGGTAACTGTAAATTTTCGTTTTATCGCCAGGCCTATTACATAGTCCAATAATAAGAGACTTGTGATGACGGGGCCAATATATCTTGCTTGGCACATGCACAAAAGGGGTGCTCTGACCATTCCACGGGAGCATATACGTGCAAGAAGGGTTTCCAAACACATCGTGCAGACATATTCATCCCAACTTAGACAGTTTTAACACCATCTACAGCTGCTTTCAACTGAATTCTTGAGTTGGGTATTGTTGACGTACCGGTGCCGATTTGGTCCTTTTTGAAATGGTGCCAGTGCTTAAACGGAGCCTGAACCAGTATTTCAAACATTCTAACACATACACATTTTTTCTAAAAACTATGCCTTTCTACTTTTTTGGAACTTAGTGAAATGCAAGTTGAAGAGGACAGTAATTGTTAGAGCCAGATGTTTGTGTATGTGTCTGTGTGTCTTTTATGTTCACTACTTGCTTTGGTCACTAGAGGGTGCTGATGTTTGGAGGGAAAGGACACTGAAGCATCTATCTGGTATGTTGTTGGATGTTTTTTTGCACATTTGACAGAACTGAACCCCTTCATATACGAGACAGCATGCCGGCTTCACAGCCATCTGTCATGGATTTACCACCAAATCTCTTGCGAGGGCGACTGAAACATCGTCCGAGGGAGAAAAGAGGAGGGGTGCTAGTCCGGCTGAGACACCGGGGCCACAGACTACCCCTGCCGAGCCTCATCCTATCCAATGTCCGCTCGCTAGCAAACAAGACAGATGAGCTCACCTCCCTCATCCTCTCCCTGCGCTGCCATATGCCTGACAGAAACATGGCTGACCGCTAACATCCCGGACACAGCGCTCCAACAGGAGGGCTTCACTTTCCACCAAGCTGACCGCACGCGAGACTCCCAGAAGCAGCGCGGCGGAGGTGTCGGTTTCTGCATCAACCAGAACTGGTTTACGGATACAAAAACCCTTTCGTCCGGCTGCTCATCCGACCTCGAGTACGTCATGGTGAGGTGTATCCCCTTCTACTCCTCCATCACCTTGTGCGCAGCCTACATCCCTCCCAGTGCAGCAGCAGTGTCAGCCGCACAACAACTAGCTGACCACGTCCTCACCGCGGAAAACTGCAACCCAGACTCGGTTGTTCTGGTTCTTGGAGACTTCAACCATGTCACCATGAAGAAAACACTGCCCAGATACAAGCCACAGATTCACATCCCCACCAGGCTGGACAAAACACTCGACCAGTGTTACTCCTCCAGACCGGCGGCGTACCAGGCTCCAGCCAGAGCCCCGATTGGTGAGTCTGATCACAACACTATACTTCTCGTTCCTAAGTATAGACAGAGATTCAAGACCTCTAAAACAAAAACCATGAGGGTCAAGAGGCGCTCTCCGGAGGCTACAGATATGTTACGGGACTGTTTTGATACCACTGACTGGACTGTGTTTGCTACTGACTTGAACAATTTTGACTCTTTCACTGACTGTGTCATGTCTTACATCTGCTTCTGTGAGTCTGTGTGTGTATCCCATCAACAACTATTACCATCTATAATAACAACAAACCCTGGTTTAACCGGGAAGTTAAGCGCCTCTCTAAGGAGAAACATGACGCTTATAAATGTGGGGACAGAGATACAAATACAAACTTCTCAAATTCAGACTACAGAAAGCCATAAACACAGCAAAACACAACCACAGGAACAAACTTGAGAAGAAATTACATAACATCAAGGGGGTCTGGCGGGGCCTACAGAAAATCACAAACTATAAAATGAAACATCACACCTTGGACTGTGACCCCTCCCTACCAGAGCAGCTTAACAACTTTTTCGGGGCACACTCAACCTCCCCTCTCCATCTCGGAGCACTATGTGCGCAGACTGCTACAGCGTCAGGTCTCTTCACAGTGCTACTGTGCCTGCATGTTTTAAATCAGCTACGATCATCCCAGTGCCTAAAAAACCCAACATCACCTGTCTCAACGACCATAGGCCTGTCGCTCTCACCTCCGTTGTCATGAAAGTATTTGAACGTCTAGTCTGCAGGCTCCTGTCACACATCACATTAGACCCTCACCAATTTGCCTGCAGGGCAAACAGGGGAGTTGATGACGCCATTTCAGTCCACCTATGCCCGTGTCGTATTCATTGATTTTAGCTCAGCCTTTAACACCATCCTGCCTATCAGACTGTATAATACTCTCCTGTCCATGGGTGTCAACCCCCCACTCTGTAACTGGCTGTTCAACTTCCTGTCTAACAGAACACAGTGTGTTAAAATCCAAAACAATATTTCATCAACCAAGGTCCTGAACACCGGCGTGCCACAAGGTTGTGTGTTATCACCCCTGTTATTCTCCCTATACACAAACAACTGCATATCCAATTCTCCATCTGTCAAACTCCTAAAATTCGCAGACGACACCACAGTTATAGGCCTCATACGCGATGAGGATGAAACATATCGCGACAAGGTCAAACACCTAGTGCAGTAGTGTGCAGTCAGCAATCTTACACTCAACATATCAAAAACCAAAGAAGTCAAAGTGGACTTCAGGAAAAAGGCAGGCCAGCACATCCCCATCCGCATTAATGATCAGGTAGTGGAGCAAGTTGACTCCTTTCGCTTTTTAGGCACCACCATCCATCAGTCCCTGTCATGGAACCTGAACATCAGTCTCATCATTTCAAAAGCTCACCAAAGATTACACTTTCTCTGACAGCTAAGGAAATTTGGGGTCAGTCAAACAGGCATGATCCATTTGTACTGCGCCACAATAGAAAGCGTGCTCACCTTCTCCATCCTGGTCTGCTATGGCAATACCACCAGCCAAGATAGGCAACAGCTGGAGAAGGTGGTACGCAGGGCCTCTAAAATCATTGGCCACAATCTTCTCACATTAGCCTCACACTACAACACCAGAATTGCCAGGAAAGTCAAGAACATCACCTCCGACCCCACTCACCCAGCACACCATCTATTCACACTCCTACCATCCGTAGCATCACATGCAAAACCACACGTTCTAGGGACAGCACCCACCACAAGCCATCCGCCACTTGAATATGCGCTAACACTTACTGGACTCCACCACCGACCTGCTACCTCTTCTGCTTTTTTTTTTTTTTTTTTTACCCCTGTCCTGTCCAGCCTTTAAAGCAGATAGAATTTTAGGTCTAAATGCCGTCAAGTGCTCAACAGATTTACTCTGCCAGGGAGAAGGGCAAAAAAAAAAGAGAGACAAGAGACAAGGACAACAGCAGCAAAAACAATTGTGACAACAAGAACAGAAGAACAGAAACATACAGAACTGCATCAGCAAATAAATGTCTGTGACAACTATAGACAAACAAGGACATAAGGACAAAGAACAAAACAGTATCAACAACCACAATGACAATGCTGTCAATGACAATCACACATAATATCAGTCATGAAATGATGAACTATGATAGTGATCACAATGACAATACTGCATTGAAACAGTCACACATAATAGCAGTCATGAAATGATGAACTATGATAGTGATCACAATGACAATACTGCATTGAAACAGTCACACATACAGACCCTTTCCAAAAAATTTGAATGTCATGGAAAACTTGTTTAATTTCCATAATTCCATTCAAAAAGTTAAACTTTCATAGATTATAGATTCAGGGCCCACAATTTAAACGATTTCAAGTATTTATTTGTTTATTTTTACGTAATTTGTGCTTCCAGCTCATTAAACCCACAAAAACAGGAATTCAAAAAATTAGAATACTGTGAAGAAATCAGCCCAAATTTTGCAGGGCATGAATGTTTTAAACTGAGTGTCACACACTAATCATCTACTAAACTCAAATCACCTGCACAGGGTTCCCCTGGTGTCATTAAATTGCTTCAGTTTGGTTCAAATGTCTCAGTTGGGTTCAATATGGGGAGGGCTGCAGACATGACACCTGGCCAGAAGACCATCATTGATACCCTCCATAGGATGGGTAAGCCACAAAAGTTCATAGCTAAGGAGGCTGGTTGTTCACAGAGTGCTGTGTCCAAGCATATCAATGGAAAGTCTAGAGGAAGGGCAAAATGTGGCAGGAGAAGATGCACCAGCAAAAGAGATGACCGTGGGCTTCAGCGGATTATCAAACAGGGAAGATTCAAGAATCTGGCAGAGATCCAGAAAGAGTGGAATGAGGCGGGAGTCACAGCTTCAAAAACCACCACATTCAGACGCATCCGGGAGATGGGCTTCAACTGTCGGGTTCCTCGGGTCAAGCCACTTCTGAACCTGAGCCAACGTAGGAAGCGTCTCCACTGGGCCAAGGAGAAGAAGGACTGGACTGTTGGCCAGTGGTCCAAGGTCCTCTTTTCCGATGAAAGTAAAGTGTGCCTTTCATTTGGGAACCACGGTCCAAGGGTTTGGAGGAAGACGGGTGAGGAACAGAACCCAAGCTGCCTGAGGTCCAGTGTGAAATATCCACAGTCCGTCATGATTTGCGGTGCAATGTCTGGTGCAGGTGTCGGTAAACTCTGCTTTCTTAAATCCAAGGTCACCGCAACAGTCTACCAGAATGTTTTAGAGGACTTTATGATTCCTTCTGCTGAGGATCTGTATGGAGATGCAGATTTCATCTTCCAGCAGGACCTGGCCCCTGCCCATACCGCCAGAAGCACCAAAACCTGGTTTGATGCCCATGCCATCACAGTGCTTGACTGGCCAGCCAACTCACCGGACCTAAACCCCATTGAGAATCTATGGGGTATTCTCAAGAGGAAAATGAGGGGCACCAGACCCAACAACAAAGAAGAGCTGACAGCAAGCATCAAGGAAATCTGGGCTTCCATAACTCCCAGGCAATGCCACAGGCTGATTGCTTCAATGCCACGTGGCATCGAGGCAGTGATTAAGGCAAAGGGATTCCCAACCAAGTACTGAAGATTGACATATCGTTTTGAAAGTACCATATTTTGATTGATTTGATGTGATCCTAATTTCTTTCTTTTTTTTCCTGCAAAAACTGAGAAGTAAATGGTGATTTCTTCACAGTATTCAAATTTTTTGAATTCCTGTTTTCGTGGGTTTTATGAGCTGGAAGCCCAAATTATGTAAAAATAAACAAATAAATACTTGAAATCGTTTAAATTGTGGGCCCTGAATCTATAATCTATGAAAATTTAACTTCTATGAAAATTTAACCCACCCCCGACAAGCCCGCAGACAGACCGGGAAAGGCGAGAACAAAGACAGCGGCCCAGCAGAGCTCAAAGCGCAACGACGATAAACGCCCAAGCGCCCGGCAGAGCACAACCCCCCCCCAGCGGGCCCGGCCCCAGGGCACACGCCCCCCCCACCCCCACCCCGCCACCCAGGCCCATAGTACCCGCAAGCATGACCAAGCCCCAACCCACCAGTCGGCCCGGCGCCCCAGCAGCTGCCGCAGCGCAGCAACCACAAGCCCCCGCGGCGGCACACGGGCCACCCGCAGCACCGGCACCGCCCCCCAGAGACCGCCAAACCCGCCCCAAGAGCGCAGAGGCACCCGCGGCACGTGTCATTCCAGGGGAAGTACCGCAAGCCGCCCCCCTGGCGCAAGCCCCGGCATCAACAGGCCCCAGAGGGCCACCCCAAGGAAAGGCAGGCAAACCAGACAAAAGGCATCCTACAAGCCAGGCCACCCCGGGCAGCCACCGCGACGGCCAGGCCCCCGGCCACACCCCCGACCCTGGCGGGCAGGCGCCGCGGAACAGGCACGAGGCATCCCAATCCAGCCCGCCCCACCCGTGTATGTGATAAGGTGTGATTGTGTCTATTATGCAATTAAAAAAACAATAAATAAATAAAATAAAATAAAAGAGGACAGCTATGAAGAGCTGGTCTCTGTGTCCCTGAGGGGTGTATCTGTGTACATGTATGATAGGGGTGTATCTGGATGATAGCTAATGATCGAGGGAAAGGCTTCTTGAGACGTCATCTGTATTTCTGTGAAGAAGGTGTCGGACGTTTCGCTCCTCATCCGAAGAGCTTCATCAGCGAACTAATAAGTGCTGGTAGCCTAGGCCTTAAATACAGTAAGGGTGGGCGGAATTGGTGTGCCAACACCCTCCTTCTATTGGTTCCTTACACTAAGCTAATAGCAGCTAATAGCAGGAGAGGATTACAGTATACCACTACTCCACCCAGGCTTAGTGTAGGGTTAGGGTTTGCCTACTCTGCGATTAAAATTGGGGGGCAACAGGTCAGTGGCACGGCAGGGGCAAAGGACCCTCGCAAGGCAGCTCCCCTCCCCAACCACGCCCGACCATAGGCCACCCCCAAAGATCTATATGTATGTGAGGTGGTGCAATGGAACAGGAAGGACGAGGGCCCCATACCCCAACGGCGCCCAAACCGAGCAGGGGGGGACCAAGGACACACGACCGACCGACCACCCACCACAGCCCAGGCTCGAGCGAGCCACAAGCCGCAGGACACACCACAGGCCCTACCCGGTCCGCCAGCACGCCCAGTCCGGCCCACCCAACCCCCCAGAGGCGATACCTCCAGCGTCCCGCAACACCGGAGCCCCACCGGAGGTAGCGTCCACAGCGCCACCCCCAAACACCACGGACCAGCCACAAGCCCCAAGGCAGATCTGACCGCCACCAGGACAGCGGGGACCGTGCCCCCGCACACCACCACGGTCGGCAAGGGAGCAACACCACGGACCAGCCACACGCCCCAAGGCAGATCTGACCGCCACCAGGACAGCGGGGACTGCGCCCCCGCGTACCACCACGGTCGGCAAGGGAGCAACACTACGACGACCACAAGAGCGCCGGACCCCACATAGAGTGGAGCACGGCCACACCCACAAAGCACGCAAGCCAGAGGCGCCAGGGAGGGACAGAGAAGCAAGCACCGCACGACAGGGCCCACGAGAGGAGCGGCACTCCCGCCCAGCGCCCAAGCAGATGCCCCCGCCCGCCCCGCCGCAGACCGGCCACCACTCCACCCCCCGCCCATCCACCAACACGCCAAGGGAGAAACCCCGGAGGGTGGGAGACAACCGCCGGCCAGGAAGCAGAGACCAGCCAGACACCAGCAGGTAGCAGGGACCACCCGCCAGCCCCACCCCGGAGCAAGCATCCCCCTGCCGATCCCTGCCAGCGCCACACAGAAGAACACCACGCCACCTACCCCCATGCGCACCCACACGCCCACCCGCCCGCGGCCCCCACACCCCCCCGCCCACCAAGCCACAGCGGCTCCGTCCCTGAAGGGAGAAAGCAAGGGATCCCCCCACCCCAGCACCACGCACCCTCACCCCGAGTCCAAACCACACATCCGCGACCCCCACCGCGCCCCCGGTCACCTGGGGGACAGCCACAGGCGCCGGAAAACAACAAGCAGCTCCCACCTGTCACACATACACCACACACATAAATCGGTAAAATAAAATAAAATTAATTAATTAATTAAAAAAAATAATAATAAAAAGGGGCAACCCAACCCACCCTCCCACCCAGGGGAGATAGCTCCGCAGGGGCAGCTGGGCTCAAGCACCCGTGTCCCCACCAGGGGGAGAGGCCGGCCCCCACACCCCGCACCGGACGACCCCACGCGGCAGCCGAGCAGGAGGGCCCAGGGCAGACCCCGCCCCACCCCCAGAGGCAAAGGAGGCGAGGGAGAGCCAGCGCCACCAGCCGCGCACCCCCCCCCCCCCCCCCCCCCCCGGCACCCGCAGGATGCAGCACCCCGCCCACCCACCACCCCGGAGGTCAACCAACGCCGCCCCCTGGACGGCCCCCCTGACCTCTTCTGCTTATTTTGCACGCTGTTACTCCAGCAGCCCTGTACAACCATGCACTTTTACCAATGCACTTTTTCAATGTTCGTACGCTGTTATTCCTGTCTTCTATGTGCTGTTTTTGACCCCTCCTTAGTTTTGTTTCTTGAGTGGTATTGTCGTGGTTGTATTGTCAAACTGTGAGCACACCAAATACATTCCTAGCAACTGTATACCTATACTATTGATATGGCTAATAAACTTGAAACTTGAAAACTTAAACTTTTGATGCACTGGAGTGGTGGTGATTGACTTTTGTATGTTCGAAGTCTACCAAAACATGTTGCCTTGGTTAGCGTAACATATGGCACACGTAACAAACTGTTATAATTGTGCTTGGTTGGTTTATTCAGCCATTTTGGATTACATGGCCAAGACTAAATATCGCGATACTTAGTCCACGCTTTACTACGGCAATTTGTAAGGCAACCACGTGGCCAAACAATAAACCCTCGGCGTCCGTGAATTCTGTCCGTGCATTTTTACTGGAGCGAAAGAGCTAAATAAGCCGCTAGGGGTCCAAAGAAGATTTTGGGTGACAGCAACTTAACAAAGAGGGTGAAGACGGCTATTGATTTCAAGAAAAACGCCAGCGCAAAGCACCAAGATGGCGTCCATGCTGCCCATCTTGCCAGGATGTTCGGGTAGATGGCATCAACAATAAAAGCACATTTTCTATCAAACGTGCAGTGTGCTTTAAAGGGCAAGACAGTGAAAATACCTTCGTTGTGTACCGCAACGTGAGTCTTGCTAACAGCTTCCTGCTGTTGTCGATGTCGCTCCTTCTCTCTCGCTCGGGAAAGTTCCTCCTCGTACGACGCTATTGTTCTTTCAAACAGCGCCGATATTTCATCGGCTGCCGCCATTAGTCGCGCCTTCACCAACTCTTTCAACATTTTCAATGTTTGTCTACTCGATTGAACAGCGTCGCCGTCGCCCTTTTGTCTGGCGTCTGCCTTGAAAGTTGCTAACGCCCGCCTTTTTTCTTCTTCGATGGTTTTACGGCAGCCAAGTGTCCATGTCGTCACACTGCTGCCATCTTGCGGTGGTATCAAAGACTGCTCGAGCTAAAGAGCTGACGAGGGAAGACTTTATAAATAGCTGTTACGCTGTTGTCAATAAAAGTTGTTTGAGGCAAAGTCGTTTTCAGCTATACCTTCACACCTCAGCTGTCCCCCAATTTGAACTGCCTCATTTGATGTCACTCACATACATCCCTACCACACACACACACACCTCAGGCACATCGAGCTCTGGGGGAGGTGACACAGAAGAAAAGAAAAGAAGACAGAGGGGAGTGCCGGGACAACATGGGGAACAATACAACGAGAGACAACAACACCAGCAACAACAATTGCAGCAACAGAAACAAACAACAGGACTACATCAGCAGATGCCCTTAACAAATAAATAAAAATAATACCAACAGCAACAGTGTTGATACTGAAACTATTAACTATAATAGTGAACAGATAGACAATAGACAACCATCCCCCGAGGCTGGCGAGAGACCACACCCCACAAGGACAGACAGGCACCAGGGGCCACACACCAGCGGGCCCAGAGCCACCCCCGCCAACAGGAAAGAAGCCCACCCACTACCGTGCAGGGCGCCCAAGGCGCAGAGGAGTAGGGGACGCTGTAGGATCCCTAGCTGCAGAGAATGCAGACCGCTAGGGAGCATGAAAACACAAGGCCAGCCCCCTCCCCCCACCACAACGACTGGATGACCCCAGCAAGGCAGACAAAGGGGCAGGCGAGGGAGAAAGCCAGCAAATGAGCAAGCCGGCAGACAAACGGACGAGCAGTAAAGCAACCCACCACACCCACCGGGCAGCTGAATGTGACATTGCCTCATCCATATTATTATTCTAAGACGAACCTTTGGATTTATTGTTGCAAGCTACAACAGATAGCACATTAGCCACCTAGCTAGTCAATGAATGAATGCATGTTTGGCAAGCTGTATAGCTGAACATGACATTGCCTCAACTTTTACTGACATCATAACGGCTATTTATAAAGTCTTCCTTCATCAGCTCTTTATCTCGAGCAGTCTTTGATACCGCCGCAAGATGGCAGCAGTGTGCCGTAAAATCATCGAAGAAGAAAAAGGCAGCTGTTTGCAAGAGCTGTTCTCTCCGGCTGTCCGAATTAAAAAATTCACGAAGGCTCCTCCTAATAACTTTGCTTCTACAATGTCACATTTTGTTTGTTCTCCTTCACTTTAGTTAGATTTTTGCGCTCCTTTAGCAATTGAAGGCCGATATCACTCTGTCATGACGTCAGGGTAAAACGAGAAAAAGTGATACAACCAGGAAGTGTGAGGGAAGGCTTGAGCGTCTGAATTCACAAGGCCGGTTTGCGGCTTGAGGAGGAGCCCCATCCGAATGTCTGTCCTTGGCTGCAGACCCTTCAATTAGAAACAGCCAACATTTCAAGACAGATGGCAGACAAAAGGGCGAAGGCGACGCAGTTCCATCGAGTCGACAAACATTGAAAATGTTGAAAGAGTTGGTGAAGGAGTTTGGTGCTGTTTGAAAGAACGATAACGTCCTGTTTGTGCAGGAAAAAGTGTCATCGCGTCAGCGAAAGCTCCTACTATCACCCGCTGGCGTCACACAAGCTTGGTCAAAGAATGCAGGAGAAAGTTATCTTGGGAGAGACTGGCGCCGATGGTCTGAGGTGGACGTCTACAAAAGGCGGAAGGAGTGGACCTGTCCGCTGGCCGTCGCGGCACGATGGCTCGCCTGGCCTGGCCTGTGGTGCATTTTTGTCCGGTTCGCCTGCCCTTCCCAGGGAGGGCCCGTTGGAGCTGGTTGATGCCAGGGCTTGCGGCGGGGGGGTCTCCGGGTGGCGGGGCCCGTGCTAATGGTAGCCTGCATGCCGCCGTGGTGGCTGCCTGGGGGGGGGGGCTATGTGATGGGGTGGGTAGTGGGGAGCGTGCGGCTTGGGGCCAGGCTGCAGGGGGCATGGTGCTCTGCCGGGCGCTTGGGCGTTTGTCGCTGCCTGTCTTTGTGCTTTTGCTGGGCTGTTGTCCGCGTGTTTGCTTCCCCACTGTCTGTCTGCGTGCTTGTTGGGGGTGTTGCTCCGGTGCGTGGGGGGTGCGCTGTTTGTTCTGGGATTGGGGGGGACTGCTGCTGGTCTCGCCTTCTGGGCTCTGATGTGGTGTGGTCGGTTGCCCTGCTGCCCGCCGGTTGGCCCTCCCGTTTGCCCATTTGCTGGCTTTCCTCCTCACCTGTTTTCCTCCTCACCACCTGGGATGATGGGGGGGCGACCACGGTGTGTGTACGCCTGCTTTTATGGACTTAGTGGGCTTGTGTTAGCATACTAACACCTAGCATGATAGTGCTAAGTGTTCATATGTGTCTATCCATTAATATATAAAAATTATAGTATGCTAATGTTAGCATGCTACTAATGCTAACATGCTAAAAGCACATCTGACCTGAAGTGCCTCGGATTTGCTCCTGCCCTTGTGCGGAAGGCGAGTCCCCGAGTGTGTCATTCTTACTGGCACATTTAACTGTTGAAATTGAGCTATTGTTTCTGAGACTTGTTTAGAAGCATTAAAGATAACCAACCAAAGGTGACAAAATCCTTCATATTCAAAGAATGAATGAATGAATGTTTAGTTAGCTGGATAGCTGAAAACAACTTTTCTTGACAACACCATGTCTAAACCCAATTAGGTGGTGCAAGACCAAGCTTCTCCTGTTTCAAGTGCGCACACCTCCCTACCTGGCTACTCTGTGCAAAGGGTTAAGCCTCCCCCTCGAAGGGATGAGACTTGGAAGCCAGGGCCGAGGGAAAATCACCCAGGTTTTCACTGCCTACTCTGTCGGGACAGCCCAATAAGTTGAGCTGTAAAACAGCTGCAGTACATCCAGAATGCTGCTGCTCAAGTCACGACTAGAACCAGTAAATATGAGCATATTAGACCACTACTCAGGTCTCTGCACTGGCTTCCTGTCGCTCAGAGCATAGACTTTTAAAACAGCTCTGCTTGTGTACAAGTCTTTTCACGGTCTAGATGGCCAAAGTACATCTCTGACATGTTAAGCCATCTCTATCTATTCGTACTAGTGCCATTTGCCCATGGCTGGGACCCTGTCAGGTGCTATCACTCCGGGTCAGAGTGAACCTGGGAGCAATGGTGATTATGAGGTAATGCCAACTAACCCCAGCCCTCAGAGCTTGCTACAATGGATAGCACATTAGCCACCTAGCTAGTCAATGAATGAATGAATGTTTGGCTAGCTGTATAGCTGAATATGACATTGCCTCAAATTGTATTGACATCACAACAGCTATTTACAAAGCCTTCCTTCATCAGCGCTTTATCTCGAGCAGTCTGCGATACCGCCGCAAGATGGCAGCAGTGTGACGTCGTGGGCCCTTAGTTGTCGTAAAACCATCGAAGAAGAAAAAGGCGGCCATTAGCAACGTTTCAAGTCAGACGCCAGGCAAAGGGAGAAGTCGACGCAGTTCCATCGAGTAAACAAGCATTGAAAATGTTGAAAGAGTTGGTTAAGGAGCGACTCATGGCTGCAGCCGATGAAATATTGGCGCTGGTTGAAAGAACGATAGCGTCGTATGAGGAGGAACTTTCCCGAACGAGAGAGGAGAAGGAGTTACATCGACAAAAGCAGGGAGCTGTTAGCAAGACTCACATTGTGTTACACATTGAAGGTATTTTCACTGTCCTTGTCCTTTATAGCACACTGTATACTGCACGTGTGGTTGAAAATGTGATTTTATTGTTGATGCCGTCTACCTGCACATCCTGGCAAGATGGGCAACATGGACGCCATCTTGATGCTTTGCGCTAGAGTTTTTCTTGAAATCAACAGCCCTTTTCACCCTCTTTGTTAAGTTGCTACCACTCAAAACCTTATTGCACCCGTAGCGGCTTATTTAGCTCTTTAACTCAGGTAAAAATGCACGGACAGAATTCACGGACGGCGAGGGTTTATTGTTTAGCATGGTTGCCTTGTTCATGTGATCCAAGATGGCTGAATAAACAAACCAAGCACAAACGCACGTTTGTGACGTGTGCCATATCGGAAGCTAACCAAGGGAAAATTTTTGGTAAATTTCGAACATAAACCTAATTATATGATTGTAATGTCCTGTTCAAGCTGTAAAACAGATGCTACTTTGCTACCGGAAGACTTGTCTGATGTGTGGATCAAGTCAATCACAGACCTCATTCTCATATATTTCATTTAAAATCATACTTCTGGCTTTGCTGGTATCCATTAAAATCCATCATTACCAGTCCAGTGCATCAAATGTGTAAAATAAAAATCCAACCAACAACCAGATACAGTAGATGCCACAGCCCCTTTTTATTTCCCCCCAAACGACAACACCCTCTAGTGATCAAAGCAAGTAGTGAACATAAAAGACATGCAGACACAACATACACATTTGGCTCTAACAATTACTGTCCTCTTTAACTTGCATTTCACTAAATTAAATCAAAATAGAATACATATACGCTCCCATGGAATGGTCACAGCATGCCTTTTGTGCATGCGCTCAATCTCCCCAGTGGGATATATTGACCCACGTCATCACAAAAGTTCTGCTCATTGGACTGCTAATATTTGTCATGTCTGAGTACACAAAAGTGTGTAGCGAGCTCCAGGAGAACATCTCATGGATGTTTGTGTTGTTTGTGTCTCGCAGACGTCCAGCAGCTGATTGGTCGTCAAGAAGAACCTCTCCCTCAGCCACAGGTGAGGAGCTCCACTTTCAAGCAGGGGGAGCCTCAGCCCCCTCACATTAAAGAGGAAGAGTATCCCCAGGCCCCTCACATTAAGGAAGAAGAGGAGGAGCTTTCGACCACTCAGGAGGGAGAGTGTCTTCCAGGGCCGGATGAGGCTCATCTCACCAAGTTGCCACCAACTGGCGTCTCTGTGAAGACTGAAGAGCATGAACACAAACCATCTGATTCTTCACAGCTTCATCACAATCCAAATGAGGAGAACAGAGGGGCGGAGCCTCCAAGGAGCAGCAGCTCACCACAACACATGGCAACAGAAGCTGATGGAGACCACTGTGGAGGATCACAAGCAGACAAGCTCTTAGATCCACTGTCAGATAATGACAACACAACGTCACACTCTCCTGAGGATGGAGACTGGGACCACACCCAAGAAGCTTTGAGCAGCGATACAGACTGTGAAGGTGATATGAGGACTCAGACTGACAACAAACACTCTGAATGCTCTAAAAAGAAGACAGGTAAAAAACGTTTGGCCTGTTCAGAAAGATTTTCTCTAAAATGCAATTTGACTCAACAAATGTTGACGCATACGGGAGAAAAACCTTTTACTTGTTCAGTTTGTGACAATACATTTACTCAAAGGTCCACTTTGAAACAACACATGACAATTCACACTGGAGAAAAACCTTTTAGCTGTTCAGTTTGTGACAAACGATTCTCTCGAAAGTCAAACATGGAATCACACATGGCAACTCACACTAGAGAAAAACCATACAGTTGTTCAGTTTGTGGTGATAAATTTTCTTTAAGGTACTATTTGAAAAGACACATGAAAAGTCACACTGGAGAAAAACCTTACAGTTGTTCAGTATGTGGTGATAAATTTACTTTAAGGTACTATTTGAAAAGACACACGAAAACTCACACTGGAGAAAAACCTTTCAGTTGTTCAGTTTGTGGCAATAAATTTTCTTTAAAGTCCTCTATGACAAGACACATGACAGCGCACACTGGAGAAAAACCTTTTAGTTGTTCAATGTGTGGTCAAGAATTCACTCGTAAGGACAGCATGGTACATCACGTGAGAAGACACAGAGGAAAAAGAGCTTGTAGAGAAGGGTTGGAGTCAGCGTCAGATAAAAAGAGGCCTGTCACGATAACAAATTTTGCTGGTCGATAATTGTGATATAAGTTATCGTCAATAATCAGTAATATTGTTTTTTCATTAATTCGTTGTGTCGTGTCACATTTGAACCACTAGATGGTAGTCAAGTATAGTGTAGCTGTGTGAAGTTGCCAAGTGATGCACTCAGGAGTCGGTGAGAAAGAGGTAACTCTTTATTTTGCAAGCAGAGTAACAGCACAGCTCACAATGAACTTCTCAACCCCATTGAAATGTAGACCGTCTCAGTTAAGAAAAAAAACTACATGCAATGTTGCTGATTGTCCTTCCACACGTCCTCGTTCAGCTCAGGAACCGCTACCCGCGACATTGTGTTGCGCCACCTCCTACTCCCTTCTAACTCCAAGCTACCACACCTCGTCTTGCTCTCTGCCTCTATGAGGATTTCCGCTTCCGTCGGGGGAAAGTATGCCACTCTTGTTGCCATGGTGAATCGGTGACTCTGTGACTCCGCACTATCCGGGATTGGTTTCACCTGGTTGGGTTAATCAGTGTCTACTCATCCTGCCTTGGGCTTTGTGCAGCCAATTAAGCCTATAAACCACATGTGTCAAACTCGTGCCCCGGAGTGCCCAGACGCTGCAGGTTTTCTGTCCAACCAGTTTCTTCAGCAGGTGATTTAATTGATGAGCTCCTCCCCTGAAACTGAAGGTGTTGATCATTAAAATCACCTGCTTTAGTGACTGGCTGGAAAGAAAACCTGCAGTGTCTCGGCCCTCCATGGCACGAGTTTGACACCCCTGCTATAAACTCTTGCTTTGGGTTGGTTGAGCTCAGATTAGTAATTTGTCCAGGATTTCTGTATCCTAGTTTTGTGCAATAGGCCCCAGCATCCTCTAGTGACCAAAGCAAGTAGTGATGCAGACTGTGAAGGTGACATGAGGACTCACACTGACAATAAAAACACTCTGAATGCTCTAAAAAGAAGACCGGTAAAAAAACGTATGACCTGCTCAGAAAGATTTTCTCTAAAATGCAATTTGACTCAACAAATGTTGACACACATGGGAGAAAAACCTTTTAGTTGTTCAGTTTGTGACAAAGGATTCTCTCGAAAGTCACACATGGAATCACACATGGCACCTCACAACAGAGAAAAACGTTACAGTTCAGTTTGTGGGGAAACATTTTCCTTGAAGTCCAATTTGGCAAAACACATGAGAACTCACACTGGAGAAAAACTTTTTAGTTGTTGAGTTTGTGGTCAAGAATTCACTCGTAAGGACAGCATGAGAAGACACGGAGGAAAAAAAGCCAAAAGGGTTGGGGTCAAACTCAGATCAGAATAACACAAACGATGATGTGTGAAATTCAATGAGCAGCAGAGACATAATTGGAACCAAAAAAACTTTGGGTGGTCTTTCTGACATTCATCCATACAATAGATAACTAATGCAATCAGTATCAAATATGTATTGTTATGCTATTTACATTTTTGTCATGCTGCTGTCAAAGATAAATAAACAACGATGAAACAGGTGTGGAAATGAAGTGGTGATTTTGAGACCCCCCAAGCAAGTTTTCTGAACCGACGCCGTCTTGGCTGTGACATCACGACCAGAACACGTTCCAGGAACCAGATTCAAACACATGCAGTCATGAACCTGACAGCAGAGCCAAGAAAGTGACATTCACAACAATAACATTCACTGATATTGTTTTGTGATAACTGATATGACATACGTCAGTACGTGACACTGACGGCTCGAGGCACACTGCAAAATAAAAGAGCAGTGAGCAGGGATCTCTGCTTATCTAGCCCTGGCATGAAAGCCCATACTATGATTCTCAGATTCCTAGAATAGATCTAGTGAAAAAATACAGATTTACTGAAACTGACAGATGCACTGCAAGATAGGTTAGAAAGACGAGTGACAGCAAGTGTAGAAGACTTACTGGTGACACGGCAACCAGGTGCAAACAAGCACAGCCATGGACGTACGCCAAGAAAGTGACATACAGTCAAACCTGTCTTAGCGGCCACCTTTATAGAACGGCCACCTGCCTATAGCAGCCACCGAAAAATCCCCCCCAGCAAATTTACATGTTATAGACCCTGTGTATAGCAGTCACCTGTCCAACGCGGCCAGCGGCCACCCATTTTGTCCCCCTTGGTCAATATCTGACCGCATATAGCGGCCAAATTACCGACTCAAGTAGAAGCTCCATGCACGAAACGTTTCGGTTTTCAATCAATGAAGCCGTCGTGTGTAGACTTTAATTACAGAGTCCTAGCTCAGTCACAATCATTCACAAGATCCACACAAACTGTCAGTTGTTCCACATAAAAAAGCCGTCTTCTTTTGAGCTTGCTATTTCCTGGTCAAACATGTAACTTTAAGAGCATTTGCACCAAAACATTACCGCAAAGTAGGCTGGGAACAGGACGTGCTCCCAGCGATGCTACAATAAAAAAAAACATACGCTAGCATGCATGCGGCAGCGGGGCCAAAACTGAGTTCGGTTGTACTTTATTGAAGTATTTTAGAATGTACTCATGTTATTTTTGATCAATCTTCTGTATTCGACACAAAAAAAGTCGTCTTCTTTTCCGTTCGCTACTAGTCTGTTAACTTGTCAGTGTTATTTAGCTCCGAAGCAAACTTCTCCTGTTGCTTCTGCCAACTTTATTTATTGAACGCGGCCACCAGACAGCAGCTCAGAACACACACACATCTCTCAGCATCGTCTCTCCTTCCTGCTTGCCCACAAGGCAAAGGTTAAACAAGCCCCACTACATAGCTGTCCAGCCAATGCCTGTAACAAGTGATACCGTTTATTTCCTGGTGTGAGACAATGTGCACAATGTGTGTCAATACTGTAATGCCGCTTGTTGTGGGGAAGGAGAGACTCACGTCGGCGATGCACTTTAATGGCTTTATTAACAGCGGAGAACACTGCAGGACTTTACATCCACGCCAACATAAACACACTTCCCAACTCTCTCGAAACTCACAGCTAGCACTGAGCCTAGCTCTCCTGCTCGGGACGCCCACCGTCACTTCCCGTCACTTCCTGATGAACTAAAGCTGTAATGACACTCTGCCGTATAAAAAGTAAAATATTAAAAACAAGCGTAAGACATTACTAGCACAGCTTTGTTCT
This sequence comes from Dunckerocampus dactyliophorus, assembly GCF_027744805.1. Lineage (NCBI taxonomy): Eukaryota > Metazoa > Chordata > Actinopteri > Syngnathiformes > Syngnathidae > Dunckerocampus > Dunckerocampus dactyliophorus. Next base: position 33,170,120 of record NC_072822.1, read on the forward strand.
GTGGGTGGTGGATATATTCTATCAGTTATTATTAAGCCTCTAGCTTCCTTTTAGTAAGTAAAAACCTTGGCTATGATTGCACTACATTGTCATGTGGACCTACAAAGTACACTTGGAAGAACAAGAGGTGAATAAATGTATTGCAACTGATGAGGGGTAGGATTAAATAAGCTTTGCTTCTTCCTACTCCTTTTTGGAAATGCTAAATTGTGAATTGTACTATGTGATGTGCTACTGTTTGACTCATGCATGTTCAGGATTAAAACCATGAACCATGAACCATGATAATAACAAGCCTAGTATCCACAGTCCCACAGTGCCCTCTACTGGTCAACATTATTATTTCCCCCCCCCTTTTTTTTCCTCTACTGGTCAACATTCAAACTGGACGCCAACCTGTCTATAGCGGCCACTTTTGCAGACTCCCTCTAGTGGCCGCTATAGACAAGTTTGACTGTATTTACAACATTAATAACATTGACTGGTAATGTGTTATGAGGAGTATGATATGTTTTGCCGACAGTGATAGCTATCAGATAGCTCTTTGCACATGGCACACAGCTGACCATAGACAACCATTGTTGTTTAGCAAGCAATTTGGCACAAAAAGCCATATTATTATTCTAAAGTTCGTAGTGATGCTGCAATAAAAGACTACCCTTTGGATTTATTGTTCCATGCTACAACAGATAGCACATTAGCCACCTAGCTAGCCAATGAATTAATGAATGAATGTTTAGCTAGCTGTCTGGCTGAACATTACATTGCCTCAGCTTTTATTGAAAACATCATAAGAGCTATTTATAAAGCCTTCCTTCATCAGCTCTTTATCTCGAGCAGTCTGCGATACCGCCGCAAGATGGCAGCAGTGTGGCGTCATTGGCCCTTGGCTGTCGTAAAACCATTGAAGAAGAAAAAGGCCGTTCCTTCAAGTAACGCAACCTTCGTCCCTTAAAAACGATTTGTTACATTATTCTCTATCTTTTGGCTATATTAAATGTACTTTTCCCCTTCCAATTCTCATTGCCCTTGGGACAAAATTCTACTGTGCACCCTGGCTCAGCACTCCCCTATAGCAATGATAGTTTTACTCCTCTAGAAAGAGATTTTCATTTGAACTGCATATCCTATCCTTTTTTACACTAAAATCCATGGTCATAAACCTTGACTTTTTATTCTTACTTTCATACAATTCACTATGCTCTCGTCTGTACAAAATATGAATCATAAAAGAGAGTGACTTTGGACAAGTTTTAAAATCATTTAACATTTTGCAGATTTTTTTGTTTGTGTTATGAAATAGAAATAACCTCTTTACTGATATAGAAATGTATTTGAACAAAAACCACAGGAATAATATGTGATAACCATAATGTATAATATCCATAAACACACACACACACACACACAGAAAAAAACAACACTGAAACAAAACCATATGCTTTGGGTAAGACAATACGTTGTTTGCAATCTCAAACATACATCAGTAATATTTTCCAGAACATATCACATGAATAAATCCTTTTAGTATGTAAATGTCCTCTTAGCTATTATAGAGCTATATAAACGTATCAATTCTGGACATACATTTAATTTGAGGAATTTTACACGATCGAAAATATCTGAGAAATCGACTGTTAGGGTTCGGCAGAAGTTGGAACTCGGATCCCAAGACGCGAGAGCAGGATGTGGTAGAAAGACTATTTATTACAAACAGCAGGAGTAATAAATAGCAAAAGATGGAATACAAAACACAAAATCACCCGGATAGCACACGGGGAAAAAGAGGTAACTAATAACTAAGGGAGCTGCCGAAAACCAGGCAGAATAAACTGCTAAAGTCCAAGAACAAAAAGACACTGCTGAACACCAAGCAGGTACGACGCTAAACAGAAAAACACTCACGCTGCCGGTGAATAAACGGACAGGGAGATGGCAGGATTAGCAATAGCACGTTCTAGGTTAGCACGACTGGAGCTGAGGAGCCTGATTTGGCAAGCTTGGCAAATATCTGGCACCAAACGGGTGTCTGCTAGAGGTTTAAGAAAGGTGCCAGATGAGCTGCAGGTGCGTCAATTAGGGCCCCAGGAGGTGAGGAGGATAAACTGCAACGAAAGAACAGAAGAGGGCAGCAGAGCAGCAAGCTAATCCTGACATCGACTGTGCAAAACCCTTAAATGATCAATCATAAATCTACATTTCAATCATACTTACAGGTGAAATGTTCGTCCACAGCCTTTGAACTGGCGATTTGTGCAGTTAATAGCTGCACATGCAGGCATCTTAAGGCAAAATTTGTGTCCAATCTGAATTAATAAAATAAGTTCACCACGAATGCAAAAGCTTGCCGAGAAGTGTTTCTTGCGAGTAGCAATATGGCGGCCGTTTGCCTTCACAAGTCATCGCCAATGAGCTATCCAGATATATAATACAGATCAGTGCTCAAAACTAGTCAAATAGTGCAATTTGTCAGTGCTGCGTTTGTGCGGTTTTGTGCAAAATGAACGTTTGTTCTATCATACATTTAGAATTATTCAAGATTTAATTTTCCAGTGACATAATCAGGTGATGGCGTCAGGCATTTTCCGAATTAAACCAAAATAGTCTAATTCTTTTTATGTTCGTTCGTGCTGTTTGGTGCAAATAAAATGAATTTGTTTTAATTTGTGGATACTAAAATAGGACAAGTTTAAACACTTCAAAAGTGGACAACAACGAAGTTAGTTACTCACACGAGCAGCCCATTGCAAAACTAGGATAATGTGATTGTTTGTCTTTGTACAATTTGATTGTGATATTTCTTTATGCGTAACAGTTTGCCAATTATTAGTGTGTGTGTGAATGTATAAACGAGAGGGATTAACTTCAATGTCTTTGTAGAAAGGTGCTTTATAAAAGTAAGTACATTGACTTGAATTCATTTAAAGCACAGCCTTGACACATCCAATATGGCAGGGATGTTGACGTACGGCTCAGCACTCGCTGCGGCGTCTATCTATGTCTATGACACAAGCCAAGCACAAATATAACAATTTCTTACGTGTGCCATATGGTACGCTAACCAAGGCAACATTTTTTGGTAAATTTCGGACATAAACCAAAACTGAAGTAGTAGTGTAGTTATATGATTGTAGTGTCCTGTTCAAACTTTGCTTCCAGAAGACCTGTCTGATGCCTCCCTGAGCTACAACCTTATTGTGGTGGAGGAGTTTTTGTGGCCTGATGATCGTAGGAGCTAAGTTCTCTGGTGCTTTTATGCCCATGACAAACAGGTTCTAGGTGAGTAAGAGTAGCTGCCTTTGACACAGTGATGTGTCATGTGCCATGTGATCTTATTACAGAGGTTAGAAAACTGGGTGGGAATCTCTGTTACTGGTCTAAACTGGTTCAGTCCTATCTGGAGGACAGGAAGTACTTTGTTGGAATTGGTAACTGTGTCTCAGACCAAATGGCTATGACCTGTGGGCTTCCCCAGGGGTCATTCCAGGGACCACTATTGTTCAATCTGTAGACCAGCTAATACACAGCTGCAACATGTCCTACCACAACTATGCAGACCACACTCACTCTTACGGTGAACATGGTCCTGCAGATTTACTTTGTCACTGCTTCAAACAGATCAGTGTGTGGATGCAAAACAACTTTCTCCAGCTAAACTCAGACAAAACTAAAATCATTGTTTTTGGCCCACAGAAACAAAGATAAAGTGCTATTAGTTATCTTGAGATTCTTTCTCGAAAACCTAATCATCAGGTTAGAAATCCAGGGGTAATAATGGACTTTGTCTCCAGCAGGGTGGACTCACCGGGCTCTCTAAAAGAGCAATAAAACAGCTGCAGGACATCCAGAATGCCGCTGCTCGAGTCCTGACTAGATACAGGAATTATGGCCATACAGTAAGTACTCTAGGTGTCTGCTCTAGCTTCCTGTCACTCAGAGAATAGACTTTAAAACAGCTCTGCTTGTTTACAAGTCTCTTCATGGTCTAAATGGCCAAAGTACATCTCTGACATGTTAGAGCCACAGGAACCATCTCAAGCTCTGAGAAGCTCAGGAACGGGTCTCCTGCGGACTAAACACGACACTATAGACTAAACACGGTGAGGCTGCGTTTCAGTTTTATGCTGCCAAAATCTGGAACAATCTTCCAGAAGATGTGCGACACTCCTCCACTTTGGCAATGTTGAAATCCAGGCTGAAAACACTTCTATTCAACTGTGCATGTGAACAACTGAAAGTATTTGATCTGAACTCTTCATTTTTAATCTTTTTCTTAATGGAATGATTTATGGAATTTTATACAATGATTTTATGTTTTTATGGAATGATTTAAGGAAGTGATTCTACTTTCTTTTCTGTAAAGCACTTTGAATTACCTTGTGTATGAATTGTGCTCTATAAATAAGATAGCCTTACCTTGCTTTAGCTCAATAGACCCCTGTGAAAAAACAAATCGTTGGACCAAGTTGTCGATCGAAAAGAAACAGGAAGTTATGCAGAAATTTTGACGCTTCATGCTCTCATTGGCTGATTATCGGAGCACCGCCTACGCTCTCATTTCATTGGCTGACTAATCCAGCGCGTCGGTGTGTTTATGAGAGACATGCTGCTCTGTTCCTCATCGTAGTCGCCCTTAAACTAGTTTGCACGCATTGAAATCTCTGTTTAATTTGTTTACTTTTCTTTGTGTTAAAATTACCGTAGTCATGGGCCCTAAACAAAGTGTAAGTGAGAAGAAAAAAAGGGAAAAGTTGTCGATCGAAACAAAGCAGGAAATGATCCAGAAGCATGACGGTGGTATGAAATGAAGTGATGTTGCTAGACTATACAGCTGTTCCCCATCGACCATTATACCTTATTTACCTTATTTTATATTGGAATGTTACTCTACTATGTTTATGCTGTTTTCTTATATTTTCCCACCATATTTGGTGGACTTTGAATATTTTGAAGGCCCAAAGGTGTGAGTTTGGGAAGATCTTGGAACGGATTAGGCTATTTACATGTATTTTACGCTTCCTATAACATAAAATCCCTATAACATAAAGGTTCTTGGAACGGATTATTTACGTTGTAGGGGCATCTACTGTACTCAGGGAATATGGGGTACCAGACCACCAATTCAGGCGGTTTGTTCCCTGTATGACCAGTGTCAGAGTTTGGTTCCATTGCCGCAAATAACTTGGACCCGTTTTGGGTTAGGGTTGGACTCCGCTAGGGCTGCCCTTTGTCACCGATTCTGTTCATTACTTTTAGGGACAGAAGTTGTAGATCAGCCACGGCGTTGAGGGGTTCCGGTTTGGTGGTCGCAGGATTGGGTCTCTGCTTTTTGCCGATGATGTGGTCCTGCTGGCTTCATCGACCCGTAACCTTCATCTCTCACTGGATGGGTTCGCAACCAAGTGTGAAACGGCCGGGATGAGAATCAGCACCTCCAAGTCTGAGTCCATGATTCCATGATCCTGGAAAAGGGTGGAGTGCCATCTCCGGGTTGTGGCTGAGATCCTGCCCCAACTGGAGGAGTTTAGGTACCTCAGGGTCTTGTTCACGAGTGAGGGAAAGATGGAACGTGAGATGGACAGGCGGATTGGTGCGACATCTGCAGTGATGCATCGGTCCGTTGTGCTGAAGAGAGAGCTGAGCCGAAAGGCAAAGCTCTCAATTTACTCGTCCATCTACATTCCTACCCTCACCTATGGTCATGAGCTTTGGGTAGTGACCGATGAGATGGCGCGTACAAGCAGATGAATTGCGCTTCCTCTGTAGGGTGCTTGGGCTCTCCCTTAGAGATGGGGTGACAAACTCCTCCGCATTGAGAGGAGCCAGATGAGGTGGCTCGGGCAACTGGTCAGGATGCCCCCCGGACGCCTCCCTGGGGAGGTGTTAAGGGCACGTCGGACTGGTAGAGGCACGTTGGAGAGACTATGTCTCTCAACGGGCCCTGGGAACATCTCGGGATGTGCCATGAAGAGCTGGATGAAGCGGCTGGGGAAAGTGTCCATCATTACCAGTCCAGTGGATCAAAAATCCCCAAAACTACGGGAAAGATGCCACAGTCTCCTTCTATTTCCCCCCAAAAAATATAGTGTACACCAGCACCGTCTAGTGACCAAAGCAAGTAGTGAACATAAGACAGGCAGACACAAACATACATATTTGACTCTAACCATTACTGTGCTCTTCAACTTGCATTTCACTAAATTCTATGAAAGGAGAAAAGCATTGTTTTTAGAGAAAATGTGTATGTGTTAGATTGTTTGAACTATTGGTTCAGGCTCCGTTTAAGCACTTGCACCATTTCAAAAAGGACCTAAACGGCACCTGTACGTCAACGATACCCAACTCCAAAATTTTGTTAAAACACGTGCAAACACCTTCATTAGATGGTGTTAAAACCTTTGAAGGTTGGGATGAATAGATCTGCATGATGTGTTTGGAAATCCATTCCTTCTTGCACATATACGCTCCCATCGGATGGTCAGAGCATGCCTTTTGTGCATGTGCCAGCGGGATATATTGGCCCACGTCATCACAAAAGTCTCTTATCCTTGGACTGTATCATATTTGTCATGAGTACACATGGAGAACATCCCAAGGATGTTTGTGTTGTTTGTGTCCTGCAGACGTCCAGCAGCTGATTGGTCATCAAGAAGAACCACCTCCTCAGCTACTGGTGAGGAGCTCCACTTTGAAGCAAGAGGATCCCCAGTCCCTTCATGTTAAAGAGGAAGAGGAGGAGCTTTCCACCACTCAGAAGGGAGAGTGTCTTCTTGGGCCGGAGGAGGCTGATCTCACCAATTTGCCACTGACTTTTGTCTCTGTGAAGACTGAAGACCATGAAGACAAACCACCTGAGTCCTCACAGCTTCATCACAATCCAAGTGAAGAGAACAGAGGGGCGGAGCCTCCAAGCAGCAGCAGTAGCAGCTCACCACAACACATGACAAGAGAAGCTGATGGAGACCACTGTGGAGGATCACAAGCAGACAAGCTCTTAGCTCCACTGTCAGATAGTGAGCCCACAACGTCACACTGTCTTGAGGATGAAGACAAAGACCACACCCAAGTAGCTTTGAGTAGCGTTGCAGACTGTGAACGTGGTATGCGGACTCGTACTGACAACAAACACTCTGAATGCTCTAAAAAGAAGAATGGTAAACAAACGTTTGACCTGCTCAGAAAGATTTTCTCTAAAATGCAATTTCACTCAACAAATGTTGACACACACGGGAGAAAAACCTTTTAGTTGTTCAGTTTGTGACAATACAGGTACATTTACTCAAAGGTCCACTTTGATGCGACACATGGCAACTCATGCAGCAGAAAAACCTTTCAGTTGTTCAGTTTGTGGCAAAAGATACTCTCGAAACTCACACAGGCTATCACACATGAGAATGCACAATGGAGAAAAACCTTTTAGCTGTTCAGTTTGTGCTAAACGATTCTCTCGAAAGACACACATGGAATCACACATGACAACTCACACTAGGGAAAAACCATACAGTTGTTCAGTTTGTGGGGATACATTTTCTTGGAGGCCCAATTTACAAGTCACATGAGAACGCACACTGGAGAAAAACCTTTTAGCTGTTCTGTTTGTAACAATCGATTCTCTCGAAAGTCACAAATGGAATCACACATGACAACTCACACTGGAGAAAAACCGTTTAGTTGTTCAGTGTGTGGTAAAGGATTCCAGCATGGTAGATCACATGAAAAGACACAGAGGAAAAAAAGTTTGTGAAGGAGGGTTGGCAAGATAGTGACATGTTCCCAGTACACTCCTGATCAAAATCAACTGACCAACTGAAAAATTGCTAGAATTTGCATTTTGCACATTTGGATCTTTATGAGGTTTTAAGTAGAGCTACAATATGAAAAAGCAAGAAGGGGGAGTGAGACAAAAAGTACATTGAAAAAGTAATTTATTGAAAACAACAATTAAAGTGAAATAGGCTGTTTATCGGCTGATGAAAAGTTGAAGACCACAGGCTATAAAAGCCAAAATCTGCTCAAAATTTGCATTTTTTGTCAGGCATTCACACTGTCATGCCCTCCTGATGGCTAAAGCTAGGAAGCTTTCTCTTTTTCAACATGGTCAGATTGTCGAGCTGCATAAGCAAGACTTCTCGCAGCGTGCCATTGCTGCTGAGGTTTGGTTTTGAGACAGTCAATCTACATTTTTTGAAAGATCCTGAGCATTGTGGAACAAAAAAATCAAGTGGTAGACCCAAAACATTCACTGATATTCTGTTGTGATAACTATGATATAACACACACAAAAAAGGCCACTAGTATGTTTTTTTGACTCCCAGTATGTGACACTAACAGCTCCATGCACACTGTGAAATAAAAGACGAGTGAACAGTGATATCTGCTTATCTAGCCCTGGCATGAAAGCCCATACTGTTATTCTAAGAATACTAGATTCCTTTTGAATTCTGAATATGGCCATTCAGAGTTAACCTCTCTATTTTCTTGCGAAGTTTTTCTTTTTAAGGACAAATTCATAGTTATGAATATCTTATTATCATACTGGCCCTCTTGCCACTTCCCTTGCTCATCCAATCAGCAGTCGGGACACAGTGTAGATGCATTCACGGACTTGCAGTGAGTCGGATACTTCATACTCTTTTTGAAAACGCACATTCCCTCTGCTTCAGTGTTAAAAAAATAAAATAAATCACAGAGCTCGGCGTGGAAGCTGCAACAAGGGGGCCAAAGAGCCGCATTCCGGAGCCGCAGGTTGCCGACCACTTCCTTAACCCATAAGAACCCAGACCCATTTATCCTTAAAGGAAAATTATCTGGGCTATACCACAGACCAAGTGGACCACATAGAACACATTTCTAAAGTTTTTTTCAAAATAACACTTTTTATTACCAAAGATCTGTGTTGTTACATATTTGTTACATTGGGCGTTAGTGGTAAACATATTCCTTCTTTGAAAATAAGTAAACCTGACGTTTTTTACAAGTGATGGATGAACAAATGAAGCTTCATAAGCACTTGTGTTATTTTTTGACTACACTCTATATGGCACTCTTGGTTTAAAGATGCCGTGGAATTTTTCAAAAATATCACAAGTGCTTCATGAAGCTTCATTTTCCCATCACTAGTTTTACTGCTTGGGGCCACCAAACTGCCTTTTTATTTGTATTTCCATAACATACTGTATGTAAAAACTGTGACTTCAATGGCAAGGTTTCACAAACTTCTTCATCAGTTTTGCTTTGCATCACAAAATATGCCAAATGCATCAAAAATAAATAACACCGCTTATTTGGGGACATTTGCAATAAGCTACCATAGCTGCAGACCTACAAACATAAATTGTTCAAAAAAACGTAAACGCTGAAGAGAAATGAAACTGTTGTATCATCAGCACCTTGCCCAAAACATTTTCTCAGTTCTTATGTCTGGTAAGTCTCTTCAGCCATTTAGCCTAGGTCACATGGTAAGGCTTGAAACAGTTTCGTTCCTCAGTGAAGCAAAGACGCACATCACATTTCTCACAGAGAGTGGTGGTTGCATTGACTTTGCAGAGTTTGCAGCAGCTATGTTTGTCACATTTCACAGCCCAATGTGCGACTTGGTCAGTGAGAACATCATCTGGATCTCCAGCACGAACCCTCTTGGGCAGCGGTGGTGGTAGAAATGTGGCATCGAGTGATGGGCGGCCTCCTTGTGCCTGCCAAAGAATGAGGCTAGTGGCAACCTCTGCCTGGAATCTGTGGCTTACCAGTTTGATACATCAGTGTTGTCAATGAAATGCAGAGTTTCCTGCAGGTTCTGAAAACAATTACTTGACATGACGTCAGCTACCATGGGACACCTTGTGTCATTTTCCCAGTATGCACGATTTGCTGTCAGTTGGCAAAGAGCCATGCACAGGTAGAGGCCAATCAGTATTTCCAGGTCTTTTACACTGTTGTTAACATTGTTGTGATGTGGACATTTTTGTACACTGTACAAATTTGTTTGATCCTTTTAGTAACATCGCATTTCTGGTGTTATGAACTTTCTGAAGTACTCCAGAGGACTATGAAGATTGTCTGGAGGTGGTCCTTTGAATGTACACTCAGGGGCTTCAAATGGTTTCTCCCTCCAAGAAAACCTTTTCCCTTGGACAGTTCCTTCTTCAGTTCCTTGTTTTTGGGCATGGACAGTGTCTTGTTTTTTTCTGAGGACGGATGTATTTTGCTGCCCTGAATTCATTTGGTTGTGGTACATCATCTGGTGTACTTGATTCACTACTGTCCGAACCACCACACTCACTTGACTCGTCAATCTGTCTGTTTTGACGATTGGGATTGTAAAGAGGGTCATCAGGGTCTTCATCTGAGCAATCATCACATCCCTCAAACTAACTATCATCTCCCAAAATGGCCTCCAGTGCATCATAAAGAGTGTAGCGTGTGTTCTTTCTCATACTACAAATGAAATCGGAATAATATAATATTTAATAACAAAAATAACATATTTAAATTTTTGTAGGATCAGTATAGGATAGTAAAAATGTGTTAACATGATGTACAGATTTGCAAAGATGGTTTTGTAACACAAACCAAATACTTTCACATTATTTTGTGTTTGTAATTGTTCAGTACACTTTTAATTGACCAGCAGAACATATTTCATGTTAATATAATTGAAACAGCTAAATTAATTGGGTGGATTATTAACATTTTTGTTATTGTGACAAATGGGTCACATCAGGTTCTTCATTCTGATTTTAAGGCTAAAAAGCCGATGTGACATATATGTTACAGCAATATTTCTGTTACTTTTTTGATATTACATTCTTCAACAAATATGGTCAGACCAGGTTGAAAGTAATTTAGGACATGTTATCAAAGCATGGAACCTAAGAAATGTGTTTGAAATTACATGTAGTATCAAAAAACAGCTCTTTGAAATTATCTGCTTCCTTGAAATTTGCACACAGGCCAGACCTGCATTTTGGAGAGGTCACTTCCTGCTACAGTCACATGACTGTCACATGGTCATCACACCAGGATGTTTAGTATGTGTCCCTTAGGGACTTAACAAGTTAAAATCAGACATAAAGCTTTATAAGGAAGAGACTGGGACCTTCAAAGTGCTTGTTACACTCGTGTCACCGTGGGTTCTTATATTAAATACGCCTTAAAGCTGACTCAAAAGAGCGATGAGTTTCCAAACTCATAAGGTTTGATATATTTTCAAACATTTCAAAAACAAAGCCCTATGAAATCAAGTCCTTACTGGAGAAAATGAAAATTTATATATAAATGAAATGTTAAGCACAAGTCAATGACCTGACCTTATTATGCACTTGGAGCAAGATATAAGTACTAATACTTTGTGGTAGAAAGAGGTAAAAAGTATACTAAAGTAAAAGTTTTAGTATTAAAGTACAAGTGTAAGTCTTAGTATTGATGTACTTGGTCTTAGACTTTTGTTTATGCCCTTTCAGTATAAGCCAAGTATACTTCAATGTGCTGTTCTAAAGTATATAAAATATAGTTTATAAAAAGTCAACTTCAAGTATACTTCCTCTGTTTAAGGATAAAATAAGTATACTCATCACAGGAGTGCCAAAATTAAAAGGGAATACAAAGACAATCATAAAAAAAATACAATTGTAGGCATATTCTTTTTCCATTTTGTCTTTGTTTTTTCCAATTTTCCATCGCTTTTCCGGTTTTTTATTTGTATTTTCCATTTGCTTTTTGTCATTGCATTTAGTAAAGACAAAGACAAAAGAATGATTTCTGTATTGTCTTTGTTTTTTTTCCATTTTGGCGTCGCTTTTCCTGTTTTGTTTTTGTCTTTTCCATTTGCTTTATGTCATTGCATTTAGTAATGACAAATGCAAAAGAATGACCCGTCCACAGCCTCTGCGGGGGAAATGTAAGTATGGTGGACGTGGACGAATTGAGAAGAGGTGTTCAACGACAATTATTAGCAACTGTTCGGTATGTGGAGAAAAATTTTCCAACGGATTATATTTTAAGGTTGGTGGAAGATGTCATGGAAAGTCTTGGAGAAATATTTGCGCTGACGAATGCATATATGGATGAAGCTGTGTGGCGCAATCTTGAGGAGGTAAATGCCTTATCTTATCTTATTTAAATTTCCCCCGTTTACTTTTGGTTAACTTTTGGTTAACGTGTATTTGCGTCAACTTCCTGTCCGTGACATTTCTTCCGGTCTCCCGAGCTTCCATGACTACGACTACGCAAGCAGGAATCGTGAAATCATGTACGGACTAGTCATCCTGGCAGAAAAGTATTTGCCACACAGGAAAAGACAATACAGAAATCATTCTTCTCTCTTTACTAAGTGCAATGACAAAAAGCAAATGGAAAAAACAAAGACAATACAGAAAAAACAATAACAAAATGGTAAAAGAATTTGACTATTATTGATTCTCTTTGTATTGCCATACGTAGTCACTTTTAATTTTGGCACTCCTGTGATTCCATAGAGAAGTTCATTGTCTACCGACTCTTGAACGTCACAATTGGCAACTTGTGTGACTCAGACGGATACACTAGATACACTATATATACTTGAGTGCCATCTAGTGGTTCAAATGTGACAAGACATGAAAAAATTAATTTAAAAAAACCTGTGTGGAATTAACCTCTTAATAAGATATGATTTTGACAAAAAAAATTAACCGTAAATTTTTTTTCCAGCAGCAAGTTGGAAAGTCATCTATAAACACAACTATAGCCCGCACGATTTTCCCATGTGGGACTGCCGTTACATCAAAGTTACAAATAAGTCCATGTTTATCAAAAATGGTATGAAAAAGGTATTTGGTCAGTGATGCATTTATATTAAATGATAGCGGTATTACGACATTTGAAGACTTTACTGCTAAATATAACTTGCATATAAACAAACAAAAAAAGAGTTCAAATGTGTTGAGGCCATTTTTCCAAATATTTTATCCGCAGCACATAATCTTTTTCAGAATACTGACAACAGAACCCCTGAACTTTCCAGGGTTTTGGTTAATGCGTTAGACATTACAATCGACAAACCTGCAAATTCTAAAATTAGGGAATTCTTTACCGATGTTTCTTTTTCTTGTATGGCCAATCCAAACTCAATTTCACAATTATTCTCCATGGAACAAACGGGGAAGATGTACATTATTGGATTTTCCCCCAAATTCCAAACCTGTCTGAATTCACTGTAAGTGATAGAAAAAAAAGTGTGAAAATGTTCTAAATGTAATAATTTTAGGTCAATTTTTCATCCACAATTGTAGTTTCTTGAAAACCAAGCCAGCCTTCCCCTCCTTTCAGAAAGAACTCTGCCTTTTCTTGTTCTAATAATCATAACAACTAATAAAAAAGAAGAGCGAGAACGCCATCTTGCCTTCCCGCAAGTCCCGTTAGGAATGTTTGGAGACAGACGCCAAAGGGCGACGGCGACGCAGTTCCATCGACTAAACAAACATTGAAAATGTTGAAAGAGTTGGTGAAGGTGCGACTCATGGCGGCAGCCGATGAAATATTGGCGCTGTTTGAAAAAACGATAGCGTCGTACGAGGAGGAACTTTCTCGAACGAGAGAGGAGAACGACCGACTGCGACAACAGCAGGAAGCTGTTAGCAAGACTCACATTGTGTTACACATTGAAGGTATTTTCACTGTCCTTGTCCTTTATAGCACACTGTATACTGCACGTACTGTATGATAGTAGGCGCTCTGTTTGTTAGAAAATGCACTTTTAGTATGACGGATGAGCGCCATGTTGATTTAACAACCAACTAATAGGAAACCGATTCACAGGTCATGTGACGGGGCGTCACACAATGCACAACTTTTCATTTTATTTGATCTCTTAAATTAAATTGTTATTTGACTTTGCCTGTTTTTATTATGTAATATTACGCTTGGTCAGTGTCGCAGCAAGAACTTAACGTTGATGCCATCTTCCCGCAAACCCTGGCAAGATGGGCAACATGGACGCCATTTTGGTGCTTTGCGCTGGCGTTTTTCTTGAATTCAATAGCCGTCTTCACCCTCTTTAAGTTGCTGTCACTCATAACCTTCTTTGGACCCGTTGCGGCTTATTTAGCCTTTTCACTACGGTAAAACTGCACGGACAGACGTCACCAACGCCGAAGGGTTTATTGTTAGGCCACGTGGTTCCCTTTACAGCCTGCCGTAGTAAAGCGTGGACTAAGTATCGCGAGACTTAGTCTTTGCCATGTGATCCAAGATGGCTGAATAAACAAACCAACATTGATCTGAATATATATCTGGATCACTGATCTGTATAATATGTCTGGATAAACCATTGGCGATGACTTGTGAAGCAGCACGGCCGCCATATTACCACTCACAAGAAACACTTCTCGGACAAGCTTTTGCATTTGTGGTGAATTTATTTTATTAATTCGGATTGGACACAAATTTTGCCTTAAGATGCCTGCATGTGCAGCTATTAACTGCACAAATCGCCAGTTCAAAGGCTGTGGACGAACATTTCACGTGTAAGTATGATTGAAATGTAAATTTATGATTGATCATTTAAGGGTTTTGCACTGTCGATCTCTCAGATATTTTCGATCGTGTAAAATTCCTCTGATTAAATGTATGTCAAGAATTGATACGTTTATATAGCTCTATAATAGCTAAGAGGAAATTTAAGTACTTTTATGTTATATCATGATATATGTATTTCTTTAAGGGACGAAGGTTGCGTTACTTGAAGGAATGGGAGAATCTCAGTGCTTCCATGATGCTTACCAGGCATTGTATACAGTGCAGTTAGCAAGCCAGTTTGCATACAATTGACCCGGCATGACCCTTCATTTGGATAAACAACAATGCTGAATGACTGACGTAAAAGCATTCATTCATATGATATGTTCTGGAAAATAATATTACTGAACATGCATACCGGTATGTTTGAGATTGCAAACAACGTATTGTCTTACCCAAAGCATATGGTTTTGTTTCAGTGTTGTTGTTTTTTTCTGTGTGTGTGTGTGTGTGTGTATGTGTTTATGGTTATTACACATTATGGTTATCACATATTATTCCTGTGGTTTTTGTTCAAATATATTTCTATATCAGAAAAGAGCTTATTTCTATTTCATAACACAAACAAAAAAAATGAGAAAAAAAATCAGCACAATGTTAAATGATTTTAAAACTTGTCCAAAGTCACTCTCTTTTATGATTTATATTTTGTACAGACGAGAGCATAGTGAATTGTATGAAAGTAAGAATAAAAAGTAAAGGATCATGACCATGGATTTTAGTGGAAAAAAGGGATGGGATATGCAGTTCAAATGAAAATCTCTTTCTAGAGGAGTAAAACTATCATTGCTATAGGGGAGTGCTGAGCCAGGGTGCACAGTAGAATTTTGTCCCAAAGGCAATGAGAATTGGAAGGGGAAAAGTACATTTAATTTAGCAAAAGATAGAGAATAACGTATCAAATCGTTTTTAAGGAACGAAGGTTGCGTTACTTGAAGGAATGGGACAATCTCCCCGCTTTTTAATGTAAAATATAGATGTTCTGCGAGCCTCTTCATCTGCTTTGTACACTATGTACGCTGTGCCAATGTAGTTGAGATGTGAGTGGTAAGATGGCATCTCTTTGGCTTCAGCGGCTTGCACGGGCGGGTGCGACGTATGAGCTATCCAGATATATAATACAGATCAGTGCAAACCAAGCACAAATACAACAGTTTGTTACGAGTGTCATATTGTACGATAAACAAAATAAAAATTTTTCGTAAATTTTGGAGCCAAAACCGAGGTAGCAGTGTAATTATATGATTGTAGTGTCCTGTTGAAGCTGTAAAACAGATGCTACTTTTCAACTGGAAGACCTGTCTCATGTGTGGATCTAGTCAATCACCTTATATATCATATATTTCACTAATCATACTTGTGGCTTTGCTGGCACCCCTTTAAAGTCCATCATTAATACTCCAGTGCATCAAATGTGTAAAAAAAAAAAACATCCAACAACCTACCAGGTAACTGCCACAGTCCCCTTTTATTTCCCTTCAAACATCAGCACCCTGTAGTGACCAAAGCAAGCAGTGAACATAAAAGACATGCAGACACAAATGTACACATTTGGCTCTAACAATTACTGTCCTCTTCAACTTGCATTTCACTAAATTCCATCAAAATAGAAAGGCATTGTTTTTAGAGAAAATGTGTATGTTTAGAATGTTTGAAGTACTGGTTCAGGCTCCGTTTAAGCACTAGCATCATTTAAAAAAAGACATAATCAGTCGGCACCGGTATGTCAGTGATACCCAACTCCAAAATTCAGTTGAAAGCAGCTTTTTAAAACACATGTAAACACCTTCATTAGATGGTGTGAAAATCTTTCACTTTAGGATAAATATATCTGCATGATGTGTTTGGAAACCCGTTCTTTCTTGCATGTATACGCTCACATGGCATGCCTTTTGTGCATACGCCAATCTCCCAAGTGCGATATATTGGCCCACGTCATCACAAAAGTTTCTTATCCTTGGGCTACAGTATATAATATTTGTCATGTTAAATTAATTATATGGCATAATAATGCGAGTCCATGTTATCAAAAGCAGTAAACTTTATTTTCTAAAGAGTATTTAACATAGTAATTGGAATGTTCAGAGCTTTTAGTCAAGTCAAACTTTAATATTTATGACCCCAACATCCAAAGAATTGTTTGGCCAGAAAACATCTTGATTATCCCCAAGACCTTTGAGAAAATACTCTGTGGTCTGACGAGACAAAAGTTGTGTGTCCCATTACTTCTGGCGTAAAAGAACATCATAACTGTAAAATATAGTGGTGGTAGTGTGATGGTCTGGGGCTGTTTTGAGGCTTCAGGACCTGGAAGACTTGCTGTGATAAATGGAAGCATGAATTCTGCTGAAGGAGAATGTCCGACCATCTGTTGGTGACCTCAAGCTGAAACCAACTTGGGTTCTGCAGCAGGACAATGATCCAAAACACACCAGTAAGTCCACCTCTGAATGGCTGAAGACTTTGGAGTGGCCCAGTCAAAGTCCTGATCCGAATTCTGTGGGGAGTACTCTGGGAAAATGGGGTACCAGACCACCAATTCAGGTGGTTTGCTCCCTGTATGACCGGTGTCAGAGTTTGGTTCCATTGCCGCAAATAACCTGTTTTCGGTTAGGGTTGGACTCCGCTAGGGCTGCCCTTTGTCACCGATTCTGTTCATTACTTTTAGGGACAGAAGTTGTAGATCAGCCGGGGCGTTGAGGGGTTCTGGTTTGGTGGTTGCAGGATTGGGTCTCTGCTTTTTGCCGATGATGTGGTCCTGCTGGCTTCATCGACCCGTAACCTTCATCTCTCACTGGATCAGTTCGCAACCAAGTGTGAAACGGCCGGGATGAGAATCAGCACCTCCAAGTCTGAGTCCATGATTCCCGCCCGGAAAAGGGTGGAGTGCCATCTCCGGGTTGGGGCTGAGATCCTGCCCCAACTGGAGGAGTTTAGGTACCTCAGGGTCTTGTTCACGAGTTAGAGAAAGATGGAACGTGAGATAGACAGGCGGATTGGTGCGACATCTGCAGTGATGCATCGGTCCGTTGTGCTGAAGAGAGAGCTGAGCAGAAAGGCAAAGCTATGGTCATGAGCTTTGGGTAGTGACCGATGAGATGGCGCGTACAAGCAGATGAATTGCGTTTCCTCTGTAGGGTCCTTGGGCTCTCCCTTAGAGATGAGGTGACAAACTCCTCCGCATTGAGAGGAGCCAGATGAGGTGGCTCGGGCAACTGGTCAGGATGCCCCCTGGAGGCCTCCCTGCGGAGGTGTTCAGGGCACGTCGGACCGGTAGAGGCACGTTGGAGAGACTATGTCTCTCAACGGGCCCTGGAAACATCTCGGGATGTGCCATGAGGAGCTGGATGAAGTGGCTGGGCAGAGGGTCAAAAATCCCCAAGAAGTACGGGAAAGATGCCACAGTGTCCTTCTATTTCCCCCCCAAAAATATAGTGTACACCAGCACCCTCTAGTGACCAAAGCAAATAGTGAACATAAGACATGCAGACACAAACATACGCTCTAACCATTACTGTCCTCTTCAACTTGCATTTCACAAAGTTCCATAATAGGAGAAAAGCATTGTTTTTAGAGAAAATGTGTATGTGTTAGATTGTTTGAAGTATTGGTTCAGGCTCATTCTATTTAGATGTTGTGGCATGACCTTAAAAAGGTGCTTCATGCTGGAAAAGCCTCCAATGTGGCTGAATGACAACAATTCTGCAAAATTCCTCCACAGTGCTGTAAGAGACTCATTGCAAGTTATCACAAACGCTTGATTTCAGTTGTTGCTGTTAGAGTGGCCCAACCAGTTGTTATGTTTAGGAGGCAATCACTTTTTCACACAGGGCCATGTAGCTTTGGATTTTTTTCCTCCATTAATCATAAAAAGTGTTCAGTTATGTTGTCATTGAGTGATATTTACGTTTGTTTGATGATCTGAAACATTTAAGTGTGACAAACATGCAAAAAAAAAAGAAGAAATCAGGAAGGGGGCAAACACTTTTTCACACCACCGTATGCCCTATTAGTCTTTTCATTTATCAACGCTCAACATTGCAACTTTGACACATTAGGACTTTCCAATTGAAAAAATAAATACATTGGAGCAACAACTGTCTTTGTTTCATCTTTGAAATAAAGTCAACATACTGTAGTTTTCAAAAACTGTATCTCGTTGTGACCACTAGATGGCAGTGTTGATGTGTGGCAGCGACTTTTTAAACTTTTTTAAAAAATTTTTCCTTGTAATAATAAAGAAGTGTTTTATTGCAGTTCATTAGTGTCTCATACTGCTAGAAAACTGACGGGTTGAGTTCTCACGCAAGGACTGCTACGTCTGCTAACATTGGCCTAATTATTGATATTTCATGTTGCATTTTATTCCTGGTGCTCTGCTCAAAAAGTGAGCGTATCTAGCGTATTCCCTGAAAATCTATCTCGCTTATAGATGGATAATATTATCAGGGAATTCCATCTCCGAATGAGTTAAACAGTGAAACAGTGGCACTTTCATAGCCCATTTGAAGCTGAAAGCCTTGACATAACCTGGTTGGGACCAGGTTATGAGTTTTATAAGTGACCATGGTGATACAAGTGCTTTCAAAGAGAGCTACTTTTGCGGAACAGGCATGTCCGGCTTTCCACTCAACACAGCTCGCTAACCCACTAACTTACCGTTATCTATTATGTATTATCCTGACTATCACTGAAAACATGACATGGAATGCAGGAAGTGAACAACATGTACTGTACAAGATGTAGATTGGAAGGGGGGTAGGATTAAATAAGCTTTGCTTCTTCCTACTCCTTTTGGACATGTAGAACTGTGAAAAAAATGATTCATGAGATGTATTCCATTGTAACCTTCATGTTCAAATAAACCAAACCAAACCAAACTCGCTTCGCAGGATACCCCTACTGTCTGTGAGCGTGCCCCATTTTGCGCTGTTTTTTTATATTTACTTTGCCGACCAAACGCCTCAGTAAGAGTTGGTGGTATCGCCCTTCTTCCTCGTCACTACTTTAAAACAAATGCGGTTTGTCGGTGTTCATGTGCTCACCTTGTTCATTCTGTTTAAAACCGAAATATTCCCACGCTGGGGCTGTGGCATTTGATTTAGAAACCATCGCTTCTGTGCCTTCATTCATGTTAGCCTGGTGAGCCACCATACACCAACTTGCTGCTAGCACTCTGTGCATCCACTCACAGTAGCCCCGCCTTCACGTAACGTCTGAAAGGAGGGTTCACTCTCTCCGTTCATTCCACTATAGAACCAATGCGTACAGACAGTTGCAGAGTGAACCCTCTTGTCATCCAACCTGTGTGGCACAGAGAGATGAAACAAACACGCATGCATGCACATGTCAAGTTATCAAGGCCGGCAAAATTATCGACTTCGTTTTTTGTGTGTGTTTTTTTTTTTTATCATTCGATTAATTGATTTATGGATTATCGTGACAGGACTACTGACTACACATGAAAGTGTGTGGTGAGTTCCAGGAGAACATTTCAAGGATGTTTGTGTTGTTTGTGTTCTGCAGACATCCAGCAGCTAATTGGTCATCAAGAAGAACATCCCCCTCAGCCACAGGTGAGGAGCTCCACTTTGAAGCAGGAGGATCCCCAGTCCCTTCATGTTAAAGAGGAAGAGGATCCCCAGCCCCCCCACATTAAAGAAGAAGAGGTGGAGCTTTCGACCACTCAGGAGGGAGAGTGTCTTCTAGGGTGGGAGGAGGCTGATCTCTCCAAGTTGCCACTGACTGGTGTCTCTGTGAAGGCTGAAGACCATGAAGACAAGCCACCTGAGTCCTCACAGCTTCATCACAGTCCAAGTGAGGAGAACAGTGGGGCGGAGCCTCCAAGCAGCAGCAGAGGATCACAAGCAGAAAACCTCATAGCTCCACTGTCAGATAGTGACGACACATCGTCACATCCTCCTGAGGATGAAGACTGGGACCACACCCAAGAATGTTTGAGCAGTGATACAGACTGTGAAGGTGATTTGAGGACCCACACTGACAACAAACACTCTGAATGCTCTAAAAAGAAGACAGGTAAAAAACATTTCACCTGCTCAGTTTGTGCTAAAAGGTTTTCTTTTCAGAGCCTTTTAACTCAACACATGAGAACACACACGGGAGAAAAACCTTTTCGTTGCTCAGTTTGTGACAAAGGATTCTCTCGAAAGTCAAACATGGAATCACACATGACAACGCACACTCAAGAAAAACCGTACAGTTGTTCAGTTTGTGGCGATACATTTTCTTTAAGGTCTTATTTGACAATACACAGGAGAACACACACTGGAGAAAAACCTTTTAGTTGTTCTGTTTGTGGCAAAAGATTCTCTCAAAACTCACACAGGTTATCACACATGACAACTCACACTGGGGAAAAACCTTTTAGCTGTTCAGTTTGTGGTAAAAGATTCTCTCAAAAGTCACATATGGAATCGCACATGACAACGCACACTGGAGAAAAACCTTTCAGTTGTTCTGTTTGTGACAAGCAATTCTCTCAAAAGTCACACATGGAATCACACATGACAACTCACACTGGGGAAAAAACTTACAGTTGTTTGGTTTGTGATGAGAAATTTGCTAAAAAACCCACTTTGACACGGCACCTGAGAACTCACACTGGTGAAAAACCTTTTAGTTGTTCAGTGTGTGGTCAAGAATTCACTCGTAAGGACAACATGGTGTATCACATGAGACGACACAGAGGAAAAAAAGCTCGTCAAGAAGGGTTGGGGTCAGCCTCAGATAAAAATAAGATAGATGATGATGTGTGATATTGAATGAGCAGTCGGCAGAGACATTATTGAAACCAAAAAAACTTTGGACGGGCTTTCTGACGTTCATCCATACCATACAGTAGATAACTAATGCAATCAATATCAAATACTGTATGTATTGTTATGTTGTTTACATCTTTATCATACTGCTGTCATAGATAAATAAACAACTATGAAACAGGAGTGAAATGAAGTGTTGATTTTGTTAGAGTAGTTACATATAGGCCTCTCTCGGCACGTTAGGCTTTTCACTTGCTTCTGCCCTTCGTCTTATCCTTTATCACAACCTTTGGCACACTTGGAAGCGACCGGTGCCAACCGGCTAAGACCTCTGTGTCACACAGAGATAGATGGAGGCCTCCCCTTCCTGTGTGAACAAGGGGCTGAGTTTGTTAAAAGCACATCTGACGTGCCTCGGACTTGCTCCTGCACCTGTGTAGAAGATGAGTCCTTGAGTCCCTGTGTATCATTCTTCCTTGTACATTAAACTGTTCAAAGGTTAGGGTTAGCCCTCACCCAAACCCTTGCAGGAATGGATGGGAAAAGAACCAAAAACTTTAACAAATTTTGTCCTATTTAATTTCAATAATTACACTAGAGAATACCAGCAAGAACGATCTATAAGAAGTAGACGATGATTCTGAGGTGTCAGATGTTCCGTCATAGGTGAGTTGTTTGGACGAAGATCCTCCAAGAGGCAGATGTGCCGTCCCCTGTTTGTGTTTTGTTCTGCTGGGTAAGGAAATCGGCTTCAAAGTGTGTTTGTACAACCAGCGTGTATCTGTTTTGTTTGAGTTTTGAGGCGAGGAATCCCTGCTGGGACCTACGCACCGCCTGTAAAACTCTGTTCTGTGTGTTCATGTCACTGTTTGTATTTTATAATTTAATATAATGTATTTTAGCATTTCAGCAATCTGGGGTAGGGTTTTGTTAGGGTTAATCCTAACCCTAACCCTAACCTTTGAACAGTTAAATATACCAGGAAGAATGACACACAGGGACTCTGGGACTCCTCTTCTACACGGGTGCAGGAGATTTTGAAAACTCTGTCCTGTCCTATTGTCCGCGTGAAGTCTAGTTTTAAATAAGGATGTCCCGATCCGCATTTTTAGGCTTCCGATCCAACTGTTTTTATAGTCTTGCCAATCAGAGCGGTACTTTCCATGCAAGCTCCCTACACCACGACGTAGCAGTCCAGGCACAGTGAGAGGGAACTACAGCTGGGGTCAAGGAGCCGAAAATCCAACGTCCTACATGAAAGTAACTTCACCACGGTACACCGCGGACATGTCTACATGTCTTCTTGTAGGGGGCGGGAGTCGAGTGGCAACCAGCTTTGAGCGCTTTACTGCACCTACCATGTTGGAGTGTGGCTCAGAGTTACGAACGTGATACGGCCGGATCGGCCAGATCTCGTGGCCGAGCTGATATTATCCGATCTTCACAAATATAGCGGATCGACAGCCAATCCCGAACCGATCTTCAGGATCGGGATTGGGTGGCCAAGTTTTAAACAAGGAAGTTGTGACAGTGAGACTCAAAAGGCGTTTCAAAAAAAACAATCCATACAAACGATGAATTGGCCTCACACAAAATCTTGTTCTCTCCTTTCATGTCTGAAAAAAACTGCCGAGCCAAAGGGGTTCCAGGCGCCAATTATCAACATTCAATCGGGGTCTATTTTGTGCGACGTCAACGTGGATCTGAACATCACCAAGACTCGTGGGTGAGTTGACTGCCCTCACTGCCGGTATAAATGCTTTGAGGGGCAAATGTGAAGAGACATTGTGTCAGGGGAACTTGCCCCCAACCACCAAAGAACTAACAAAATGACACAGAAAACAAGATTTGAGATTTTTCTCTTCTTTTATTGTCATAGGTGGGCGGTAGCACAGAAATGGATGTAGTGAGTTCAGTTACGTTATCAGTCACGATCAGTTTAGGAAGTGGACTGACAGAGAAAACAGCTGTCTTCACACATCCGTGCAATTCAAGATTCAAGAGAGTTTTATTGTCATGTGCAGGGTCCCAGTGCTCACAATTCTTGAGCTGGATGTGCGATTGTGGACACTGACTGACTGGGGTCTGCCTGTGAGAAAGTTAAACACCCAGTTACAGAGGGAGGGTGACAGGCCAAGTGTGAGGAGCTTATTTGTGAGTTTGTGGGGGCTGACTGTATTAAAAGCAGAGCTATAGTCTATAAATAGCATTCTGACATATGTGTCCTGGCCCTGTAGGTGAGAAAGGGCTGTGTGGATGGCAGTGTTGACTGCATCATCCGTGGACCGGTTCTGGCGATATGCAAACTGTAGAGGGTCCACAGTGGCCGGGATGCTCTTTTTGATGTGGGTCATGACTATTCTTTCAAAGCACTTCATAACAATAGGAGTGAGTGCTATAGGGCGATAGTCATTCAAGCAGGTCACGTTGCTCTTCTTGGGTACGGGCACTATGGTGGTGGACTTAAAGCAGGTCGGTACAGATGCTTGTGCAAGCGACAGGTTAAATATGTCAGCAAGCACATCAGCTAGCTCTGATGAGCAAACCCGAAGTGCACGTCCTGAGATGTTGTCTGGGCCTGCTGCTTTTCGTGGGTTTGTTTTGTTCAGAACCCTGCGCACATCAGCTGATGTCACCATGAGAGGTGAGTCCTGTGTGCTCCCCAGGTTCAGCCACCCTCTCTGCTCATCAGGAGTTTGGGTGTCAAAGCGGGCATAGAACTCATTCAGCTCATCTGGAAGTGTGCTTTGGCTGGACGTGGCTACGCTACTCCGCTGTCGATAGTCTGTGATGTGCTGGAGCCCCGCCCACATGCGCCGAGGGTCTGAGGTGGAATAGTAGCCCTCCAGCTTCTGTCTGTACTGTTTTTTGGCCTCTCGTATGGACCTTCTCAGGTCATATCTGGCCTTTTTGTAGTCATCAGCGGTGCCCATGACAAATGCAGTCGAACGAGCATGTAGCTTAGCCCTTACATCACAGTTCATCCACTGTTTTTGGTTAGGGTATTTTCTGTAATACTTGGTGGTGGTAACAGTCTCTATGCATGTGCTAATGTAGCCAGTAACAGCAGAAGCATATTCATCCAAATCAACAGTACAATCTTCCCTCCCCGCTGCAGTTTTAAACACATCCCAGTTTGTGCAGCCAAAGCAGTCCTGAAGTACTTGATCAGTTTCTTCATTCCACACTTTAACTGCTATACGTACAGGGGGAGCTTGTTTGAGAAGTTGTCTGTACGTTGGATAAAGGAATATAGAGATGTGGTCAGCCTTTCCAAAGTGGGGTCTTGGAACAGCCTTCAAAGCACCTTTCATGTTGCTTTAGACTTGGTCCAGGATGTTATTTTCCCTTGTGGGAAAGCTCACATGCTGGTAATATTTGGGTAGAACAGTCCTGAGGTTGCAGTGGTTGAAATCGCCAGATATAATGAATACAGCGTCTGGGTGTTTGGTCTCGTGTTTATCAATGATGTCATGCAGGAGGCCTAGTGCGTTAGCGTTGTTAGCTCGTGGTGGGATGTAAACAGCAGTTAAATACACAGCGCTAAACTCACGAGGCAAATAAAAAGGTCTGCATTTCACCATCAGCAGCTCAATGTCCTGCGAGCAGTGCTTTTCCATCGTCTGTACGTCTGTGCACCACCGTTTGTTTACTTAGACACAGACGCCGCCACCTCTGTGTTTACCAGACGCTAAAGTCCGATCTCCCCGGTAAGCAGCAAATGTTTCCAACTGGATCGCCGAGTCCGGTATATCCTCCGTCAGCCAGGATTCTGTGAAGGTGAGGACACAGCATTCCCTGATCTCACGTTGAGCTGTAATCCTTGCTGTTAGTTCGTCCATCTTGTTTTCGAGGGAGCGGACGTTGGCTAGCAGCAGGCTTGGTAGCGGTGGCCTAGTCGCTCTAGCTTTTAGCCTAGCATGCAGGCCGGCCCGCTTGCCTCGTTTACGCCTCGGATGCTTTGCTCGCCGGGTATTCAGCCATGTGCCCCATGACCTTTATATGGCCCATTTGCTCCCCAAGCCCATGCACGGGGGTCAACCATGGTCTTTTCTCACAACCCAGGTGCAGGGGGGGCACTTAGGTCCACTTCACAGCACAATTGAATCAACAAAAAGTCACAATGAATGTTTGCTCAACTTCAGATAACAACATAAAGAGCATGTACATACATTGGTAAGAAAATCCTTAACACATTGGCAATCAGAGACCCTGACTCACCAAAAGGCCGGCCCCCTGTTGCTGATGGGAACAGTGCAACTGATTTAGCTGCCAAGAAAGTTGCTTGATATTGCACGGGTGGGGACGACTCAGGTGAGGGACAAATCCACTGATTCATGTGCAACATTATCTGTTAAGACTATGCTCTCACTACGGGAAAGGCTGGACCCTACGAGATCCAGAGGAGGCTTTCGGCCGAAGCCTCCAACAACTCGGAAGGGCTTTATCGATCACACTCAGGGCAAGTGGCGGCACCATCTTACCTCCTTTTCCGCCCGTGTTCAATCAGACATGGTTCAGGTCACACTCTTGATGACTCAATTACGGTAGCCGACTTTACTGGCACCCGAAGCCATTGGCCATCTGCAGATATTATGTTGAAAGATGCCCCACCTACTCTAAATGTAATCCTAAGCAGGCTATCAAATTTGCGATGGGTGCCTTCCTGGTCCCGCCATGCCCATGAGCGGAACTGGTTGTTGCATCTCATGTTTCAGGGCATCAACCAGGCCACCAGCGGGATGGACAAATTCCCCCGCCCTACCAGGGCGTACAGGTGGAAGGACTTCCTGGACGAGGAAGAAGTAGTATAGTCGGGATCTACGTTTACTGCCTCTCTTGGCACATGCGTGACCAGAGCAGACTTCTGATTGCTGTAACTGTACCACCTCATTCTTCTGCTATTTCAACTTTTGGCACACTTGGGACTGACCGGCGCCAACCAGCTAAGACCTCTGTGTCACACATTGAGACATGCGTCAGGATGGCCACCCTCCGGCTTAGATGGGTAAAAGCACATCTGGCCTGAAGTGTTTTGGACTTGCTCCTGCACTCGTGTGAAAGACAAGTCCCCCCCAAGTGTTAAAAATAACGAACCAAAAGCAACAAAATCTTTCACAACGAATGCTCGCTGTATATGTTGTTTAGCTAGAATGTTTAGCTAGCTTTATGGCTGAAAATAACATTTATTGACAACATAACAGCTACAGTATTTAAAGTCTTCCTTAATCGGCTCTTTATCCTGAGCAATCTTCGGTACTGCCGCAAGAGGGCAGCAGTGTGACGTCATGGATGCTTGGTTGCCGTAAAACCATCGAAGAAGAAAAAAAGCGGACGTTATCAACGTTTCAAGACAGACGCCAGACAAAGGACGAATGTGACGCAGTTCCATCGAGTAAACAAACAAACATTGAAAATGTTGAAAGAGTTGGTGAAGGAGCGACTCATGGCGGCAGCCGATGAAATATTTGCGCTGTTTGAAAGAACGATAGCATCTTACGAGGAGGAACTTTCCCGAACGAGAGAGGAGCAGCGACATCGACAACAGCAGGAAGCTGTTAGCAAGATTCACATTGTGTTACACACTGAAGGTATTTTCACTGTGCTTGTCCTTTATAGCACACTGTACGTTTGATAGTAAGCGCTGTGTTTGTTAGAAAAATTGTTTTTTTGTGAGACGGGTGGGCACCATGTTCATTTAACAACCAACCAATCGGAAAACGATTCGCAGGTCATGTGACGGGACGTCGTCCCTGCTTTGTAACTGTATTACACAAAATGCACAACTTGTCAGTTTATGTCATGACTTTTGCAATTACCTTTTATATTGTATTTCCCGTTTGCTTGTTTTTATTATGAAATAATACGCTTGACCAGGCGTGTAGCACAAACTTATTGATGCCGTGGTCACTAACATCCTGGCAAGATGGGCAACATGGAAGCCATCTTGGTGCTTTGCGCTGGCGTTTTTCTTGTATTCACTAGCCGTCTTCACCCTCTTTGTTAAGTTAATGTCACTCAAAACTTCTTTTGGCCCGTAGCGGCTTCGTTAGCTGTCTCACTCTGTTAAAAAATGCACGGACAGAAGTCACCAACGCCAAGACGTTTATTGTGTCGCCACGTGGTTGCCTTTACAGGCTGCCGTAGTAAAACGTGGACTGAGTGTCGCGAGATTTAGCCTTGTGCATGAGATCCAAGATGGCTGGATAAACAAACCAAGCACAAATATAACAGTATGTTAGGTGTGCCATACACTGATCTGTTTTATATATCTGGATAGCTCATTGGCGATGACTTGTGAAGCCACACGGCCGCCATATTACCACTCGCAAGAAACACTTCTCGACAAGGTTTTGCATTCGTAGTGAACTTACTTTATTAATTCGGATTGGACACAAATTTTGCCTTAAGATGCCTGCATGTGCAGCTATTAACTGCACAAATCGCCAGTTCAAAGGCTGTGGACGAACATTTCACCTGTAAGTATGATTGAAATGTAGATTTATGATTGATCATTTAAGGGTTTTGCACTGTCGATCTCTCAGATATTTTCGATCGTGTAAAATTCCTCTGATTAAATGTATGTCCAGAATTGATACGTTTATATAGCTCTATAATAGCTAAGAGGAAATGTACGTACTTTTTTGTTATATCATGATATATGTATTTCTTTAAGGGACGAAGGTTGCGTTACTTGAAGGAATGGGAGAATCTCAGTGTTTCCATGATGCTTACCAGGCATTGTATACAGTGCAGTTAGCAAGCCAGTTTGCATACAGTTGACCCGGCATGACCCTTCATTTGGATAAACAACAATGCTGAATGACTGACGTAAAAGGATTCATTCATATGATATGTTCTGGAAAATAATATTACTGAACATGCATACCGGTATGTTTGAGATTGCAAACAACGTATTGTCTTACCCAAAGCATATGGTTTTGTTTCAGTGTTGTTGTTTTTTTCTGTGTGTGTGTGTTAATGGTTATTACACATTATGGTTATCACATATTATTCCTGTGGTTTTTGTTAAAATATATTTCTATATCAGAAAAGAGGTTATTTCTATTTCATAACACAAACAAAAAAATCAGGAAAACATCAGCAAAATGTTAAATGACTTTAAAACTTGTCCAAAGTCACTCTCTTTGATGATTTATATTTTGTACAGACGAGAGCATAGTGAATTAGATGAAAGTAAGAATAAAAAGTAAAGATCATGACCATGGATTTTATTTGAAAAAAGATTCAAGAGAGTTTTATTGTCATGTGCATGGTAAAACAGCAGTTATACCATGCAATGAAAATCTTATTCTGTTCATTCTCCCACGAAAAGAAAGAAAACACAAGAAAGAATAAGAACATAAGAAACATAAACACATAAACATATATAACAATAAATTAAGCAACAAAAACAGAAGAGACATTAATACAAATAAAACAAATAAATAAGTGCTATGAGTGTGTGCGTGTGTTGCGTGCGGCGTGTGTGAGTGCTTCGTTGAGAAGCCTGATGGCCTGTGGGTAAAAGCTTTTTGCCAGCCTTGTGGTCCTGGACTTCAAACTCCTGTAGCGTCTGCCTGACGGTAGGAGTGTGAATAATGAGTGTTGTGGATGTGTGCTGTCCTTGATGAGGTTGTGTGTTCTTCGTCGGACTCTAGTTTTATAAATGTCTTGCAGTGAGGGGAGGGCTGCCCCAACAATGTTCTGTGAGGTCTTGATCACCCGCTGGAGTGCCTTCCTATCACGTGTTGTACAGTTACCGTACCAAACAGTGATGGAGGCGGTAAGGACACTTTCGGATTTTGGTGGACATGCCAAATTTCCTCAGTCTTCTCAGGAAGTACAGTCTCCTTTGGGACTTCTTCATAATTTGTTGGGTGTTGTGAGACCAGGTGAGGTCCTCGCTGATGTGTGTGCCAAGGAACTTGAAGGTTTTCACCCTCTCCACCTCAGTCTCATCAATAAACAGGGGTCTATGCGGCTCCTTTTCCCTTGTTCTTGTGTCGATGATCATCTCTTTAGTCTTATCTGTATTGAGAAGGAGATTGTTATCACGACACCAAGCTATGAGGTCCGCCACCTCTCTTCTGTATGATGTTTCAACACCACCAGTGATCAGTCCGATGACTGTAGTGTCATCCGCAAATTTAATGATGCTGGTGTTGTTCTGGGAGGCCACGCAATCGTAGGTGGACTCAGCACACACCCCTGGGGGGGTCCCAGTGCTCACAATTCTTGAGCTGGATGTGCGATTGTGGACTCTGACTGACTGGGGTCTGCCTGTGAGAAAATTAAACACCCAGTTACAGAGGGAGGGAGACAGGCCAAGTGTGAGGAGCTTATTTGTGAGTTTGTGGGGGCTGACTGTATTAAAAGCAGAGCTATAGTCTATAAATAGCATTCTGACATATGTGTCCTGGTCCTGTAGGTGAGAAAGGGCTGTGTAGATGGCAGTGTTGACTGCATCATCCGTGGACCGGTTCTGGCGATATGCAAACTGTAGAGGGTCCACAGTTGCCGCCAGGATGCTCTTTTTGATGTGGGTCATGACTAATCTTTCAAAGCACTTCATAACAAAAGGAGTGAGTGCTATAGGGCGATAGTCATTCAAGCAGGTCACGTTGCTCTTCTTGGGTACGGGCACTATGGTGGTGGTGGAAAAGAGATGGGATATGCAGTTAAAATTAAAATCTCTTTCTAGAGGAGTAAAACCATGCATTGCTATAGGGGAGTGCTGAGCCAGGGTGCACAGTAGAATTTTGTCCCAAAGGCAATGAGAACTGGAAGGGGAAAAAGTACATTTAATAAAGCAAAAGATAGAGAATAACGTATCAAATTGTTTTTAATGGACGAAGGTTGCGTTTCTTGAAGGAATGGGAGAATCTCCCCGCTTTCTAATGTAAAATATAGATGTTCTGCGAGCCTCTTCATCTGCTTTGTACACTATGTACGCTGTGCCAATGTAGTCGAGATGTGAGTGGTAAGATGGCGTCTCTGTGGCTTCAGTGGCTTGCCCGGCGGCATGCGACATATGAGCTATCCAGATATATAATACAGATCAGTGGTGCCATATTGTATGCTAACCAAGGCAACATTTTCTATCTATGTAGAATTTTAACAGCTCTTTAATGGTGTTCAATTTTTCCTTTGTCTTAGTTTTTGTGCGTTTTTCTGCCTTTTCATCTCACCTACTTGGCAAATGAGGTTGCTCCCAATTTTTGCACTTGTTTAAGCCAATTATCCCGTTTTTTATAATATCTTTCCTGCAATGAAGCAGGCTGCCTTTCAACAACTTTTCTTAACGCCTTTTGGATCTCACAACCACAACTTCCTTGTTTAAAACTAGTCTTCAAAATCCTCTCCTCCGCCATTTTAACACACAGACATTAACACAAACACACAGAACAATTTTTAAAAATTCACTCAAGACATGACACAAACAGTAACAGAGACACATAAATGTGAGATATCTAATAGTTCCCCAAAGCCTTGAAGTTTGGCAAACTTTCCGTGATGTCTTATAATAGACAATTTTCTGAGGGGCTCCGTACAAGACGGCCTTTTACCCTCCTAATCTGTTCAACAGTTCAGACACTTGCAATGACACTTCCTCAGAAGACCACAGTCACATGGTAAGGATTCACCCATCCATCCGAGGTCGGGTTGCTGGGGCAGCAGCCTAAGCAGGGAAGCCCAGACTTCCCTCTCCCCGGCTACTTTGTCCAGCTCCTCCCGGCGGATCTCAAGGCGTTCCCTGGCCAGTTGAGAGACATAGTCTCTCCAGCGTGTCCTGGGTCTTCCCTGAGGCCTCCTACCGGTGGGACGTGCCCTGAACACCTACCCAGGGAGGCGTCCGGAAGGCATCCTGACCAGATGCCTGAGCCACCTTATCTGGCTCCTCTCAATGCGGAGGAGCAGAGCTTCTACTGCGAGTTTCTCCCAGATGACAGTGCTTCTCACCTTATCTCTAAGGGAGAGCCCAGCCACGCTATGGAGAAAACTCATTTCAGCCGCTTGTACCGGCCATCTTGTCCTTTTGGTCGCTAACCAAAGCTCATGATCATAGGTGAAAGTGCTTCACCTATTGGCTCAGCAACCCCTTACCGCAACAGACCGATGCAGAGTCGGCATCACTGCAGACGAACGATAGCTCAATTTTGACCGTTTAATGTACCAGGAAGAATGATGCACAGCTACGGGGACTTCTTCTTCCACATGAGTGCAGGAGCAAATCCGAGGCACTTCAGGTCAGGTGTCCTTTTATCCACTCAGCCCCCTTCGCGCAGGAGGAGGGCGCCATCCTGCATGTCTTTATGTGCGACACAGAGATCTGAGCTGGTTGGCACCGGTCGCTTGTAAGTGTGCCAAAGGTTGTGATAAGGGATACGCTGAAGGCCAGAAGCAAGAGATAAGTACAGCCAAGTAGACACACAGTCTAGCCAGCAGGATATATTGGCCCACATGATCACAAAAGTCTCTTATCCTTGGACTGTATCATATTTGTCATGTCTGTGTACACATGAAAGTGTGTAGCGAGCTCCAGGAGAACATCTCAAGGATGTTTGTGTTGTTTGTGTCCTGCAGATGTCCAGCAGCTGATTGGTCATCAAGAAGAACATCCCCCTCACCCACAGGTGAGAGGCTCCACTTTGAAGCACAGGGATCCCCAGGCCCGCCACGTTAAGGAAGAAGAGGAGGAGCTTTCCACCACTCAGGAGGGAGAGTGTCTTCTAGGGTGGGAGGAGGTTGATCTCACCAAGTTCCCACCGACTGATGTCTCTGTGAAGACTGAGGAGCATGAAGACAAACCACCTGAGTCCTTACAGCTTCATAACTGTCCGAGTGAGGAGAACAGAGAGGCAGGGCCTCCAAGCAGCAGCAGCAGCAGCAGCAGCAGCAGCTCATCACAACACATGACAACAGAAGGTGATGGAGACCACTGTGACTTTAAAACTTGTCCAAAGTCACTCTCTTTGATGATTTATATTTTGTACAGACGAGAGCATAGTGAATTAGATGAAAGTAAGAATAAAAAGTAAAGATCATGACCATGGATTTTATTTGAAAAAAGATTCAAGAGAGTTTTATTGTCATGTGCATGGTAAAACAGCAGTTATACCATGCAATGAAAATCTTATTCTGTTCATTCTCCCACGAAAAGAAAGAAAACACAAGAAAGAATAAGAACATAAGAAACATAAACACATAAACATATATAACAATAAATTAAGCAACAAAAACAGAAGAGACATTAATACAAATAAAACAAATAAATAAGTGCTATGAGTGTGTGCGTGTGTTGCGTGCGGCGTGTGTGAGTGCTTCGTTGAGAAGCCTGATGGCCTGTGGGTAAAAGCTGTTTGCCAGCCTTGTGGTCCTGGACTTCAAACTCCTGTAGCGTCTGCCTGACGGTAGGAGTGTGAATAATGAGTGTTGTGGATGTGTGCTGTCCTTGATGAGGTTGATGAGGTTCTTCGTAGGACTCTAGTTTTATAAATGTCTTGCAGTGAGGGGAGGGCTGCCCCAACAATGTTCTGTGAGGTCTTGATCACCCGCTGGAGTGCCTTCCTATCACGTGTTGTACAGTTACCGTACCAAACAGTGATGGAGGCGGTAAGGACACTTTCGGATTTTGGTGGACATGCCAAATTTCCTCAGTCTTCTCAGGAAGTACAGTCTCCTTTGGGACTTCTTCATAATTTGTTGGGTGTTGTGAGACCAGGTGAGGTCCTCGCTGATGTGTGTGCCAAGGAACTTGAAGGTTTTCACCCTCTCCACCTCAGTCTCATCAATAAACAGGGGTCTATGCGGCTCCTTTTCCCTTGTTCTTGTGTCGATGATCATCTCTTTAGTCTTATCTGTATTGAGAAGGAGATTGTTATCACGACACCAAGCTATGAGGTCCGCCACCTCTCTTCTGTATGATGTTTCAACACCACCAGTGATCAGTCCGATGACTGTAGTGTCATCCGCAAATTTAATGATGCTGGTGTTGTTCTGGGAGGCCACGCAATCGTAGGTGGACTCAGCACACACCCCTGGGGGGGTCCCAGTGCTCACAATTCTTGAGCTGGATGTGCGATTGTGGACTCTGACTGACTGGGGTCTGCCTGTGAGAAAATTAAACACCCAGTTACAGAGGGAGGGAGACAGGCCAAGTGTGAGGAGCTTATTTGTGAGTTTGTGGGGGCTGACTGTATTAAAAGCAGAGCTATAGTCTATAAATAGCATTCTGACATATGTGTCCTGGTCCTGTAGGTGAGAAAGGGCTGTGTAGATGGCAGTGTTGACTGCATCATCCGTGGACCGGTTCTGGCGATATGCAAACTGTAGAGGGTCCACAGTTGCCGCCAGGATGCTCTTTTTGATGTGGGTCATGACTAATCTTTCAAAGCACTTCATAACAAAAGGAGTGAGTGCTATAGGGCGATAGTCATTCAAGCAGGTCACGTTGCTCTTCTTGGGTACGGGCACTATGGTGGTGGTGGAAAAGAGATGGGATATGCAGTTAAAATTAAAATCTCTTTCTAGAGGAGTAAAACCATGCATTGCTATAGGGGAGTGCTGAGCCAGGGTGCACAGTAGAATTTTGTCCCAAAGGCAATGAGAACTGGAAGGGGAAAAAGTACATTTAATAAAGCAAAAGATAGAGAATAACGTATCAAATTGTTTTTAATGGACGAAGGTTGCGTTTCTTGAAGGAATGGGAGAATCTCCCCGCTTTCTAATGTAAAATATAGATGTTCTGCGAGCCTCTTCATCTGCTTTGTACACTATGTACGCTGTGCCAATGTAGTCGAGATGTGAGTGGTAAGATGGCGTCTCTGTGGCTTCAGTGGCTTGCCCGGCGGCATGCGACATATGAGCTATCCAGATATATAATACAGATCAGTGGTGCCATATTGTATGCTAACCAAGGCAACATTTTCTATCTATGTAGAATTTTAACAGCTCTTTAATGGTGTTCAATTGTTCCTTTGTCTTAGTTTTTGTGCGTTTTTCTGCCTTTTCATCTCACCTACTTGGCAAATGAGGTTGCTCCCAATTTTTGCACTTGTTTAAGCCAATTATCCCGTTTTTTATAATATCTTTCCTGCAATGAAGCAGGCTGCCTTTCAACAACTTTTCTTAACGCCTTTTGGATCTCACAACCACAACTTCCTTGTTTAAAACTAGTCTTCAAAATCCTCTCCTCTGCCATTTTAACACACAGACATTAACACAAACACACAGAACAGTTTTTAAAAATTCACTCAAGACATGACACAAACAGTAACACAGACACATAAATGTGAGATATCTAATAGTTCCCCAAAGCCTTGAAGTTTGGCAAACTTTCCGTGATGTCTTATAATAGACAATTTTCTGAGGGGCTCCGTACAAGACAGCCTTTTACCCTCCTAATCTGTTCAACAGTTCAGACACTTGCAATGACACTTCCTCAGAAGACCACAGTCACATGGTAAGGATTCACCCATCCATCCGAGGTCGGGTTGCTGGGGCAGCAGCCTAAGCAGGGAAGCCCAGACTTCCCTCTCCCCGGCTACTTTGTCCAGCTCCTCCCGGCGGATCTCAAGGCGTTCCCTGGCTAGTTGAGAGACATAGTCTCTCCAGCGTGTCCTGGGTCTTCCCTGAGGCCTCCTACCGGTGGGACGTGCCCTGAACACCTACCCAGGGAGGCGTCCGGAAGGCATCCTGACCAGATGCCCGAGCCACCTTATCTGGCTCCTCTCAATGCGGAGGAGCAGAGCTTCTACTGCGAGTTTCTCCCAGATGACAGTGCTTCTCACCTTATCTCTAAGGGAGAGCCCAGCCACCCTATGGAGAAAACTCATTTCAGCCGCTTGTACCGGCCATCTTGTCCTTTTGGTCGCTAACCAAAGCTCATGATCATAGGTGAAAGTGCTTCACCTATTGACTCAGCAACCCCTTACCGCAACAGACCGATGCAGAGTCGGCATCACTGCAGACGAACGATAACTCAATTTTGACCGTTTAATGTACCAGGAAGAATGATGCACAGCTACAGGGACTTCTTCTTCCACACGAGTGCAGGAGCAAATCCGAGGCACTTCAGGTCAGGTGTCCTTTTACCCACTCAGCCCCCTTCGCGCAGGAGGAGGGCGCCATCCTGCATGTCTTTATGTGCGACACAGAGATCTGAGCTGGTTGGCACCGGTCGCTTGTAAGTGTGCCAAAGGTTGTGATAAGGGATACGCTGAAGGCCAGAAGCAAGAGATAAGTACAGCCAAGTAGACACACAGTCTAGCCAGCAGGATATATTGGCCCACATGATCACAAAAGTCTCTTATCCTTGGACTGTATCATATTTGTCATGTCTGTGTACACATGAAAGTGTGTAGCGAGCTCCAGGAGAACATCTCAAGGATGTTTGTGTTGTTTGTGTCCTGCAGATGTCCAGCAGCTGATTGGTCATCAAGAAGAACATCCCCCTCACCCACAGGTGAGAAGCTCCACTTTGAAGCACAGGGATCCCCAGGCCCGCCACGTTAAGGAAGAAGAGGAGGAGCTTTCCACCACTCAGGAGGGAGAGTGTCTTCTAGGGTGGGAGGAGGTTGATCTCACCAAGTTCCCACCGACTGATGTCTCTGTGAAGACTGAGGAGCATGAAGACAAACCACCTGAGTCCTTACAGCTTCATAACTGTCCGAGTGAGGAGAACAGAGAGGCAGGGCCTCCAAGCAGCAGCAGCAGCAGCAGCAGCAGCAGCAGCAGCTCATCACAACACATGACAACAGAAGGTGATGGAGACCACTGTGGAGGATCACAAGCAGACAAGCTCTTAGCTCCACTGTCAGATAGTGATGACACAACATCACATTCTCCTGAGGATGAAGACTGGGACCACACCCAAGAAGCTTTGAGCAGTGATACAGACTGTGAAGGTGATATGAGGACTCACACTGACAACAAACACTCTGAGTGCTCTAAAAAGAAGACAGTTAAAAAACGTTTGGCTTGCTCAGAAAAATTTTCTCTAAAATGCAATTTGACTCAACAAATGTTGACACACACAGCAGAAAAACCTTTTAGCTGTTCAGTTTGTGACAAACGATTCTCTCGAAAGGCACACATGGAATCACACATGACAACGCACACAAAAAAAAAACCTGACAGGTGTTCAGTTTGTGACAAAGGATTCTCCCAAAGGTCACACATGGAATCGCACATGAGAACTCACACTGGAGAAAAACATTTTACCTGTTCAGTTTGTGACAAAGGATTCTCTCGAAAGGCACACATGGAGTCACACATGCTAACTCACACTAGAGAAAAATCTTACAGTTCAGTTTGCGGGGATACATTTTCTTTGACGTCCAATTTGACAGACCACATGAGAACTCACACCGGAGAAAAACCTTTTAGCTGTTCTGTTTGTAATAGACGATTCTCTCGAAGGGCATACGTGAACTCACACATGTTAACGCACACTGTAGAAAAACCTTACAGTTGTTCAGTTTGTGGCATGAAATTTTCTTGGAGGTCCAATTTGACAAACCACATGAGAATTCACACCGGAGAAAAACCTTTTCGCTGTTCTGTTTGTGACAGACGATTCTCTCGAAGCTCATACGTGGACTCACACATGATAACGCACACTGGAGAAAAACCTTTTAGTTGTTGCGTGTGTGGTAAAGAATTCACTCGTAAGTACAGCATGGTAGCTCACATGAGACAACACAGAGGAAAAAAACCTTGTCAAGAAGGGTTGTTGAGGTCAGTCTCAGAGAAGAAGAAGAAGATAAATGATGATGCCTGAAATTAAATGAGCAGTCGGCAGAAACATTAGTATAACCAAAAAAACTAAACTGAACTGAACGGTCTTTCTGACATTCATCCATACTATACAATAAAATATATACAAAATAAATAAAATGTGTTTTGTTATTTACATTTTTGTCATATTGCTGTCATAATAAACAACTGTGAAATAGGAGTGAAATGAAGTGGTGATTTTGACACGCGCCTCCCCAGCTAGTTTTCTGAACAGACTGTGTCTTTGCTGTGACGTCACGACCAGAACACGATCCAGGGACCAGATTCAAACCCATGCAGCCATGAACACAGAAAAGCCAAAAAAAGTGACATATTCACCGCAATAACACAATAATAACATGTACTGATATTGTGTTATGATTACTATGATATAACACACACACACACACACACACAAAAATGGTGTTTGTTTTATGTTTTTTTGACTGCCAGTATGTGACACTGACCGCTCCATGCACACTTCAAAATAAAAGAGCAGTGAGCAGCGATCTCTGCTTATCTAGCCCTGGCATGAAAGCCCAACCTATATTTCTAATATTCCTAGATTCCCTTTGAAACCTGAATATGCCCATTCAGAATTCACCTCTCTATTTTCTTCGAACATTTTTCTTTTTGGGACAAATTCATAGCTATGGATAGTTTACAGCGAGGGTAGCACACCCTCAAGACGTCTTTTTTGTGTATCATCACACTGACCCCCGTCTCCATTCCCTTGCTCATCCAATGAGCAGTCAGAACGCAGTGTATATGCATTCACGGGCTTGCAGTGAGTCCGATATTTCACACTCTTTTGGTCGTGAAGAGGAACGTCCCCCTCAGCCGCAGAGAGGAAACGGCACTTTGAAGCAGGAGGATCCCCAGCAGCCTAAGCAGGGAAGCCCAGACTTCCCTCTCTGCAGCGACTTCATCCAGCTCCTCCCGGCGAATCCAGAGGCGTTCCCAGGCCAGTTGAGAGACGTAGTCTCTCCGACGTGTCCTGGGTCTTCCCTGAGGCCTCCGACCAATTGGACGTACCCTAAACACCTCCCCAGGGAGGCGTCTGGGAGGCATCCTGACCAGATGCCCGAGCCAGCTAATCTGGCTCCTCTCAATCCGGAGGAGCATCACTTCTACTTCGAGTCTCTGATGACAGTGCTTCTCATCTTATCTCTAATGGAGAGCCCAGCCACCCTACGGAGAAAACTCATTTCAGCGGCTTGTACCCGCCATCTTGTCCTTTAGGTCACCACCCAAAGACCATAGGTGAGGGTAGGAATGTAGATCCACTGCTACAGTATATTGTTCAACGTCATGAATGTTTATTCAGTGTTGTGTTCCTACTGTGTAATAATCATAATAATACATTTTATTTAGAAGTGCTTTTCTAAAGACTCAAAGGCATGGTACAATGAGATCAAAACGATAAAGCAAAAGAATGCAGGACATATACAGCTAAAATAACTCAGCACTGAGTAAGATGGGAGCATTAAACATTATAAGCAAGTTTGAAGAGAAGGGTTTTAGCATGAGGTTGGCGTCAGAGTAGCAAAGAGGACAGGTTGGGGATTGAAGGTGGAGGAGGTCAGGTAGGTAAGATTGCGTAACGCTTTGTAAGTGGGTAGCAGGGTTTTAAACTACACGGTATTGGACAGGAAGCCAGTGGAGGTTTTGGAGGATGGGGGTGCTGCGGTCACCAGGGCGATTGCCACTTGTTCAGGGTTTTGCTTGGAAGTACTGTATGTAGAAAAAGGCCTTTAGGGTAATCGAGTGGTGGTGATGAACGCGTGAATAAGTGTTTCAGCAGTAGGAAGGGAGAAGACGGGCCATGTTTTTTAGATGAAAAAAGGCGGTTTGGGTGATCTGACTGATGTGCTCAAAGGAGAGGGTGCTGTCAAGGAAAAAAGCCTTGACTTCGGACGTGAGATGAGGAAGGAGAAGTTGTTGGCTGTATTTGTAAGAGATTTTGGACCACTCATGATATCAGATTTGTCACAGTTTTGTTTGACAATGTTAGGTTGCATCCATGATTTTATTTGGGAGAGACAGGAGGTGAGTGTGATGTGTGTGGAGGCAGTGATGGATTTGGTGGATATGTAAAGCTGGATATCATCGGCATAACAGTAAAACTGGAGTCCATGACGGCGGATGACGCTACGGAGGGGAAGCAAGTAGCACAGACGAGACTTTCTTTTTTCATAATTTCGACTTTTTATCTCATAATTATGACTATCTCATAATTATGACTTTCTATCTCATGATTTCGACATTTCCTCATACGTTTGACTCTTTATTTCATAATTATGACTGTCTCATAATTGACTTTATCGCATAATTATTACTTTGTATCTCATAATTTCAACTTTTTATCTCATAATTGACATTCTATCTAATAATTTTGACTTTATCTCATAATTGACTTTTTCACAGAATTGATTTTCTTGTCTCATAATTATGACTTTGTATCTCGTACTTCGACTTTTTAGCTAATAATTTCGACATTTTTTGTAATTTTGACTGATTTTTATCTCATAATTTCGATTTATCTCATAATTACGACATTCGGTCTCATAATTTCTACTTTTTATGTCATAATTATGACTTTCTTATTTAATAATTATGACTTTGTATCTCGTAATTTTGACTTTTTATCACATAATTATGACTTTCTGTCGTAATTTCAACTTTTTATCACATAATTATGACATTCTATCTCATAATTTAGACTATCTCATAATTTACTTTTTCTCAGAATTGATTTTCTTGTCTCATAATTATGACTTTTTATTATTATGACTTAATTATTATGACTTTGTACTATTCGTACTTTCAACTTTTTAGCTCATAAGTTCTACATTTTTTGTAATTTTGACAGATTTTTATCTCATAATTATGACATTCGGTCTCATAATTTCTACTTTTTATAATTTTTTTTATAATTTCTACTTTTTATAATTTTCATAATTATTACTTTCTTATTTAATAATTATGATTTTGTATCTCGTAATTTCACTTTTTAGCTCAATATTTTGACATGTGAGTTGCCTTTTTTGAAAAGAACATGCATACATTTTTGTGCGTATTTAGTAAGAGGCAATATTTTGTGAGCTAGTTTTGTGTATGTTCAATAGCTGATGCGAGTACAATCGCAGCTTCAAGATTTTTGCCACTTGTCGGAACCACTGCAGTAGGACGACCAGGCGGAGTTGCGCTGCTGGATGAAGTCAGTGTCGATTTGGAGGTGGCCGGTGAGACCGTTTTTTGGGAGGCGTTCCAGTCAGTTGTCCTTTCCTAGCTTTGTGAGGGCTAACCAAGCTTTCTCCAAGCACTGACGTAAACATTTACAACTTACATTATATTTGTTCCATGAAATTGTAGTAATTAGCATGTTTCTTTGTTGTATTTTTATTTTGTTTTTTTTTGGCAGTCAGATTTCAGCTTCTATGTGTTGCCATGCTAATCTAATCTGCCCTGGCCTTCAGAATCAGTAGTGCTGGCCAATGTCACATACATCAGCAATGGGGCTGTTTTTTTTTAAGACTTCAGATTCGTTTCTCAGGGCCAGTGCTGTGACATCAGTACGTCTCCATCCCCTGATTGGTTGATCAGAGTAAAACTGTCCTACATGCCAAGCTCCGCCCACAATGGCTGACTGAGGAGGAGAGATTGACACCTCTGTCAGATGTATTTTACTTGAAGGGTTTTTTTTAATCTGTCATGTGGTTAGGAGTATTGATTGTGAACTGCTTTGGTGTTTGCGTGTTATTTCAGTTTTATTGAGAAATTGCCAACAGCACAAACACACGTGCATTATCATTAGTGTGTTCATAACAACAAGAGGAATAAGCACATCAGGAGTGATGAGGGAGTCTGGTGTAAAACACACAGCACGTCATCACTGTTTTAACACAATGTGAGCAACTAAAGGGTTTTCCTGCAGTGTATGTCTGCATGTGTCGAGTGAAATTGCACTCTTAAGAAAAGATTTCACCACATAATGAGCAAATGAACGCCCCCCCCCAATGACACTCTCCACTCCGGAGTGGTTCAGAGTTCCTCTTCTTCTTCTTTCACATGGGGGGGCTGGGGATCCTCCTCCTGCTTCAAAGCGGAGCTCCCCGCCTGCGTCTGAGTGCCAAGTTGTTCTTGCCGACCAGCCATCTGCTGGACGTCTGCAGGACACAAGCGACACACACACTTTCAAGCACCTCAAAGGAATAGAACTAGCATTTATGCAGAAATTACATGGACATGGAGCCTTGATAACCACAATATGTGAAGATATTTACATGTTTACGGGACATACTGCCTTGTTAATGCACACAAGCAAGCACTTTATTTCCACATTAGTTAACCATCCACTGGCTGTAATACACCCCTGATCAAAATGTTAAGAGCAGTTGAAAAATGTCAAGGATGTACATTTTGCACTTTTGGATCTTAAGGAGGTTCTAAGTCGGGCTTCAAAATGCAAAAAGAAGAAATGGGAGCGAGACAAAAAAGCAATTTAGCCAGCCAGCCTGTTTCCGGTGAACGTTGGCCTCCGCCAAGGCTGCCCTTTGTCACCCATTCTCTCATTTTAATGGACGGATTTTCCAGGCGCAGCCAAGGCGTCCAGTTTGAGGGCCTTAGGATCTCATCTCTGCTATTTGCAGACGATGTGGTTCTGATGGCCTCATTGGGCTGTGACCTTCAGCGTTTACTGGGGCGTTTTGCAGCTGAGTGTGAAGCTTCTGGGATGAGACTCAGCACCTCCAAATCCAAGGCTATGGTTCTCAGTGGGAATGAGGTCCTGCCCCCAGTTGGAGGAGTTCAAGTATCTCAAGGTCTTGTTCACAAGTTCAGGAAGGTTGGAGTGTGAGGTCAACAGGCGGATCAGCGCAGCGTCTGCAGTAACACAGACGAGGGCCTTCAGTCATGAGTGATGACCCCCTGCGACATCTCCAGGTAGCCGGCTGCCGTTTGATGCCCCTGCACAACCTGAAGCTTCATTGTTCCATTGAGGGATTGTGATGGTGAAAGCATCTCAGGCGGGATCTCCTTGTCACGCCAGTAACGTTGGAAGCCATCAGGACCTTCAAGGGGGAATAAAACTTTCTTCCACCTTTCAATGTCCCGTGTTTGGTGCTCTCCTGCCCATTCCAAACGCCTTCTCTGGCCGATGACGTCTGATGGTTATTGGACTGCACTCGGCACCAGTAACAACCTTCATTTGGGCCAAGGATGGTCCCGTGTCTTGACAGACAGCCAATGGGATCCTCCGGCTCATTCTTTTGAGTTTACCACGTGACTTTTTTGCTCCATGAATCTCTGGATGTTTGAAAAATTTGAAATGACCGTCCAACCTCAGCGGAAGCCTGTTTTGCAGGCCCTGATAATAACTCATAGCAACGGTGTGACTCTGGAAATGATTAATTCTAACCCCATTATTCCGTACGGAGAAAATGATTCAGTTCCTCTGGGAATTTGCGATTGAGCCAATTCACACTAAAGCCTGAATTATGCTCCAAGGACGACAGCAAGGACTGTTCCACGTGTGCGTAACAACCACGTAAGATAACGTCGGCCTTTTCTACCTGTTGGGCAACATTCGACCACTGTCGGAGCACACATCTACCGACCACCTTTAAAATAAAAGCAGACGAGTAAAATGTACACTGTCTGATACGCCAAAGCAATGTGTTACAATGTAAACTAAACTTCATGACAAGCACCTTTCTAGTTGTGGATGACAGAGGTCAGCCAACGATAAGATAACTTCCCGTGGTATTTGTTAGTATGACACATATACTGTACGATATAAAATACATACACAATATTAATAATGAGCCAATTATGAGCTAAGAAAGTCAGAATTAGGAGAAAAAATTAGATAAGTCAATTATGAGAAAATGTTGAAATTATGATGAGAAAGTCAGACTTATGAGATTGTCATAATTATGAGAAAAAAGTAATGATTATGAAAAAAGAAAATTATGAGATAAAAGGTCAAAATTACAAGATAGTGGAAATTATGAAATAAAAAGTCAATTATGAAATGAGAGTCATAATTAGGAGATAAAATGTGGAAATTACAAGAAAAAGTCTAAAGTTTTAGATAAAAGTCAAAATTATGTGATAAAAAAAGTATATAAATGAGAAAATTTTGAAATTATGAGATAAAAAGTCTATCAGATTAAGCCATAATTATGAGCTAAAAAGTCGAAATTATGAGACAAAAAAACATACTGAGATAAGATAGCAATTATGAGAAAACATCTAAATTATGCGTTTTTAACGTCATAATTATAAGATAAAGTCAGAAGTATTACACAAAAAGCCAAAATAACGAGAAAACGTCCAAATTATGAGATAAAATGTCGGAATTAAAAGATAAAGATAAATTATGTGATTTCAAAAAATCCAAATTATGAGATTGTCATTTTCCAAAATGTGCTTTCACTACCATCTTGCGTCAACATTTGTTTTCCAAACTCTGCAGACGTTTGTGTGCAAATAAAGCATTTCATGTTAGATTTGTTGCAATCCTGTGATTTGTTGGGTTAATATTACAAAAACACTTAAAACCCTACTAACAAATTCTTAAAATATCATGCTGATGCAAACCTATTGGGGATAAACTCCCGCGAATTCAAGCATTATGTCGCAACAGTCACAAAAAACCCGCGAAACCCAGGAGGGGCTGGAGTTTCAACAAATAAGTGATGGACACTGCATTCAACCTGGGTGGTATTACTGTACAAGCATAATAATGTTGTTGTAAATGAACATGTAAAAAATAACCTTCAGTGTGCTGCACGGCTTGATTCTTGCTAATAGCTTCCAGCTGCTGTCGTTGCCGCTCGTTCTCCTCTCTTGTTCGTGAAAGTTCCTCCTCGTACGACGCTATCGCTCTATCAAACATGTCGGATATGTCATCTGCAGCCACCATCAACCGCTCCTTTACAAACTCTTTGTTAAACGACATTGTGATGTTGCGTTTTACGCGGAATGCAAACCTCCCCGTCGACCAGACGCGTGGTTTCGGGTCCT
The DNA here is from genome assembly GCF_027744805.1 of Dunckerocampus dactyliophorus. Lineage (NCBI taxonomy): Eukaryota > Metazoa > Chordata > Actinopteri > Syngnathiformes > Syngnathidae > Dunckerocampus > Dunckerocampus dactyliophorus. The sequence continues at coordinate 33,214,264 of NC_072822.1, forward strand.
CTTGCTAACTTCCGCTTTTTTCATCTTCTTCTTCTTGGCGGGTTGCAACCATGACTTCAAAGGTGCACATCGTCACCTACTGTACCGGGGTTCCGCCTTTTTCTTCTTCGATTGAGGTTTTGCAGCGGCATCCGCGAGTCACATCGCCGCCATCTTGCAGCGGTATTGAAGACGCTTCATGAGACGGAACTATAGCTGTAAGTGTTACACTCTGTGTGCGCCGCCATAAATGACAACTTGTGTTTGTGTTGAACATATTTTCTTGCAATAAAGTTGCAATAAAACTGATTTTGTGGCCTGTTCTTCTCGCGAGCTGTCGCCAACACCGCCGCAAGATGGCGGAAGCGTGACCTTATTGAAACTTGGTTGCCGTAAACATGGCCGTAAAACCTCAATCGGCAATGAAAAGTGCGGAAGTTAGCAGCAACACTTTGAAAGGACGCCACCGTCTCTCAAGTTGCTCCAAGATAGCGTAGGAAATGTTGAAAGAGTTGGTGAAGGAGCGGCTCATGGCGGCGGCCGAGGAAATATTTGCCGTGTTTGAAAGAACGATAGCCTCGTACGAGGAGGAACTTTTTCGAACGAGAGAGGAGAACGAGCGACAGCGACAACAACTTGAAGCTGTTTGGAAAACGCAAATGGCAATCCACGTCGAAGGCATGTTGACATATTCTCGTATCTTCTGTTCAATGATGTAACAGACTTTATGTCGCTCACATAAGGAGGCGGAGAGATAGTTCAGATTACGGTACCATAAATATGTCATCCAAGATGGCGGTCCATGTACACATACACACTATTTATGTGTAGCAGATTATGGTATACATTCCTGTCAATAAGGGATGTCTCTCCTTTCAATTTAGTAAAATATTCCATAAATCTCAAACTACGCTTCTCTGATAGGTCAGGGGTCAAGGGTCAGCTCCAGTTCTCATTCCAGACAGATCCAGTGGCATCAAAATGAAACCAGGGCTATCTTAAAATCGTGCCAACCTCATGATAAAGCACTTCTACATGCATAATAAATAACCTGTGATTAAAAATGGCCTGCTTTCAGAAAGAGCATTTTGTCCACTTAATGCAGTAATTAATTGGGGTGTAATGGTGCACTACAATGTAATTTCGGTTCGGTTCAGTTTCTTGAAGTGCTCGGTTTGGTTAATTTTTGGTACAAAAAAGGCAGAAAAAATGACTTAAAATGCTTTTATTTAAAAAAAATTCAAACAGAACTTTTTGAAATAAGTAAAAACAACCCATTTGGGTGATATTTCAAATAAATTAGACTCTTTTTTTTTTTAGAGTTTTTTAAAATAGAACAATAATAATAAAATAAACTGTTGTATTTAAACAATTGTTTAAACATTATGGCGAAATGTAATGGACAGTTACACTTTTTATAAAGTGCTGGTATAACTTTCTGGCTAAAATGAGGACGGGATGGTATTTCGTAGCGAGGTTCAAGAACTTTAATCATATACAGTCATGGAAAAAATGATTAGACCATCCTTGTTTCTTCAGTTTATTGATCCATTGTAATGCCCGGTTCAACAAAAGGTACATTTGTTTGGACCAACATAATGATAACAAACATAGCTCACAAGAGTTTAATTTAAGAGCCGATATCTAGCATTCCATGGTTTTCTTGATCATAACCAAAACTGCTTAATTTCTTACATGAATAGGCATACCACTGTACTTACTGCCAAAAAATTTAACTCTTATGAGCTATTTTTGTTGTCATTGTTATATTTGTCCAAACAAAGGTACCTTTAGTTGTATCAGGCATTAAAATGAACAAGAAACAAGGGTGGTCTAAGCATTTTTTCCATCACTGTACTTAAAGCCAGCGCTCTCAACAACTGAATATGGTCATAATCTCGTAGCTATAAAAACTCCAATACCATGTGTTACTGCTTTGGCCCGGTCAGAGATGCTTGCTAGAAGTTGTTTATATGCTGAAGTTATCGGTGTTTGCACTAAACTGGTTTTCTTTCTTGTAGATATAACATTCATTGCCGCATGATGCCGCTTTAAGTGCGCTAACATGTTAGACGTGTTTCCTCCAGCATACCCGATATCCGTGGAACAATGTCGACACACAACTTTGGTTTTATCCACTTGCCTTTGTCCGTCTGTAATTTTGCCAGGGAAGCTGTTCCCAAGCAGGAGAGATTTGCCATGATGCCATTTGTCACGCCTGCGAGCTACTGGTGTTCCTCCCCCTCAGTCAGCAGTGTCTGACACTCAGAGGTGTCCGTGCCGGAACTGGCCCAAGACTTTAGTTCCGCATGAAGTGCTTAGTAATAAATTTAATGAGGAAAAATAGCATAAAATATAACCGAAACGGTACGCAAGTGGACCGAACTGAACGTGCAGAACCGAAACGGTTCAATACATCCATGTGAACCGTTACACCCCTAATAATTAATCATAATAGTTTATCCACTCAATCAGTGAAAAGAAAAAAAAAATACATAAATTGGCTCATGTGAGATAAAAAAGTGGAAATTATGAGATAAAAAGTAAAAATTATTAGACAGTCAATTATGAGGTAAAAAGTCGAAATTATTTGATAAAGTCAGGAGATTAAAAGTTAAAATTATGAAAAAAAGAAAGTCATAATTCTGAGATAAAAAGTCGACATTATCATATAAAGTCATAATTATGAGATAAAAAGTCAAACTTATTAAAATAAATTGTTGAAATTATGACAAAGTCACAATTATGAGATGAAAAGTCACAATTATGACATAAAACGTCGACATTAAAGTCATTGTCAAAGTAGAGATAAAAAGTCAAAATTATTAAATAAAATGTTGAAATTATCACATAAAAAGTTGAAATTATGAGATAAAAAGTCACAGTTTTCACAATCAGTGAAAAAAATGGACATAAATTGGCTGAAGTGTTTTTTATGTTGTGTCCTTCAGACGTTGGTCATCAGGAAGAAGGTCCCCCCCATCCGCAGGCGGGGAGCTCCACTTTGGAGTGGGAGGATCTCCAGCCCCTCCACGTTAAAGAGGAAGAGGAGGAACTGTGGATCACTGAGGAAGGAGACTATGTTCCAGGGTCGAAGGAGCCTGCACCGGCAGGTGTCTCTGTGAAGACCGAGGAGCATGAAGACAAACCACCCGAGTCCTCACAGCCTCAGCACAGTCCGAGTGAGCAGAACGGAGGGGCGGAGCCTCCAAGCGGCACACCGGAAGCTGATGAAGACCACTTGGATGAAGACAGCGATACGGACTGTGAAGGCGATACGAGGACTAAAAAGAAGACGGGTAAAAAACGTCTGACCTGCTCAGTTTGTGCTCAGAGATTTACTCGGAAGGACAATTTGACTCGGCACATGAGGACGCACACGGGAGAGAAACCTTACGCTTGCTTGGTTTGCGGCAAGCGATTCTCTCTCAGCGGGACGTTGCTGTCGCACATGAGTACGCATACGGGAGAGAAACCTTTCAGCTGCTCAGTGTGCGGGAAACACTTTTCCCTCAAGGACAGTTTGAGTCGGCACATGAGGACGCACACCGGAGAGAAGCCGCACTCCTGCTCCCTCTGTGGCAAAACCTTCACGCGGCACGACGCCCTGACGGCGCACGTGCGCACACACGACAGGGAAGCGAGGTTTTCCTGCCCGGTTTGCGCTGAGACGTTGTCAAATCATAGAAGCGTGGTGTCACACATGAGAGGTCACCTGGAAAGTGATGATGTGATGTGTGTATGACGATGTCATGTGTTATTATTATTGTTATTATTTTGCAGGTGTTCCAATTCTTGTTAATACGTCACGGGTTTGTGGTGTGGCAATATTCAATGTTATGCTAGCCTCATAGAACTGAAATAACGACTGTTAAATCCTGTTTAAAGGTGCACCTCAGTTTGGTGGTTTGGGGGGGGGGGATCTCGCAAGATTAAAACGTGACTAGATTTCTTGTTCCGAAAAAAAAAAAATTGCGCATGCGTGTCTGTTTTCCCCAGGCAGGAAGAGGATTCACTCTGTGCATTGGTTCAGCACCTACATGCTTCATAGAACAACAGAGAACAGAGTGATACCTCTTGTCAGTCTTACAGTTGCTTTGCCTCTGTTGGGGGGGGGCATGCGCATCAAAAAAGAGTGGTGCTTGGTCAGTAACAATGCAAGGTCACGTTGTAGAAGTTAGGAGAGGAAAAAGATGCTTGCAAAAGCCACAGCCCCTGTATGGAAATATGAATAATAATTAATAATAATACTAATGAGCAACAATTAGAGACAAAAAGTCAGTATTACGAGATAAAAAGTCATAAGTACAAGATAAAAGGTCAAAAATATGAGATAAAAAGTCATAGTTATGGGATAAAAAGTCAAAATTATAAGACAAAGCGTCGAAATTATGAGAGAGTCATAATTATGACATAGAAAAAGCATAATTTTGAGATAAAAAAATCATAATTATGAGACAAAAAGTCGTATTTATGAGATAAACAGTCAAAATTATGAGATAAGGTAATTACAAGATAATTCGTAATTACGAGAGGGGAAGTCCTAATTTTTCGTGTTTTCCCCGTGCTTGCGTGGGTTTTCTCGAGTACTCCGGCTTCCTCCCACATTCCAAAAAACAAGACTAGCATGTTAGACTAAAAGACTAAAAGTGGACACAAAATTGTGGTGATGCTTTCTGACGTACTGAAGCTTGTATTGAAAAGGTTGTTGTTGTTTTTTAACACAGTGCTCTGGCGGCATCTGGTGGCTAAAAGTATGAAGAGCACAATTGTGGCCACTTTGAGGAAACGTAGGATATCCTGGGCTCCCTCTTTCCAAACACACATCATTGTTTTAAATTAAATTAAGATGTGTGAACCATTTCTGAAATAATTCAGTATGATTGATACTTTACCGCAGAGGTGTCACCAGGTTTTAAGGAAAGGGAAGCCTTAGACTCCAGTGGGGCTAGTTTAGTGGTTAGCACGTTGGCCAACACAGTAACAATTGTCCATAGGTATGAATGTGAGTGTGAATGGTTGTTTGTCTATATGTACCCTGCCATTGGCTGGCGGGTAGGGTGTACCCCGCCTGTCGCCCGAAGTTAGCTGGGATAGGCTCCAGCATGCCCCCGCGACCCCAATGAGGAAGAAGCGGTGGATGGATTAATAGAAGGGGGGCGGTTGTTAAACTAGTCTCTGGAGTCTTTATATTGTTTTGTAAAAATAAAACTAAAATCCAGTTGGGGTGGGGTGTAAGAAGGGGGTTAAGGAGGCTACAGACCCCCCCTAAAATAGGCATAATGGCTTGAAAATAACTCTGAGATGCTTCGTTCAACTTGTGAAGGATGAAATATAAAATATGGAGTAAAATATAAAGTAAGGCGTAAAACACGTGTTGACTAAATAGAAGAAAATAGAGGATCATCTTGACCTTGCAGCATATTGTGATGCTGATTGGATATATTTTTTACTTAACTGCTAGTCTGGGTAGATCACGTGACAAATCGTGGATTGGATATATTTTTTACTTAACTGCTAGTCTGGGTAGATCACGTGACAAATCGTGCGAGGACTCGTGCTACGTGCAACATTTTATGTTTGCTTTCTTCCCCCAGCGTGCTTCTTTATTAGCAGTCTCCAACACCACCGCAAGATAGCAGCAGTGTGACGCGACTTAAGCTGGCAGCTGCAGTCAAAACCTCCACCGAGGAAGGAGAAGTCGGAAGCGAGCGTCAACGCTTTCAAGGAGGACCAGAGACAAAGCGCGACGTCTGAGCGGCACGCGCGATACAAGCCAACATCAAAATGCTGAGGGAGTTGGTGAAGGAGCGGCTCATGGCGGCCGCCGATGAAATTTTGGCGCTGTTTGAAAGGAAGATGGCGTCGTACGAGGAAGAACTTTCTCGAGCGAGGGAGGAGAAGGAGCGGTATCGGCGGCAACTGGAAGCTGTTTACAAGGCCCGCGTTATGCTACACATTGACGGTATGTTTACATGTTCGCTAACCTGCCAGGTAATCATTTAAAGTACTTTTTGTGTCTAATATGCGGAGCAGGCGAGACGGCGTGCATTTTTTACACGATAGGATATAAGTATGCCATCCAAGATGGCGGCCAAAGTACAAAGTACACAGTCTGTGTGTTATTGAGTAGGTAGGGCGTACATCGTAAACATAAACATAGCGAAATATTGCCACACAGTGTATAGCATAATAAAATGACATCTTTACCCTCATAATATTACAAGTTTATTCTCTTAAAATTACAACAGTTCTTCCCATTTTTGCAGTTTTTTGTTTCGACTTTCTTCTTGTAAATTTTCTTCCCATAATGTTATGACTTTATTCATAAAATTTTGGACTCTATTCCATTAGTGTTCCGTTTCCCCCCATTCTACTTTTCAAAAAACATATTTTTTTCTTTAATATTTCAACTCTATGCGACTAAAATGACGTTATTTTTCTTCATAATATTACACATTTATTCTCGTAAAATTGCGACTTTTTTCTCTTAATATTGTGACTTTATTCTCGTAAAATTGCAGCTGTTTTTCTCCATTTTTGTTGTTTTTTAAATTTCAACTTTCTTCTGTCATAATATTCTAACTTTATTGATTATATTTTTGACTTTATTCCATTAGTATTATGACTTTGTCTCCCATTCTCCTTTTCCAAAAATGACAGTTTGTTTCTCATAAAACTTGTTAGAATACCACTTTTTTTGACTTTACATTTTGACTCATAATTCTGACTTTCTAATCTCATAATTGTGACTTTTTTATCTTTGGACTTTATTCTCATAAAATTGCTGCTGTTTTTCGCCATTTTTGCTGTGTTTTCTAAAAATTATTTCAACTTTCTTCTGGTAAATGTTCTTCTCGTATTCCCATAATATTATAACTTTTTCCGCAACCTAATTTTCCAAAAATGACAACTTTATTTGTTGTTTTGTTTGTTTTTCATGATATTAAAACAGTACTTTAAAAAAATAAGTTTTTTTGTCATTTATCCTCATAAAATTGCACCTCTTTTCTCTTAATACTTGGACACTATTGTTCAACTATTACTGTTTCCATTTCTGCTGTTATTTTTAGACATCCGTGGTGTACAGTATGTATCCACTCGATCGACAAACGTCTGAGTTCAAGTGTGTTTGGGTTGTTTGTGTCTTGCAGACAACCAGAAGCTGATTGATCATCAAGAAGAAGAACGTCCTCCCCGGAGCTCCACTTTGACACAGGAGGATCCCCAGTCCCCCCACGTTAAAGAGGAAGAAGAGGAGGGGGAGTGTCTTTTCCAACCGGAGGAGTTGCCGCTGACGGTTGTCTCTGTGAAGATCGAAGAGGACGAACACGAACCGCCCGAGTCCTCGCAGCTTCGTCACGGTCCGAGCGAGGAGGACGCAAGCGGAGATGGAGACCACCATGGAGGCTCACGTGCAGGCGACCTCTTAGCTCCGCTATCAGATAGTGAGCACACTGAGGATGAAGACAGGGAGTACGTCCAAGAAGGTGTGAGCAGCGATACAGACCGTGAAGGGGATATCAGGACTCACGCCGACGACAAACACTCGCAATGCTCTGAAAAGAAGGCGGGTAGAAAACGTTTGACCTGCTCATTTTGCGCTCAAAGATTCGCCGGAAAGGGACACTTGACCCGGCACATGCGAACGCACACGGGAGAAAAACCCTTTCGGTGCTCGGTTTGCGGCAAAACCTTCACCCAGAATGCAAACATGCTGACACACATGAGGAAACATACGGGGGAAAAACCTTTTCGGTGCTCTGTGTGCGGCAAAACGTTCACCCAGAAGGTGACCATGGAGTCGCACATGAGGACGCACACGGGGGAGAAACCTTTCAGCTGCTCCGTGTGCGGCAAACGGTTCTCCCAGAACGCGACGCTGCTGTCGCACGCGAGCACGCACACGGGAGAGAGACCTTTCCTTTGCCCCGTCTGCGGCAAGAGCTGCTCCCTCAAGGTGGACTTGAACCGCCACATGAGGACGCACACGGGAGAGAAGCCGTATTCCTGCTCGCTCTGCACCAAAACCTTCACCCGCCGCTACAATTTGACCGTACACATGCGGAACCACGACGGACAGTAAAAGTTTTCCATGTCATAAACGTGTGAAGAGTCGCCTCATGATCTCCACGTTAGCCTGCTGCTAAGAAGGGCAGCGATATAAATATGATGATTATGATGATGAATTTCTCAGTGTTTGTGCTGTGGATTATTATTGCATTGATTATTTATGTTAATGTTGCAATAAAGACCACTGTCATCCAGGCCTTGTTATGCAATCCATAAAGTCTGGGTAAGATCTACAAATACGTAAGAAATACATCTGGTGTGTAATATTAAATGTCAATAAGCGTAGCAGTCCACTGGTTGGTTACATAAGCACATGGAGGCGGGGACCTCACACCACAAGTATATGCTACTGATTATGTTACTGTATATGTGTGTTCTTGTATCTCTCATGTTTACAAATGTCAAGAAGTCACAAGCAGAGGGAGACCACACCGTGGTGCATGTGTCAACAGGAAAAGTTTATTGATCACAATGATTGATTGATCCAAATAAACAGTATTAAAAATACTTGGTCAAAGCACCGTAAGCATGGCAGCCCCCACTCAAAGAAAAATATATCCCAATGCGAAGTCATAATTATGCGATAAAAAGTCAAAATTATGAGATACAAATATCTCATCTCAAAATTTTGATTTTTTATCTCATAATTGTGAATATTAATCTAATAATTATGACTTATCTCTGAATTTCTACTTTTCATCTCATAATTCAAACTTTTTATCTCATAATTTCTCATTTTCATCTCATAATTATGACTTATCTCATAATTTATACTTTTCGTCTCATAATTTAAACTTTTTATCTCATAATTTTGACTTTTTATCTCATAATTTCGATTTTTTTTAATCTCACAATTTCGACTTTTTATCTCATAATTGTGACTTTTACGTCATAATTGTGATTTATCATTGAGATATTTTCAAGATTCAAGAGTTTTATTGTCATATGCACAGTAAAACAGGCAGTTATACTATGCAATAAAATTATTGTTCTGTTCATTCTCCCGAAAAAAGAAAGAAAAACACAGGAAAATGAATAAGAACATCAGAAACATAAATACCAATAAATTAAGCAACAACAACAGAAAAGACATTAATACAAATAAATAAATAAATATATAGTGCTATGAATGTGTGCGTGTGTTGCGTGCGGCGTGTGTGAGTGGCGGAAACGGTCTAAATTAGCCAAGTTAGGACAGAATTGGCACATAATATCAAACAGAAGCTGCTAATAGGTTCATTTCAAGCAGGCAGAAGCCTGAAGTGACGCGTGTAATGACACCTCCTCACCTGACGGAGGCAGTAATGCTACAATGTGCGGGTTGCGTCTCGTCTGCCGGGAGTGTCAGGAAGGAAAACAAGCGTTCATTACTCAATTTCTTCATTTACTACATATTCCTACGCATTATATATGGGGGTTAACAGTATCGAGTCTTCGTTTCAGGTTGCACCCGTCTCAGCGTCACGTTGAAGATTCACGGCCTAGCTTAGCGTGTTAGCCACTAGCAAAGACACGCGGAAGTTAGCAACACACCGCCAGTGATTGTGGAAATGTGTAAAGCACAAATGCTGGGAGCGTCGGTGACTGCTGCAGCCGAGGAAATATTTGTAGTGTCAGAAACAACGATAGCGGAATACAAGGAGGAGGTTTGTCGAACAAAAGAGGAGAACGAGCGGCAACGTCGGACTGCTGCTGGACGGACGCCTCGAGTTGTGCACCACAGAGCAGGTTTGCGGTCCTCTCGCATGCATTCTGTTTGTTCGTCAGCATGACTCGTGGAAAGCTTTTCTCCGTGAAGGTCCATTTTCTTTATGTACGGCTTAGGCAGATCGAGATTGCGGTAAAGTTATACATATTCACATATTCGAAATTCATATCAATAAATCCCAAGCGAATGGTTCTAACATAGCAAACCATACCTCTTTTCAACCGTGGCAACACAGACAAACAGCTACAACTCAGTTTTTATCAAAACCAGCCGTCTTCTGTGCAGTCTGACTTACATGAATCTCTACGAGAAGCCGGTTCGCGCAGGGGCCGTATACAAATGTCTTCTTCTTTTTCTGTATTATGCCGGTTGGCATTCAAATGTTGCCAACGCTTCAGTAAGAAAAGTAGCTATTGGCTGTCCTGGAAGGCGGCTAATGGCGTAATTGTCTCGTTTGCATATTATTTGCATATGATGTTGCAAGAGATGTAGGAAAAAAACATAACCTCGTAGGATAGATTAAAAAAGTGAGCAAAAACACCTTGATTATGTCTAGAACTACAAATATATATTCGAAACAACACGTTGTGAAAATTTGTGAAAGGCCATTGTCACAAACTTGCTGCCACGGTTGGAAAGAGGTCTGGTTTGCTGAGTTAGAACCATTCACGTGGGAGTTAGTGATGGAAATTTGAATCTGTGAATATGTTTCTCACTTTACCGCAGTCGGATAGAGCCGCGTATCCATTCAATCGATATCAAGGGCAGTACTAGCCGTGTTGAGATCGACATGTGTGTGCTTTTGTTGTTGTATAGTTACATTGTTGTGTTTATATTAAATATTTAACTAAATATTGTTGTATGTGTATATTGCATATGAAGTCAGGGTAACAGCGCCACCATGTGGCGTATTTAATAGTAGCACCGGCGGCACAGTCGTATATGTGGACAGATTGTTGCCCTTTTCTGTGCAACGGTGCAGTAGTAGAAGAGTTTGCTTCAACAACTAGTTATGTAAAAACATTAGAACATCTCATGAGGTGTTTCTCCACGTGTCTGAATACTATACTCCTCCACGTGCCAGCTGACCCCTGTGAGAGATCCTCAGGGTTGTCAGAACATGCTTGTGCAGGCCAGTGCCTCATGTGACGCAGCAAAGCCTGACTTTTCTAAAGCGTGTGTTTGTGTTCTCGTGTCCTGCAGACGTCACTGAAGAACATCTTCCCTCTGAGCCGCAGGGGTGAAGCAGGAGGAGCCGCAGCCGCCCCACATTAAAGATGAAGAGGGGGAGCCACAGCCCACCCCTCCCATATTAAAGGTGAAAAGGAGCCACATTTCACTGGCTTAACATGATCCAATACATTTGCAAGAGTTAATGTGATCCTCTTACACAAAGAAAAGCTGCAAAGGTCACTATGAAAACCATCTTTATTACAAAGAAGGTGTGCAACACAAACTTCAAATATTCAATGTTTTTTACACCTACAACGTACACCCAACAGTTACAGCGATTTTTCGTACAGTGTTAGCAATATGGAATATTTTCATGATCACTTATGTGCACTTCTAGGATTTTTTAAAAACACAAACTGGACAGCAAAACCTTTATTCTCCCTCGTGTGTCGCCACACGGGCTGTCAAACTTTTGTTTGGCGAATCGTTTTGCCCACAACCCGAGACACTAAATGGGTTTTCTCCACCGTGTGTTCTCATGTGGGATTCCATATTTACCTTTTGAGTGAATCTCTTAGCGCAGACTGAACAACCGAAAGGTTTTTCTCCTGTGTGAGTTCTCACGTGCGACAACATAACCGATTTACGAAAGAATCTTTTCTCGCAAACTGAGCACTGAAAAGGTTTTTCTCCCGTGTGCGTTCTTGCGTGTCGAATCAAATCACTCTTATGCGAAAAGCTTTTGGAGCAAACAGAGCACTCAAAGGCTTTTTCTCCCGTGTGCGTCGCCATGTGTGCTACCATGGTGGACTTCAGCGAAAATTTTTTACCACAAACTGAACAACTGAAGGGTTTTTCTCCAGTGTGCGTCTGCATGTGTCGTGTCAAATTGCTCTTGGAAGAAAAGCTTTCGCCACAAACTGAGCAACTAAAAGGTTTTTCACCTGTGTGCGTTCTCATGTGGGAAACCATAGTTGCATTGTGAGAAAATCCTTTACCACACACGGAACATGTAAAGGGTTTCTCCCCTGTGTGTATCCTCATGTGTGATTCCATGTGTGCCTTCTGGGTGAATCTTTTCCAACAAAATGAGCACCTGAAGGGTTTTTCCGTGGTGTGCGTTCCCATGTGTCGCGTCAAGCAGTGCTTGTAAAAAAAGCTCTCGCCGCAAACTGAGCAGCTAAAAGGTTTTTCTTCTGTGTGTTTTCTCATGTGCGAGATCATGTGCGCCTTTTGAGTGAACCTTTTATTGCAAATTAAGCACTGAAATGGTTTTTCTCCCGTGTGTGTTCTCGTGTGTCGAGTCAAATCAACCTTCTGAATAAATCTTTTACCACAAACTGAACAGGTAAAACTTTTACCTGTCTTCTTTTTAGGGCATTCCGAGTGTTTGTGGTCAGCGCGAGTCCTCATATCACCGTCACAGTTTGCATCACAGCTCAAAGCTTCTCGGGTATCGTCCCCGTCTTCACCCTCAGGGGGGTGTGACAACGTGTGCTCTGCTTGTGGTTCGTCTTCACGCTCTTCAGGCTTCACAGAGACGACAGTCAGTGGCAACTTGGCGAGATCAACCTCCTCAGTGATCCAGAGTTCCTCCTCTTCGTCTTTCACGTAGGGGGGCTGTGGATCCTTCTGCTTCAAAGCGGAGATCCCCTCCCGCGGCCGAGGGGCACGTCGATCCTGATGACCAATTAGCTGGTGGCCGTCTGCAGGACACAACACAACACAGACACAGGTTTTTATTTTTACTTTCACTGATTGTTGATGCATTGGTGAACAAAAGAGAGATTATTATTCTATTTTGATCTTCTGGAAGTAGGCCATCATTTTTATCATCTGATGTTTTCTCTATTATACAATAATAAATGAACTTTGAGATCTTTCAGCTAAAAAATAAAGCTATTTACATATATTTATAGACAAAGCTTTGTGTAATTAATTATTAATATCAACATGGCGGCTGTTTTCTTCACGCTGTCTTTTTACCTTATTTTCCGCATTTTTTTAGTGTTTAAATTTATTTTCACAAGGTGCCACGGCCCAATAACGAACAAGTCACAGGCTGGAAATGGACACCCGGGTCCTGACAGTGCACTTGCAGGGGTAGGCAATACTACAAATGTTGGTATCGATTTGTTTATGAGAGCAGTAGTGCAAAATAAGTAAACAATCACTTTTTCAGCTTTGGATTTTTTTTCTCCCTTAATAATAAAAAGTTTCAATTAAAAACTGCATAAAGTGTTCAGTTGTGTTGTCATCGATTAATATTTAAGTTTGTTTGATGATCTGAAACATTTAAGTGTGACAAAAGTGCAAAAAAAAAAAGAAATCAGGAAGGGGGCAAACACACACACCACTGTAGATAATATACTGATCAACAAAAACAAATAAAATGTTCATAAAGTTCCATTTAGGCACGGCTTGAGGGGATTTCCATGAGTCTAAGGTCCTCAACCATCTTGAAGAGTTTCACAGCAGTCTTTCTTTTCATGTTTCAGATGATGAAAAGAAGATGCACAGTTCTTTGTGGAAGGCAATAAAGTTTGGTGTAGTCTTTAGATTCTATTTTTGTGTATAAAAAACTTCCCTGAAACAAGTTAATTACCAGATCATGCAAAAACATTTTTTTTACGATGAAACAAAACATAACATTTTCCAATCTTAAAGTCTGGAATATGAATGTTTACATAACCAATGATGTAGATCCTCCCAAATGGCATTAGTCGACATACATTCATAGAATATGTGCTCTGTAGAAAATGAGCAATTATTGCATTCAAATCAAAGACGTTTCCATAGAAAATGAGCAGAAGGGAATAATACATTGAGAACTATTGTATCAAGAATTTTAGGCCGTTGATGACAGTTTTCCATAAATATCATCAACTAGCTGGCTGATTATTAATTATTTTCCCAATACGTTAGTTTTTCACAAATGGAGTTCCGGTGTCGCGTCATGGCGTAAGTACGGAAGTGCGCCCACTGATCTGTATTATATATCTGGATAGCTCATTGGCGATGACTTGTGAAGCCACACGGCCGCCATATTAGCACTCGCAAGAAACACTTCCCGGGCAAGCTTTTGCATTCGTGGTGAACTTATTTTATTAATTCGGATTGGACACAAATTTTGCCTTAAGATGCCTGCATGTGCAGCTATTAACTGCACAAATCGCCAGTTCAAAGGCTGTGGACGAACATTTCACGTGTAAGTATGATTGAAATGTAGATTTATGATTGATCATTTAAGGGTTTTGCACTGTCGATCTCTCAGATATTTTCGATCGTGTAAAATTCCTCTGATTAAATGTATGTCCAGAATTGATACGTTTATATAGCTCTATAATAGCTAAGAGGAAATGTACGTACTTTTTTGTTATATCAGGATATATGTATTTCTTTAAGGGACGAAGGTTGCGTTACTTGAAGGAATAGCAAGGAATAGCAAGCCAGTTTGCATACAATTGACCCGGCATGACCCTTCATTTGGATAAACAACCTTTTTTGCCGCTGAATGACTGACAAGGATTCATTCATATGATATGTTCTGGAAAATAATATTACTGAACATGCATACCGGTATGTTTGAGATTGCTAACAACGTATTGTCTTACCCAAAGCATATGGTTTTGTTTCAGTGTTGTTGTTTTTCTGTGTGTGTGTGTTTATAGTTATTACACATTATGGTTATCACATATTATTCCTGTGGTTTTTGTTCAAATATATTTCTATATCAGAAAAGAGCTTATTTCTATTTCATAACACAAACAAAAAAAATCAGCAAAATGTTAAATGATTTTAAAACTTGTCCAAAGTCACTCTCTTTTATGATTCATATTTTGTACAGACGAGAGCATAGTGAATTGTATGAAAGTAAGAATAAAAAGTAAAGGATCATGACCATGGATTTTAGTGGAAAAAAGGGATGGGATATGCAGTTAAAATGAAAATCTCTTTCTAGAGGAGTAAAACTATCATTGCTATAGGGGAGTGCTGAGCCAGGGTGCACAGTAGAATTTTGTCCCAAAGGCAATGAGAATTGGAAGGGGAAAAAGTACATTTAATATAGCAAAAGATAGAGAATAACGTATCAAATGGTTTTTAATTGACGAAGGTTGCGTTACTTGAAGGAATGGGAGAATCTCCCCGCTTTTTAATGTAAAATATAGATGTTCTGCGAGCCTCTTCATCTGCTTTGTACACTATGTACGCTGTGCCAATGTAGTCAAGATGTGAGTAGTAAGATGGCGTCTCTTTGGCTTCAGCGGCTTGCACGGGCGGGTGCGACGTATGAGCTATCCAGATATATAATACAGATCAGTGAGTGCGCCCCTTGAAACACACAGGCCGCCATCTTGGATCCTATGCTGCTGTAACTAAAACGGACGAGCTTGTGGCTTCAAATAAATAAAACTAGCTCACTTCGTCATACCGGCTTCGTATATTATCGACGGAAAGTACGTTAATTGGAATACCTTCAACGTGTAGCACAATCCCAGTCTTGCTAACGACTTCCAGTTGCTGTCGATGTCGCTCCTTTTCCTCTCTCGTTCGAGAGAGTTCCTCCTCGTATGACGCTATCGTTCTTTCAAACAGCGCCAGTATTTCATCGGCCGCCGCCATTAGTCGCTGCTTCACCAACTCTTTCAACATTTTAAATGTTGTTTTCTTTGTTTTACCTCCGTTACACTCCGCGATGATTCCACTTCGACTCCGCTTTGGCCAAATGAAGCGGAAGTGGAGATGTGCGAGTCACGAACGAGTCGTTGAAAATCGCGAGGTTTTGACTGAACCGGGACCCGCGGGTGCTCGTCATCTGATAACTCGTTCACTTATCAGCCCTGCTAGCGCTGGCTAAAAAAGAAAACCCGCTAACCACTGATCTGTATTATATATCTGGATACACCATTGGTCAATGACTTGTGAAGCCACGCGGCCGCCATAATACCACTCACAAGAAACACTTCTCGGACAATGACTTATGTCAGAACTTGGGAGTTGTTAAGTGTGTTGTTAGTTTGTTACCCACTCACACTAAAACTAACCTCGCACAACAGGTGTGCTTGAGCTTAGTCATAAGGACTCGGGTATGATCATTTTTTAAAAATTCTGTCGATATTATACCATTCCTGAGTCATAACGGCTTTACATGGGGGGCCGTGGGGGATATGTAAACAAACAACCGCGACTAGACCTAGACTGATGTATTAGTAACAAAATGATGCCACATCATTTGATAGAAATGAAAATGATCACCCTATAGAGGGGGGAAATCAAAGACACCCCAAAAATGAAAGTGAAAAAATGATGCAGCAGACTGGTCCATTTTGCTAAAATGTCATTGTAGCAACTCAAAATGATTCTCAGTAGTTTGTGTGGCCCCCACGTGCTTGTACGCATGCCTGACAACGTCGGGGCATGCTCCTAATGAGACTACGGATGGTGTCCTGGGGGATCTTTTTGGATTAATGAATGAATAAATGATGGCTGTTTGGTGGTACAATCGCAATCGCAGTACTTTATTCATCTCCAAGAGAAATTCACAATAGTTTACATGACCTGACCTTAACAAAGCATGGCGTCAGCCATGGCATGTCCCGCATGACGGAGTGATAAAAGGTTCTCCCATCTCGTGTGGAAGTGGTACGTTTTTGGCTTCTTAACCTTAGAAGAAATAAATTTAAGGCTAACTGGTTAGGTCAATAGCTTGCTGGCGAGCAGCCGTCTCGAGTCCCTGCAGCATAAGAGGTGAACAATGTGTTGTAAACAATGAATAATAGGAGTGTAAAGGTGGCTATAGGGGTCTTCAGGGCTCTAATAATGTTTAAAAAGTGTATTTAGAAGGTGGTAAAAAGGTTTTCTACATCTTACATGTCTTATTTTCTCTTATTATGTCTACTATATAGGATCATAGGGTGGAAAGGTGACTATGGGGTGATATTTCATGTTTAGCAGGCTGTTATTTCTACTGTACAAATATGAGAGTTTTTGCTGTTGTAATAGTTACAGGGAATACGTTTTTGGACGCTAATAGCAAAAAGCCAAATGATTTGCGAGCCAATAGCACTATACTTTTGCTTTTGTCTGCTTGTTTTGCTTCCCAAATGATTGCCATTTTCTATTTTTTCATTTTTACTTTAATCTCCTCGTTATATGATTTTATTCTTGCGATAATTTGCCCCAATGAACACTCCTCCAACATGTCGGCCTGTTGTAAAGCACTGACGACTTGCTCGCTGGCCACTTCCCTCTGAGAACGTCCTGTTTCAAGCCTCGCTGGTGAGCTCTTGCTGATCTGTTGGTCAGGTGTCGGCTTGTTGTCGTGATGTCAAAATGTGCACGCCACGAAGAGGACTATTGCAATAACAATTCAGAGTTTTGCCACTCAGCTCCTTCTTAGAGAGCAGCAAGTTGTGTAAAAAAAACAAGTGCTGAACCATTGAACACTTGGACATGTGCATTCAAACGTTTAATTGCTGCCTTGTCGCTATCATGGAATAGTGTTTAGAAGACATTATGTGAATAAGACATGACTTTTTGACATAGTAAAGCATCCTTTTGGCTTCTTGTAAAGGTGTTCCTTCATAACAGTCATCAGTGAAATGATTGCTGCAAAGAACAGCCCTGCAGGCGGGCGTCCATCTGTCTCTTGTTCTCTGCACTTGCTTCGCCCGTTGTTGTCTTAAAGCAGCATCGGGCAAACTTTTTGACTCGCGGGCCACACTGGGTTAAAAAATTTGGTGGAGGGGCCGTCTATATACAGGTGGCCTCAAGCAGAACAACTCACTTGCTCACCGTGCAGCAAAAGGAAAACACAACACATCCACAGCAAGTGAGTGCATCACATAAATCCACAACTAAGTGCTGAACATAACACGTAACTTAAAACTGTTGTTTCCAAATGCCCGCAAGGCATGCTGGGTAGTCCAGCTGCAACAATATGAACTGTGAAGAATAAAACATTGGATATCAAGAGTGTGTTAACTCCTCCTTGTTTACTTCTCTGATGACCTCCTCAGCATATTTTGCAATCCAGCAAAAATGCGTACCACAAGCTACCCAGCATGCCTTGCGGCAGTAATATATGGGTGTGTTTTTGGAATGGGAATTGCGGGTAGATATTTGTTTGTTTGCCCACATGGTAGGGCAGTAGGTAGTAGGTAGTTTACTTTGTTGACGTGTTGTGTTGTTTGGATGGCTTTTTTCCACAAGCCACAGATCGCATCTGACTACTTTGGTGACTCAAGCGTGCCACAAAAGCACTTCAAGTCATGTTGCCGACTTCACTTTCCATGTTGAAGGTTTAAAAAAAAAATCTAGAAATGCCCGGTGGGCCGGATTAAGACGCTTGGCAGGCCTGATGTGGCCACCCCTGTCTTAAAGGGTCCCTGGCATGATTTGCCAACTTTGCTTAAATATGTTATATATTGTTTGTAATTGTTTTGTACGTTGTTACATTTTGGAAAGCAAAGGGTAAATTTGTAAAAATGACGCTTATGGTTGATGGCGCCAGCCATGACGAGCTAGCTCTCACAGCTCAGCCTCGTTTCCGGAAGTGACGTCATCGGGATGACGCCTCTCAGCTAAAGCAGAGTAAACAAATGCTTGTGGAGGTTGATGGTAGACTTGGTTCAGTGTATTTTTTCATCCAAATAGTCGTCATGCCAAAATGCCGTGTCGTTGCTGGATGTTTATAGTATCCCAGTGATACTGTAAGTTTGCTTTCTTTTCCAAAAGACAAAACTTTTTGACAAAAATGGACGATGGCGTGACAGATGGTCGCCCACCTCGAGTTCTGTTCTTTTGCAGTTATAATTTCACTGATGACTGCTATGAAGGAACACCTTTACAAGAAGTATATGGCTTGAAAGTATGCTATAAACGCATTTTGAAAAAAGATGCTATTTAAAAGAAAAAGAATGACGTCAAAGTTGCCATAGAACAAAGGAAGTTGTGTCTTTTTTGCATAATGTCTTCTACACACTATTCCATGATAGCGACAAGGCTGCAAAGCATTATACATGCTATATAAACATCTTTTCACAAACGTATGTTTACTGTAGGGGGCGACAAAATCCAGCAACTCCAGAGTCATTTACACTTGACCTTCTGTGTTTCGAAGGCGACCAATCTTCATCTCCATGTCTAGAGTCCATGTTCTGAAAGTTCTCCATTTCCTCTCCAATTGTTTCTTCCTCCTCATGAACTATTAACGCATGCCTCAAATCTTGGCTATAATCACCGTAAACATCCTCTGTCTCGTACACCGCCATGTTTGTTTCCCCGAGTGATAGCACCCTGATGGCGTCACTTCCGTAAATGAGACTGAGCTGCGAGAGCTAGCTCATCATGGCTGTCGCCATCAACCATAAATGTAATTTTTGCAAATTTCACTTTCAAAAATGGAACAATGTAGAACATAATTACAAAGAATATTTAACATATTTAAGCAAAATTGATAAATCTTATCAGGGACCCTTTAAACTTTCCTCTTTTGGAAAAGAAAACAAACTTACAGTATCACTGGGATACTATGAACATCCATCAGCAACACAACTATTTTGGCATGACTGCTATTTGGATGAAAAATATATTCATATATTATTAAGTCTACCACCTACCTCCAAAACCGTTTGTGTACTCTGCATTAGCTGAGAGGTGTCACCCCCATGACGTCACTTCCAGAAACGAGACTGAACAGTGAGAGCTGGCTAGCTGATGTCATTTTTATCACTTGTCCTTTGAAGAGTGTTCTCAGCTTCTTTTTTTGTATTGTTTGATAAAAGAAGTAAGTACTTCCAAAGCATTGCTAACTTCACCCTTTTTCCGGCTTTGCTGGATATACCAGGACTTGTTACGCTCTCATATCATTGGCTGATTATCAGGGCACCGCCTACGTTCGCATCTCATGGTTGATTATAGGGGCACCGCCTATGCTCTCATCTCATTGGCCTTACAGCGTGTACGTGAGTTAGTGTGAGAGACAGGCTTCTCCCTTCAACCTCCTTCCTCATTGTAGTCGCCCTTAAACTAGTTGATTTTTTTTATTTTTCAGTTTTATTCATTTACAGTAATCTTATTTATTACCTTATTTTATATTGGAATGTTACTGTACTATGTCTATGCTAACGTTTTCTTATATTTTCCCACCATATTCAGTGGACTTGAATATTTTGAAGGGCCAAAGGAGTGAGTTTGGGAAGATCTTGGAACGGATTAGGCTATTTACATGTATTTTACGCTTCGTATAACGTAAAAACCCTATAACGTAAATGTTCTCGGAACGGATTATTTATTATCTAGTTGTAGGGGCCTCTACTGTACTAGAAATATTAAGGAAAAAATATGTTGTTTTTTAAAAAAGTGGTAATTTATGAGAAACGAAAAAAACCCAAAATAAAACAATTTTGTAAAATTAGGTTGGGGAAAAAGTTATATTATAGGAATAAAGTCATAATAAGAAAATAAAATTTAAAAAAAAACAACAGCTGTAATTTTACGAGAATAAAGTCAAAATATTCTGAGAAAAAAATTATTCTCACAAATTTACGACTTTATTCTTGTTACATTACCATTTTTTTCTAAAAAATGTATGACTTTATTCTTGTAAACTTGTGACTTCTTCTCATAAATTTACGACTTTTTTCTTGCACATTTACAATTTTATTCTCGTAAATTCACGACTTTTTTCTCATACATTTACAGTCTTGTAAATTTATGACTTTTTTTCTTGTAAATTTAGGGATTTTTTCCTTTATTCTATAATTATTATATATTATTTTCATAAATTTACAACGTTTTTTCTTGCAAATATATGACTTTATTCTTGTAAATTTACAAGGTTTTTCTCAAAAAATTATTACATTGTAAGTTTGTGACTTTTTTCTCGTAAATTTACAACAAATTTACAACTTTTTTTCTTGTAAATGTATGATTTTTTTCTCATAAATTTACGGCTTTATTCTTGTAATTTTGTACCTTTTTTTCTTGTAAATTTATGACTATTCTCGCAAATTTATAACTTCATTCTCGTAATATTACAGAGTTTTCCTCATAAATTTATGACTTTATTTTTGTAAGTTTGTGACTTGTTTCTCGTACATTTACGACTTTTTCTTGTAAATTTACCACTACTTTTCTTGCAAATTTACGGGGAGGGGAAAACACCCAGAAAA
Organism: Dunckerocampus dactyliophorus; assembly: GCF_027744805.1. Classification (NCBI taxonomy): domain Eukaryota; kingdom Metazoa; phylum Chordata; class Actinopteri; order Syngnathiformes; family Syngnathidae; genus Dunckerocampus; species Dunckerocampus dactyliophorus. The sequence goes on from NC_072822.1 coordinate 33,235,372, forward strand.
GCAAGCAGAAATAAGCAACAAGTTAAATAAACAAGCACAAGCAGCAAGAAAGTAGACATTTATTCTTCACCAGCATGTGAATGTTTCAGCACAGCTAAAAGATTTTGACTCCTGTGTGTGTTCTCATGTGTAACGCCATGTTTGTCTTTTGAGTGAATCGTTTCCCGCAAACGGAGCATATAAAAGGTTTCTCTCCCGTGTGCGTCCTTACGTGTATGACCATGTGCGACTTTCGAGAGAATCTCTGGCCGCAGACCAAGCAACTGAAAGGTTTTTCCCCAGTGTGCGTCCTCATGTGACACACGATGGTCGCCTTTTGAGAGAATCCTTTCCCGCAGACGGAGCAAATAAAAGGTCTCTCTCCCGTGTGCGTTCTCATGTGTACTAACATGTGTGACTTTCGAAAGAAGTTTTTGCTGCAAACTGAACAACTGAAAGGTTTCTCCCCGCTGTGCGTGCGCATGTGTCGGGTCAAGCAGCTCTTAAAGGAAAAGCTTTCGCTGCAAACTGAGCAGTTCAGTCGTTCTTTACCCGTCTTCTTCGTAGAGCATTCAGAGTGTTTGTTGTCAGTGTGAGTCCTCAGATCGCCTTCACAGTCCTTGTCTGCTTGTGATCCTCCACAGTGGTCTCCATCAGCTTCTGTTGTCATGTGTTGTGGTGAGCTGCTGCTGCTGCTCGGAGGCTCCGCCCCTCTGTTCTCCTCACTCCGACAGTGATGAAGCTGTGAGGACTCAGGTGGTTTGTCTTCATGGTCTTCAGTCTTCACAGAGACACCAGTCGGTGGCAACTTGGTGAGATCAGCCTCCTCCCGTCCTGGAAGACACTCTCCCTCCTGAGTGATCCAAAGTTCCTCCTCTTCCTCTTTAACGTGGGGGGGCTGTGGCTCCTCCTGCTTCAAAGTGGAGTACCCTCCCTGTGGCTGAGGAGAACGTTCTTCTTGTTGACGAATCAGCTGCTGGATGTCTGCAAGAAACAAACACACTTTAGCTCTTTTCACTGATTGTTGATGCATCATTCTTGTAAGTTTACCACTTTTTTCTCATAAAATTCACGACGTTATTCTCCTAAATTCATTAGTTTCATTCTCATAAATTTGCACCTTTTTTTCTCATAAATGTACAACAATTTTTCTTGTAAATGTCTTACTTTGTTCTCCTAAATTTACAACTTTTTTCTTGTAAATTTACACCTTTTTTTGTCCTAAATTATAAATTTTCTCATAATTTTTGAAAATACATTTCTGGGGATCATAATAGACAAAAAATTTGTTTGAAATCTCACATTAAATATATACAACAAAAGGTGGCGAGAAATATCTCTATATTGAATAAAGCAAAATATGCTCTTGATCAAAAATCACTCCACACTCTGTACTGTTCCTTAGTATTACCATATCTAATGTATTGTGTGGAGATATGGGAAATAATTATAAAAGCAATCTTCACTCACTCACTGTACTGCAAAAAAGATGGTGAGGATCATTCATAATGCCAAGTATAGAGAACTTACAAACCCTCTATTTTTAAAATCACAAATATTAAAATTTGCTAATTTTGTAAATTTAGAATAATGAAAATTGAAAATTGCATAAATTGCTAGAATAATGCATAAAGTTAATAATAATTTGTTACCCAAAAACATCATAAAGTATTTTTCAATCAGAGAGGAGAAATATGATCTTAGAGGAAAATTAAACTTAAAACACTTTTATGCAAGAACAACGCTGAAAACCCACAGCATTTCCGTGTGTGGAATTAAATTATGGAACGGATTGAGTAAAGAACTCAAACAATGTACAGAGATGAGCAAATTGAAAAAACAATACAAGCAGTTGATGTTTGCTAAATACAAGGCAGAAGAGTCTTGATCATCACAATGATTGTTCTGTCATGCTTGGTTTTTATTTTTATTATTTATTATTACACTGATTATTATATAAAAACATGACATGGAATGCAGGAAGTGAATAACATGTACTGTACTAGATGTAGAATAGATGGGGGGTAGGATTAAATAAGCTTTGCTTCTTCCTACTCCTTTTGGACACGTGGAACTGTGAAAAAATGATTCATGAGATGTATTCCATTGTAACCTTCATGTTCAAATAAACTAAACCAAACCAAACCAAACCAAACCAATTTACGCCTTTATACTCGTAAATGTATAATTATTTATCATAAATTTACGACTTTATTCTCGTAAATTTACAATTACTTCTCATGAATGTACGACTTTATTTATGACTTTATTCTTGTAAAATTACAATTATTTCTCATAAATTCATGACTTTTTTTCTCATAAATGTACAACTTTATTCTCATAATAAATGTACTTGATTTACGACTTTATACTCGTAAATGTATAATTATTTCTCATAAATGTACAACTTTATTTATGACTTTATTCTTGTAAAATTACAATTATTTCTCATAAATTCATTACCTTTTTTCTCATAAATTTATAATTATTTCTCATAAATTTACGACTTTATTCTCGTAATAAATTTACGACTTGATTTACTTTATTTACGACTTTATTCTCGTAAATTTACAATTATTTCTCATAAATGTACAACTTTATTCTCGTAAAAAAAATCACGACTTTATTTACTTAATTTATGACTTTATTTCTAAATTTACAATTATTTCTCGTAAATGTACGACTTTTTTTCTCATAAGTTTATGACTTTAATACTGCCTCTAGGTCACGTGCTTGGAACCGAGCAATACACGTCAACAGCGTACAGTGGCCGCCATCTTGGATTGTGTATTTACATTTGCAACCTAAAGTGTTTCAAACGACTGAGTAGGTTTGCGGAAATGAAAACATACCGTCAATGTGTAACACAAACTGAGTCTTGTAAACAGCTTCCAGTTGTTGTCGTTGTTGCTCGTTCTCCTCTCTCGTTCGGGAAAGTTCCTCCTCGTACGCCGCGATCGTTCTTTCAAACAGCGCCAATATGTCATCAGCCGCCGCCATCAGTCGCTCTTTCACCAACTCTTTCAGCATTTTATGTTTTTATGTCGTCTTAATGACTTTGACGTCGTTCTTTCTCTGCCGCCTTCTGTTGAAGTGTCGCTGCCAACTTCCGCCTTTCCTTCTTCGATGGAAGTTTTTTCAATGACTTTACTCTGCTGCCATCTTGCGGTGGTAACGAAGACGGCTCAATACAGCATGAGAGCACACCAGACAACACTTGCATTATTTTGATAATACGGGGAATTTCCCAGCAAAAATCATATTTAAAAAATAATAATATTAATAATATTTTAAAAAATATATTATTGTTATTAAAAAATAGTATGATAAAATATTATATAAAAATAAGGAAAATTGTTTTTTTTTCCACCAGAATTTGTTTGGAAATTTAAATTATGTGAGAAATAGCTTTTTTCTACCAAAATTTCAATCAGCAATGCCGCCCCGTTTGAATAAAAAAAAAATGGTAAAAATACGAGAAAGGTCATATGGTGGCCGAGTGGTTAGCATGTTGGTCACAAGACCTGGGTTAAAATCTCCGTTGAGCATCCCCGTGTGGAGTTTGCATGTTCTCCCCGTGCATGCGTGGATTTTTTCCCGGGTACTCCAGTTTCCTCCCACATTCCAAAAACATGCATGTTAGGTTCATTGGCGACTCTAAATTGTCCATAGGTATGAATGTGAGTGTGAATGGTTGTTTGTCTATATCTGCCCTGCTATTGGCTAGCGACCAGTCCAGGGTGTACCCCGCCTCTCGCCCGAAGTCAGCTGGGATAGGCTCCAGCATACCCGTGACCCTAATGAGGATAAGTGGCATAGAAAATGGATGGATGGATGGATGACTTCACTGCATCACTGTTACCCAGAATGTTATCCAGGACGGACGTACTGCAAGATTTCAAAGCATTTCACTCCTCAAAGACTTTTCAACAGTTCAACAAAAGGAGGAGACATTGACAACTTTAAAATATGTACTGTAATTTTAAATAAAACAAAAGTACACATTTCAGAGTGGCCTTTTATTGTGGGCAGGCTAAGGCACACCTGTTTAGACACCTGTCATGGTGTCTAATCAGCATCTTGATATGGCACACCTGTGAGGTGGGATGGACTATCTCAGCAAAGGAGAAGTGCTCACTATCACAGATTTAGACAGATTTGTGAACAATATTTGAGAGAAATGGTGATATTGTGGATGTGGAAAAAGTTTTAAATCTTTCAGTTCATCTCATAAAAAATGGGAGCAAAAACAAAAGTGTTGCGTTTACATTTTTGTTGAGTGTATTTACATAATCACGACAGTAAGATCAAAGTGAAACTTTCACATCGTAGGACTTAAGACTTTACATCCAAAGGCTCCGTACATCAAACTGTCCACTTGCACAAATAAACCAATAGTTACGACTTACAAACAAACCAATATTTATTAATAAAGTAATACTTACGCTTCTCCAGCTTTGCGCTGTAATGTTGACATTTTTAAGGGGTGGATGGAAGTGCGCTAAGAATGTTGGGATATGATGGGCCACAAAGGATGGTTTGAATGCAGACTTCTTTTTGTCGGCCGCATTTGCGCGGTTGAGATGACGTCATGCAGCCCACAAACGCGGACTCGTAGGCTTCAGACCCCGGATTTAGACAAAGCCTATGTCTCTCAACTAGCCTAGGAACGCCGCGAGGAACTGGATGAAGTGTAGGAAGTCTGGCCTTCCCTGCTTAGGGTGCTACCCCCGGGGCCCGACCTCGGATAAGCGGTAGAATATTGATGGATGGATGGATGGATGGATACTACTCAGGTTATGTATTGAGGAATGATGTGTATTTTTCTTTATTGCCATATTGAACTGCGATAAATCTTTGGGACGTAAGTACATTTTAATGGTATTACAGATATATTACAAATCATTTTGAAATGCAAGAATCAGCGCACACACAGTAAACAAACATCTACATTTTCCCATCCCAAGCCCACCCATCAACCAGCAGATCAATGTTTTCACAATTTAATTGGTGATTCAATGCATCAGTCATCATTAAGATAGGATGTTATTGGCCCAAACTACGCATGCCAGAAGAGGGGCTGGTACTTTAATATAGATTTATAACAGAAATTGATTGGCTACTGTGCCACAGCAGACCAGGTAAACAGCTGTCTATTGGGTCCATTGAGGTGTCAGAAGTTCACAGTAGAGAAGTCTTTAGGTATCGAGGTGTGGTAAACACGCTGAACCAATTTACGATCAAGAATATGTGGAAAATATGACGAAAAAGTGTGCAACAGCGGTCAGTGTGTCTTAATGGAACTAAGCCTCAGCGCGGACTAACTATTTACATTCTATGGACCATTTCCAACAGGACAGGATTTTGTCTGAATTTAATGTACATTTGGAATACTTTGAGGCTTCCAAGGTGAGTAGTGTTCATGTTATTTCCAACTAGTCTAACTTTAGTTAGAATTACCTTCCGATGTAATTGTATCCTGGAATGGTGTATATCAGTCGATATAAAACAAGACCTTGAACTGCTCACCATGATTCACAAAGCACGTCTTGTGTGTTCTCATGTGTCCAAACAAAAAAGGAACTCAGAGAAAATGTATCCCCACAGACGGAGCAGCGAATAGGTTTGTCGCCCGTGTGTGTTCTCATATGTGACCCCATATTTACTTTTTAACGAAGATGTTACCACATTCTGAACAACTAAAATGTTTTATGTTTTTCTCCTGAGTGTGTTCTCATGTGTGACATCATGTGCGCCTTTTGAGTGAATCTTTTATCACAGTCTGAGCAACTGAAAGGTTTTTCTCCAGTGTGTGTCCTCATGTGCCTCAGCATTGCTGATTTACAAGAGAATTTTCTTGCGCAACATGAGCAACTAAAAGGTTTTTCTCCAGTGTGTGTTCTCATATGTATTACCATATTTACTTTTTTAGAGAAGCTTTTATCACAGTCTGGGCAACTGAAAGGTTTTTCTCCAGTGTGTGTTCTCATGTGTGTCAGCATTGTTATCTTCTGAGAGAAGTTTTTATTGCAAAATGAGCAACTAAAAGGTTTTTCTCCTGTGTGCGTTCTCATATGCATGTTTAAAGATGACACTTGAGAAAATGCACTGCCACAAACTGAGCAACTGAAAGGTTTTTCTACTGTGCGTCTTCTCGTGTATTTTACCAAACTTTGCTTGTCATTGACTGTTTCACCACACATTAAAGAACAGAATGGTCTTTCTACTGAGTGTGTTTTCATGTGTGACAGCATGTGTGCCTTCAGAGTGAATCTTTTGTCACAGTCTGGGCAACTAAAAGTTTTTTCTCCCGTGTGTGTTTTCATATGTACTACCATATTCACTTTTTTAGAGAAGCTTTTCTCACAGACTGTGCAACTAAAAGGTTTTTCTCCAGTGTGTATTCTCATGTGTGTCAGCATTGTTATCTTCTGAGAGAAGTTTTTATTGCAAAATGAGCAACTAAAAGGTTTTTCTCCTGTGTGCATTCTCATATGTATATTTAGAGATGATACCTGAGAAAATGCACTGCCGCAAACTGAGCAACTGACAGGTTTTTCTCCTGTGTGCGTTCTCATGTGTTTTACCAAACTTCGCTTGTCATTGAATGTTTTCCCACACACTGAACAACTAAAAGGTCTTTCCCCTGTGTGCGTTCTCATGTGTTGCGTCAAATAGCTCTTATAAAAAAAGGTTTCAGAACAAACTGAGCAGGTGAAACCTTTTTTACCTGTCTTCCTTTTAGAGGAAGTGTGAGTCCTCATATCACCCTCACTGTCTCTATCGCTGCTCAAAGGTTCTTGGGTGTCGTCCCCGTCTCCATCCTCAGGAGAGTGTGACGTTGTGTCGTCACTATCTGATAGTGGAGCTAAGAGGTTGTCTGCTTGTGATCCTCCACAGTGGTCTCCATCAGCTTCTGTTGTCATGTGTTGTGGTGGGCTGCTTCGTGGAGGCTCCGCCCCTCTGTTCTCCTCACTTGGACTGCGATGAAGCTGTGAGGACAAAGGTGCTTTATCTTCATGGTCTTCAGTCTTCATCGAGACATCCGTCAGTGGCAAGGTGCTGAGATGATACTGTCCCTCCTGAGTGATCCAGACTTCTTCCTCTTCCTTTTTAACATTGAGGATCTGCGGCTCCTCCTGCTTCAAAGTGGCGATCCCGCCCTGCGGCTGACAGGAATGTTCTTCTTGATGATCAATCAGCTGCTGGACATCTGCAGGACAAATGGAAAATTATTGTGGAATCATTGGTTTAACAAGTTTGTTAGTTTGTTAGTTACGGCAACCACTGCTCCCCCGCATTAAGAGGAGCCAGGTGAGGTGGCTTGGGCATCTGGTCAGGATGCCTGCTGGACACCTCCACGGGGGGATGAAAATAGGATTTTAGACACCTTCCAGTCAGGTTATAGGGCCTTTCATAGCACTGAGTCTGCACTTTGAAAAGTTTTTAATGACTGATCCTGGTGGGTCAGCCGTCTTAGTGCTTTTAGGCCTGACTGCTGCCTGACACAGTGGACCATACTATTCTTTTATCTCGCTTGGAAAACTGTGTGGGTGTCAGGGGGACTGCCCTTGAGTGGTTTAGGTCTTACTTGTCAGGGAGATGCCTTACTGTGGGACTTGGTGACTCCACCTCGTCTACTGCCCCCCTGGACTGTGGAGACCCCCAGGAATCAATCCTGGGGCCCATCCTATTTGCTCTATACCTAACCCCACTTAGTACAATTTTTAGAAAGCATGGCATCTCCTATGACTTTTATGCAGATGACTGCCAGATCTACTTACCAATTACAAGAAATGACCATGCCCCCGTGAAACCCCTTCTTGAGTGCTTAAGCGACGTCAAGGTCTGGTTGGCTCAAAATTTTTTAAAGCTCAATGAGGGGAAGACAGAAGTCATCGTCCTTAATAATAACGACCCCCTCTTGAACTTGGGCCCCATCAAGAACCAAGTCAGTTCCACAGCCACCAGCCTTGGCGTCATAATTGATGGTGATTTTAAACTTAATAAACAAATCAACGCCGTTGTAAAATCCTGTTTTTATCATCTTCGGCATCTATCCAAAGTCAAACCATTTTTATCATTGCGACATTTTGAACAAGCCATGCACGCTTTTATCTCGTCACATCTGGACTACTGTAATGCCCTTTATTCTGGAATAAGCCATAAATGACTCTCTCGCTTACAGTTTGTCCAGAACTCTGCAGCACGGCTTTTAACAGGAACCAAAAAGAGGGAGCATATTACCCCAATTTTAGCTTCCCTGCACTGGTTGCCTGTGCGTTTTAGAATTGATTTTAAGATTTTATTGTTTGCTTTTAAGGCTTTGAATGGGCTGGCCCCTCAGTACATCTCGGACCTCATCCAAATTTACACTCCAGCGCGCACTTTGAGGTCCGAACGCCAGCTCCAACTGTTGGTGCCTAAGACCAGACTTAAGACCAGGGGAGACCGGGCCTTTTCTGTAGTCGGCCCAAAGCTGTGGAACACTCTCCCCCCTCATGTAAAAACGGCCCCCACAATTGAAAGCTTTAAGTCTCGTCTTAAAACCCACTTTTATTCTCTGGCTTTTAACTCGGCGTGAGTCGTGTGGTCCTCTGTGTCTTTTATTCTTTTTTAGGTTTAATGGTTTTTATTTATATTCGTTTTTTAATTTTATTTACATATTTATTTTGTACCTACTTCTTGGATTTATTGCTTTTATTTCTTGTTTTAAAGATTTTACTGTTGTACGTTTCTTTGTTTCTATTTGATCTATTAGTTTTTACTGTAGTAATTTTTACTTTTACTTATTATTTATGGTTTTACTAGTCGGTGCAGCACTTTGGAAACAGTGTTTATAAAACGTGCTATATAAATAAAGTGGATTGGATTGGATTGGCTACTACTCAGGTTATGTACACTATTGAGGAATGACGCGTAATTTCCTTTATTGGTGAACGTCTATATCTATATATGGGTACGGAGGTTCCACTCAACAGTCATGGAAAAATCATAAGACAAGCCTTGTTTCTTCAATTTCTTGTTCATTTAAATGCCAAGTACAACTAAACGTGCATTTGTTGGGACAAATATAACGATGACAACAATGTCTTTCTTTTTGTTTTCTTGTTAAATTATAAGGTATATTTATAATATGCTGCTGCAATTTAAAAAAACAAACAAACAAAAAAACAGCTGCAGGCACACTTTGGACACTCCTGACTTCTATGAAGCGGTATGAGGAAGTCACCAATCTATAGTTTTCTGTTGTGAGGCAATTCATTCTGTGAATTTCCCATTTTCATGAGCATTTCCGAGTTCCAACAATATTTTCACTTTGGTTTAGTATAAATTTTCCTTCTCATTGCTCACTACTAGGCCTGTCCTGATAACAAATTTTGCTGGTCGATAATTGTACTACATATTATTATCGATGTTCAATATTATCGCAACAATTTTGAGAATATTTTTCTCCATTCATTGTAGTCATGAGGTGTCATTCACATTTTAACCACTAGATGGTACTGACGTATTGTATACGTCAGTGTACCTGCGTGAGCCACATTAGCTTGACACAGAAGTTGCCTGTATGTATGTTTTTGCAATTTATCCAGTGACACGGTCTACTCTGTGGGCACGCACCATTTTGAACTGTTTTGCTTGTATTGGCCTCAGTAAGCGTTGACTGTCGAGACGAAGGCTCCACTGCCCGAGCACCATCAATCAGTGTTTTTTTTCCCCAGTTGAGAAAACTGTCCGTGTCGTTCGTCGGTGTTCATGCACTCACCGTGTTCATTCTGTTTAAAACCGAAATATTCCCACATTGTGGCTGTAGCATTCGCTTTTGTGCTGTCATTCATGATAGCGTATGATGGCTCACGGCGCTATCTGCAGCTAGGGTGGTAGACATATGCCATAGGTAGTATCCATCCAGCCTGTGTCACAGATAGACAAGCAGACACGCATACACACATGCACATGTGAATTTATCAAGGGCGTCATAATTATCAACTTGTTTTTTAATTAATCATTCAATTTATTAAATAAAAATTATTTATTAATTGATTTATCGTGACAGGCCTACTCACTACAAACTTGAGAGCGTTCAGACTCTGCTCCCCTCGACACAAAAAAAAAAGACAGCCACCTTCCTCTACGTTTTTTGTTTGTTTCTTGAACTTTTTTCCCTTTATGATGGACTATCTTATTAATAATTTTTTCCGAAATTCCAATTTGCACGATGCGAGAACAGCAGATGTAAGCGACATTTTCTCTCTTGACTAGACATGATTTCTAGCTACAAATACGCTCGCTTGCCCCCCCTTCTGTTTGAGCCTGTGAAGACAGCAACCGGATGTAACGTCACATTCAACCAACCCGGTAATATAAAAACATTGTATTAGAGGTTATCCAGCTCTTTTCCTCACTTGGACGGTGATGAAGCTGTGAGGACTCACATGGTTTGTCTTCATGGTATTCAGTCTTCACAGAGACACCGGTCAGTGGCAACTTGGGGAGATCAGCGTCCTCCCACCCTTGAAGACGCTCTCCTTCCTGAGTGATCCATAGTTTCTCCTCTTCCTCTTTAAAATGGGGGGGAGGTGGATCCTCCGGCTTTAAATTGGAGATCTGGACATCTGCAGGACACAAATGATTTTTATTCTAAAAATTGAGGTTAAATTTACAATACCAGTCCAAAGTGTGGACATGCTTACACACTGCAATCAATGAGGCCTGGTAATGCATGTGTAACCCAATTCACTTTAATGCTTGTTTGCAAAAAATTGCTTGCTCACATTTTTTGTCTCACTCCCATGCCTTCTTTTTGCATTTTGAAGATCTAGAGCACAGGTGTCAAACACAAGGCCCGGGGGCCAGATGTGGCCCGCCACATCATTTTATGTGGCCTGCGAAAGCTGGGGAATAATGCATATCAATAATGCACTTCACCTTTGTCCTTCTAAACGTATTTGAGCCGTCATTTTGACAGAAAAATGTTACTGCATGCAGTTCTTCTAAACGTCAGTATTGCCTAATCATGCAGCAAGATATTCCACGCATTTTTCAAAAATAAATACCATGACCATGACATTCTCACTTCACTTCTCATTTCTCAGCAAGTTATCCATCAATTTGTTAGTACAAATATAATAATCAAATGCATGGGCAATTGTGTAATAATATCATGAGGTTCTATTCAAATTTATATTCATATATACTGACAGTTACAAGTGGCCCTCTGATGGCAGCCGTAACTGCGATGTGGCCCTCAATGAAAATGAGTTTGACACCCCTGCTCTACAGCCTCCTTAAGATCCAACAGTGTAAAATGGAAATTCTTGCCATTTTCAACTGGTCTTAATGTTTCCTTTAAACCTTTATCGTGTTTATTAAATAATTGGTCACTTATACAGTTGGGGCATTTAAGTGAAATTAACATTGACATGAACAAAAAGATGAGTTGACCTAGCTGACACAGCTGGACAAAACTCGTTCATGCAGTCTGGTTACTCTTTATATTAAACATGGAAAATGTGTTAAATGATTATGTACAACATGTAAACATACCTCGCGTATGTAGCATAGTTTTTGTGGCGCAAACCTCCGGTTGTTGCTGTCGTTCGTTCTCTTCTCTTGTTCGAGAAAGTTCCTCCTCGCCCGAAGCCATCGTTCTTTCACACAGCTCAGAAATGTTGTCATCTGTCAATTATTTATCAACTATTTCAAGTGTTTATTTTTTTCCCCAAGATTACTTTGTCGCCTTCGCCATTTTCCTCGTGTCCTTAACCAATCAGTACCGAAAATACTATACGTTCTGCGCATGTGCACAACGCGTCTACATCCGGTCGGCAGCTCGTCGACCCAGGCTGGATTCCAATAGCGGTGTAAGTCGCCCTCTGCATGTGGGATGAGTGGAAGTGATTACACGGAACGTCTAATGAGAGATGTGGTACTTGTGTGACCCACATTAGCTCTAACGAAGAAGTGTAGAAGTTGGCCAGTTTGTACATTGTTAGCTAAGTTCCAACCTGTTTCCAGTAAAAGACGTTCCTGATCAACATTTATGTATCACGGAAACATTACAGGACACACCTTACCTTTTTCATCCTCAGCCCAAGCAATCATGGTTCCACCACAAGTTGCAGGTGTAGCGCTACACTACAGTATATTGTTGCATTTACGATACCAGTCAACTGTTTGGACTATTTTCAGTGAGGACAGGTAATGTAGGTGTAACCCAATCTGCTACACATCAGCACACATGCTAGATTTTGTAGCTTTTCGTTATCTTTAATGCTTCCAGATAAGTCTGGGAAACAATAGCTAGACACTTTATTAATCTCAAAGAGAAATATAGATGAATTTTTGACAGATTCATGTACAGAGAAGAATGGTACACAGCTGCAGGGCCTCGTCTTCCATATGGGTGCAGGAGCACCTACACTGCCAGTATAAATGCTTTGACAAATCTGAAGAGACATTGGCAATCAGAGACCCTGACACTTCATCTGGCATCTCCAATAACACCACACCCCCACTCCACTTCACTAAACCAGCTTACTCCTCAGCGGCTATGACTTGATATTTTGGAAACTACACGAGGCACACCCGCTAAACACAGACTGCTCGTGATGAGACTGGATGCTGCCCTCTCATGCCCCAAGAAGATAGCTATCATTAAATGCTCGGGTCACCAAAAGGCTGGCTCTCTGATTGCTGATGGAAACAATGCAGCTGATTTAGAAAGTTACGGGATATGGTGTGGGGGACGACAACTAACTCAGGTGAGTGACAAATCCACAGATTCATGCCCCAAATTTTCTGTTAACACTATGCTTTCGCTACAGGAAAAGGCTACGACATCCCGACGAGGCTTTCAGACGGAGCCTCCAAGGACTCGGAAGGGATTTATCGATCACACTCATCTCAGGGGAAGTGGCGGCACATGTTATTTTTGAAGTCATAACATTATGAGTAACAAACTAAATAAAATGAAGTAGTATTTTTTTTTAAATTAGGTTGGGGAAAAGGTTCTATTACAAATATTCCTGTAATACATATATTACAGGAATAAAGTCAAAGTATTGTGGAAATAAAGTCATAATTAGAAGAAGAAAAATTACAAAAAGAAAGTTGAAAGAGTTGTAAAATAAAAAAAAACCCTGCAGAAATGAAAAAAAAAACAGCTGTATTTTGATGAGAATATAGTCATATTTATATTTATTTACAAAAATAAACTTGTAATTTTAGGAAGTAAAATAATGTCATCTTAGTAGCATAGAGTCTTATTTTTTATATAAGGAAAAAACAAAATAAAGTTCACATTTTTTTAAAATTAGGTTTAGCAGAAAAAGGTATAGTATTATCAGAATAAAGTTATAATTACTAGGACAACATTTGAAATGGTTGGAAAATAAAAAAAAAAACAGCAAAAATGGAAAATAAAGTTGCAATTTTATGAGAATAAACTCATAATATTAAGGGAAAAATAATGTCATTTTAGTAGCATAGAGTTGAAATATAAAACTAAAATATGTTTTTTTAAAATGTCATAATGTTCTGAGAAACAAGCAAAAATAAATAAAAAATTAAATTGTTATTATGTAGTTCAGGGAATAAAGTCATAATATTAAAAGAAACGAAATACAAAGACTATTTAAGAAAAAAGTTTCAATATTTGGAAAAAAACAGCAAAAATTGTTGGAAAAAAGAGCAAAGACCAAAGTTGCTATTAATAATAGGCTTTTTCTCTTACAGTCGATCACACAGCTGAGATGCAGTTCTTCTTGAAATATAGAACGCATTAGCATATCTACACGTGTTGCTTTACAAATGTCAAATCGGCAAAGTTCCATTCTTTCGCACTCTTTTTTGTATTCTTTCGCACTCGCTGTAAAGCCTACATTGTTCTTTACGTCACACTGTGTGTTCTGCTCCTCCTCCGTTTCCGTAGTTTTTTCTTTCAGTTCCCCATAAAGACGGAAGACGAAGGGCCAAGACCACTGAACTACTGTATTGCTGTATAGAGTTCAGTGGCCAAGACGGCCAATTGTAACCGAGTAAAAAACACTGAAAATGTTGAAAGAGTTGGTGAAGGAGCGACTAATGGCGGCGGCTGATGAAATATTCGCTTTGTTTGAAAGAACGATAGCGTCGTACGAGGAGGAACTTTCTCGAACAAGACAGGAGAAGGAGGGACATCGGCAACAACTGGAAGCTGTTAGCAGGACTGGAATTACGACACAGATTGAAGGTTTTTTCACTCACACGTTCCATGTCTCATAAGAAAACCAATGACATAACATAAATGAGGTATGATTATTAAATCACACTACCGTAAAAAAAAATCCAAGATGGCGGCCACTGTTGATGTGGAGCAGAGTCTGTTACAAGCGATGTCCCAATTCAGGGTCTGCATCCTTCCAAGGAGCCAGCCCAGGGCCGTTTCTAGCTTTTAAGATGCTGTTTGGAGACCCCTCGTTTGTCAATCTATGGGTGAAACATCTTAAGTTGAGCCACACAGGCAAGTTCAACTAATAAAAAACTACAATACAAATAAAACACATTGAGAGCGGTTATAACAATGTTTACTTTCAATAAGAAAGTACAGCAAAGCAACATATATTTTAAAGTGCAACAATGAAAAGAAAACAACAGTAAAGATAATTCTCATTTAACATCAAAAACCTCACATTTACCAGCAATCAAAGAAAAACACTGGGCTCCCAGAACCAATACAAATATCCAGTAAGGCCGCACCGGGGTCCTCTACTATAGGGCTGCAACTAAAAATTATTTTATTAGTCAATTAATCAAGTAAGTTTGTGCATGTGCACAAACATGTGCCCTTCAAATCAATATGAAGCAAAAACAAACAGTTAGTGGTTTGGTACGCAACATATCAGAAAAGAGGCAAACATGCCCGTCACTGTTTTCCAAAGTCAAAGCTGATGTGTGTGAATATCATATTTTGCACAAACATAATAGGTCTGCTTTCATGGATGACGAAGAAAATGGAAAAATAGCCACACGACGAAGGCTGAAATCAGGATATTTCCATTTTTTAAATCATAAAACTATTCATGAAATACCAAAATAGTTGTTGAATAATTGGATTAATTGTTGCAGCTCTACTATACTATGAATCGAGCTTAACTTATCCAGGATGTCCTCTTTGTTTTCCGACTTAACCAAGCCAAACATTTAAGGTGTGGGATAAGCAGCACTACGGAGCTGGATACCAACTAATTGAGTCAAGTCGTGGTTTTCTCATCTTGTCGTCAGCTCGTTCACATCAAGGGGGTGGAGTTAGCAGCAGTGCCCAATCACAAACATGAACAATGTACTGGTAGGTCAGCGGCTTACTTCACTCAGGAAGAACAATATGATACACTCCTGATCAAAATGTTAAACCATTTGAAAAATGGCAAGAATTTACATTTTGCACCGTTGGATCTTAAAGGGATAGTTTGGATTTTTGACATGAAGTTGTATGACATCCCCATCAGCAGTGGATTATTTCAACAGTGACTTACCCCCCCCATTTGGACCTGCAAGTCCAGTTCTGGACGGATTTCTGTGACAAGGAACATAGTTCTGCTTAGTTGCTGGGTCATTTAAGTAAAGAATTTGGCTTCTCAAAACAATATGCGCTCAAGAGTAATACATTTGCATCATACAAATGCCTCCTCAAAAAAATCAGACCCCACAAATCGCTTGGCGTCATATTTGTCTCCTGCCGTGTCCGTGCACTCTCTGTTCGTGTGTATGTGATGAAGACGCTTGCATCTTCTTCCGCTGTTGAATACACGTAAACAAGATGGCCGTGGCGCTCCGTCGCATACACACCAATACAGAGGCGACAGTGCGCAGGGACACAGCGGGAGAAAAATGTAACGGCAAGCGATTTGTGAGGTCAGATTTTTTTGAGGAGGCATTTGTATGATGCAAATGTATTACTCTTTCGAACGTATTACTCTTCTGACCCCTCTGTCTGCTTTTTTCTTCTTCTCGATCCCCCCCCCCCCCGCGCTTCAGTCGGGCCGCTCCAAATTTGCATTACAATAAAATGTCAAAGTCAAATACAAACTCTGTAACAGGAGAAGAGTATCGCATATATTTCCCTAGCAGAGCAAATCTGTTTAGCATGTAAGGGCGTCTAGATCAACAATACAATTTGCCCCATTGGCTGGACAGGACAAAAAAAATAAAGCACCAAAATAAAAAATAAAGCACCGAATCGGAGCAGCCGTTGTCGTTGAATGATGACATCACTTTTCAGAGACAACGGATTGGTCAGTGGGTGGGGCCTTTATAGGCTTTTACAGTGGGCTGTAATGTTATTGGCTCTGATCTTACATTGCCAGAACCTAACCTACAGGCAAGCAGTTTAGCTCCAGTGTATAAATTACCATGGTTTCGTATGCTCCTAAGAAGTGAATCAGCTTCGTAGTATGGCATATCCCAACTTAATCTTCAAACTCTTCCACGATTAGGAGAAGTCCTGCTTCGTGGTACAGGCCACAGGTCTGGACGCACCAAGACAGTGTGATTACAAGTACAGTACAGTGAGAGTACAAATATGGAATTTAACACTTTGACTTCCTAACATTTACTTTGAATGTTGGTCCTTGTTTTGTCCAGATCATGTAAGAAAAGCGTTGTCTGCACAGATCATAGTTATTGTTTTTCTTGTAATCTGTTCTTGTAATTAGAAATAGAATAAGTTGAATTTTTGTGGCCTCAAACAAAACAACAATGACAAAACAAAAACAAAAAAAAGCTGTTGAATCAAAGTCCACAATTACCGAGCTTCCACAATCACTCCTGTTTGTGTCCCGCAGACGTCCAGCAGCTGATTGGTCGTCAAGAA
The DNA here is from genome assembly GCF_027744805.1 of Dunckerocampus dactyliophorus. Taxonomy (NCBI): domain Eukaryota; kingdom Metazoa; phylum Chordata; class Actinopteri; order Syngnathiformes; family Syngnathidae; genus Dunckerocampus; species Dunckerocampus dactyliophorus. The sequence goes on from NC_072822.1 coordinate 33,252,206, forward strand.
GAACTTCCTACTCGGCCACATGGGTGGAGCTCCACTTTGAAGCAGCCCTCCCATGTTAAAGAGGAAGAGGAGGAGTCACAGACATCACAAGTTAAAGAGGAAGAGGAGGAACTCTGGATAACGCAGGAGGAAGAGTGTCTTCTTGGGAAGGAGGAGGCTGATCTCACCATGAAGTTGCCACTGACTGTTGTGTTTGTGAAGACTGAAGACCATGAAGACAAACCACCCGAGTCCTCACAGCTTCATCACAGTCCAAGTGAGGAGAACAGAGGGGCGGGGCCTCAAAGCAGCAGCTCGCCACAACATATGACAACAGACGCTGATGGAGACCACTGTGGAGGATCACAAGCAGACAACCTCTTAGCTCCACTATCAGATAGTGACGAAACATCTCACATCAGCATAAATATGGAACCGCACATGAGAACACACACAGAAGAAAATCATGTTCATTGCCCAGACTTTGGCAAAAGCTTCACTCAGAAGGTAAACAGGCTATCACACAGAACGCACACAGGAGAAAAACCTTTCAGTTGCTCAGTTTGTGGTACAACATTCTCTCATAAGACAACAATGCTAGCACACACGAGAACACACACAGGAGAAAAAACCTTTCAATGCTCAGTCTGCGATAAAAGATTTTTTCGGAAATCGGTTATGTCGGCACACATGAAAACACACACGGGAGAGAAACCCTTTAGTTGTTCGGTTTGTGATAAAAGATTTTCAGAAAAAATTAATTTGCTTTCACACATGAGAACACACACTGGAGAAAAACCTTTTAGTTGCTCAATTTGTGATGCTAAGTTTTCTCATAAGGTAACAGTATTGTCACACATGAGAACACATACTGGAGAAAAACCTTTTAGTTGCTCAGACTGTGGTAAAAGCTTCACTCAAAAGGTAAATATGGTATCACACATGAGAACACACACTGGAGAAAAACCTTTTAGTTGTTCAGACTGCGGTAAAAGCTTCACTAAAAAGGGAAATATGTTATCACACATGAGAATACACACAGGAGAAAAACCTTTTAGTTGCTCGATTTGTAGCGATACATTTTCTCACAAGTCCTCTTTGAAGAAACACCTGCAGAGTCATTGATGAGCTACTGTTTTTTTTTTTTTCTCAAGCAGGCAGGGTGAGTGTCATATTAAAACAGGGATGTCCAAACTTTTTCTAGGGCCACACACTGAAAAAAATTAAAATAAAAAGGCCTCTTTGATATTTTGAGATAAGAATTTATATATATTAGTATGAAAAGTATGGAATTTGATTTGTTAAATTTTCCAGATCTGGAAAAGTATGGAGAAATATGTTTTGAAGACTGCTACCACCGGTCTGTTTTCTAAACTATAACATTATAAATAACTAAAAAATAAAATTAAAAAAAAGCAATGGACCTGTTTTGTAACGTGCTTGCTACGGCAGCTAAGATGTTTGTCCGGAAAACATTTGGGGAGATTGACAGGTTGACTGGCCAGCCTCTGCTCTTATCCGCCTACAACACTTTGTATGAGGTACTTTACTAAGATATAATCTCCTGGAAATGATGTGGTGAATTAATGGCATACATATTCAGAATAAAGAAAACAAATGATTATGGCTGTCAAATCTTAAAATCAGATTAATAACAGTTTTAAAAATATAAACTCAACACTTTTGTTTTTCCTCCCATTTTTTGTGAGATAAACTCAAAGATCTAAAGCTTTTTCCACATACACTATCACCATTTCTCTCAAATATTGTTCACAAATCTGTCTAAATCTGTGATCGTGAGCACTTCTCCTTTGCTGAGATAATCCATTCCACCTCACACGTTTGCCATATCAAGATGCTGATTAGACACCATGATTAGTGCACAGGTGCGCCTTAGACTGCCCACAATAAGGCCACTCTGAAATGTGCAGTTTTGTTTTATTGAAGGGGGAGGGCGCCACACACGCTGTCTGCCATCTGGCCTGAACAGTGTAAACCGGGATTCATCCGTGAAGAGAACACCTCTCCAACATGCCAGGCGCCATCGAATGTGAGCATTTGCCCACTCAAGTCGGTTATGACAACAAACTGGAGTCAGTTCGAGACCCCGATGAGGACGACGAGCCTGCAGATGGGCTTCCCTGAGACGGTTTCTGACAGTTTGCCCAGAAATTCTTTGGTTATGCAAACCGACATCTTGATATGACATGAGATGGTAGCATGAAAAAGCAGGGTTGCTGTGTTTGTTGCCGTTTCTGTGGAACTTCTAGGCCTCTTGGTCAGTCTAGCGTCGCTTTGTATGTTTTCGTCTACTTTGTTTACCATTGGCCATTTTCTGTGTGTGCTTTTTCCCTCTGAGAACCGAGAACATTCATTGGTTCAAACTGCGGAAATACGCATCAACCAATGAAAACGGTCAGCTGAAACAGCTTTCTTGCAATGCACGGGAATAGTTATTGTCTCTTCCATCAAGAAGATCGCATTCACGAAGAAGACTGGCACGTTTATTTGATTTGATAACTCAAGCGTTAGACATCTGTTGTGAAGTTTGTCAGCCTAACACGATGACACGAATGAAGTATGCGAATGAGGTCAAAATAATTGAAACCAGACATATATTACGAATGAGAACTGTGATCGCGAGGATATGAATGGAGACGACTGGGAAGCTGAGGTGCAGATCCCTTCGCCATTAAACAAGAGCAAGAACCCTCAGGTTTGGTTGTAAGTATTACCACCGCTTTTATTTTTCTGTGTATTCAAAATAGATATTTAATTTTTACATTTATGGTGGGCCCAAAAACATGACTATTCTAACACAGTCTATGTAGTCCAACAGAAACTTTGTTTGCAAGCATGTTAGCATTTCACTCCAAAAATATTCAAATTAAATTCACTGCCTCCTATTCATTTTCAAAATTTAAGATTTAGCAGGTAATTATTTTGATGACTTGCTACTGCCAAATTTGGCCTGCTTTTAGGCCCCCATTTCGAACCCTGCAGCTGTGATATTCCAACATGGGTTTTAAATATGAAAAATAAACATTTCATGCTCGATGCTATGTTATAAGCATTGGGCAGCCGATTTTTTACTTGTAACTTGTCTATGAATACATTTTAAAAAAGTCTATGGGTGTATTGTTTTCTTACCTCTGCAGGAGGTTATGCTTACAATACATAACATCATACTTGTATTTTTGCACAGCCTGGATGCCCTCACTCAAGCCTTCTTGATTAAAAGCATAAAAGTACATGTAGTCAGTATATAAGTCAAGGCTGTGTGTTTTGCATTAAATTTGATCTTCTCTATTGAAAACAGCAGTGAATTCCAAGTAATATGTATATATGTGATTAATGTATACATTTTTACCACAAGTTCTATATTTCACATATAGCTAGCATCGGGGAACTGGCACCCTACCGAAAGGCAGCTGAGCTTGGGCGAGATGTGCCTCTCACTGGAGATATTGAATATGGACGAGGACAAGGACTAAGCAGCCAAAAAGGTTCTGGGAGACGGACGAATCAGATGAAGATGAAGAAGCAGTTCTGTCATCCAGGCAACAGGTACATCACTTTGACATGTGCATTTGTAAAATTTGGTAACCAATTTTGTTCCGATTTTGATTCAACAAGTCTGCAAATAGGTGAGTGACATTCTTAGAACACCCCACTCAGAGAAAATAGAATGACCCATTATCTCCTGTTACTGTAGACATCATTTGACATGGGTCACCTGGGCATACACAGGGGTGTTTTCAAATGTGTCCAGCACTTATTTCCAGGCTTGTTGAAGGTGGACCATACACTTGCAACACACAAGCATTGATGTTGTGACACTGTTGTTTACACTGCTGCTTCTTGGATTCATCTCCGAACCGTGATTACCATGCCAATGGAAGCGCTGTTTATAATAAATGCTCTGCCCACAATGTAAGCGTTTTATTCACAGTGATAAAGCCGATCCAGTACTTAAAATTGTTTTACTTTGCTAATTTTAGCACAAGAAGAAGAAGGCCACATGAAATGCCGTCAATGAAGAGGCTAAGAATCAGCTTAGGGCAAAAGTTGCCCTTGTAAGTACAATTATCTACATGTAGCGTAATAATTGATTTAGCCATGAAATATATATATTTGATATCATTTAATTTAAGTTTTCTTTCCAGGAAGCGCAGAATGATGCTCATGATCTGCAGGTACAGCGTTTGAGAGCAGAAAATCGGACTCTGAAAAATGTCTTGGCTGTCATGAAGGGTACGTGTAGGTTTTTTATATTTGGAAAATGAACAAAACTGATCAAAGGATAATATGATCATATGATATAATATGATAAAATATGATGATAAAGGTTGGTTATTCATCCAGGAAAGAACAATCGTAATAAAATAAATCTGGACAGCTGGGTATATGATTCAGATGACTGACGTTGTGGCACCTAGTGGTTTATTAACAGGTTTATTCATTGAAAATTCTGTTTATGAGTTGCATCTGTCAATAAACCACTCTGTTGAAGGCACCAGGGAGGTGCCACAATGTCAGTCATTTACATCATATATCCAGTTGTCCAGATTTATTTTATTAGTATGTCTGCAATTTGCTACATTCAATTTGAAAAGTTTAAGCTTAGCACAGCTTCATTTTTAAATAATCAGGGCATATTTGAATAAAGTGATACATAACTTTGAATGGATCTCTTCTTAATGCAGGGCTTCCAGAGATGTTACAACTCATGGATAGATTAACCTCTTGCCACAAAATTAAGGACAATCAGCTGTGAGCAAGGGAGCGGACCATGAAGGGAGGCAAGAATGGCCTACTGTACCCGCCCTCCAGATGCCAACTCCATTTAGGAACAGCTCATTCCCACCCGGGAGCCCAGCCCTTCACACGACATCTGTAAGGTCCCCACAAGGCAAGCCATCGTCACCATGTAAAGCAAAACCTAGAGGAGAGGCCATACCTATTTTATGTCACTGTTTATACTTTGTAATTATTGTAAATAAATAAATGAAAGATCATTTTTCTTTGGAATATCATGTTGCAGTTGTTCAATTTGATGCCTTAAGAGCATATGGCACGTTAAACCTAAATCCTCAACAATTTTGTCTTAAGAGTTCTAATGTTTCCCTTGATGGTGGTAGTACATAACGATTTCATAAACTACAACATAACTTCAACTAAAATAATGAGCAAACTTTTTGAGGATTTCACTGTTAATGGTCCTTAATTGCTTATGGGGATCACAGTACATTTCTTGCACCCAGCTAAATGGTGGTAACTAGTTCAAGGAAAGCATGGTTCAGCTCTGGCAGGAAGATTGTCTAATGGACAAGTATATATTCTTTCCATTTAGGCAACAACTTCTTGATATATCAAGAAGTCTACTTCTCTAATTTTTTTAAAGCTATAGCTTTTAAAAAAATTATAGAAGTAGAACAATTTCTTTAGGACAGTTCTTTAAGACAATATAGAACTGTAGAATATCGAGTATAGAACGATCTCTATAGAACTACCTTTAGAACATAGTTCTATAGAATTCCTAAAGTCCCTATTGAATTTTCTATAAAATGTTTTTTTAGAATTTCTTCTTGGTGTGTTCTATAGAACATTTTTATCAGGGTAATCTTCCACATTGAGTTGTCTTGAATAACCGTCGCCAGATAGCAGCAGTGTGACTCGTGTAAAACCTCCATCAAAGAAGAAAAAGTTCAGCCTTCGCCTTTTTCTTGATCAAAGGCTTCGAGACGAGTGATGGGAAACTCGATTGCTGTCATTACTCGAGTCTTTATGAGTCACTAACTGACGTGAATTAAACAGAAGACCACAAAACACATTTTGATGTCGAAGTTCAACAGCGAGGTTGCTTTACTTATGTGAGACGACTACGTCAACCTTGCAAAGACGCAAAACGTTTCCTTCCATCTGGAGAACGGTAAAGGTTTGCTTTAAGGGTTACACTGTTGCAGCTGTTTTTCCTTTTCTCTCCAATGTGGAACTTTACGTCACCCTGTCGCTTCTGCTCCTTTTAGGCTTCCGTGGCTCCTCATTTCTGTTCCCCAAGAAGACGCGAGACAACGGAAGACGACGCAGTGTGATCATTCAAAATGTTTAAGCGACTAACGGCGGGAACTGATTAAATATTCGCGGTGAAAGAACGGCAGCGTCGTAAGAGGAACTTTTTCGAACGAGCAACATCGACAACAACTGGAAGCTGTTTGCAAGGCAGGAATTACAATGCACAGTGAAGGTATGTATGTTTATACCTCTATATCTTTTTACGTACAATACAGTAAATTAATAATCCAAAATGGCGATCAGTATATTCCAACATTCGTTGCTTGTCAAGATCTGAGAAAATAGTTAAACATGGCTGCGCTACGTGTAGGAAAAAAGGGCGACTTGAAATGTAAATACAGCTTTTTCACAAACTCAAACTACAGTTGTAATTTTTTCTGACTTAATTGCAACGATTCCGGAATATATACTGCTTTTCCAATCAGTCTATTCCACTTCATGTTCTTCATAGATAGTTTAAAGTACTACTACCATATATACGAGGATTAGAAAACTATATAATTGAGTCTGGGCGTTTTAGAGAAAATAAAATATTTACAAATTACACTGTATTTTATTTTTTTGCAATTAACATCTCTTTTACAGTTTCATAATCCACCACATTTTCAATCACAGCATCTTTGAATCCAACTCTTAATTCTTTATCTTGTTCAAGTAACAACAGAATAGTCTCCCAAGACAAATCATCCAGAACTATACAGGGATCAGTGTATCTTTAATCTCACTTAAGGTTTTTGTCTTTGTGCCCAAAATGTTTGAATTTCTTTACAAAAACAATAAGGCATGAGCCAGATTTCCTTCTCCGTGCTTACAGCGCCAACAATTAGGTGATCCTTTTAGCCCAGATGAAACAATCTCAGAGGGGACCAGTAATAACGATGCAAGATTTTAAATTGTATGAGTTGTACCCTACGGGTGTCACAAGGAAGTCTGTTCACGAGACGAGACGATACAGCAGATTGGGTTTACGAGAACGAGACAAGATTTTAACATTACTTTTAAGAGGAGTACAGTGAAAAGATACAGTATATGACAATACCTTGCAATCTGCTAATTGAGTCTACGGTACACATGTCTGCACTCTAGCGATCCCACCTCCACCCACCGAGGCAGAGCCTGTAGGACTGACGAGGAAAACAGACACGCACACACATGGAAATATATTAAGTAAAATTTATTGTGTGATTAATTTATTATCGGCCCTATTATCATCCCAGGCCTATTGCCCACGAGACATTTGCTTTATACGCGAAATCTCGTCTCGTTTTAATCTCACGAGAGCTTGCGACGCCTCTACAGCACACTCTTGACATTCTTTTATCTTTTTAAAGGTCCCCTCCCAGCTCTTTTTGTCTATTGTGATATTTCATTTTCTTCTCCCATTTCATCTTAGTTACATTAAGAGAAGCATCACTTAAAGTCTGTATCAACATTGCATACTATGGAGACACCTCATGGCCTTTTTTTATATCTTAAAATAACATTATCAAAAAATCCCGAGTCACAGGAGCTGAGGAGTCGCATTGGTATGCAGATATTAGGGCTGCACAATATTGGCCAAAAATAAAATCCAAATTTTTTTCACTGAAAAGTTCTATTTTCGGTTTCTTTTTTTTGTGAAAACTACAATAAAAAAAAAAAGAACAGAATGGGTTATTTCAAATATTTTTATTTTAGAAAATGGCAAACAAATGTCCCCTTTGGGAATGAAGTGCAATTGAAGTACAGGGTCAGGCAAAATGATCTGACACATTTGTACGTTAAATAAAAGGCAAATTTAGTAAAGAAAGAAAAAAGTGTTTTTATTTTGGAAAAGTACATATAATGCCATTTTGCTTTGTTTCTTTATAATGCCATTGTTTTTCGTTTCTTTTTCAGTTGCTGCCATGATTTGGACTGGTGAGCATCGCGCTTTCATTGTGGAAACGTTTTTAAAACAAACAAATCTGTAACTGCAACACAACGAGCGTTCCGTTTGCACTTCAATCTTGGTAGACATGATCCCGTACCAGCTCGAAACACGATCTTTTTATGGGTCACCAACTTCAGAGCTACTGGATCTGCATTGAGTGTGTGCACAATAATGGATCCCATTTGACTGATTTAATTTTTAAAACATAATGAAACAGAATGGCATTATACGTACTTTTTGAAAATAAAAACACTTTCTTGTTTCTTTACTTTATTTGCCTTTTATTTAACCTACAAATGTGTCAGATCTTTTTGCCTGACCCTGTATAAATCCCCCTTGGGTTTATTAAAGTGACAATCCTTACAATCTCTTTGACCAAACAAAGATGAATCCCTTAAAGCAGAGGTAGGGAACCTATGGCTCGAAAGCCAGGTGTGGCTCTTTTGTTGACTGCTTGTGGTTGTCAGACATGTCTAAACACAATAAAATATATTTAATTAACTTTTTTCACGGACATTTTAAAGTAAAACATGACAGAAACCAGTGTTAAAAATAACGTTCAGAATATAAACTTGCTTATGCATTTTTAATCCATCCATTTTCTACTGCAATGCGGGTGGCCAGAGCCAATGCGAGCTGTCCTTCTGGTATTTTCCAGGTCAGACACCAAGACTCTATTATTACTGGATAATGCCTCGTGCCTCGTGAGGTCAAGAAGTAAACTTCTCTCCTTTTAATGAACTAGTCAGCTAGCGAATTCTGCAGAGCCAACCCTTTTGACGAAGAAGATGGTGAAAAGAAAGACAGATACGGCGTACGGTGCAAAACCATGCAGAACCAGGAGTTGCAGTAATGGTAAGAAGTATTTTATTTATTGTTGCTTAGCTTCAGTATAACAATGTTATCAAAAAGAATACATTCAAGGCAAGGCAAATAGCACAATTCATACACAAGGTCATTCAAAGTGCTTTACAGGAAAGAAAAAATACATTCAGTTATCATATGCACACTTGAATAGAAGTGTTTTCAGCTTGGATTTGAACATTGCCAAAGTTGAGGATTGTCGCACATCTTCTGGAAGACTGTTCCAGATTTTGGCAGCATAAAACTGAAATGCAGCCTCACCGTGTTTAGTCCTGACTCTGGACACCCACAGGAGACCACTCCCTGATCTTCTCAGAGCTTGAGATGGTTTATGTGGCTCAAACGTTTCAGAGATGTACTTTGGCACAAGACCTTGAAAAGACTTGTACACAAGCAGAGCTGTTTTAAAGTCTATTCTCTGAGCAACAGGAAGCCAGTGCAGAGACCTGAGTACTGGACTAATATGGTCATATTTCCTAGTTCTAGTCGGGACACTAGCAGCAGCATTATGGATGTACTGGAGCTGTTTTACTGCAGGTTTAGAGAGCCTGGTGAGAAAGGTTGTTGCAGTAGTCTAGCTGGAGACAAAGGCACAAATTAGTCTCTCTAAATCTGGCTTAGACACTATTCCCTTGATTTTGGCCATGTTTTGTAGGTGGTAAAAAGCTGATGATGTTATTACAAGTAATTTAATGTGGCTGTTAAAGTTCAGATCTGAGTCCATTATTACCCCTCGATTACCCCTCTAGGTTTTAGAGAAAGAGTCTCAAGATGACTAATAACACTTTATCTTTGATTGGGCCAAAGACAATGATTTCAGTTTTAGATGGAGAAAGTTGTTTTCACACTGATTTGTTTGATGCAGTGACAAAGTAAATCTGCAGGACCATGTCCACCTGACGTCAGTGACAGGTAGATCTGAGTGTCATCTGCATTGTTGTGGCAGGACACATTGCAGCTGCGTATTAGCTGGCCTAAAGGAAGCATATACAGATAGAACAATAGGGGTCCCAGGATTGACCCCTGGCGAACCCCACAGGTCATAGCCATTTGATCTGAGACAGTTACCAATTCAAACAAAGTACTTCCTGTCCTCCAGATAGGACTTGAACCAGTTTAGAGCAGTACCAGAGATTCCCAGCCAGTTTTCTAACCTCTGTAAGATCACATGGTCAAATGTGTCAGGGATACATTCAAGTCCAGCAGAACTAAAACTGTGAGTTTTCCTGCATGTGTGTCCAGACACGTTTCATTTGTCACCTTTAAAAAAATTCAGACTTATAAAATTGTTGGTCGTGCCGAAAAATGCGCACATGTAGTTGTATTCAATGTTTAAAAAACACTTTATAGCTCTCATGGAAATACATTTTAAAATAGTTATGTGGCTTTCATGGCTCTCTTAGCCAAAAAGGTTCTCAACGCCTGCCTTTAAAGTGATATGTGTTCAGCATGTGTTTGAACCCAGTCTTTTCTTCCATATACAGTGGTGCCTTGGATAATGTAATTAATCCATTCCAGAAGGTCAGACTCAAACCAAAATGGACTCTAACCAAAGCAAATTTTCCCATAGAAGGTAATGTCAAGCCAATTAATTCGTTCCAGACACCGAAAAATGTTAAATGGATAGTTCAGATTTTTTGACATGAAGTTGTATGACATCCCCATCTGCAGTACATCAACAGCGACTTGCCCCCCACTTGGTCCCTTAAGTCCAGTTCTGGTCGGATTTCGGTGATGAAGAATGTGACCTCAACTGGACTGAGGGCCAAATGGGGGGGTAAGTCTCTGTTGATGTACTACACTACTGATGGGGATGTCATACAACTTCATGTTAAAAATCTGAACTATCCATTTAACACAAACACATTTTATAGAAAATAATTCTAGTTTTACATGCAGAAAATGATTGAAAAATAATTACAAATGACAAATGAATGGACAACTGAACATTTAACATCACTTGTACCTGTTTTTGTTGGAAAACCCCCTACAAAACCATCAATTAACAAAGTAATAATACACTAGGTCCCCAACTTATGAACATCCGACTTGCGAACATTCGCGGTTATGAACACAAGCCGACTGGTCTATATTTTATTTTATTTTGCCTTGTAGTCACTCTATCAGTATTTATACTGCTACTGTACATGCTTGACCAGTAGAGGGCACTGTGACACTGCTAATGGGACCAACAGACGCTGGGCAGAGAAAGCTAAATGGAAAGCTAAATTGTAGCTGTATGATAGAACCTGGACAGAGCGTGTGATTAAAGTTTATGAAGAGTTAATAGGCCTGCTTAATTCTACACCACCCACAGAACACTACCTCTTTTAGTGTGTGGTTGTTTAATGAACATAAATACAGAGTGTGTCCAGCCTTATGCTGGTGATACTATCACTAGAGTCCGACCGATAAGGGATTTTTGGGGCCGATATCCGATATATCAGCTGACAATATATATAATGGCCAATATATGAAAGAAGAGCACTGATCTACACAGGATATATATTGTACATGAACATAAGTACTTATAATACCCAAAATAGGATTCAACACAAAGAAGCAGAAGATGACTAAATGAAAATTAGGAAGTTTTAATTAGTAAGACTGTCAACATAAGGACATGCCTAGCTCTTTGTGATTTACTTGTAGCTGTTGCCACAAATTTGTAGCGTTCTCTGCTTTGCTAGTGCTGGAGCCCTGGCTAACTTGCACATGTTGCATCTAACGTAACCCCTCCACACCTTATTTACTCTTCCCCTCTGCCTGTCAAATGAAAATATATATACATTTAGTGCTTTTTGGTAATTAGCGTAGAATTTGATACTATAGTTGAGCATTTTAATTTTTGGTAATTAGCGTAGAATTTGATACTATAGTTGAGCATTTTAAAATAAAAAGAAATGTCTGCATTCTGCTCAAAGGGATAATACATAGGCTAATGTGAGGTGTTTTTCAACTAATATGTTATGTGTTTATTAAAAGCTTAGTCCTTTCACAAAAACATCTCACCAATATGAATTGGTTATATTTACTACCTGTTGAAAAGTTCCATATGCAGCCACTAAGTATTTGCAGCTCAAAAACAAAGCAAACATTAAAAGCTGAAAAAAAAAGTAGACTACAAACAAAATACATACCAGTAATCAAAACATGCATCATGTTACTAGACTTAATACAAGACACTAAACTACATTTTATGTTGCAATGTAGCAGCTTTCAAAACATGCAATATATCAAATGGCAACTAAATACATTATTTGGAACATTTTCCAGATGATTTGAATGAAGACATTAACTTGTGAATGTATGAGTCCTTGTAAATCCTGCAGGGAAGTATTAAGCGAAGTTTCACTTTAAAACGTTGTATAGTAGTCTTAGATAAAGGTGGACACGTGTATTAACAATTGCATCTATGTTCATCTCACAGAGATGCAACGTATACAACGTTAAAGCGTTATTTTTGATCAATCCTCATCCACAAATCCATCAAAGTCCTCATCTTCTGTATCCCAAATGAACAGCGGGGCAAGTTCTCCATCAAACACACCAGGTTCCCTGTCGTCATTGTCAGTCAGTCTTGTTGCCTTGCGGCGCCTCAGAAATGATGCTGGCTTTTGCGAAAGCTTGAACAACTGTGCAAGCAGACACGTTATCGCAAGCATCCACAATCCATTCACAAATTGTGGCGTAACTCGCACCGCGCTGCCTCCCAGTCTTAGTGAAGCTGTGTTCGCTAGCTGTCATCCATCGCCGTGTTTACACCGATGTCTTCCTCTTAAAAATTACCACAGGTAGCAGTTTCTGTACATTACCATGGCAACCAAGCACAACAGTCTTGTGTCCTGTTGTGTGTATCGCTTGTGTGGTTCACCGGGATGTCGAAAGTGAGCGGCACGTCGTCGTGATATAGTTGGGCTGGATGTCTTTGTCTGCAATGTTTTTACTGCAGTAGGAGCGGAAGATGGCCAGCTTTCCTTGTAATCCGCTGGATGTTGCTGCGCCACGGTAGTCCTTGCCCAGATGGATAGATGGCGCTGTTTCATAAAATATACCTATATAAAAACTGGGGGCGTGCCTTTAGCGTTCTCAGTCATGTCCACCTTTCCTCTATACAAGCACTGTGTCGGCAGGAGACGCTCCCAGTCAGTCGAGCGGAGCGCTCATAAAAGTCACACAGCAACACTGACACAAGATTTTGGAACTCGGTACACACAAGGTGTGCCGCATTATAAGGCGCCCCGTCCATTTTGGACAAAATTTAAGACTTTTAAGTGCGCATTATGGTTGTGAAAATACGGTACGTTCAATTTTTTTGTGTCATTAACGCATGCAAACATGCAACATGCAAACTCTACACAGGTCTTCCCGATCTTCTGACTTTGTGGCCAACATGCTAACCACTAGCCCACCGTGCAGCGCATTTAAGAAACCAGCGTGAGGGAAATAGATTTTCAAATGTATATGCCATCTCTTAACTTGATTTAAATTTTGAGTTAACTTCGTGCTGCTAATACATAAAAAAAAATATATATATATATATACTGTATATATATAAATAATAAAATCCTGCCCTGCCGTTTATCTTTCTTTCAGTAAAATACAGTAAAAAAAAAGGGCATATTTCATGGTAATGGTAATTGTTTAATTTATTTTGAACATGCATACAAGTTACATTGGAATACATCACATAGTACAATTCACAGTTCTACATGTCCAATATGGAGTAGGAAGAAGCAAAGCTTCTTTAATCCTACCCCCATCCGTTTCACATCAATTGCAATACATTATTTCACTTCATGTATTCGAAATGTACTATTTGCCATTTTTAAATACATAGGAAAATGATAAGGTGATATGATAAGGTAATATAAGGTAACCGTGTGACGTGGTGATAATCATGATTAATTGCGATTAATTTGATTACTAATTTAAATAAGTTGACAGCCCTAATTGTTTTACAAAGTCACAGTTTAACATGGTGTAACAAAAAATGCAGTTTCTTTTCTCGCTCGTCTCCTCGTAGAGCCAACTGAGAGAGAGCGGCAGAGTGACAGTGCTGCTTTCTGTGTGTGAAAGCTGGGTTACACTTTCCGTTCCAAAATCCGTCAGAGACACCGTTTGACTTGATACTCCGTGCGGCGGCTGCTGCCAAACTGCAGGGGGCAGTGTATCAAACACGCGTATACCACGATACTAAACTAGAGCAGAAGAAGTTTGCCATTGTTTACTTGACTTCCAACATGGCGACACTTGCGTCTACTTCTTGAAGGAGAGGATTTGTGTTGTATTTATTTGCTGCTGTGAAAGAAAAGGAAAAGAAGGTGGTCCACGCGTCCTTTGAATATATGATTTATTGTTAATTTATTTCCCATGTATTAGTATTACTCCAAAACAACTACCAAATTTTTAAGGTCAGGTTAATGTCAAATAGTACAAATATTGTTTCACAATAAAGGTTATCCTGCAGTGTGAACGTAGCCCTACGTTGTGATTCCTAATCGTCGTCTTCATTAGGAGCTGTTCACATTGTGTCTGTGCACTGAATGCAACGGTAGAGCCTTGCAACGCCAGCTTGTCCGACCTAAGTTTAATTATTGTGGCCTCAAACAAACCAAAAAAGCTGTTAAATCATAGTCCACAGTAAGCTTCCACAATCACCCTTGTTTGGGTCCTGCAGACGTCCAGCAGCTGATCGGTCGTCGAGAAGTACGTCCCACTCAGCCACAGGGGTGGAGCTCCACTTTGAAGCACAGAGATCCACAGCCACCCCATGTTAAAGACGAAGAGGAGGAGTCACAGACCTGCCACGTTAAAGAGGAGGAGTCACAGACCTCCCAAGTTAAAGAGGAAGAGGAGCAGTCACAGACCTCCCATGTTAAAGAGGAAGAGGAGGAGTCACAGACCTCCCAAGTTAAAGTTGAGGAGGATCCCCAGCCCCTCCACATTAAAAAGGAAGAGGAGGAACTCTGGACCACTCAAGAGGGAGAGCACCTTCTGGGACAGGATGAGGCTGATATCACAAAGTTGCCAATGACTGTTGTCTCTGTGAAGACTGAAGACAAACCACCTGAGTCCTCACAGCTTCATCACAGTCCAAGTGAGGAGAACAGAGGGGCGGAGCCTCCAAGTGGCGGCTCACCACAACACATGACAACAGAAGCTGATGGAGACCACTGTGGAGGATCACAGGCAGACAACCTCTTAGCTCCGCTATCAGATAGTGACGACACAACGTCACACGTCAATGTAAATATGGAATCACACATGACAACACACGCAGGAGAAAAACCCTTCGGTTGTTCAGTTTGTGATAAAAGATTCGCTAGAAAAATTAAGTTGCATTTACACATGAGAACACATACAGGAGAAAAACCTTTTAGTTGCACAATTTGTGATAGAAAGTTCTCTCTTAAGGGAAATATGGTATCACACATGAGAACGCACACAGGAGACAAACCTTTTGATTGCTCAGACTGTGGCAAAAGCTTCTCTCGAAAGGGAGACAGGCTTGCACACATGATAACACACACAAGAGAAAAAGCTTTTAGTTGCTCAGTTTGTGGTACAAAATTCTCTCGTGAGACAACAATGCTGGCACACATGGGAACGCACACAGGAGAAAAACCTTTTAGCTGCTCAGTTTGTGGTAGACAATTTGCTCTGAACGCAACAATGCTGACTCATATAAGAACGCACACAGGAGAAAAACCATTTAGTTGCTCAGTCTGTGGCAAAAGCTTCACTCAAAGGACACACATGCTGTCACACATGAGAACACACACAGGAGAAAAGCCTTATAGTTGCTCAGTTTGCGGTCGGAAATTCTCTCAAAAAACAGCAATTGTGACACACATGAGAACGCACACAGGAGAAAAACCCTTTAGTTGCTCAGTTTGTGGTGCAAAATTCTCTCATAAGGCAACAGTGCTGGCACACATGAGAACACACACAGGAGAAAAACCCTGTAGTTGATCAGTGTGCAATAAGATTCTCTAAAGAAAGGAATTTGCGTTTACACATGAGAATGCACACAGGAGAAAAACCCTTTAGTTGCTCAACTGTGGCAGAAACTTCACTAATAAGAGACATATATTATTACATATGAGAACACACACAGCTGAAAAAGATTTTAGTTGCTCAGTTTGTGGTGCAAAATTCTGAAGACAACAATGCTGACACACATGAGAACACAACACAGTAGAAAAACCTTTTAGTTGCTCAGTTTGTGGTACAAAATTTGATCGCAGGGCAACAATCCTGGCACACATGAGAACACACACAGGAGAAGCTTCATTGCTCAGTTTGCGATAAAAACTTTTCTAAATCACTTATTTGGTCACATATGAGAACGCACACAGGAGAAAAACCCTTTAGTTGTTCAGTTTGTGATAAAAGTTTCTCAGGAAAAGGGAATTTGCGTTTACATATGAGAACACACACTGGGGAAAAACAGTTTAGTTGCTCAGACTGTGGCAAAAGTTTCACTCAAAAGGGCAGGAATGTTATCACATGTGAACACACACCGGAGAAAAACCTTTTAGTTGCTCGATTTGTGGCGGTACATTTTCTCGCAAGTCCTCATTGAATAAACACCTGCAGAGTCACTGATGAGCCATTGTTTGTTTCGCCTGACTTCCATGCAGGCAGGGTTGGTGTCACATCAGAAAGTAATTGTCTGATGCTGTATTTAAATCTGGACAGTGAATGCAACATCAAATTGTTTTTGATGTACTGTGTGTGTGTGTGTGTGTGTGTGTGTGTGTGTGTGTGTGTGTGTATGTGTGTGTCATGGTCTGAATTATGTTTTCCTATGTATCTATCAACTTGATGGTAATTTCCTTGTATTCATAAAATGCAAATGATCTGTTGCACCCTCCAAAATCCAGGGTTTTGTGGCCTTGGTGAGTTTCATGAGACAAATGATTTTCCATGTCTATTTCTTCTACTTTGTTTGCTGTGATCCATGCAAAGCTTTGTTGTTTTTTTTTTTCAACTTGACACATGCATTTGTTATTGTAGAATGAATCTTTCTGTAAACTCTGGTTGCACTAAAGAAGAGGTCAACTTGATCTGAGGTTGTATAGCAGTTCTTTCCTAACATGTTTGGTTAAATTCCCTAAGTTTGATGTGTACCCCTTCCATAAGTTGGTGTGCCTGCCAAAAGCCCCCAGAAGGATGTCCGGATAAGGAGTAACTTCTGGTAATGTCACGTCCTTTATTGTTTGGAACTCTATTTAACTGTTGTTGAATAAACGAGTGAGCCTTAGTTAAAATAAATTCAGTTGTAACAAACAGATGCCTGTGAATATTCTCATTCATGCAGGTCAGGGGTGTCCAAAGTGTGACCTGGAGGCCATTTGTGGTCCGCAGCTGCTTTTTCACTAGCCTGTGGCACATTTAAAAAATGTAATTTAACAAGAAAATGTATTAAAAAAAATTTAAAAACGCATATACAGTATTGCATATACACTAAGTCCCCAACTAACGAACACAATTGGTTCCAGACGACTGTTCTTATGTGGAATCGATCTTAAGTAGGGGAAAAGGTAATATTACCAATGATATAGGTACTACATGTACGTGTATACATATACAGTATATGTGTATGTATGTAAATACGAGTTTGGATGCAGTAGTAATATTAAACCAGGATAATTAATGAAAAAAACAAAAGTGATATAATACGTAATGATACATGTTATTTACCTTTGAAGAGGAGTGGTCAAGCATACGTCATTGTGGTGGAGTTGGAGGAGGAGTTATTGAAAAAAAAGGACAAGTCGTTGTTAGACTCTTCTAAAAGAGATAGTGTTCTGTGGGTGGTGTAGAATTAAGCAGGCCTATTAACTCTTTATAAACTTTAATCACACGCTCTGTCCGGGTTGTACAATTTAGCTTTCCATTTAGCTTTACACTATCTCCCCAACTCTTCCTCTGTTGGTCTCATTAGCTCTAAGGCTGCATTAGCAGTGTCACAGTGCCCTCTACTGGTCACGCATGTACAGTAGCAGTATAAATACTGATTGAGCGACTGACTACAAGGCAAAATACAATAAAATACAGACCAGTCGGCTTGTGTTCGTATCCGCGAGTGTTCGCTAGTCAGGTGCTCGTAAGTTGGGGACCTAGTGTAAAGTGGTATGCAAATGTTTGACCACCCCTGACAATTTCCATCATTTTCATTGATAAATCATTGGGTGTTTACAAATCTACAAATTCATTTAATGTCTCAAATAACTGATGGGCAGAGCAATTTTTCAGGAGTGAAATGAAGTTTATTGGATTAACAAAAGATGTGCTATATGCATCACCACTGCACTTTATTCCAAAATGAAGCTGGCTTGTCCAGATGTTCTTTTGCATACCTCAGGCGACGAACTAGAAGTTGATGTTTAAAGTTCTTTGGAAGTGGTCTGTGGGTTGTCTTAGACAGTTCTCACCATCCTTTGCCTTTCTGATACATTCCTGATCAAAATCTTAAGACCAGTTGAAAAATTGCTAGAATTTGCATTTTGCACATTTGGATCTTAATGAGGTTTTAAGTAGAGCTACAATATGCAAAAACAAGAAGGGGGAGTGAGACAAAAACATTTGGAACTTGTAATTTAAACAAAACAAAAAAAAGCTGAAATACGTTGTTTATCACCTGATCAAAAGTTTAAGACCACAGGCTATAAAAGCCAAAATCTGTTCATAATGTTCATTTTCTGTCAGGCATTCCCACTGTCATGCCCTCCTGATGGTAAAGCTAAGAAGCTTTCTCTTTTTGAACGTGATCGGATTGTGGAGCTGCATAAGCAAGGCCTCTTGCAGCGTGCCATGGCTGCTGAGGTTGGGAGCAGTAAATCAGTCAATCTAAATTTTTGGAAAGATCCTGAGCATTATGGAACAATGTCAAGTGGTAGAACCAAAAAAAATCACCTGCGCTGAGCCGGAGGATCCGATTGGCTGTCCATCAAGACACAGGGCGGTCTTCCACCCACATTAAGGCCTTATTGGTGCCGACTGCAGCGCAATAACCATCAGACGGCATCTGCGGTAAAAGGGTTTAAAAAACAAACAAATTCAAAGACCGCGTCTCCTTCAATGCCACAAAAGTGCCCGTTTAGACTTTGCCAGGGAGCATCAAACATGGGACATTGAAAGGTGGAACAAAGTTTTATTCTCTGATGAGAAAAAATGTAACCTTGACGGTCCAGATGGCTTCCAACGTTTCTGGCATGACAAGGAGATCCCACCTGAGATGTTTTTTACCCGGCACAGTGGAGGGGGGTCCATCATGGTCTGGGGTGCTTTTTCATTCAGTGGAACATTGGAGCTTCAGGTGGTGCGGGGTCGTCAAACGGTGGCCGCTTACATGCAGATGTCCCAGCGGGCATCCCTCATGACTGAGGGCCCTCGTCTGTGTGGTACCAGCTGGGTTCTTCAACAGGACAACGCTGCAGTTCACAATGCTAGCTTGACCAAGGACTTCTTCAGGGAGAATAACATCACTCTTTTGGACCATCCTGCATGTTCCCCTCATTTCAATCCCATAGAGAACATTTGGGGATGGATGGCAAGGGAAGTTTATAAAAATGGCCATCAGTTCCAGACCGTTGATGCCATTGATGAAGCCATCTTCACCACTTGGAGCAATGTTCCCACTAGCCTCCTGGAAACACTCGCATCAAGCATGCCCAAAGCCGTTTTTGAAGTGATGAACAAGAACGGTGGAGCTCCTCATTACTGAATCCTACTGAGAACATTTTTTGTTCTGGTTTGGAAAGTTTTGTTATTTTTTGAGTGATGGTCTGAAACTTTTGATCAGCTGATAAACAGTCTATTTTAGTTTAATTGTTGTTTTCAATAAATTACTTTTTCAAACAGCTTTTTGTCTCACTCCCCATTCTTGCTTTTGCATATTGTAGCTCTACTTAAAACCTCATTAAGATCCAAATGTGCAAAATACAAATTCTAGCAATTTTTCATTTGGTCTTAAGATTTTGATCAGGAGTGTATTTTTCCTGGCCTACCACGTCTGGCCTTAACAGTAACTGTGTTTGTGCGTTTGCATTTCCTCAGCATGTTCGTCACAGTGGAAACTGATAGCTGAAATCTCTGACATACCTTTTTGTAGCCTTCGCGTAAGCCATGATGGTGAACAGTCTTAATTTTCATTGTTTTGAGGACCCCATGTTGCCGGTTTTCACAGGAGATTCCACGAGAAAACTAATTAGCAACTTGCCACCTTAAATACCTTTGATTAGAAGATCGAATGCATCTGTCTATGAAATTCAAGGCTTAATAAGCTCACGAAACCCATTTTGTGTTCCAATTAAGCAGTAGTAGGTCGAACAGCAGAAATGAAGAAAAGACCCATAATTTTACAAGAAGAAACTCAAAATATATATAAAAAAAGATGTCGTATTCTAACCACAAAAAAGTCACAATTTTACAAGAATAAATTTGAAATATTATGAGGAAAAATAATGTAATTTCAGTAGCATATAGTTGAAATATTAAGTCTTAATATTATGAGAAACAAACAACAAAACATTTGGAATTGTTGGAAAATTAGGTTGGGGAAAAAGTCACAATATTATGGGAATAAAGTCATAATATTTCAAAAAGAAAATTTACAAAGCTTATTTAAGACGAAATTTGAAATATTTGGACATTTAAAAAAAACACACGGAAACAGCAAAGGACCGAAGTTGATACTAATAATAAGTAGGGATGTCCCAATCCAATCTTCAGGATCAGGATCGGCTGCCGATCCGCTGTATTTGTGAAGATCGGATAATATCGGCTTCCGCCAAAAGATCGTGACGATCTGGTTGCCGTATCACGTTCGTAACACTTGAGCCACACTCCAACATGGGAGGTGCAGTAAAGCGCCTCAAAGCTGGTTGCTTCTTGACTCCCGCCACCGCCAAGAAGAAGAAAACGCAACACCACCATGCAGACATGTCCGCGGTGTACCGTGTTGAAGTTAGTTTCACATTGGACATTTGGCTCCGTGGCTACAGTGGTAGTTCCCTCTCACTGTGCCCGGACTGCTGCGTCGTGGTGTAGGGAGCTCGCACGGGAAGTGCCACTCCGGTTGCTTATAATCGGGACGGACCGCACAAACACTACTAAACATGTCGGAACGGCGGCGAAAAACCTTGGGAGCTCCTCTGTTACAGAGCGTGAATGGAAGCTAGCGGGGTTAGCCAAGTTTAGCTAGTGCAACTGTGTGTGTGTTTGTTTGTTTTGTGTGCGCGAATCAGGCGGAATGAGTATATTTTCAGTGTTGTGTTTTACTGCTTTAACGTAAGAACCGTTTTACAATGCCCACTGACGACGTGCAGGTTCTGAGTGAAAAAAGACGAGAGGCCCGTTTATTCTCTCACCCGGCGCATATCAACCGTCAATTACCATTCTCAACACACACAACACATTCCGGCCTTCAAAATAAGAGCGCTCTTATTTTATAACAAAATGGGGGTGTCATTAAAATATCTTACATTAATAACGCGATTGAAATTACATCTGTGACTACATCTTCCTTAATCACAAGCACGGGCATTACAGTTTGTTGAAGATTTTGTAGCAATATGTACCGAGGCTGACATCCCATTAGAAAAGTTAGCTAAGCTAAAGACAAAATGGTCAATAAATGTAAGAATTTTTGCATTTTATTCACTAACCCAAATAGCACACACTGTATGCTGGTAAACACCCAACAAATCATCAAGAAGTCCCAAAGGAGACTGTACTTCCTGAGAAGACTGAGGAAATTTGGCATGTCCACCACAATCCTGAGTTGCTTCTACAGATGCACTATGGAAAGTGTCCTTACCGCCTCCATCACTGTTTGGTACGGTAACTGTACAACACGTGATAGGAAGGCACTCCAGCGGGTGATCAAGACCTCACAGAGCTTTTACCCACAGGCCATCAGGCTTCTCAACGAAGCACTCACACACGCCGCACGCAACACACTCATAACACTATATATCTATTTATTTATTTATTTGTTTGTATCAATGTCTCTTCTGTTGTTGTTGTTTAATTTATTGGTATTTATGTTTCTTATGTTCTTATTCTTTTTCTTGTGTTTTCTTTCTTTTTTGGGAGAATGAACAGAACAAGAATTTCATTGCATAGCAGAACTACCTGTTTTACTGTGCATATGACAATAAAACTCTTGAATCTTGATTCTTGAATCTTGAATAGGACCCTAAGAGTTTGTTAAAAAAAATCATATTCTAAATCACACCACAAATTGATCTACAAGCATGTCAAATGATTAGTCCTACCCAGAAGTATTTTGCTTGAGCATTTTAGTTTTATCTTTTATTGGATGGACTTTTATTGGATTAGGGACCTGACTCACAGAGTCAAAGCCAAACAATACTGTTGGCCATGCTGTTTAATAAAAAAGTAAGTTCAGCAATACTTGGGTCGCATTATTTTTTATGCTTTGAAGAGCTATTTTCATAACCATATTCAATTCCACAAACTCGTGTTTGGAACAAAACTTTATTACTATTAAAAAAAACAAACAAAAAACACTATCGGATCAGATCGGCAAGACTATAAAAAGAATCGGATCGCATCGGAAGCCGAAAAATGTGGATCGGGACATCCCTCATTATAAGCTTTCTCATCTACATTATATTACTTAATGAGCTGGTATCCTGTCATGGACAGTGGTGTGAAAAAGTGTTTGCCCCCTTCCTGATTTCTTATTTTTTTGCATGTTTGTCACACTTAAATGTTTCAGATCATCAAACAAATTTAAATATTAGTCAATGACAACACAACTGAACACAAAATGCAGTTTTTAAATGAAACTTTTTCTTATTAAGGGAGAAAAAAAATCCAAACCTCCATGGCCCTGTGTGACAAAGTCCAGCCTTTGCCTTTTTCTTGAGCAAAAACTTTGAGATGCGTGATGGGAAACTCAATTCCTTTCACTGACTCGAGTTCTTATGAGTCACTCACTGGCGTGAATTAAACAGAAAATCACAAAGCACATTTTGATGTTGAAGTTCAACAGTAAGGTTGCTTTAATAAAATGACTGACTGAGGCTACTACTACACCAACCTGCAAAGATGCAAAACGTTTCATTCCATTCGGAGCAAGGGGAGGGGCGGGGTTAAACACACGCTGTGGTGCTCTTGGAGCCAATTCGCTCGTGACCGACACTTCAGTCAGTGTTGCCAGGAGGAAGGGAGACAGGTTACTGAGACACAGAAGGGGTAATGAAAAATTTGACCCTCAAAGCTGCAGCACATGTTTTTTTAATGCTAGTCTTCAATAAAGACGACTGTTACCTGGATGCTGCTTTTTCTTTTTGTTTTGTGGTGTTTTGGTGATGTTGTGTTGTTTGGTTTTAAATAGTTAGAAATTTGCATGAAGAACTTTGACCTATTTTGACCTAATTTGTCTATTGAGATGGCTATTTTTGTGTTTTATAGTATAACAAGATATTTTTGTAGCTGTTCGTTGAAGTTTAAATAAATTCATTTCAATAATAAACATTTGCTATCATGTATAATTTACATTATGTATGTATGTATGTATGTATGTATGTATGTATGTATGTATGTATGTATGTATGTATGTATAGTACTTTAGTAATCCCACAGCAGGGAAATTCACTTGTTACAGCAGCAAGCAAGATACGCAAGTAAAGAATACATAGTGACATAGTGACTACAACATGGTTCAGGTGGTGCAGGTGTTGTAGAGCCTGACAGCGGTTGGTATGAAGGACCTGCGGAACCTCTCCTTCTTACACCGTGGGTGTAACAGTCTGCTGCTGAAGGAGCTGCTAAGGGAACCCACAGTGTCATGTAGCGGGTGAGAGGTGTTGTCCATGATGGATGTCAGCTTAGCCAACATCCTTCTCTTCCCCACTTCCTCCACGGAGTCCAGAGGACCGTCCAGGACAGAGAATAAATAGTACTAGAAAGTACTAATTAGTAATTAATTTTACATAATACACATTTGGTCATAACTTAATTTAAGACAACATAAAAATCTGAAGAGCCACTTGGGAGACGAAAGAGCCGGTTATTTTTACTGAGCCGAGTCAAAAGAACTGACTCTCTAAAAGAGCCGAAATTTCCATCACTCCTTTACGTCACTCTGTCGCTACTGCTCTTCTTAGCCTTCCGGAGCTCCTCCTTTCTGTTCCTCAAGAAGACGCGAGACAAAGGGGAAGACAACTCAATGTGATCGAGTACATAACTTTCAAAATGTTGAAAAGGTTTGTGAAGGAGGGACTAATGGCGGCAGCTAATTAAATATTCGTGAAAGAGGGATAGCGTCGTACGAGGAAGAACTTTCTCGATCGAGGGGAGAACGAGCGACATCGACAACAACAGGAAGCTGTTTGCAAGGCAGGAGTTATAATGCATAGTGAGGGTATGTATATTTATACTTTGTATATCTTTTATACAGATCCCGTGAGACAACGTACAGGAGTTTTATTTATTAAATCACTATATCGTAAATATATAATCCAAGATGGCGGTCAGTATATCCCAACATTCTTTGCGCGCCCACCTTTCGACAAAATAGTTCAACATGGCGGCGCTAAGTGGCCGAAAAAAGCGCGACTTGAAATGTAAATACAGCTTTTTTTTAGTCATTAGAACGTGTAGCTCTAGATATGTAAAGGTTGCTGTGAAGCTTAAATTCGCGTTTAAATACAAGACCTCGACTACCCAAATGTTGATCGACCACCGTGCTGTTCGTTCCTTGTTAAGCCGGAAAGAGAGCCTCGTACCGGGGCTGTGCAGACACCTTCATGCAGGGACCTTTTTTTCTTTGGTAGAAAAGCCTTGACTCTTTTACTTAGTTGGTAGACTTCGTGAATTCGACTTATGTCTTACTAATATATGTGACTGTTGGATAGTTCCCCAGGATTAAATTCGAGACAATTTGAAGGACAACAGACCATAAAGAAAAGTATAAACAGTACAGATTTGGAGAATCATTTGGAAATCTTTTTTTACCGATGTTGTATGTTGATGTGCTCAAACTGCAGTTGTTGTCATTAATTTCTTCTGCCTTAATTGTAAAGATTCAGGAATATATTTTGCTTTTCCAATTATTCTAATCCACTTAATATTTTTCATATATAGCCACAATTCTCATGTGAAACATGACCACACATGTCCTTCCCTTTTCTGTGCGTTCTAAAGAGAGAAAAACAGCTAGCATGTGGGAGCTAACAATGCACATAAATGGGACACAACTATTTCAACTATAAAACCCTTAAAAAAGCCCCTTTAAAAAAACACCAACAGTGTTCTATTTAAATAACTAACCTGTGTATAAACCAAGCTACAGTAACATTAAATTCAGTGACACAGTGCCTCACGACATATAACGGGCCCACTCCAAAACAATGCCTTACGACACCAATCTGTACTGACTGGGGAAACAAGAACAAGTAACTACGAATAGACAACCAAATGTAAAGTATCAGCCCACATTCCATGTTTTGTTTTACATGGCTTGATGGGCTGTGTTGCAATATCAAGCACTATGTGTTCCATGTATCAGATTTAATATCATGGTAACTTACTTGATGGACAGTTGTCCGTCCGGTCCAGCTGGCCTGGGGCGTCTTTTCCATTTGATTTTGGGTAGGTGGGAAAAAGTTTGTACCACTGCAGGGGTTGTTAGCGCTAACAATTATATGTATATATGTGATACAACATTTATACCATGCCGCTTCACTTTCTCTTCTTGCCCCCTCAGCTTCTAAAACCTGTAGCTGATCCTCCGTATATTCAGGCTCAAAAAGATAAGGTCCTGGATCCTCATTTGTCCAAAAGTGGTCGTCAGCGGCTCTCGCAAAGTCTGCCACGATTTGTAGTTGCAAACAGACACACACGCTTTCTGTGCTGCCATTGTTGATGGAAGTAGTGTTAGTTCTTATCTATGGGCTCTGTGAAATCAATGCGCCCAGGAAAGAAGTTTTGGTAATGTTTAAAATAGGGCTGTCAAAGCAAACACGTTAAGTTAACACGGCAGTTTCCTTTCACGGCCCACATTTTTTTGACTCGCGATTAAAGTACACATGTCCTGTTTGACCCTCGGCCCACACCGTAGTTTGAGGAAATGCACTGGCGTGGCAGCTGATGTGAAGCCAGAAGTGGGAACAAATAAAAGGGTATTTTAAATGGTGAGTTTAGCTTCACAGCCCTGGCAGATGCCTCTCTCGACAAGACCAAAGTTATTTGTGTTGCTTTGAGTCGAGTTGTCACGAAGTACGTCGCCGGGGAGAAGAGAGAAGTTACTGGTGCACTGCAGGTGTTTTTTTAATTATCAATTATACAGTGCTACCGTGGCATACAAGGACTAACAAGTTTTTTTAAGATACGGGCCGTCTCTGCGGATTTTGCATTGAACGGCTAGCTAAAATTTGGGCTAGCAGCTAGTAGTTGTGGGCAGGCATAGCCGAGGACAGCTGTTTGGGGGCTTGTGTCGAATAGCATTAGCTCTTGCTAGCGTTAGCATCGCACTGGCTGGTCACTGCGAAAGATTTTCAACACACACATTACATATGTACATTATAGCAATTTCATTTGTCTTATTTATTATTTATTGTGCAAAACTATGACCGGAACAATCCAATGTTCTCGGTTCATGTGTCCTAGTTGTTGAAAAAAAATGTAAATAAGTTAATAAATAACTCATAAAAAATTGCAGTGGCGGCAGTCCGCTCTGCCATGCCGCCCACCACCACAGCTTCAAAAAAATCTGAGGGGAAACCCTGTGTTTATTTGTATTATTTTATTGTTAATTTTATCTTGAACTAAAAAACAAAGTATTCAACAATTTATTTCCATGCATTCGTATTATTCCCAAACGTGCATCAAATAAAATACAGATTTGTGTCAAGTAGTAAAAAATTGTTTCACAAAAATAGAGGCAAAAAATGTACAGTTATTCCATGTGATCGGTATCGGCAGATCTCGCTAATGGATGACCAGTCAATCGACAGCATAAAACCCTGATCGGAGCATCCTTATTAGAGAAGAAAATTGATTTGACGATCTTTGTTTTTAAACATTGTTATAATTAATTTCATTTATGATTTAAAATCAATTCATCATGCATGTGTCTGACCTACTGCAGTCTGAACGGTCAGGTCGCATATATCCGATCTACAGTATATGTCATAGACAAGGGTGTTCTGCTGTGCAAGACATGGATAAAAGGTACAGTACCAACCAAAATTCTTCAAAAAAGAGTCTCTGAAGCGGGTTACGGCAATGTCCCACCACTTCCGGCTCTAACCTCCACCCACACGCTCCTCGGAACAGGCGTCGCAGCAAGTTCCCCACAATCTTACATCGCCAAAAGTCTTGCCCTCTTCCTTTTTAATCTCTTACGCAAAATCACTTGCTGACAAAATATGTTGACTCCTATTGCACAAAATCCTTGAAACTGCCACAAACGCACCAAGAAAAGGCAATGTTGCTTCCGTAAACACATGGCAGTGAGTTTGACATTGTGCTTTTGCTCATTCGTGGACGCTGTGTTCACATTGACAAGTCGGATTCTTTGGCTATGTGAATGACCACATGAAAAAAAAATTGGATTTCAATGCGAACGTAGCCCTATGCGGTGATTCCTAATCATCATCTTCATTAGTTCTTTTCTTTGCGTCTGTGCACTGCATGCAACGGTAGAGCCTTGCAACACCACGTTGTCCTTCCTAAGTTTAATTATTTTGGCCTCAAACAAACCAAAGAAATGTTAAATCATAGTCCACGGTCAGCTTCCACAATCATCCGTTTGTCCCCTGCAGACGTCCAGCAGCTGATTGGTCGTCAAGAAAAACGTCCCACTCAATCACAAGGGTGGAGCTCCACTTTGAAGCAGGGAGATCCACAGCCAACCCACGTTAAAGAGGAAGACGAGGAGTCACAGACCTCCCAAGTTAAAGAGGAAGAGGAAGAACTCTGGATCACTCCGAAGGAAGAGAGCCTTCTCGGGAAAGAGGAGGCTGATCTCACCATGAAGTTGCCATTGACTGTTGTGTCTCTGACGGCTGAAGACCTTGAAGACAAACCACATTCCACAATAAGCTTCCGCCAAAATTTATGTTTGTGTCCTGCAGATGTCCAGGTGCTTGTTGGTCGTCAAGAAGAACGTCCCCGTCAGCCACAGGGGGAGAGCTCTACTTCGGAGCAGGAGGATCCCCAGTCCCTCCACGTTAAAAAGGAAGAGGAGGAACTCTGGACCACTCAGGAGGGAGAGCACCTTCTGGGGCAGGAGGAGGCTGATAGCACCAATTTGCCAATGACAGTTGTCTCTGTGAAGATTGACGACAAACCACCTGAGTCCTCACAGCTTCATCACAATCCAAGTGAGAACAGAGGGGCGGAGCCTCCAAGCGGCAGCTCGCCACAACACATGACAACAGAAGTTGATGGAGACCACTGTGGAGGATCACAGGCAGACATCCTCTTAGCTCCGCTATCAGATAGTGACGACACAACGTCACACGTCAATGTAAATATGGAATCACACATGACAACACACGCAGGAGAAAAACCCTTCGGTTGTTCAGTTTGTGATAAAAGATTCGCTAGAAAAATTAAGTTGCATTTACACATGAGAACACACACAGGAGAAAAACCTTTTAGTTGCACAATTTGTGATAAAAAGTTCTCTCTTAAGGAAAACATGGTATCACACATGAGAACGCACACAGGAGACAAACCTTTTAGTTGCTCAATCTGTGGCAAAAGCTTCACTAAAAAGGATAATATGTTAGCACATACGAGAATACACACAGGAGATAAACCTTTTAGTTGCTCAGACTGTGGCAAAAGCTTCTCTCGAAAAGGACACAGACTAGCACACATGAGAACACACACAAGAGAGAAAGCTTTTAGTTGCTCAGTTTGTGGTACGAAATTCTCTCGTGAGACAACAATGCTGGCACACATGGGAACGCACAGGGGAGTAAAACCCTTCAGTTGTTCAGTTTGTGATAGAAGATTCTCTCAAAAAATGTATGTGCGTGCACACATGAGAACACACACAGGAGAAAAACCTTTCAGTTGCTCAATTTGTGATACAAAGTTCGCTCTGAAAACAAATATGGTATCACACATGAGAACGCACACTGGAGAAAAACCCTTTAGTTGCTCAGACTGTGGCAAAAACTTCATTAAAAAGGATAATATGGTAGCACATATGAGAATACACACAGGCGATAAACCTTTTAGTTGCTCAGAGTGTGGGAAAAGCTTCGCTCGAAAGGCGCATTGGCGATTACACATGAGCACACACACACTAGAAAAAGCTTTTAGTTGCTCAGTTTGTGGTGCAAAATTCTTTCGTAAGACGACAATGCTGGCGCACATGAAAACACACACAGGAGAAAAAACTTTTCAGTGCTCAGACTGTGATAAAAGATTCTTTACCAAATCACTTATGCTGTCACACGTGACAACACACACAGGAGAAAAACCCTTTAGTTGTTTAGTTTGTGACAAAAGATTCTCAAGAAAAAACAATTTGATTTCACACATAAGAACACACACTGGAGAAAAACCTTTTACTTGCTCAGACTGTGGGAAACGTTTCACTCAAAAGGTAAACATGATGGCACACATGAGAACTCACACTGGAGTGAAACCCTTTAGTTGCTCAGACTGTGGCAAAGGCTTCACTAAAAAGGCAAATGTGTTAACACACATGCGAGGGCACACGGGAGAAAAACCTTTTAGTTGCTTGATTTGTAGCGGTACTTTTTCTCGCAAGTCATCTTTGAACAAACACATGCAGAGTCACTGATGAGCTACTGTTTGTTATTCCTGACTTGCATGCAGGCAGGGTGGGTGTCACATCACAAAGTAAGTTGTCTGATGCTTTATTTAATTAGACATTAAATGCAACACTAATTTGCTTTTGATGTGTTTGTCAAGTTCGGAGTGTTGTTTCCTAATGTGTCTAGCAACTTGATGTTTAGTTCTTAATATTCATGAAGGTAAGTCGTCAGCTCTTGCTTCCTGCAAAAACCAGGGTGGTATCGCCATGATGACTTTCATGGGACAAATGTTTGCTGTGATCCGTGCAAAGCTTTTTTTGTTGGTTGTTGTAAATGTCTTGACACAGAACAATATGTTGAGTTTATGACATGTTTTGTTGCCATTTATCTTCATGGGCGCTATCATGCCAGAGATGATTCTCCCACCTGGATTCAATCACATAAAAACAATCTTCATAACATTGTGTATTTGCTTGTGTACAGTATGAATTTCTGCCATCTGGTAGGTTTTTGTGGCCTTTCTATTTTTAATTATAATTATCAAATATTATTAGTTCAGAGTAAAACAAGTGAAGATAATGGCTTCCATGGCATCACTATGAATTGGATAATATGACATTTGCCTGCTGGACATTAAAGTTTTACAGCATTCTCTTGAGTCTCGATTGTTCATGAGCCTTTCTTCCTGAGCTGCCATTTTGAGTTGTCTTGAATACCGCCGCAAGATGGTAGCGGTGTGACGTCATGGAAGAAGAGAGGCGGAAGTGAGCAGTCCTTGGAGATGAGGGATGGGGGAAACTCGATTTTTTCACTGACTCGAGTGTTTGTGAGTCACTCACCGAAGTGAACGAAACAGAAACGTACAACATTGGAAGATCACTAATAAAGTTGCTTTAATTAAATTAAGACAACACCAACCTTATAAACATATAAACAGTCCATTCAATTTGGTAGGACATGAGAACGGTAAAGGACACTTTAAGAGATGCTATTGCAGCTGTTATTTCCGCACTGTCAAGATTGACACTCCGGCCCTTCTGCTTCTCCTAAGCTTCCGTAGCTCCTCCTTTCTGTTCCTCACGAAGACGCGAGACAAAGGCCGAAGGCGACGACGTATAATCCAGTACAACATATTCAAAATGTTGAAAGAGCTGGTGAAGGAGCGACTAATGGCAGCGGCTGATGAAATATTCGCGCTGTTTGAAAGAACGGTAGCGTCGTACGAGGAGGAACTTTCGCGAACAAGAGAGGAGAAGGCGCGACATCGACAACAACTCGAAGCTGTTTGCAAGACTGGAATTATGATGCACGTTGAGGGTATGTTTACGTTTACTTCCTGTACATTTAATACACGGCCCGGGACACAACATAAAGGGAGTTTTATTTATTAAAACACAACCATAAATATATAATCCAAGATGGCGGCCAGTATTGCTGTACAGTATAGTAGTATTGCATTGTATTGTAGTATTGTATTGTATTGTATTGTATAGTAGTATTGTGTTACACCAGCTGTATCACAATTCAGGGTCTGCATCCTTCGAAGGACCCTCCCAGCCTGTGTGGGAGGCTGGGACCTTCGGAGAGTCTTCCATTTGAGACCGTCCAGCCTTCGGAACACTTCCTGTTTGCGTCACGTGTTCACATCCTCACGCTTCAACGGCAAGGAAAATATGAAATACTGGAGCCAAAGTTGCTGTTTTAGATTGATTTAAAGTTTGTGTGTTGTTGGAAAGAGAAGATGAGCCACCTATCTGCCGTTTTAGCTTTAGCTCAGAGAGGACGAGCGGTTAACAACATATTTGTTAATAACAATCATAATAACTACTTAATTTGGTACTTTTACATCTACTTAGTTCATTTGTAAAGCACTTTGGTCAACGCCAGTTTTGCTGTATGTAATCTGTAAATAGAACTTTCGTCTAAACTCGGGGTTCACGAGACACCCAACTCACGACACGAGGCGATGCACGAGATATGAGCCACAGACTTTAACATTAACTTTAAAAGTAGGCTACAATGAGAAAATATGACTGGACAAAAAACGTTTTTTTTTAATTTAACCGCTTCGCAAAATAGCACATGTGCATTTTGAATTGTTTACTGCCCCACAAATTGACACAAAACGAGATTACAAGCATCCCTCATTTATCACGGTCGATTGCCTCCAGAACTGCGATAAGTGAATTTCCGATTTCATTGTTTTTAAATACTGTATGTATGTTTTTGTAGTTAGAGTAGAAAATCAGTTTATGACCTTCTGAGAACAGATTTTTGTTAGGAACGGCCAAGGCCGTGATACAGGAACCCAAAATGCAGAGTCAAATACGTGTAACAGAAAAAGTCTTTAATACAAAATGGATAACAAAAGGTACGAAAACAACACAAGGAAAAAAGTACAACAAAAATACCTCCGGACCTAGTCGCGGGAATAGTAACGAAAAACACTGCTAGCACGGAGAGCTGAGCAGGGAAAAATACAGGCACGTAACGAAAAGAGCTGCTAACAAAAACTAGCAGAAGTACCGAAAATACAACTACTGCTGAGGACGTCAAGCAGCTGGTTAGGTACTTACAGGTGAGACGAGCGTGGGTCAGAAAGCCAAAAACACAATGCACGAGAACAAGCTGGAAGGAGCTTAACAGGGTGTAGCAAAGGGACAATCTGGCACTGGATGTGAGTAAGCACACAGCTTAAATAGAACAACTAATCAGGCACAGGTGAAGATGATCAGCAATCAGGGTGCTCAGGAGTGTGCTGCAACAGAGAAGCAGTAGAAGGCAGTACCGCAGCACACAATCCTGACAGTATCCCCCCCTTTTATAAGACGCCCCCTGGCGGCCTACCTGGTTTATTGGGGTGAGCGGAGTGGAAGTCGGAAATGAGGGAGGGATCCAGGATACGGGAGCAGGCGACCCAGGAGCGCTCTTCTGGTCCATATCCCTCCCAGTCGACCAAATACTGCACCCCCCTCCCCCTTCTTCTCGAATCTAATAGGGCTCTCACCGTATACGCGGGCTGGCCGTCGATGATGCGGGGCGGGGGTGGAGCCTCGACCGAAGGGCACAGTGGACTGGTAGCGACAGGCTTGATGCAGGAGACGTGGAAGACTGGGTGGACTTTAAGAGCCGGTGGAAGCTCCAGCTTGACAGCTGACTTGTTGACTATTGTTTTGATCTTGTAAGGTCCCACGAACCTTGGAGCCAGTTTCCGAGAGGTCCCTGCCAGCGGAAGGTCTTTAGAAGACAGCCATACCTCCATCCCAGGCTGGTAATCAGGTGCGGGAACCCGGTGCCTGTCAGCAATCCGACGGTTGTGTTCTGCTGTTCGTGTTAATGCAGCCCGGGTCTCTCGCCAAATGCGTCGGGCGCGTCGAAGGTGTACGTGAACAGCCGGGACGGTAATCTCTGCTTCCTGGGAGGGAAAAAGCGGGGGCTGGTAACCAAACACAGTCTTGAAGGGTGACATACCTGTCGCCGAGCAGGGTAACGAGTTGTGGGCATACTCAATCCAAGGGAGGTGGGTTGACCAGGAGGAGGGGTGTCGATGACAAACGCACCTAAGTGCTGCTTCCAAGTCCTGATTGGCCCGCTCCGTCTGGCCGTTGGACTGTGGGTGGTATCCAGAAGAGAGACTAACGGTCGCCCCCAATGCCTTATTAAATGCCCGCCAAACTCTTGACGCAAACTGAGGCCCTCTGTCCGAAACAATGTCTGTAGGTATCCCGTGTAGGCGAAAAACGTGCCTCACCAACAGTTTAGCTGTTTCCAGGGCCGTGGGCAACTTGGGGAGCGACACAAAATGCGCCATCTTAGAAAACCTGTCTACGATATTCAGTATGACGGTCCGGCCATATGACGAGGGTAATCCAGTGATGAAGTCCATTGCGATGTGGGACCATGGCCGACCAGGGACAGGTAACGGCTGAAGCAAACCGGCAGGAGGGCGATGGGAAGCTTTACCTCTGGCGCAGACGGAGCAGGCGGCGACAAACTTCTTAACGTCGGCTGTCATGGTAGGCCACCAGAACCTTTGGGAGACCAGGAATAGGGTTCGTCGAATCCCCGGGTGGCAGGCAATCTTCGACGAGTGACCCCACAGCAGCACCTCGGATCTGAGTCGTTCAGGAACAAACAATTTCCCCTCAGGGCACCCCTCTGGTAGTTCCGTCTCCTCCGCCGCCTCAGAGACCCTCCTCTCCACCTCCCACTGGAGAGCGCCGAGTATCCGGGCGACAGGTACGATGGTCTCCGGTGGTGAGTTCGACTCCACCGGGGAAAAGATCCTTGATAATGCATCAGGCTTAATATTCCGTGATCCAGGTCTGTAAGTGATAGAGAAGTTGTTGTTCTTGTTAAGAACAGTGACCATCTGGCTTGGCGAGAGTTGAGTCTGTGCGCTGAGCGTATATATGCCAAGTTCTTGTGGTCCGTAATAACTACCAACGGCTGGGCTGCACCCTCCAGCCAATGTCTCCACTCCCGCAGCGCAAGCACAATGGCCAGCAGTTCCCGATTACCCACATCATAATTTCTCTCTGCCGAGGTGAGGCGACGTGAGAAAAAGGCACACGGGTGCAGCTTCTGGTCGACTGGTGAGCGCTGGGATAGAACCGCCCCCACTCCCGTATCCGAGGCATCAACCTCAACGATAAACTGCAAGGCAGGATCAGGGTGAGTAAGGACAGGGGCAGACGTAAACAGTGTTTTAAGCTTGGTAAACGCTTTCTCAGCTTCAGGAGACCAAACAAAGGGAACTTTTACTGATGTAAGCCTTGTCAGAGGTTCTGCCTTTATGCTGAAATTACGAATGAACTTCCGGTAGAAGTTCGCGAACCCCAAGAACCTCTGCAAGTGCTTCCTTGATTTGGGAGAAGGCCAATCGACCACCGCCTGGATCTTGGCGGGATCGGCTCTTAACTTGTCCTTCTCCACTATGAACCCTAAAAAGGACACCGATGTGGTATGAAACTCGCACTTCTCCGCTTTGACAAAAAGGCGATTCTCCAACAACCGCTGAAGGATGCAGCGTACGTGCTGGACATGCTCCTGAAGGGAATTAGAAAAGATCAGGATGTCATCTAGATAAACAAAGCAGCAGTGGTTAATCATATCCCTAAGAATATCATTTATTAAACTCTGGAATACAGCGGGTGCATTGGTGAGGCCGAAGGGCATAACGAGGTACTCGAAGTGACCGAGCGGTGTATTAAAGGCCGTCTTCCACTCGTCCCCCTCTCTAATACGAACCAAGTGGTAAGCATTCCTAAGGTCGAGTTTGGAAAAAATCTTGGCCGAATGAAGGGACGAAAAGGCGGAGTCCATGAGAGGAAGCGGGTAACGGTTCTTAACGGTAATGTCATTAAGGCCGCGAAAATCAATACAAGGCCGCAGCGACTTATCTTTCTTCTCGACGAAGAAAAAACCGGCCCCCAGTGGAGAGGACGAGGGGCGAATAAGTCCGGCAGCCAGAGAGGACGCAATGTATTCCTTGAGAGCAAGTTGCTCGGGTCCAGAGATGCTATAAAGTCTAGCATTGGGTAACGGTGCTCCCGGGAGGAGTTCGATAGCGCAGTCATATGGACGATGGGGGGGTAAACTCTGAGCTCTATCCTTGCTAAAAACCATGCGGAGATCATGATAGATGTCAGGAACACCGGTAACGTCAATATTCTCAGGGCTGTTAGGCTTACCAGAAACTGTGGGTACCGCGGAACGTAAGCAATTAGCAAAACAATGGCTACTCCAATTGATTATCTGTCCCCTCGTCCAATCCACCATCGGGTTATGAATTTGCAGCCAAGTGAGACCCAAAACTACGGGTGCGGATTGAGACGGAGCGATAAAAAAACTAATGGACTCATGGTGGTTGCCGGACAACTGAAGGGATAACGGAACGGTTCTATGAGTGACTACCGCCAAGGGACGTCCATCCAGTGAGTGGACCTCCTTATGGTCCCTCAACTCAACCCCCTGAATGCCATGTTTCTTAACAAAATTAGAGTCAATAAAGCAATCATCCGCCCCCGAATCTACTAATGCGGAAACCTGAACATTGACGCCCCCTCCCGTAATGAGTCCCGTCACCTGTAGTCTCTTAAAGACTGCTGGAGTTGGAGCTGACGCCGGAGGCATCTTAGCATACTCACAATGGCCCTGAGCAGGCTGACTCTCCCTTGACTTGGATACGGAGGTCGATCCTGCTCCAGTCTCCTTAATGACGTCAGGAGGGAATCCGGAGCGGCGTGTCGGGCGCGCTGGACATCTGCTGATGGTGTGGTTGGGCTCGCCGCAGTACAGGCAAAGGCGGAGTCGTAGCCTGCGTGACCTCTCTGCAGCAGACAGGCGTCTTCCCCCCAGTTGCATCGGTTCCGCAAAATCCTCGGTGGCCGCCGTAGATGGGACTCCCTCTGTTCCGCTGGTTCCAGGTGTTAGTGGTATCAGCCGAGTCTCCTGACGGTGGTTCTTGGCTGATCCTGCAGGTAGTCCCTCACTCCGTTCACGATCACGTTCCCGGAGGCGATTATCCAGCCGTATGGCTAGGTCGATAAGCTCGTTGAGCGTGGTGGTGAACTCCCTCACCGCCAGTTCATCCTTAATCCGCTCGTCAAGAGCCTTGCGAAATATTCCGCGGAGCGCCTCCTCGTCATATCGGCTTTCTGCCGCCAGCACCCTAAAGTCCACCGAAAAAGCCGCTACCGAGCGTTTGCCCTGTCGTAGGTCCAACAATTGGTTACCGGCCTCCCTACTACGGATAGGGTGATCGAAGACCTGTCGTAGCTCCTCCAAAAAGACGGAATAGGAGGTGCGCAACTCCGGCTTAGCTTTGCTCACCGCTATAGCCCACGCTGCCGCTTTATCAGTAAGTAAGCTCATTATAAACGCTATCTTGGCCTGGTCGGAATAGTAAGTGCTGGGTTGTTGGTCAAAAATCAGGGTACACTGGTGTAAAAATTGTCTGCAATCCATAGATTCCCCTGAAAAGCGTGGGGGGGGTGGGAGGCTAGGCTCGCGACTATTACTGCTGCTGGCAGCAGGTGCGATTCGAACAACCTCTGATGAGGGAGCTGCACCCTCCGACTGTCCTGGGTGAGCGCCAAGTCCCAGATGCTGCTCAATAGCACTAATGCTAGTGGCGAGGGCAGCCAGGGACTCCATAACTCCCCGGAGGGATTGCTCATGGCTGCCGACAAGCGCACCTTGTTGGGATAATGCGGCCTTGATATGTGCGAACTCTGCGGATTCCATGTTTGGCCAGATTGTTCTGTTAGGAACGGCCAAGGCCGTGATACAGGAACCCAAAATGCAGAGTCAAATACGTGTAACAGAAAAAGTCTTTAATACAAAATGGATAACAAAAGGTACGAAAACAACACAAGGAAAAAAGTACAACAAAAATACCTCCGGACCTAGTCGCGGGAATAGTAACGAAAAACACTGCTAGCACGGAGAGCTGAGCAGGGAAAAATACAGGCACGTAACGAAAAGAGCTGCTAACAAAAACTAGCAGAAGTACCGAAAATACAACTACTGCTGAGGACGTCAAGCAGCTGGTTAGGTACTTACAGGTGAGACGAGCGTGGGTCAGAAAGCCAAAAACACAATGCACGAGAACAAGCTGGAAGGAGCTTAACAGGGTGTAGCAAAGGGACAATCTGGCACTGGATGTGAGTAAGCACACAGCTTAAATAGAACAACTAATCAGGCACAGGTGAAGATGATCAGCAATCAGGGTGCTCAGGAGTGTGCTGCAACAGAGAAGCAGTAGAAGGCAGTACCGCAGCACACAATCCTGACAATTTTAACATTATTAGAGTCCTCTAGACATGAAATGACACCTCTATAGTCGCTTTTAGCATCGTAAGCTACCAAGCTAACTACTTAGCCTCCTATTTATTCATTCTAAACTTGCAGGAAAACCGCACTTTTTTTATTTTGCCAATCATCCACAATCCTTATATGAGACATGAACACACGTCTTTTTCTTTTTGGTGCGTTCTGAAGATATAAAAACAGATAAAAATAAGCAGCTAATTCATGCACGTAATGGGACACACCTATTCCGCCTACAAAGCCCACCATTAAAATGCCTCCAAAACCTCCAACAAGATTTTAAGGTTTTATATACATGCTGCAACCATGTAGTAACAGGCACATTCAAGAGTTTTATTGTCATATGCGCAGTAAAACAGGTACTTCTGCTATGCAATGGAAT
The DNA here is from genome assembly GCF_027744805.1 of Dunckerocampus dactyliophorus. Taxonomy (NCBI): domain Eukaryota; kingdom Metazoa; phylum Chordata; class Actinopteri; order Syngnathiformes; family Syngnathidae; genus Dunckerocampus; species Dunckerocampus dactyliophorus. The sequence continues at coordinate 33,290,034 of NC_072822.1, forward strand.
TCTTGTTCTGTTCAATCTCCCAAAAAAGAAAGAAAAGACAAGAAAATGAATAAGCAACAACAACAGAAGAGACATGAATACCAATCAATGAATGAATGAATAAATAAATAAATAAATAAATAGAGTTGTGCGTGTGTTGCGTGCGGCGTGTGTGAGTGCTTCGTTGATTCATGATAACATGTAATATTTATAGTATTTTGCCGTATTTTAGTCATTTTACCATTATCGGAACGTCCTTCCTGGGCACACTGATTTCACATAGCAACATGGAAACGAAAGCTACACCAAGCGTTTACCTTTCCAAACTCAAAAACAAAAACACAGCAGCAATGGTGACAGCTCTAGTATGTAGCGTTACCTTTCGGTAGTTGCCTGAGGCCTGGTGAGTGTGTGGTGAAGCTAGCTGCTAGCCGGCTTGTAGCCAGCCGGTATGATGTGGCGAGGTGTCACTACGCCAGTAAAGTAGTTCTTTGGGATAACAATGTTATTAACAATTATAATAACAATGTTTTGTAGCTTGGTTAATATGCAGGTCACATTATGGAAATAGAGCGTTATTGGCGCTTTCTGGAGGTTTTTTTCAGAAGGCTTTGTAGGCGGAATAGGTGTGTCCCGTCACATGCATTCTTAGCTGCCTCTTTTTAGCTGTTTTTATACCTTTAGACGGCACAGAAAACAGAAAGACATGTGTTTATGTCTCATGGAAGGATTGTGGATGATGGTCACATTTCCAAAAAAGTGCATTCTGTTAAGAATGGGTTTGAAACGGAGTGGGGAAGAACAAATTAAGAAGACAAAAACATACCACTTCCACACGGAATGAGAGGATAACTTTTTTTCACTATGGCATGTCGGACTCTGCATACATGGCTGCAAGTTAAGGTAATCAAGATCAAGAGAGTTTTATTGTCATGTGCATAGTAAAACAGCAGTTATACCATGCAATGAAAATCTTATTCTGTTCATTCTCCCAAGAAAAGAAAGAAAACAAATGAAAGAATAAGAACATAAGAAACATAAACACATAAACATATATACCAATAAATTAAGCAACAACAACAGAAGAGACATTAATTCAAATAAATAATACAAATAAATAAATAAATAAATAAATAAAGTGCTATGAGTGTGTGCGTGTGTTGCGTGCGGCGTGTGCGAGTGCTTCGTTGAGGAGCCTGATGGCCTGTGGGTAAAAGCTGTTTGCCAGCCTTGTGGTCCTGGACTTCAAACTCCTGTAGCGTCTGCCTGACGGTAGGAGTGTGAATAATGAGTGTTGTGGATGTGTGCTGTCCTTGATGAGGTTGTGTGTTCTTCGTAGGACTCTAGTTTTATAAATGTCTTGCAGTGAGGGGAGGGCTGCCCCAACAATGTTCTGTGAGGTCTTGATCACCCGCTGGAGTGCCTTCCTATCACGTGTTGTACAGTTACCGTACCAAACAGTGATGGAGGCGGTAAGGACACTTTCCATAGTGCATCTGTAGAAGCAACTCAGGATTGTGGTGGACATGCCAAATTTCCGCAGTCTTCTCAGGAAGTACAGTCTCCTTTGGGACTTCTTCAGAATTTGTTGGGTGTTGTGAGACCAGGTGAGGTCCTCGCTGATGTGTGTGCCAAGGAACTTGAAGGTTTTCACCCTCTCCACCTCAGTCTCATCAATAAACAGGGGTCTATGCGGCTCCTTTTCCCTTGTTCTTGGGTCGATGATCATCTCTTTAGTCTTATCTGTATTGAGAAGGAGATTGTTATCACGACACCAAGCTATGAGGTCCGCCACCCCTCTTCTGTATGACGTTTCAACACCACCAGTGATCAGGCCGATGACTGGTGTCATCCGCAAATTTAATGATGCTGGTGTTGTTCTGGGAGGCCACGCAATCGTAGGTGAAGAGCGTGTAGAGGAGTGGACTCAGCACACACCCCTGTGGGGTCCCAGTGCTCACAATTCTTGAGCTGGATGTGCGATTGTGGACTCTGACTGACTGGGGCCTGCCTGTGAGAAAGTTAAACACCCAGTTACAGAGGGAGGGAACACTAATGGAATGCTGCGTAGTGACCAGAGTACTACATATGACTTGTCTTTCAATATTTTATGACTAATAATAGGCCAAAGTCAACCACAAAGCAGCGATCGTTCAGTAATTTTTTAAAATTCATTTTTGAAAGTTTTAGAGTGAGGGAGCGATGTCCGAGTGATGTAGTGAGGGACGACTGAACACTAGGTCCCCAACCAACGAACACAATTGGTTCCAGACGACCGTTCTTAAGTCGAATTGTTCTTAAGTCGAAAAAATGTAATATCACCAATGATATAGGTACTACATGTACGTGTATACATATACAGTATATGTGTATGTTTGTAAATATGAGTTTGGATGCAGTAGTAATATTAAACCAGGATAATTAATGAAAAAACAATAATAAAAATGATATAATAATACGTAATGATAAATGTTATTTACCTTTGAAGAGGAGTGGTCGAGCATACGTCGTCGTGGAGGAGGAGGAGGAGTTATTGAAAAAAAGGACAAATGGTCGTCGTGGTTAGACTCTTCTAAAAGAGGTAGTGTTCTGTGGGTGGTGTAGAATTAAGCAGGCCTATTAACTCTTCATAAACTTTAATCACACGCTCTGTCCGGGTTGTATCATACAGCTACAATTTAGCTTTCCTCTCTCCTCTTCCTCTTCTCCCGCTACCTGTTGGTCCCATTAGCAGTGTCACAGTGCCCTCTACTGGTCAGGCATGTAGCAGTATAAATATGGAGTTCCAAAAGACAAAATACATGAAAATATAGACCAGTCAGCTCGCGTTCGTATCTCCGAATGTTTGCATGTCGGATGTTCGTAAGTTGGGGACCTAGTGTATTGTCAACATTTTTTGAGACCAAATAAACTACTAATGCAGGGGTCCCAAACTACGGCCTGTGGGCTAAATGCAGCCCGCCACCCATTTTTAACTGGCTCGTATCAAAGTCTAAAAATATAATTGACTATGGCCCGCACATACTGTAACATATACTTAACTGTTTTGTACTTCTTAGTTTAAACACGGTGGAGCTACCGTCTTGAACAAGGCAGAGTCTTCACAAGGCAAGCCATCACAGGATAACAATTGTTCCGTGTAACCAGAAATGGGCTACGAGTGGATATGCTTCTTTGAGGCTGAATCTGTGGACATTACCCCCCCTTCCACGGGCGATGGCTCAAGCCAGGGGAAAGGCATGGCGAGTCTGGATGCAGGCTGGTACATACCGGGATATTGTTAGCCTGAACAGGGAGGATAGGCTTGAAGCTAATTAGCCGAGCTAACGATCCGTGAGGAGGAACGTAGTTCCGCTTAGTTGCTGGGGCCATTTAAATGAAGAGTTTGGCTTCTCAAAACAATATGCGTTCAAGAGATTAATACATTTGAATCACAAAAATGCCTCCTCAAAAAAATCAGACCTCACAATTTGCTCGGCTTTATATTTGTCTCTCTGCGTACAGTCGCCGGTCCATTCTTGTGTATGTGATGAAGACGCTCGCATCTTCTTCTGCTGTGGAACACCCACGTAAACAAGATGGCTGCGACACTCCGTTGTGGAAGAAGATGCAAATGTCTTGATCACTTCTTTTTTATGTATTTCTTCCTTTTTTGTAATTTTATAACTTTTTCAACTTTCTTCTTGTAAATTTTCATCTCTTAATTGGGTCTTCATTGCCGTAATATTTTGACTATATTCTTGTGACATTATAACTTTTTCCCCAACTGAATTTTTCCAAAAATTACAACTTTGATGTTTTGTTTGTTTTTCATAGTAATGTTTACCATAATATTTTAACTTTATGTTGCTTGGGAGAATGAACAGAATAAGATTTTCATTGCATAGTATAACTGCCTGTTTTACTATGCACATGACAATAAAACTCTCTTGAATCTCTTGAATCTAAAATAACATTATTTTTCCTCATAATATTACATTATTCAAAAAAATTGACTTTTTTTCTGTGAGATTGCTTTTTTTTTCTTCAAAGATTGACTTTATTCTTGTCAAATTAATAGCTGATTTTTCCATTTTTGCTGTTGTTGTTTTTATTGGTTTTCTTGTTAAATAATACTTTTAGAATGTCCTGCCGCCCAATAAAAAAACAGTCGCAAATGGCCCCTGAGCCGCACTTCGGACACCCCTGATATATGGGGTGAGCACTGAGCACTGATGTTGATGTAAGGTCGGAACAAGGTTAAAAAGAGTGTCAGTCTCTGCGTGACTACTGCATGTGGGACGCTTCACTTCCCTCTGTTCGCCGTCATAACATACAAGTGTGACCTTCATTTTTAAATTACACTAAAAATGTTAACGTAATGAATGTAATAAATTAGTTATCGCTGTTAACGCGTTATGTTTGACAACCCTAATAATAAGTTCAGTTGTTGTGGCTTCAAACAAGACAACAGTGACTAAATAAAAAGAAGTTGTTCAGTCAAAGTCCACAATAAGCTTCCACACTCATTCCTGTTTGTGTCCTGCAGATGTCCAGCAGCTGATTGGTGGTCAAGAAGACCGTCCCACTCAGCCACAGGGGTGGAGCTCCACTTTGAAGCAGGACGATCCACAGCACCCCCACATTAAAGAGGAGGTGGAGTTACAGACCCTCCAAGTTAAAGAGGAAGAGGAGGAGCTCTGGATCACTCAGGAAGAAGAGTGCCTTCTCGGGAAGGAGGGGGCTGATCTCACCATGAAGTTGCCACTGTCTGTTGTGTCTTTGAAAGCTGAAAACCACAAAGACAAACCACCTGAGTCCTCGCAGCTTCATCGCAGTCCAAGTGAGGAGAACAGAAGGGCGGAGCCTCTTAGCAGCAGCTCACCACGACACGTGGAAACAGAAGCCGATGTAGACCGCTGTGAAGGATCACAAGCAGACAACCTCTTAGCTCCGCTGTCAGATAGTGACGTCAACGTAAACATGGAATCACACATGGGAAGGCACATGGGAAAAAAACTTTTAAGTTGCTCAGATTGTGGTAAAAGTTTCAATAAAAAGTCACACATGCTGTCACACGTGAGAACACACACAGGAGAAAAACCTTTTAGTTGCACAGACTGTGGCAAAAGATTCACTCAAAAGGTAAATATGCTGTCGCACATGAGAACACACACAGGAGAAAAACCTTTTAGTTGCTCAGTTTGTGATGCAAAATTCTCGTATAAGACAACAATGCTGGCGCACAAGAGAACGCACACCGGAGAAAAACCTTTCAGTTGCTCAGTTTGCGGTAAAAGATTCCCTCGGAAAATTGTCATGGTGTCACACATGAGAACACACACCGGACAAAAACCCTTTAGTTGTTCAGTTTGTGATAAAAGATTCTCTGAAAAAATTAATATGCTTTCACACATGAGAACACACACGGGAGAAAAACCGTTTAGTTGCTCAATCTGCGATACAAAGTTCTCTCATAAGGTAACAATTCTGGCACACATGAGAACGCACACTGGAGAAAAACCATTTCGTTGCACAGACTGTGGCAAAAGCTTCACTCAAAAAGTAAACATGGTCTCACACATGAGAACGCACACTGGGGAAAAACCGTTTAGTTGCTCAGACTGTGGCAAAAGCTTCACCAAAAAGGGAAATATGCTATCACATATGAGAACGCACACTGGAGAAAAACCTTTTAGTTGCTCAATTTGCGGTGACACATTTTCTCGCAAGTTGTCTTTGAATAAACACATGCCGAGTCACTGACGGCATCGCCGGCTGGCCGGTGTGGCCTCCAGGGGCGCTAAAAAAAATGGGGAAAAAATTTACCTTTCAATATAAATATACTACAACTAGTTAGTACTCTAAACTCTTAAAATGGAAATGTTCACATTGACTTAAATATAAAGAAATGCTCAGTTTATATGTACTTAATTTAAATGATAACTAATAAATGCTAACTAATAAATGATAACTAATAACTCTTCCTGCGTCCATCATTTTTGTACATCGATTTTTTTTTTTGTTATTTCATATTGCTTTTGTATTTGGTTATTAGGGCACCAAGCACCAAGTGATGGCACTGCGAAGGCCCTCTTGAAACTTGATGCAAGGGCCCTATTGTGTCTGCTACATTTATTATTTGGGCAAAAGTACAAAGTCCCACTGGTACAAAGGCCCTATTGTAAACAATGCACTTTTTATTATCAGGGCCCGAGCATAAAGACTCAGCCGTTGCAAGGGCCCTATTGTATCTGTTGTGTTTATTATTATTATTAGGGCCTGAGCGCAAAGCCCCATCGGTGCGAAGGCCCTATTGTAATAACTGCATTTATTATTATCCCCTTAACGCCTACTGACACAAATATGCAACATACCGTTTGGATCAAGCAATCACCTGAGATGGCATCTGCATTCCCCCCAATGCCGGCTAGTGCATATTCAGTATGGAACTGGGAACCTTTGGCACGCACTTGTTTCTGGTAGGATATTTCCGGAACTCCAAAACTCACTCTGGAACCAAGCCATCTTCACTTTTGATACATTTGCCCAGCAAAATAACATGCCTCCAGTTTCACGGATGAACTCTGGTGAAGAACTTCTGTCGTGACGAGATGAACAAACAAGTCAGCAAATGACCCCTCCCACCCCACACAGCTCAGGGTTCACTTGAGCCAGAGGGCATGCGCATTCCATTTCTTGTTGCCACTGGCCGGCACTGAGACAATTCAGGAAGTGACTTATATATAGCGTTAAAGTATCTTCTTCACCATATGTACAAATTATGGTGAAGGGCTGACCTTGTGGAATTGAGTTATTAACGTTTACAGTATAGTGGCGATTTTTCTGATTGATCATCAAAGTTGGTTGCCTCACCCCGCCCACATCTTATCAAACAGCCTGAAATACTTCGCAGTGTAACATTGCCCGTCTGTCCAGTATTTGTGATTTTTGTTTGGGCTAATTTGGTCAAAGTGCCTCGGACTAGTTCGTTGAAATACAACTACCGTAAAGCACCGTGTATAAACCGCACTTTTTTTCCACTGGTAAGAAGCAAAAAATCGGGGTGCGGTTTATACACGATGACAGGTCTGTGACCAGACGCAGAAATTGACGAGAAGTCCAGTGAAAGATAAGATATCAAAACATCTCTGAAAATTGCAAAATTTTTTATTTTGAATTATTATTATTATTCTTATTATTCTTATTATTAATCTGTGCTTAGCCATAATATTAAAGATCTAGATGCCGAAGTTCAAATTTCTCCTTTCTTCTTCTTTTTGAAATTGCTTAGTACCTTTACGCATGTTGATTTGAGATGAAAGAGTTGGCAAGCATTTATGAACAAAAAAATTTTTTTTCCCTGCCGTGCGCCTGAAAATGGGAGTGTGGTTAATTCACGGGTGCGGTTTATGCACGGTGCTTTACGGTACCTGGATTTTGCCCAAAATTGCCCCCGGAAACCCAAATAGCGGACTTGATGTTTGTTTTGGAACATGAGTTCATGAGACTTTTTTTGTGCATCCTGTGATGATTGACATCGCCACAAAATTTCGGGACGTTCTGTGAAACTGGTGGCAGGTGGGTGGGTGTCACATTAGAAATTTTGACAATGACAATCAAGCTGAGCTGCAGAGGACTGTGCTAAAAATCTTTTGTTTGATGTTATATGCAATTCTGGACATTGCAACACCTAAATGTGTGATGTGCTAAGATCTGAATGTTGTTTTTGGAAGTATCGCTGTACTTGACGGTTATTTCTTCATATTCATTTCAAGTCAACTGTTGCGTCCTCTAAAAACAAAGGATGTGTGGCCAGGGTGACATTTTTCACCTCTGTTTTTTGTAGTTCGATTGCTGTGATCCATGCAAAGTTTTTTTGTTGGTTGTTTGTCTTTCTCTTGACACTGAATAAATGACTGTTGAGTTTGTGCTGTTTTGGTCACTCTTGATATTTGACAAGTAGCATGGCTGCTATCATAGCAGATTTTCCATATCATTTGTGAATTTATTTGTGACAAAGACTTTTATTACTATTTCTTAGTTAGAATCTGTGCTGTAACTGCATGCTATAACCTTTTGAAAATACGCTCCTGATCCAAATTTTAAGACCAGTTGAAAAATTATTATTATGGAGAAAAAAGATAGGCCCGAGAAAATGTCACCGGCCCTGAGCTGGAGGATCCCATTGGCTGTCAAATAAGACACGGGACCATCTTCAGCCCAAATGAAGGTACTGGTGCCGAGTGCAGTCCAATAACCACCAGACTGCCAGAGAAAGCTTTCAAGAACAACCAAGATCTTCAAAGGCCTTGTCTCCTTCAACGACACAAAATTGCCCGTTTGGAATTTGCACGAGAGCACCAAACATGGGACATATGGGACATATTCTGTGATAAGAAAAGAAAGAAAATTGAACTTTTATAGCGCCATCATGATCTGGGCTGCTTTTTCCTTCAGTGGAACAATGGAGCTTCAGGTTGTGCAGGGGCGTCGAGCGGCAAATGGCTGTGTGGAGATGTTGCAGGGGGCATCCCTCATTACTGGCCCCTGTCTGTGTGGTAATGACTGGCTTTTTCAACAGGACAATGCTGCACTTCACAATGCCTGCCTGATAAAGGATTTCTTCCAGAAGAATAAGATCACTCTTTTGGACCGTCCTGCGTGTTCCAACTGAGAACATTTGGGGATGGATGCCAATGGAAGTTTTTTTTAAAATGGACATCAGTTCCAGACAGTGGATACCCTCCATGAAGCCATCTTCACCACCTGGAGCAACATTCCCACTAGCCTTCTGGAAACACTGCATCAAGCAAACCAATTTTTCACTGTTTAATAAGAATGGTGCAGCTAGTACTCATTACTGAGTCCTTTTTTAAAAAATGTTATTTCTATTTTAGGGTGGTTTCTGTTTTGTTTTTTTAGCTACGGTCTTACAACAGCTTATTTCACTTTAATGCGTGTTTGCAATAAATTGCTTCTTCAAACATTTTTTTGTCTCATTCCCATCTCTTCTTTCTGCATTTTGCTCTGCTTAGAACCTCCTTACGATTTAACAGTGCGAAATGTAAATCTTTGCTATTTTTCAACTGGTCTTAACATTTTGATCAGTGTATGCTAAGATGAACTTCTGACACCAACAATTGGACAACAATCTCATGTATGAAGGAGGCCCCAATATAAAGAATGTTTGGTATAATTCTGACCCAGTTGGTACACTAGGGGAACATTTTTATAAGAAGCAATGTGATATGCGTCATCCGACAAGGACGGTCACGTTCTAATTTGGCTGGCTCCACGCCCTCCTTCAAGTCCAATTGCAATCTCAAATGTGGTTTTGCCAGTATTCAGCGGAGGTCACAGCTGATGGAGCTGGTTGGGTAGGTTTCAGTTTACCATCACAGGTGTCATGTTATGCTGTGCATGACCTTGACCTGAATATAAAGTACATTCCTGTTATTTGGGCTTGACTTCTGCTTGTAGAGCTTCTCATACTCGCTCGCTTGCTCCCTCTTGTGAACAGAGATGGTTAGCTTATGATGCAACGACACCGTCATGATACGTGACATTAGAAAATGCTCTGAGTTTATGTTATTCCAACAAAAACATTCTTTTTCCTTTACATTGTAAAGCAGGGGTCTCACCGGCCATTTGCAGCCCACACTACCTCCCACTACACGGCCCACTTCAACCACGGTGCTAATACAAAAATGGAAAAGGAAAAATACAGAACAGTTAAGCCTTTAAATATATAAAATCCCACATAAAAAGAACAGCTGTTATTTTTGAATGTAAAATAAAATGGAATGTAAAATAGTTGACTATTAGTTGTAGTTATTATTAGGATTTATGAGCATCTTTATAAGCACAGTATTGTTTGTTTTTATGTGCCGGGAGGCTATCGGCCATTGCTGTTCTTTTTTTAATGTAAAGCTATCTCTCGGCAATTTAATTTCTGTCCAAAAAGATGTTGGAAGCACAGCGATCCGATATACTTGACAGTTTGAAACAGTTTTTAATAAAGTAGTGAATCAAAAACTACATGGATACTGTTTGGTTTTTTTTCATTGTGGCATCAAATTAGTATCAAGAATCGTGGAAATTTACAGGTATTGGTGTCGACTATAGGGCGGCACGGTGCCCGAGGGGTTAGCATGTTGGCCACACAGTCAGGGTTCTGGGTTTGAATCTCCATTGGGCATCTCTGTGTGGAGTTTGCATGTTCTCCCCGTGTGCGCATGGGGTTTCTCCGGGTACTCCGGTTTCCTCCCACATACCAAAAACATGCATGTTAGCTTCATTGGTGACTCTAAATTGTCCATAGGTATGAATGTGAGTGTGAATGCTTGTTTGTCTATACAGGTCTTTCTCAAAAAATGAGCATATTGTGATAAAGTTCATTATTTTCTGTAATGTACTGATAAACATTAGACTTTCATATATTTTAGATTCATTACACACAACTGAAGTAGTTCAGGCCTTTTATTGTTTTAAGATTGATGATTTTGGCAAAAAAAGTAAAGAAAAAACAAAAATCCCTATCTCAAAAAATTAGCATATTTCATCCAACCAATAAAAGAAAAGTGTTTTTAATACAAAAAAAAGTCAACCTTCAAATAATTATGTTCAGTTATGTACTCAATACTTGGTCGGGAATCCTTTTGCAGAAATGACTGCTTCAGTGCGGCGTGGCATGGAGGCAATCAGCCTGTGGCACTGCCGAGGTGTTATGGAGGCCCAGGATGCTTCGACAGCGGCCTTAAGCTAATCCACAGTGTTGGGTCTGGTGACTCTCAGCTTCCTCTTCACAATATCCCACAGATTCTCTATGGAGTTCAGGTCAGGAGAGTTGGCAGGCCAATTGAGCACAGTAATACCATGGTCAGTAAACCATTCACCAGTGGTTCTGGCACTGTGAGCAGGTGCCAGGTCGTGAAAAATGAAATCTTCATCTCCATAAAGCTTTTCAGCAGATAGAAGCATGAAGTGCTCCAAAATCTCCTGATAGCTAGCTGCACTGACCCTGCCCTTGATAAAACATAGTGGACCAACACCAGCAGCTGACATGGCACCCCAGACCATCACTGACTGTGGGTACTTGACACTGGACTTCAGGCATTTTGGCTTTTCCTTCTCCCCAGTCTTCCTCCAGACTCTGGCACCTTGATTTCCGAATGACATGCAAAATTTGCTTTCATTCGAAAAAAGTACTTTGGACCACTGAGCAACAGTCCAGTGCTGCTTCTCTGTAGCCCAGGTCAGGCGCTTCTGTTGCTGTTTCTGGTTCAAAAGTGGCTTGACCTGGGGAATGCGGCACCTGTAGCCCATTTCCAGCACACGCCTGTGCACGGTGGCTCTGGATGTTTCTACTCCAGACTCAGTCCACTGCTTCCGCAGGTCCCCCGAGGTTTGGAATCGGCCCTTCTCCACAATATTCCTCAGGGTCCGGTCACCTCTTCTGGTTGTGCAGCGTTTTCTGCCACACTTTTTCCTTCCCACAGACTTCCCACTGAGGTGCCTTGATACAGCACTCTGGGAACAGCCTATTCGCTCAGAAATGTCTTTCTGTGTCTTACCCTCTTGCTTGGTGGTGTCAATGATGGCCTTCTGGACAGCAGTCAGGTCGGCAGTGTTACCCATGATTGCGGTTTTGAGTAATGAACCAGGCTGGGAGTTTTTAAAAGCCTCAGGAATCTTTTGCAGGTGTTTAGAGTTCATTCGTTGATTCAGATGATGAGGTTAATAGCTCATTTAGAGTACCTTTTCATGATATGCTAATTTTTTTAGATAGGGATTTTTGGTTTTTCTGTACTTTTTTGCCAAAATTATCAATATTAAAACAATAAAAGGCCTGAACTACTTCAGTTGTGTGTAATGAATCTAAAATATATGAAAGTCTAATGTTTATCAGTACATTACAGAAAATAATGAACTTTATCACAATATGCTAATTTTTTGAGAAGGACCTGTTTGTGCCCTGTGATTGGCTGGCGACCAGTCCGGGGTGTATGCTGCCTCTCGCCCCAAGTCAGCTTGGATAGGCTCCAGCATACCCCCGCAAGGATAAGCAGCATTAATAGAAGATGGATGGATGGTATCGACTACTGAGATTCTGGTATCATGACAACCTGAGCACACACTATTAAAAATCTGCTGAAAAAGATTGAGATTGATGGCGACCCCTACATCTCACTATACTGTATGGGTAGTGGCCGACTTATCAATTTTGGGGCCTAAGGCGAACATTGCCAGGGGCCCTCTTCATGGTCTTTTAACACAAAAACGCAGCAGCCTCAAAGGCCCCTACCAATATACTGTACTGCACATTTTTTAAATGTAAATTGACAGTAAATTACTGGCTAATAATTGCATGACTTTTACAGTAACATTACAATAATTTACTGTAATTTCACAGCTGTGACTTCACAGTTACCATCAATTCCAGTGTACAAGCCAACCATTTATACAGTTGTGCTGCTAATTTATTAACCTCGTGACATCTTTTACACTTGAAAACTACAACTAGTCCTTAACTGTTCGGTAGGTAGGTAGGTAACAGCAGCCCTTCCTTCAGGAACCTACCTTAACCTACTACAAGTAAATAAACACGCAACAAGCAGCTGCAAATGGCAGGATCTCATTACTCAACATAACAGTTTGACTCACGGTTTCATCATACAAACATATCTTACAAAGTTATCACACAGCAACTAACAATCAAAGGGTAGCTTTTAAATATACAAGACAAATACCAGTACACGTTTAAAATAAGAAATCAAAGCTATTTTAACTTGTACCCACAATCCATTGCGTCAAGCAGAAAACTCAGTGGCTCGATGGTGTGGCGCGCCAGAAGAGCTTCTTCTTCTTTTCACTGTTCCCTCTCCCTTTAGCGTCATACCGCCACCTGCTGTACAATGGTGTGTTTGATTTGAACACTACAGGGAATTTTGATTACATTACTTGACTGTGAAATAACAGTTAAATACTGTGGAATGCAAGGGTACAGTGTCTTTTTTACAATTAATTGTTGCAAGTTTACAGGGGTTTTTGAAATAGTACTGTTAAATGCTGTGAAATCCTGACAACAATATATTCCAACAATCATAAAGTGTCATTATCTGTTTTTAGTCCGTCCATGTTGCTGTCATGTTTTTCATTGCATAAATGTCAAAGAAATAAAGTCCTATAGTTGGGGGTGCTGCTGGCTGTGGTGGCCCTGGCCCATGCTGGTTGGGGTGGGGCAGCCGGTTGGTCTTTTATTACTTTTTTCTTCATACTGAAGCAAGTGACGTCACTCTGGATTTCTGAATATGAAATTTGCCCAGTCGACATATTTTTTGCGCATTCTAAATCGCAGCGATGTTCCTTTTTTCCTCAGCTCCCATCGTGCGTTGTCTTGAATACCACCGCAAGGAAGCAGCAGTGCGACGTCATGGATGCTTGGCTCATTAAAAACCGTCGATCGAAGAAGAAAAAGGCGGAAGTTAGCAACGCTTCGAGACAAAGGGCGGAGACGACGAAGTGTAATCGGGAAGAAAGAAAAAAACAAACAAAAAAACAAAGAAAATGTTGAAAGAGTTGGTGAAGGAGCGACTAATGGTGGCAGCTGATGAAATATTCGCGCTGTTTGAAAGAACGATCGCGTCGTACGAGGAGGAACTTTCTCGAACAAGACAGGAGAAGGAGCGACATCGCCAACAACTGGAAGCTGTTTACAAGACTCAAATTGTGTTACACGTTGAAGGTGTGTTTTCATGTTCACTAAACTCCACTTAATCTTTTTAACACACTTTGTATATCTTACCTACAGAGCTCGGGAGATAACATAAACGAGGTTTATTTATTAAATCAAAGCGCCGAAAAGATCGAATCCAAGATGGCGGCTAATGCACACATTTAACACCATTGACATGGTTTTGTTCTTTGCACAGCCATCCATTTTCTATACTTTGCGAAGTGGCGAAGAGCTAAATATGCTGTATTATATTGTACAAATCATGCTATGAAACAGGGGTGCGGCCCCGAGGCCACTTGAGGCCCGCGGCTGTTTTTTTATTTGTCTCCTGGCCAAATATAATTTAAAACAGCAAAACTGAAAAAATCAACATTAATTTTTACGAGAATTAAGTCAAAATATTAACAAAAAATTGCTGTCTAAAAAGAAAAAGTAGCAATTTTACGAGAATAAAGTCAATATTTTGAGGGAAAATAATGGAATTTTAGTAACGTAAAGGTGGAATAGTAAAGAATTATTTTTAAGTCGTAATATTATCCATCCATTTTCTATACCGTTTCTCCTCTTTAGGGTCGCGGGGCATGCTGGAGCCTATCCCAGCTGACTTCGGGCGACAGACGGGGGTACACCCTGGATTGGTCCTCAGCCAATGGCAGGGCACATATAGACAAACAACCATTCACACTCACATTCATACCTATGGACAATTTAGAGTAGCCAATTAACATAACATGCATGTTTTTGGAATGTGGGAGGAAACCAGAATACCCAGAGAAAACCCACACACGCACACGGGGAGAACACATTTTTTCAATATTAGTTAGGGAAAAAGTTATAATATTATGGGAGTAAAGTCTAAATATTATGGAAATGAAGTCATAATGTTACGAAAATAAGTTTTATGAAGATCATTTTAGAAGAAAGCTGAAATATTTGCAAAATTAAAAAATGGCACGGTGGTCAAGTGGTTAGCATGTTGGCCACACAGTCACAGTCTGGAAATCGGGAAGACCTGGTTTCGATTCTGCATGTTCTCCCCGTGTGTGCGTGGGTTTTCTCCGGGTACTCCGGTTTCCTCCCACATTCCAAAAACATGCATGTTAGCTTCATTGGTGACTCTAAATTGTCCATAGGTATGAATGTGAGTGTGAAGAAAAATTGGTATTTTAATGTAATATCATGAGAAAGCAACAAAATAAAGTTGGTTTTTAAATGAAGTTGGTAAAAAATTATAATATGGGAATAAAGTCAAAATATTACAAGAAGAAAATTAACCAAGATTATTTAAGAAGAAAGTTGAAATATTTGAATCTTGTAAAAAAAAAAGCAGTATACATGGAGAAAAAAGAGCAAATACTTAAGATGATACTCATAAAATGTTTTTTCACCTACTGTATATCACAAAGCTGTGACGTGTTCTTTAAAAATATATACATATAACTTCTTAGCATATGTACATGTGTTGCTTTACAAAATAAAGTAGCCCTTTTTCACTATGTGGCCCTCAGTGGAAAAAGTTTGGACACCCCTGCAGTACTCTCTTCACCTTGAAGCGGTCGGTGGGGGGCGTGCGTGAGCTGCAAGGTGCTTGTCACTGCCGTCCTTCCATAGAGAAGAAAAGCCAGTGAGGTGTTTTTTTTTCGTATTTTGCAGCTAGAGAGCAGCAAGTCATGTAAAATATATTTTTATGATCTGCTGAATGAATGAATGAATTTGGAGGATTATACTGTATATCTGAGCTCGCCAGGATGTGATCAGACTTTTACAACAAAGTATCTGAACTTTTCCTTAAAAGGTAAGAATGGTTCACAAAAGCACCCTCCGCCATTTAAAAAGAATTGTCTCACGTCAGGGATTGTATACAACAATTATCCTTATTTTCCCTTCCGGAAAATTTCCCTTATTTATAAATGCTAATATTCATACAGTAGGTACGCGGCGATGCCAAAACTCAAATAAGTTGTGAAGTCAAAGTCCACAATAAGCTTCCACAATCATTCCTTGTGTCCTGCTGCAGACGTCCAGCAGGTGACTGACCGTCATGACGGATGTCCGGCTCAGCCGCAGGGGCGGGTCTCCACTTTAAAGCAGGAGGAGCCTCAGCCCCCCAACGTTAAAGAGGAAGAGGAAGAACTCTGGATCACTCAGGAGGGAGAGGGTCTTCTAGGGCTGGAGGAGGCTGATCTCACCAAGTTGCCATTGACTGTTGTCTCTGTGAAGACTGAAGACCACAAAGACAAGCCAGCTGAGTCCTCACAGCTTCATCACGGTCCAAGTGAGGAGAACAGAGGGGTGGAGCCTCCATGCGACAGCTCGCCACAACACATGACAACAGAAGCTGATGGAGACCACTGTGGAGCATCACAAGCAGACAAGCTCTTAGCTCCACTATCAGATAGTGACGACACAACGTCGCACATCAGCACAAATATGGACTCGCACATGACAGCGCAAACAAGGGAAAAACATTTCAGTTGCTTTGACTGCGGTAAAAAATTCTCTCAAAAAGCACACATGCTCTTGCACATGAGAACACACACTGGAGAAAAACCTTTCAGTTGCTCGGTTTGTGGGAAATTATTCTCCGACAAGACTAACATGCTGTCACACATGAGAATACATACAGGGGAAAAACCTTTCAGTTGCTCAGACTGTGGGAAAAAATTCTCTCAAAAGCCGCACATGCTGTTACACATGAGAACGCACACTGGAGAAAAACCTTTCTGTTGCTCAGTTTGTGGCAAAAGCTTCTCTGACAAAACTAACATGCAGTCGCACATGAGAACGCATACCGGGGAGAAACCTTTTACTTGTGCAGACTGTGGGAAAAAATTCTCCCAAAGGCCGCACATGCTCTTACACATGAGAACGCACACCGGAGAAAAGCTTTTCGCTTGCTCAGAGTGTGGTAAAAAATTCTTCCAAAAGGCGCACATGCTATCGCACATGAGAACACACACGGGTGAAAAACCTTTCACTTGCTCAGTTTGTGGTCACACATTTGCTCAAACATCCTGTTTAAATAGGCACATGCGGACACACACATAGGAGAAAAAGCCTTTCGCTGCCGAATTTGCAGCGATAGATTTTTCGGAGGTGGTCTTCGAATGAACACCTGCAGAGTCACTGATGGTCGGCTTTTTGTTTCGCCTGACTTCCATGCCAGGCGGTGTGGCTGTCACGTTAGAAGTGGAGCCTTTTAATGACATTAAACATGAGCTACAGAGGGGAGGCTCCCTAAAGTATTGTGCTGAATTCTGTATTTAATTTTGTACATTGAATACTATTCCTGATTCTCCTGAAAATGGATTTCCAATGTATCATTTTGATGGATATTTGTTTATATTCAAAAAGTGCAAGTCAGCTGTTGGCTCCCTCCAACAAAAATAGGGTGGTGTGATAGAAAAGTGTATAAAATATATAATTTGCTGGTATATAACATAGGTCACATTTTGTATATACTAGGGGTGTTGAAAATAATCAATTCAGCGCTATATCACGGTATTACAATACGTTCAAGTCGATGTTTTTGTATGTATTTTGGGGGTAAGCACTGTATTCATTGCAGCGCCTTCTGTACGGCACTTACACTCCCGGTCACTAGTGGGCAGCATTGGCTGCACGCCACTCAAGCCCTCCAGAGTAATCGTAGCATCTTGCGAGAGTTATCCCAGGATGGTATCTTGCACTATATTCTCACAGTGTTTTGAGAACAGCTACAGTTTCAGTATGGACGAGGAATTGCGAGATGCTCTGAAGCACACTTTGAACTCATTTTGGCTTTTACAGCACCACAGACGGAGGCCCAGATTATGACAAAATCCACGGCATCTGCAAAATGTGTTACGCGAAAATCAAATACTGCGGAAACACCACGAACCTCCGTGCACATGTTGCCTGACATCACGGCGAAGTGGGGGTAAAGGGAAAACAAGCGACTACCTCATCTCAACTAACTCTTGAATAACTCACCGTGTGCCACCAAAATAACACACTTAGTGACTTCCTATGTATGTGCAAAGACTAGAAGGTGACGGCTTTTGTTACATGATGAACGCTTTAGAACCCTGTTATTCCATACCGTCCAGCCAACATTTGGCTGATGTTGCTTTGCCCCGATTGAACAAAGAAGTAAAAAAACAATGTGCTGGATGATCTTCATTTTGCCGAGCGAGTTGCATTAACATGTGATGCCTGGTCTTCCAGGATGTTTTTACATCCTTTAAGGTATGTCCCTCAAGTACATTTAAGCAGGTTTGAAAATGGATTGCACTTGATTTTCTTAAAACAGAAATATATACTGTTCAATTTAAACCTAAAACACAGTCTGCAACTTGTTGTTAAATACAGTTGCTGTTGCAGTTATGCTTCTGACATTTCAGATAATAAAATATTTCACACAAATTTGATTTTGAATGTGTGCTAGTTTATTAATTAGTTGTTTCCAGAATCGTATATTTTTAAAAATTGCAATAATCGTCTTGCAGTTAAGTATCGGGATACACTAAGTCCCCTACTAACGAACATCCGACGTGCAAACTTTCGGAGATACGAACACAAGCCGACTAGTCTATATTTTCATGTGTTTTGCCTTATAAGTCCATATTTATACTGCTACATGCTTGACCAGCAGAGGGCACTGTGACACTGCTAATGGGACCAACAGCGGGAGAACAAGAGGAGGAGGAAGGGAAGAGAGAGAAAGCTACATTGTTAGCTGTATGATACAACCCAGACAGAGCATGTGATTAAAGTTTATGAAGAGTTAATAGGCCTGCTTAATTCTACACCACCCACAGAACACTACCTCTTTTAGAAGAGTCTAACCACGACGACCATTTGTCTTTTTTTTCAATAACTCCTCCTCCTCCACCACAACGACGTATGCTCGACCACTCCTCTTCAAAGGTAAATAACATTTATCACTTTTATTATTGTTTTTTTCATGAATTATCCTGGTTTAATATTACTACTGCATCCAAACTCATATTTACATACATACACATATACTGTATATGTATACACGTACATGTAGTACCTATATCATTGGTAATACTACCTTTTCCCCTACTTAAGAACAATTCCACATAAGAACGATCGTCTGGAACCAATTGTGTTTGTTAGTTGGGGACTTAGTTTATATCGAAATCGAGTTGAATCGTGACCTGTGCATCATGGTACCAATCGAAAGGCCAGATACTAGGCAATGCACACCGCTAGTATGTACAGTGTTCCTACGCAAGTATGGAAAAGTATAGAATTTGAACTTATAAATTTCCAGGTCTGGAAAATGGAAAAATATTTGTGTTTCCAAGACTTTTACCTTTATTCTGTTTTCTAAAAGATAAAATTATGAATAATGAAAAATAAAAATGGATGGATCTGTTTTTGTAAGGTGCTTGCTAGGGCAGCTAAGATGTAGGTTCATGGCATGTGTGGAATGTAAAATGGCAGAGAATATGGAAAAAATGTTGTTATATTGTCAGAAATATAGGGAAGAGCGAGTAAAGCTTTCCTAAATTAATGTAAAGTAGGTTGCGCAAAGCGTGGCCCCAGATCTTCCGGCCCCTGGTCGCGAAGGTGCTGCAAGAGGCGCAAGGCCCATGTGACACACTCCGGTACAGTAGGTGGCGGTATGGTTGAAACCCGCCTTTAAAGCCGATGAAGAAGAAAAAGGCGGAAGTTCTACACATGTTAAAAATAGACATAAGATTTTGCTGGGTGCCTGCACATGTAGGGGTGGAGGGGAATGAGGTGGCAGATAAAATGGCTAAAATGGGAATTAGAAGGAATGAAATTATAGATATACCTGCTGGTAAAGGCGAAGTAAAGGCAATAATCAAAAAACAAATGATGGAGAAATGGCAAAATAGGTGGGATGAGGGTAGTAGCGGGAGAAAGTATTATAAAGTACAAAGATCTATCAGCACACAAGGGGTGAAAAGAAAAAACAGAAAAGAGGAAATAGTGTTAACTAGGATGAGGCTCAATCACACCGGGTTAAATGACAAGATGTTTTTGATAGGGAAATGTAAATCAAAAGTATGTATGGAATGCAAAAGTATAGAGAACGTAGAACACATATTACTACACTGCAAGAGATATAGGGAAGAACGTGTAACGTTAAGGAAAAGAATTAAGAAGATAGGAAGGGAATGGAGCATTGAGGGTATCTTAGGAACAGGTGGGGAGGGGGTAAGAGATATACAGAGGGCAGTGATAGAATATTTGAAGGACACAGGATTATATAATAGAATATAGATAAGTATTAGAATATTTTAGTATTATATTATATAGTATTATATAGTAATATATAGTATTATATAAGTATTATTATTAGGATTATTATTAGTAGTAGTATAAGTAGTCTCCTCACTATCTAAGATAGTATAAAGTAAGATACTGTATATGGCCCATGTTACATACTCCGGTACAGTAGGTGGCGGTATGCACCTTTTCAAGTCATGGTTGCAACCCGCCATTAAACTAAAAGAAGAAGAAGAAGAAGGCGGAAGTTAGTAACGCTTCGAGATCACTGATCTGTATTATATATCTAGATAGCTCATTGGCGATGACTTGTGAAGCCACACGGCCGCCATATTGCTACTCGCAAGAAACACTTCCCGGGCAAGCTTTTGCATTCGTGGTGAACTTCTTTTATTAATTCGGATTGGACACAAATTTTGCCTTAAGATGCCTGCACGTGCAGCTATTAACTGCACAAATCGCCAGTTCAAAGGCTGTGGACGAACATTTCACCTGTAAGTATGATTGAAATGTAGATTTATGATTGATCATTTAAGGGTTTTGCACTGTCGATCTCTCAGATATTTTCGATCATGTAAAATTCCTCTGATTAAATGTATGTCCAGAATTGATACGTTTATATAGCTCTATAATAACTAAGAGGAAATGTACGTACTTTTATGTTATATCATGATATATGTATTTCTTTAAGGGACGAAGGTTGCGTTACTTGAAGGAATGGGAGAATCTCAGTGCTTCCATGATGCTTACCAGGCATTGTATACAGTGCAGTTAGCAAGCCAGTTTGCATACAATTGACCCGGCATGACCCTTCATTTGGATAAACAACAATGCTGAATGACTGACGTAAAAGGATTCATTCATATGATATGTTCTGGAAAATAATATTACTGACCATGCATACCGGTATGTTTGAGATTGCAAACAACGTATTGTCTTACCCAAAGCATATGGTTTTGTTTCAGTGTTGTTGTTTTTTTCTGTGTGTGTGTGTGTGTGTGTGTGTGTGTGTGTGTGTGTGTTTACGGTTATTAGACATTATGGTTATCACATATTATTCCTGTGTTTTTTGTTCAAATATATTTCTACATCAGAAAAGAGCTTATTTCTATTTCATAACACAAACAAAAAAAATCAGCAAAATGTTAAATGATTTTAAAACTTGTCCAAAGTCACTCTCTTTTATGATTCATATTTTGTACAGACGAGAGCATAGTGAATTGTATGAAAGTAAGAATAAAAAGTAAAGGATCATGACCATGGATTTTAGTGGAAAAAAGGGATGGGATATGCAGTTCAAATGAAAATCTCTTTCTAGAGGAGTAAAACTATCATTGCTATAGGGGAGTGCTGAGCCAGGGTGCACAGTAGAATTTTGTCCCAAAGGCAATGAGAATTGGAAGGGGAAAAAGTACATTTAATATAGCCAAAAGATAGAGAATAACGTATCAAATGGTTTTTAAGGGACGAAGGTTGCGTTACTTGAAGGAATGGGAGAATCTCCCCGCTTTTTAATGTAAAATATAGATGTTCTGCAAGCCTCTTCATCTGCTTTGTACACTATGGACATCACCACACCAGGACACATATGTCAGAATGCTATTTATAGACTATAGCTCTGCATTTAATACGGTCAGCCCCCACAAACTCACAGATAAGCTCCTCACACTTGGCCTGTCACCCTCCCTCTGTAACTGGGTGTTTAACTTTCTAACAGCCAGGCCCCAGTCAGTCAGACTCCACAATCGCACATCCAGCTCAAGAATTGTGAGCACAAATGTGTGCTGAGTCCGCTCCTCTACACGCTCTTCACCTACGATTGCGTGGCCTCCCAGAACAACACCAGCATCATTAAATTTGCGGATGACACAACAGTCGTCGGACTGATCACTGGTGGTGTTGAAACATCATACAGAAGAGAGGTGGCGGACCTCATAGCTTGGTGTCGTGATAACAATCTCCTTCTCAATACACATAAGATTAAAGAGATGATCATTGACCCAAGAACAAGGGAAAAGGAGCCGCATAGACCCCTGTTTATTGATGAGACTGAGGTGGAGAGGGTGAAAACCTTCAAGTTCCTTGGCACACACATCAGCGAGGACCTCACCTGGTCTCACAACACCCAACAAATTATGAAGAAGTCCCAAAGGAGACTGTACTTCCTGAGAAGACTGAGGAAATTTGGCATGTCCACCACAATCCTGAGTTGCTTCTACAGATGCACTATCGAAAGTGTCCTTACCGCCTCCATCACTGTTTGGTACGGTAACTGTACAACACGTGATAGGAAGGCACTCCAGCGGGTGATCAAGACCTCACAGAACATTGTTGGGGCAGCCCTCCCCTCACTGCAAGACATTTATAAAACTAGAGTCCTACGAAGAACACACAACCTCATCAAGGACAGCACACATCCACAACACTCATTATTCACACTCCTACCGTCAGGCAGACGCTACAGGAGTTTGAAGTCCAGGACCACAAGGCTGGCAAACAGCTTTTACCCACAGGCCATCAGGCTTCTCAACGAAGCACTCACACACGCCGCACGCAACACACGCACACACTCATAGCACTTTATTATTTATTTATTCATTCATTGGTAATCACGTCTGCCCTGCGATTGGCTGGCGACCAGTCCAGGGTGTATCCCGCCTGTCGCCCGAAGTCAGCTGGGGTAGGCTCCAGCATGCCCCCGCGACCCTAATGAGGAAGAAGCGGTATAGAAAATGAATGGATGGATGGTAATCATGTCTCTTCTGTTCATGTTGCTTAATTTCTTGGGAGAATGACCAGAATAAGAATTTCATTGCATCCTATAACTGCCTGTTTTACTATGCATATGACAATAAAACTCTTGAATCTTGAATCTTGTAAGAAATTCTTTCGAAAGGAACACATGCACTCACACATGAGAAGGCACACAGGAGAAAAACCTATTAGCTCCTCACACTGTGGTAAATGCTTCACTCAAAAAGTCAATATGGACTCGCACATGAGAATACACACAGGAGAAAAACCTTTTAGATGCTCATTGTGCGATAAACGATTCGCTAACAAATGAAATATGTTGTCGCACATGAGAATACACTCGGGAGAAAAGCCTTTCAGATGCTCAGTTTGTGACGATAAATGTGCTCAGAGGTCCACTTTGCTGACACGCATGACAACATGTAGTAGAAAACCCCTTTAGTTGATTAGTTTTCTTGTGCAGTGTTGGTATCACAATGGCAATGAAAGGTTGTAACAACAAAAAGCTGAGCTACAGAGGCCAGTGTCACTATATATATATATATATATATATATATATATATATATATTTATTTATTTATTAGGGTTGTAACGATTCGTTTTAATAACAATTTTATTCGTATCACGATTCGTGGACGATATTGCTTCATTTAGAACGATACGATCCGAAACTATTCAGTAACTTTTTAGCCAAAATTTCAACCAGTGTGACTGTGCAGGTGAAGTTTCTTCGATTCAAGTTGTTTTTTGTAAGGTATAAATTATTAATAATGATGACGTACTTCAAAATAAATGATCAAGGAGTGTAAAAAACGAGTTAAAAATGCAATACAAAATCAGGATGAACAGAGGGTGGTATAGTTTGCCATGATTAATTGTTTACTTTAAATAGTGAAATCCAAACCTGCACTTTGCACCCAAAGGTGAGGGACATTCTGCAAATTTCTCAGCAAATGAATGTGGTATGGCATCTTCGATTAGGTGTTGAAACTTTCTCACCTGTACTGGCCAAATGAGGATATTATAACTCATGCTTATATTATTACACTTAGTCAGTCACCCCGTCACAGTCAGTCACATCTTTGCTCGTACAAAGTGATCCCACAGTCTTCATCTTGTCACTCCACATTTGTTCTGCCCACACTGTGTGTGTGCCTGTGTATGTGTGCGTGTCAGGGATACACATTCATGACTGCCGTGTTTCATGTATGTGCGTATGTGTATGCGAGTATATCTGAAAATAGCGACAGGGTGGGAGATGACGATGAATGATTTGTGCGCGGAATACAGCGTTTTCCACAACATTGGCAAATGGTGCCCTCAAAACGATGTTAAATCCAATGCTTTGTTTCCTAGTATCGATTCAATCGATTGCTTACCTTGTAAACGACGTTAGATCGATATAGTTGAATCGTAGGAATATAAATCACTGTAGTGAATGTTACACCCCTAATATGTGTATATACTTCAAGTAAGGATGGACGAAAATCCATTTGGAGATATGCAATTGCTGGGTTGCACATCACATCACATCCGGTTGCAGTCATTACCAGCTCAGACACGTGGTGGCATATTATATACGATTATATATATGTTTTGTAAAGCAACACATGTAGTTATGCTAAGAAGTTGTGTATATTTCAAGAAAAAAACTGCATCTCAGCTTTGTGATATACTGTACTTTAGGTGAAATGCACTTTATTAGTATGAACTTGGGTCTGAGGGTTTTTTTTTCAAAATATTTCAACTTACTTCTTTTATAAACTTTGTAAATTTTCTTTTGGTAATATCATGTCTTTATTCCCATTATATTTTGTTTTTATTCCCATAGTATTGTCACTTTTTCACCAGCCTAATTTATATTGTTTTGTTTCTCATAATATTACGAATTAAAAACATTTTTTTCTTTAATATTTCATTGATATGCTGCTAAAATGACATTTTTTTCCCTCAGTAAAATGTATACTTTTTCTTGTTAGAATACAACTTTTTCTTTACTTTTTTTCTTGATAAGCAGTTTTTTTCCCCCATTTCTGCCGAGTTTTTCCAACTTCCATCTATCCGTTTTCTATGCCGCTTATCCTCACAAGGGTCGCGGGGGGTATGCTGGAGCCCATCCCAGCTGACGTCAGGGGAGAAGCGGGGTACACCCTGAACTGGGGTTTTTCAACTTTGTTCTTTGAATTTTTCTTTGCGTAATTATGACTTTATTGCCATCATATTTTGACTTTATTATTGTAACATTCAAACTTCTTCCGCAACCTGATTTTCCATAAATTATGTTATTTTGTATCGTTTGTTTCTCATAATATTACGGCTTTAAAAAAAAAAGTATTTTCCCTTTAACATTTCAAGAATATGCTATTAAAATGATACGTTTTTTCTTCACAATATTGCAATGTTATTCTCATACATTACGACATTTTCTCATTCAATTGCAACTTTTTTCTCTTAATATTTAGACTTTATTCTTGTAAAATGACTGCTGATGTTTCCATTTTAGTTGTTTCTTTAGTTTTCTTGTTAAATAATATTTTACGAATATTCCGTGGGCCAATAAAAAATACAGCTGCGAGCCCCAAATTTCCCCCGTCCCACACTTTGGACACCCCTGGTTTTTCTCATCCATTCCTACTTTAAAACTGTTTTTAACTCTGGATTTTGAAAACAACACCTCATTGTGATTTTTCAAGATTTTAACACAGTAGAGCCCTGCTTTTTTGACCTGCCAGCAAATGGGAGTGGCACCAGTATTGGTTTTGACAAAGTTTGCTTCTTCAGTGTTTTCAGATATTTTTGTCAGATGTTACTATGGTATACAGAAGTATAATTACAAGCATTTTGTTTGTTCCCCGAGACGGTTAGCGATCACTTTTGCCACATGGCAAGATGCTCCATCATGTTGGAAAACGCATTGGTCGTCACCAAACTGTTCTGGGATGGTTGCTCTCAAAGGATGTTTTGGTATCATTCCTTATTCATGGCTGTGTTCTGTTCATGGCAACATTGTGAATGAGCCCCTCCCTAGGCTCAGAAGCAGCCCCACACGTGAATGATTTCAGGAGGCTTTACTGATGGCATGACACAGGAGCTTTTTTCCGGATGCCCCAACCAATCAGAAAGGGGATTCATCAGCGAAATGGTTTTACCCAAGTCTTCATGAGTCCAATACCTGTATCTTTTGCACAATAGCAGTCTGTACCTGGAGAAAAGTGGCTTGTATGCGTCTTTCTTGGCACCGGGACATCTTTCTAAATGTACCCTCGGGAAGGGAGAAGTGAAGGCAATTATCAAAAAAGAAATGGCAAAACAGGTGGGATGGGATAGTAGCGGAAGGAAATATAACAAATATTCACAGGAGGTTTTCACTAGGTTATGGTTTATTGCACTGGGTTAAACAAAACATTGCTTTTGGTCAATAATTGTCAATCGGAAGGATGTGTGGAATGTAAAATGGCAGAGAATGTGGAAAAACATTGTTATATTGTAAGAAATATAGGGAAGAGCGAGTAAAGCTAAGGGAAAGCAAAGTGAAGAGAGGAAAGGAATAGAGCAGTAGGAGGGCGAGGTAGAGTCACAGTATATAGAAAAGAATCTACCTTTTTATTTGTATTAGTTGTTATTTTTTTTCCTAAATTAATGTAAAGTAGGTTGCACTGCCCATGTGACACACTCCGGTACAAAAGGTGGCGGTGTGGTTGTAACCAGCCATTAAAACAAAAGAAGAAGAAGAAAAAGGCGGAAGTTAGCAACGCCTCGAGACAGACGCGAGACAAAAGGGCGGACGCGACGGAGTGTAATCGAGTTAAAAACACTGAAAATGTTGAGAGGTTTGATAAGGGAGCGACTAATGGCGGCGGCCGATGAAATATTCGCGCTGTTTGAAAGAACGGTAGCGTCGTACGAGGAGGAACTTTCTCGTACAAGAGAGGAGAAGGAGCGACATCGGCAACAACTGGAAGCTGCTTGCAAGACTCAAATTGTGTTACATGTTGAAGGTATGTTTAAGTACTGGGAATACAGTATATCACCCAAAATGATTATCTTATACTTATTTTTATCATTATTTATCACATGTATTGATCTTCCGGGCGTATGCCCTCTGCAAACCCTTACGCAGTATACAAGACAGTAGTGGCAATATACATGTAGAAATCAAATAGATCAGTTATGATGGAACAGCTATGACACACGATTGAAAAATATTATAATTTAAGGTAAAAGACACATTTTTATTCATTGTCCAGGTTACAAATGTACACACACACTCCTGATAACAATTTTCAGACCAGTTGAAAAATTGCAAGAATTTACATTTTGCAATGTGGGGTCTTAAGGATGTGCCACGTGGAGCTTCAAAATGTTGAAAATTGGTCAGCAATGTAATGCAAACAAGCACTGAAGTGAAATAGGCTTTTCATCAGCTGATCAAACCATAGCTATTAAAAAAAAACGAAACTCCCCCAAAACAGAAACAAAATGTTCCAAAAAGGAGACATTCATGTTAATCAGATGAAAAATGGGATTGGGAATGTGGGAATGATGCTCCAGGTGGTAAAGATTAGGGTTGGACGATATGGACCTTACTTAGCATGTATCACAATATTTTTGGGAAGTATCACGATAAGACGATATCATTAAATTCAGCTGAGTCTTGTATAAAAAGCTACAAACCTTAACCCATATAATTAAAAACAATGAAATTACTAGTAAGCTTACCTATGGAACTGTGTAGAGAGTCCAAAGCAAGCCAGTCTATTCCAGTTGTTCAGTGCAGCTGCTTTCACAACATTAGATCCACTGTCAGTAGGGCTGGGCGATATATCGATATTATTAAAATATCCATATTGCTTTTAAGCACAGTATCAATCACAGTATCACTATCTTTTCTATCGATATAGACTTGATTTGCACTGTTCTCTTGTATCTTGACACGGAGGTCTGTCTCACTGCTGTGTGTGTCAGCGCTCCTTAGCGAGGCTGCTGCCCCGCCCTCCTCCGTGCTGAATCTGGCGACATTTCAAACCCTCTCGGCGACATATTTTCTCAAAAGCGACAAGCGACAATTCTAGCTACTTTTTCTGGCATTGTTGGAGAGTTTTCTGGTATTTGGGAAGTTAATAATGAAAGTAAGATGATTCCACGTAGGAGATTAAGAAGAAAGAGGGCAGGAATTTTGGCTACGGCAGGTTATTTAGAATTTGCTGCGACGTGGCAGGAGCCTCTTCACTGACACTTTTTAAAAATAATTTTCAACTGACAAGAAGAGCTTCTGGTTGGATATGTGTAAGCCTGTCATGATAATTAATAAATCAATTAACCGGGCGATAAATAAAAACTAATTGGATCATTTTGCCGGCCTCGATATATTGACATGTGCGTGCGTGTTTGTTTTCCTCCTCTCTCTCTACCAAACAGGCTGCATTACAAGAGCCAGTCATTGTGTGACATGAAAAGGTTTGTGGCAAAGATGATGAAATAAATAAGAAAACGGTGGAACTTATGATTGAGCTTATGAATTGAACTTATGATTAGACCTGCTCTAAAAGTATTTTGCACACCCATTTTTTCCAATTTCATCTTTTATTGGATCTTTTATTGGATTAGGGACCTGACTCACAAGGGTTTGTTACAAAAGCCAAACAATACTGTTGCTCATGCTGTGTAATAAAAAAGTACATTGGCGCAATACTTTGTTTGCATTATGTTTAATGCTTTGAAGAGCTATTTTCATAACCATATTCAATTCCACAAATTTATGCTTGTAACAAAAGCTTATTATTAATAATGAAACAAACAAACAAAATACGATCAGTATCAGATCGGCAAGACTATAAAAAAATCGGAACGGACACCAAAAAATGTGGATCGGTACATCCCTACTTCCAATTATTAAAAGATAATGGAAGTAAATTCATCTGTTTATTTTAATTGTGGATTGTTACAAATATGCTTTGTTTTAGTAGTACACAGTGAGTAAAAAGACATTTTATATTTATAGAAAACAATTATGCATGAAAATGACATAATTGACGACAAAAAAGATGCATCGATAATCGTTTTATCATCGCATCGCAGGCCTCTGAGGTGGCCAGGGATTGCCACCCCTTATTTCCGGGTTATTTCTCCGTTTTTAATAATGAACACCACACTATTTTCTATTTAAGTGCAATTTTTGCTAAATGAGAGGCCATTTTATTTTCAATGGGTTTTTTTTTTGTCTGTTTAATTTTTTGTGTTATTTTATTTCAAAGCTCTTGACATTCCAGTTAAAATGTTAAATACTCTTGAAAAATTGAAAAAAAAAAGTTTATTGCTTTGGATACAGTGTACTCACATTATTATAAAGTTATTATTACAAAGTATTATAAAGTATGTTATCATTGCATGCACGTAACCGTTTATCTGCAATCATTTGTAGGACACTTATCGTGACAGGCCGAGATATATGCAACCTGACTGCTGTAGATGGGATAGATATCGCATTTATTGTCAGGATACCTCCAGATCCCTCCCTCCCCGCCTCCCCTTCCAGATCCCTTGTGTCCCTCTTCCCCTTCCCTTCCTTTCGTTTCTTTATGGCAGCACCCTGTTGCATAATCCTTGGATGGCTCTGATGTGGAATCATCCTTGATGGCATCCCTTAAAGGCCCACTGAGAGGAGCAAACATCATCAGATGATTAAGAGCCCTCTTGTGGTAACACCGGCTCTCTTCAATGTGATTCATCTTCTTCCCCGCCCGGCCCCGCTGATGCGCTTGCTGCCCCCTGAGGATTCCCTCCTCCCCTAATCATGAACTCTGAGCATCAATAACCTGTCATGTTTTACTCACACTAAGGTGTCTGCATTTTGGAGTTCAGCCCACAACTCTGAACCCTTTCCTGACATTTAGGCTGCATTCACACTGCAGGTCAATTCGTTTTTGTTGGTTAAAATGTGTCCTGTATCTAATTTGAACAGCACAATTCAGATTTTTTTCCCAAAGCGACTCAGGCCTCGTTCGCATGCGGATATAAATCCGATACGCATGCAGTGCTTACCGAGGCTGGGCTGAAGATACTCACCGATGTCATCCGAAAATTATTTTTAAAAAGTGTCAGTGAAGCGGCTCACGGTTCCTGCCACCCACACGCTCCTCGGAACCGCAGGATCTCCACAAACTGCCATAGCCAAAATTATTGCCCTCTTTCTTCTTAACTCATTCAATCTCAGCCAATTTTCAAAAGACAGCTCCTTCCTTTTAGATGATTCTGACTGATCTTTCAAGGCACACAGCATATTGTGTTCTATGGCTATATGAACATGGAACCTACCAAAAGAAAGATTGGACTCCCGTCTTTCATCGGAAAAAAAAAGTTTGTTTCTACCCTTTTCTGTTCTTTAGTAATCAGCGGTAGGAAATAGGTAAGTTTCAGGAAAATGCCAGTTCCCAACTAGAAAAGGGAGAAAACCAGCTTGTAAAGAGACATATTTCAAGCATAACTTTCACTTTGACACAAATACTTTTTGCTTTTGTGACAGCTGAAATATCTAAACAACTACACCACAACATAAACAACACAAAAAATCTAAATATTTTCAAATATAACACCATGAACTATTTACAATTTTCACATGTGGAACTGAACTATGTGTGTGTGCCTAAGACCTCCTGCATGGGCTTTTCTTCATTTTTGGGGGAATATGAACGAACACGTACAAATCGGATTTTAACACAAAAAAAAGTGAATTGGGCATCATACCCTGCAGTGTGAACGTAGCCTCATATCCGCGTACGAACGAGGCCTGAGTCGCATTTGAAAAAGGAAACGGAATGGTACCGTTCACACTGACATGAAAAAATTTGATACAGGTCACACATGAGCAAAAAAAAAAAAAATGGAATTGACCTTCAGTGTGAACATAGCCTTAGTTGAGTGCCTCGGTTCACATAGAATTCTAATTCCGGCTTCTTTATATGCTTTCAATATGATTCGCACAACATTCAACACAGCATACAATAGTCTCTGAGTTGTAAATACCTGTGAAAGTCAAGCTTATCCAGATTGTATTTCTCTCTTGAGTTTTGGAAAGACACCACACCGTGATTCCCTTGCTTATCCACCGTTCCAATCTTTAATCCAAAAACAATTTTTAAAAACAGAACAAACCGATACAATTCAAAGCCTAACAAACTCG
The DNA here is from genome assembly GCF_027744805.1 of Dunckerocampus dactyliophorus. Classification (NCBI taxonomy): domain Eukaryota; kingdom Metazoa; phylum Chordata; class Actinopteri; order Syngnathiformes; family Syngnathidae; genus Dunckerocampus; species Dunckerocampus dactyliophorus. The sequence goes on from NC_072822.1 coordinate 33,320,930, forward strand.
TCTATGTTGGTCTCGCTGGTCAAAAGTTGTTGTGTTACCAGTGGACTTCTCCAATGCTCTGCATGGCTTACAAATGGGCGTGGCTTTTGTCCATGCAGCCCACCACAGCTTCAAAAATCCTAGGGGAAACGCTGCGATACCCTGTGCATGTCTCTACAATCATTTAATCTAAGGATGTGTGACTGAGTCTTCGAGGAGGCTGCTACCGACGCAGCCATATCTCTTGCTTGTCAGACCGGATATCCGGTCGTATAGGTTTATCGTTCACCACCCTTGTAGATAAGCCAAGAAGTTATATATATTTGCAGCTTTGTGATATAGGTGAAACCATGAACATCCGGCTTTGCTCTTTTTTCCCCATTTTTGCTGTATTTTTAATTTTTTTTTAAGTTTCTAAATACAGCCGTCCCTCACTAACTTTCCAAAAATTACAACTATATTTCGTTTTGTTTTTCTTAATATTACGACTTAACAAGAATATTTTCTTTAATGTATCGAGGGAAAGGCTTCTTGAGACGTCATCTGTACTTCTGTGAAGAAGGTATCGGACGTTTCGCTCCTCATCCGAAGAGCTTTGTCAGCGAACTAATAAGTGCTGGTAGCCTAGGCCTTAAATACAGTAAGAGTGGGCGGAATTGGTGTGCCAACACCCTCCTCCTATTGGTTCCTTACACTAAGACTGGGAGGAGTAGCGGTCTAATCCTCTCCTGCCATTAGCACCTCCGATAAAAGGGAAGTGTCGCTCCCTGATTTGGGTATGAACGACTCTGATACTGGCTCGTTAGCATCTATTGTTCTGGCTCGGCCCTGGCTTCACCTCATTTGCAAGACTAAGAGCTGTGGGTTTCGGTCTCAGTAACCTGCTGAACACAGGGTCCAAATTAAACCTCAAACCACCATTCCGATTCAATGATGGGTTCTGTTGTTTGACAAAAATAGCTTCCTTTACTCCTCTTTCAAACCATCTGTTTTCTTTGGCCAAAATCTTTACCTCGCTGTCCTCAAAAGAGTGATTGGTAGCTTTAAGGTGTAGATGTACTGCTGATTGAGGCCCACTAGAATTGTCCCTGCGATGTTGATAAAGCCTTTTTTGGAGCATTTGCTTAGTTTCCCCAATGTAGTGCTCTTTGCATTCCTCATCTTTACAGTGGATGGAATAGACCACATTGCTCTGTTTTTGGTTTGGAGCCTTGTCTTTAGGATGCACTAATTTTTGTCTCAGGGTATTTACTGGTTTAAAATAGGTAGGAATTTTGTGTTGCCATAAGATCTTCTGGAGTCTTTCGGAGACCCCCGCTACATAAGGGACTACCACTCCTCTCCTTTTTGCTTCTGTGGGCTTTTGGGTTTCTTTCCCTACTCTCTTTTGACATTTGTTAAAAGCCCACCGCGGGTACCCACAGGTTGAGAGCGCTCTCTGGACATGTTGTGTCTCCTTTTTCCTTCCCACAGCACTAGTTGGTATTTGTTCCGCTCTATGTTGGAGGGTCCTAAGAACCCCTAGTTTATGTTGTAGTGGATGGTTTGATTCAAAAAGCAGGTATTGGTCAGTGTGTGTGGCCTTTCTAAAGACCTCTGTAAGTAGCTGTCTGTCCTCTCCTATAATTACCTTGCAGTCTAAGAAGGCTAGTTGGTTCTCTTTAGCGTCCTCACGAGTAAATTTGATATTGGTATCCACCGCATTGATGTGATCTGTGAAAGACTGAATTTCCTGTTTTTTGATTATGACAAAGGTGCCATCCACGTATCTAAACCAGTGCCTTGGTTTTGTCCCTGAGAAGGATGTGAGAGCCTGTTTCTCCATCTCTTCCATGTACAGATTCGCCACTATGGGTGAGACTGGTGAGCCCATAGCACAACCATGAATTTGTCTGTAAAATTTCCCTCTAAACTGAAAATATGTAGTGTTAAGGCAAATTTCCAATAATTGGCAGATGTGGTCAGCACTAAGTTTTGTTCTCCGATGCAAAGTTGAGTCCTCGAGCAGTCTCTTCCTCACCACCGAGACTGCTGCTGAGGTGGGGACAGATGTGAAAAGTGAGCCTACACAGACTCTTTAATGTATCAACTTTATGCTACTAAAATGCCATTATTTTTCCTCATAATATTATTATGGTATTCTCGTAAAATTCCAAATAATTTTTAAATATTTTGAATTAGGAGAAGCGGCATAGAAAATGGATGGATGGACTTTATTCTTACAAAATTACTGCTGATTTTTTCTGTTTTTGCTGGTTTTTTTTTTTTTTTTGCTTTCCTGTTAAATAAGAGTTTTAGAACACTTTGAACACCCCTGCCTTAGTGTGAACAAAAGGCAAGAATGTATTGATACTCAGAGTATGTGAAGAGGGGTGGAGGGAGCCCTCGGTGAGAAGTGCAGAGAAGGCTGGGTAGCGAATGATGCAGGGAGGGAAGAAGGTTAATCACGCTGCAAAAAAATGCACAAAAAGCAGGAGGTCAAAAGGAGTTGGGGGGGGAAAAAACGCAAAGAATCAATCTTACTTGCACATCGAAGAGAGCCGGTGTTCCCACTGGACAGTTGATAACAATCTGGTGATACTTCCTCTTCCAGGCGGGCCTTTTCAAAGATTTGCCATCAAAGGCTATGGCAATGATTCCACATCAGGATGTTGGTCACTTGCTGAACGCCTTGACTTAACAGACTGCCTGGCTGCTGTGTCAACTTTATGCTATCACCGTAGACCAGAGGCTGGCAAACTATGGCCCGCAGGCCAGATCCGGCCAGTCGTTCTTTTTAATCCGGCCCGCCGGAGATTGTAAAGAATTAAGGTTTGATGTGAATGATTGCATTCATTTCATTTTGACTTGTAATGACGGCGTTTCAACACCAGGTGGCGATGAAGGTACAGTGACTTGAGAGAGCCATTTCCAATTACTGCTCTTCTTCTACTGGTCAGATCAGAACCCATCTGCAACAATGTCAAAGAAAAGAAAAGTTGACAGTGAGTGCGTTTAGCAAAGAATGGACGCCTAAATACTTTTTTACTGAAGTTCGGTCCAAGGCTGTGTGTCTTATTTGCCAAGAAACCGTTGCGGTTTTAAAAGAATACATCAGCCATCACTTTTCCACCAATCATGCTAATTACGCCAGCAACCTTTCAACGCAAGAACATGCAGCTACCGCTGACAGGTTGGTTGCTAGCTTGCAGGCTCAGCAAAACACCTTTATTGGAGCAACTTCCATCCAAGAAGCAAGCACGAAGACAAGTTATTTACTTGCATTCAAACTAGCAAAAGCCAGCAAGCCTTTCTCCGAAGGGGAGTTTCTAAAAGAGTGCATGGTAGAGACAGCAAGTATTTTATGTCCTGAGAGCAGGAACAAATTTGAGAAAAATAGCTCATCAGGTCAGTGACTCGCCGTATTGAAGTAATTGAGGAACACTTAACTAGCAAGCTAAACAAAAAAGCAGAGTCATTTACATGATACTCTTTGGCACTGGACGAAAGCAATGATATAAAGGACAGCGCTCAGCTTTTAATTTTTATCAGAGGGATCCATGAGAATTTTGAGATGGCGGAGGAGTTTTTGCATATGGAATCCCTGAAAGGAAAAACACGGGGAGAGGATTTATTTAACAGCGTGTCAGCAGTCATACAGAGGCACAAGTTAATTTGGAGTACGCTTGCCAACGTTACCACAGATGGATCGCCAAATCTGACAGGAAAAAAAGTCGGGATGCTCAAGAGAATTCAGGACAGGGTGAAAGAGGAAACCCTGAGCAGGAGGTCATTTTTCTACACTGCATAATTTACCAGGAAGTGGTGTGCACATCCGTGTTGCAGCTTGACCACGTAATGAAGCCGGTTGTGAAACTCGTTAACTTTATTCCAGCGAGGAGACTTCACCATCGTCAGTTTATTAATTTCCTTGAAGAAACCGATGTGGATCACAGGGATGTACTTTACCATTCTAATGTCTGCTGGTTAAGTTTGGGAAAAGTATATCAACGTGTGTGGGAGCTTAAACAGGAGATTATTTCGTTTTTGGAGCTACTTGAGGATACTGACAAATTTCCTGAGCTGAATGATGCAGTTTTATTTTGGAAGCAAATGTATGTTAATACTTCAATGCTTTTTTCTGTTTGTTTCATATGTACTGTAAACAAATGCAGTTTTTTTATATGTATATGTATATTGTGCTGACCTGGCCCATCTGTCAAATTTTAAAAGTCAATGTGGCCCCCTGGGCCAAAAGGTTTGCCCACCCCTGCCATAGACGGTGCTAACAGACTATAACATGGCTGTAGGACTAGGACGTGCAGTGGCCTGACAATTGCATTAGAATAATTATTCGTGCTCGTCTTATAATTCATTATAATATGCACAAGTACTGTGGCCTCAAACTCAATTCCACAATAAGCTCCCACCATAAATTCTTTGTGTACTGCAGACGCCCAGCTGCTTGTTGGTCATCAAGAAGAACGTCCCCGTCAGCCGAAGGGGGAGAGCGTTACTTCGGAGGAGGAGGATCCACAGCCCCCCCACGTGAAAGACGAAGAGGAGGATCCCCAGGACTTCTACGTTAAAATGGAAGAGGAGGGGCTCTGGACCACTCACGAGGAAAAGCACCTTCTTGGGCAGGAGGAGGCTGATATCACCAAGTTGCCGCCGACTGTTGCCTCTGTGAAGACTGAAGAGAACGAAGACAAACCACCCGAGTCCTTACAGCTTCATCACAGTCCAAGTGAGGACAACAGAGGGGCGGAGTCTCCAAACAGCAGTTCACCACGACACATGGCAACAGAAGGTGACAGAGACCACTCTGGAGGGTCAGAAGCAGACAGCCTCTTATCTCCACTGTCAGACAGTGACGACACGTCACACATCAACATGAACATGGAATCACACATCAGAATGCACACACGAGAAAAACCTTTCAGATGCTCTGACTGTGGTAAAAAATTCTTTCGGAAGGAGCACATGCTCTTACACATGAGAACGCACACAGGAGAAAAACCTTTTAGTTGCTCTAACTGTGGTAAACGCTTCACTCAAAAAGTAAATATGGAATCACACATGAGAATACACACAGGAGAAAAACCTTTTAGATGCTCAGTTTGTGGCGATACATTTGCTCAGAGGTCCACTTTGAAAACACACATGACAACACACACAGGAGAGAAACCCTTTACTTGTTCAGTTTGTGATAAAAGATTCGCTAACAAACGCAGTATGCCCTCACACATGAGAATACACATGGGAGAAAAACCTTTTAGTTGCTCAGTTTGTGGCGACAAATTTGCTCGAAGCTCCACTTTGAATAGACACATGACAACACACACGGGAGAAAAAGCCTTTAGTTGTGCAGTTTGTGGTGTAAGATTCGCTCGAAAGTCAACTTACGTGGCACACATGAGAACGCACACAGGAGAAAAACCTTTTAGATGCTCAATGTGCGATAAAAGATTCTCCAACAAACGTAATATGGTTGCGCACGTGAGAATACACACGGGAGAAAAACCTTTTAGGTGTTCAGTTTGTGATAAAAGATTCAATAACAAACGTAATATGTCATCACACATGAGAATACACACGAGGGAAAAACCTTTTAGTTGCTCAGTTTGTGACGATAAATTCGCTCAGAGGTCCACTCTGCTGACACATATGACAACACACGTAGTAGAAATCCCCTTTAGTTGATCAGTTTGTGATAAGAGATTCTCTTAACAAATATTGTATGCTATCAGACATGAGAATACACACAGGAGAAAAACCTTTTGCCTGCTCGATTTGTGTGATTACATTTTCTTGGAGCTCTTGGAATAGTCACACGCAGAGTCACCGTGGTCTAGTGATTGTGTTGCCTGACTTCCATGCAGGCAGTGTGGTTATCACAATTGAAATGAAAGGTTCTAATGGCATTAAAGCTGAGATACAGAGGGCAGTGTCCCTAATATATTTATATATATTTCAAGTAGGGATGGACGATACGGCCTAAAATCCATTTTGCGATATACATTGCAGCCTCTTGCAATTGCTGCGTTGCATGTGACATAACATCCGGTTGCAGTCGTCACCAGCTCAGGCACGTGGTGGTACTTATATATTGATATTTTGTAAAGCAACACATGTAGAAATGCTAAGAAGTCATATGTATATATTTCGAGAAAAAAAAACTGCATCTCAGCTTTGTGATATCGGTGATATGTGCTTTATTATTATTGCGCTTTAGTCTGTGCTCTTTTTTTTCACCACTTTTGCTGTTGTTTTTTTGTACTTTTCCAAATATTTCAACTTTCTTCTTAAATAATCTTTGAAAATGTTATTTTTGGAATATAATGTCTTTATTCCCTTGATGTTTTTATTTTTATTCCCACAATATTGACACTTTTTCACCAGCCTAATTATCCATAAATTATAACTTGATATTGTTTTGTTTGTTTCCTCATAATATTATGACGTAAAAACAACATTTTTCTTTAATATTTCATCTCTATGCTACTAAAATGACATTTTCCCCCTCATTAAGAGTTTATTCTTGTAAAAATGTCGCCTTTTTTTCTTGTTTTTACTTTTTTCTCCAAGTTCCAGCAGAGTTTTTTTTCCCCCATTTTGCTGTTTTTTTCCCCAACTTTTTCAACTTTCTTTTTATAATTATGACTTTACTGGCATAATATTTTGACTTTATTATTGTAACATTCTAATTTTTTACACAACCTGATTTTCCAAAAATTACAACTTTTTTTCTTTCAACTATTTTTCGTTTAATTCAATCAATACCAAAAACATAGTTATGTTTTTGAAAGCCCCTAACGCCTGATCCCAATGACGCATGACTCATTTATACATGTTTATGTTTCCTTTTGCAGAGGCTAAAGGAGGTGCTGATGCAACTCCTCACCAATGGATTAGTCCTGAGAGCAATTGAATGCCATAAAAATGGCCACTAGGTGGCAGAAGTGCATTTCATAAAGGCTAGGCAGGGATCATGAGATGAAGCCCTTGCATAAAGGCAGCTGTTACATTGCCTACCACATGAAAAAAAATTATTTTAGCACGTGCACACACGTGCTTCAGTTCCAAATGTGAAAATTGTAAATAGTTCATGGTGTGTAAATTAATTATTTTAAGGAAAAAAAAAAAACTTTTTTGTGTTATGTTGTGGTATAGTTGTTTAGATATTCCAGCTGTCATAAAAGCAAAAAGTATTTGTGTCAAAGTGAAAGTTGTGCTTGAAATGTATCTTTTCACAAAAAGCTGTTTTTCTCCCTTTTCTAGTCGGCAACTGATATTTTCTGGAAACGATTATGTTCTACTGCTGATTACTAAAGAACGGGAAAAGGTGGACTTTTTAATGCAAGGTGGGAGTGTAATCTTTCTTTTGGTAGGTTTCATGTTTATACAGCCATAGAACACAATTTTTGTCTTAATATTTTGTCTTTATTCTTATAAAGTGACTGCTGATTTTTCCATATTTACTGTTGTTGGGTTGTTGTTTTAGTTTTCTTCTTAAATTACATTTTTAGAACGTGCCGCCGGCCGCACTGTTTCACATTGTCTATATTATTAAAATTTTAAACAAATGTGTGTGGAGCGCTGTTTCACTCAAAGCTCAGTACACATTTCTGTTTACGCTAAATTCGGCTGACCAATACGAGAAGAGAGCTATGTCACGTGTTACGTGCCGCATTTTGATTGGGTTGGAATTTTACCGTGTGAAAATGGAATGAAAGCATATACACTAAGTCCCCAACCAACGAACACAATTGGTTCCAGACGACCGTTCTTAAGTCAAATTGTTCTTAAGTATGGGAAAAGGTTTTCACCCTCTTTTCACCCCCACATCCCCATCCCAGCCATCCTCTACCCCCCTCTCCATAACTGATGATCAGGTGAGGAGTCAGCTGAAGAAGATCAAGGCAAGGAAGGCCCCGGGACCGGACGGCATCAGCCCCAGAATCCTCAAGGACTGTGCTGACCAGCTCTGTGGAGTTCTCAGGCACAATCTCAGCCTGAGCCTGGAGAAAGTCCCGGCCCTGTGGAAGACCTCCTGTGTGGTCCCGATACCAAAGACACCGCGTCCCAAGGAGCCTAACCACTTCAGGCCTGTTGCCTTGACCTCTCACCTGATGAAGACCATGGAGAGGATTATCCTGCAGCACCGCGACCCCTGGTGGGCACTCAGCTGGACCCCCTGCAGTTTGCTTACCGGCCTGGGATCGGAGTGGACGACGCAGTGATCTACCTGCTGCACAGATCACTGCTACACCTGGAGGACAGCGGGAGCGCTGTGAGGGTCATGTTTTTGGACTTCTCCAGTGCCTTTAACACCATCCAGCCGTCACTACTCAGAGTGAAGATGGAGAGTGTGGGAGTAGACCAACACCTGACTGCATGGGTTATAGACTACCTCACCAACAGACCACAGTATGTGAGGCTCCGTCACTGTGTGTCTGACATGGTACTCTGCAGCACAGGTGCCCCTCAGGGTACGGTGCTCTCCCCTTTCCTCTTCACCCTCTACACCTCGGACTTCACACACAACTTCACACAGTGTCACATCCAGAAGTTCTCCGATGACACAGCCATCGTTGGTTGTGTTTCAGAGGGGAATGATCTGGAATACAGGACGGACATCAGGGACTTCGTCAGCTGGAGTGAGCTTAACCAGCTGCAGCTCAACACCAGCAAGACAAAGGAGATGATCATTAACTTCCAGAGGAAAACATCCCACTTCACACCGGTGAACATCCAGGGAGCGGACATAGAGTTGGTAGACAGCTACAAGTTCCTGGGTGTTCACCTTAACAACAAACTTTTTCTGGAAAATAGACTTCACGCCTGTTCTGACCGCTCCGCTCACTCCTCTGGCTGCTGTCCGTCAAAATGAAAGGCTGCCTTGCCCCCGTGAAACTCAACTTTCCTCGAAGTGACGGGGGTTTTTTTTTTGCCTGTTTATCCAATCAAGGTCTTACTTTCTCATGTCGCATATCAAAGTAAATATACTGCTCACAAAAATTGAAGGAACACTTTTTTTATTGGGCCTGGCATGAATTGAATTAAACCTGTCTGATAATTTTCTGGTTAGTTAAGCAGCTGAGGGCCTCGTTAATCAATTTCAGCTGTATTGGTGTTCATGGAATTAACAACAGGTGCACTTCAGTGGCAACAATTAGAAAACCCTCAAAACAGGACTGGTTTTACATGTGGAGGTCATTTCAAGTTTCTCCCTCTTGATCTTTTTTGGCTGGTTTTCTGATTTTGGCTTGCGTAATTATCTCTACTGGCAGTATGAGGCGATTCCTTAACCCTACAGAAGTTGCACAGGTTGTCCAACTTCTCCAGGATGGCACATCCACACGTGCTGCAGCAAGAAGGTTTAATGTGTCTCCCAGCACAATCTCCAGAACATGGAGGAGATTTCAGGAGACTGGTGGTTATTCTCGGAGAGCTGGACAGGGCCGTAGAAGGTCCTCAACCCCTCAGCCGATACCTGCTCGTTTGTGCAAGGCGGAACAGGCTGAGCACTGCTCGTGCCCTACAGAATGACCTCCAGAGGGTCACTGGTGTGAATGTCTCTACCCAAACAATCAGGAACAGACTTCATGAAGGTGGCCTGAGGGCCCGACGTCCTGTAGTGGGCAGGTTCACCCTGAGCACCTGTGATAGACATGAAAGAGTCTGGAGAAGACAAGGAGAACGTTATGCTGCCTGCAACGTCGTTCAACATGACAGTTTTGGTGGTGGATCAGTGTTGGTCTGGGGAGGCATATCCATGGAGGGACGCACAGACCTCTATTGCCTAGGAAATGGTGCTCTGACTGCCTAAGGTATCGAGATGAAATCCTTGAACCCATTGTCAGACCCTACGCTGGTGCAGTAGGTCCTGGTTTCCTCCTAATGCACGACAATGCCTGGCCTCACGTGGCAAGAGTATGCAGGCAGTACCTGGAGGATGAAGGAATTGAAACTATTGAATGGCCTTCACGATCCCCTGACTTAAACCCAATAGAACATCTCTGGGACATTATGTTTCGGTCTATTAGGCGCCGCCAGGTTGCTTCTCAGACTGTCCAACAGCTCAGGGATGGCCTCACACAGATCTGGGAGGAAATGCCACAAGACACCATCCGTCGTCTCATTAGGAGCATGCCGCGACGTTGTCAAGCATGCATACAAGCTCGTGGGGGCCACACAAGATACTGAAAAGCATTTTGAGTTGCAGAAATTAAGTTTTGGAAAAAATGGACTAGCCTGCCACATCTTCATTTCACTCTGATTTTATGGTGTCTACACAATTGAGCCCTCTGTAGGCTGAAAACCTTTATTTCCATTCAAAGACTTGGCATCCTTTTGTTCCTAAGACACTGCCCTGTCATTATTTGTATAGATATCCAACTTCATATTGAGATCTGATGTATCTAATGTGTTTCTTTAAAGTGCTCCTTTCATTTTTGTGAGCAGTGGTATGACACTCATAAGAACACACACAAGAGAAAAGCTTTTCACTTGCTCAAGTTGTGGTAAAAGATTATTCCAAAAACCTTTGAGTTGCTTGGTTTGTGGTGATACATTTTCTTGCAAATCTTCTTTGGACGGTCACCTGCAGAGTCACTGAAGATCTGCTGTAGGGGTGTTCAAACCTTTTCCACTGAGGGCCACATAGTGAAAATGAAAAGATGCAAGACCCACTTTGATGTTTTGTAAAGCAATGCTAAGAAGTTATACATATACAGTCAAACCTGTCTATGGCGTCCACTAAAGGGAAACGGCAAACGTGGCCGCTATAGGCAGGTGGCCGTTATAGACAGGTGGCCGCTAAGACAGGTTTGACTGTATTTCAAGACAAACACGCATCTTAGCTTTGTGAAATAGGTTCAAAAACGTTTTATTGGTATGAACTTAGATCTGTTGTCTTATTTTTCACTTTTTTTTTTATTTTCCAAATTTGTAAACTTTCTCCTTAGATAATCTTCATACATTTTTTTCTCATAATATTATGAATTTATTCCCTGAATATTATAACTTTTCTCCTAGCCTAATTTTCCAAAAATTCTAATTTTGTTTTGTTTCCCATAATATTACAACTTTAAAAAAATACTTTTTTTGTATGTTTTTTTTTTTAGTGTGTCAACTCTGTTACTAAAATGACATTATTTGTCCCCATAATATTATGAATTTATTCTCGTAAAATTGCAACTTTTTTTCTCTTTAGAATGTGACTTTTTTAATATTTTGACTTTTTTTCACAAAATTGTAGCAGTTTTTTTTTCCATTTCTGCAGTTTTTTTTTTCATTTTCCAACTAGTTCAACTTTCTTGTAGCAATAATTACTTTATTGCCTTCATATTTTGACTTTAATATTATAACTTAATATTATTACCTGATTATAACCTGCTTTTCCAAAAATTATAACTTTAGTTTGGTTTGGTTTGTTTTTCATAATATTATGACTTTTTTTTTACATTTTCAACTCTATGCTACTAAGATTAAATAGTTTTTCCTTATAATAAGACGTTATTCTCGTAAATTACAAATTTTTCTCGCTATTTGATATTTTGACTTTATTCTTGTAAAATTACTGCTGATTTTTTACATTTTTGCTGTTTTTTTCAGTTTTCTTGTTAAATTATATTTTTTGGAATGTGTCGTGGACCAATTAAAAAAAATAGGGCTGCATTTTGGACACCTCTGTCCTAATATGTTTTTGTCTAATTCTGTATTTATTTCTGGACATTGAACGCCACACTTAATTGTTTTTGATGTACTGTATTTGCCAAGATGTGAATATTGTTTTCCAGTGTATCTATCAATTTGATAAAGTACAAGTAAAGTACAAGTCAGCTGTTGCTTCTGCCAAAAATCAGCCCAGGATGACTTAAGTGGGACAAATAATTACATTTTCCTTGTCTATTTTAGCAACAACATAGTCTGGACCATTCTGTATTGGCTCATTTTAGGCCTATTTCCATTTCCTATTTACGCCACTGGTTCTGGTGATCATGTAATTCTGGTCCTGCTTGACCTAACAGCACTTTGAGACAGTAATCCATGCTTTTGTTACACCTAGGCTGGAATACTGGACCACACTTTATTTTGAAGTTAGCCAGTCATCCCTGTCCCCTCTGCCCGCATGGTCCAAAATGCAGCTGCTCGGTTTCAGTTTTAACTGGTGCTAAACAAGAGAGAACACCTCACTCCTGTTTTGACCTCACTCCACTGGCTAACTGTGCATTTTAGAGTCCATTTTAAAAATGTGTCTTTAAATGGTTTTGCCCCGCCTTGCCCCTCTGAGCTGCTCCACCCCATGCTCTTTCCTGGTGTCTCAGGTCAGCTGATCAGCTCCAGGTTCCAAAATCAATAGGCCCCCTCACTATCTTTAGTCCCATCATAAAACCTACTTTTACTGTTTGGCTTGACTTGAGACTTGAGCTTATTTATTTTGAGTCATTGTTTTATTATATTTATCTACTTGCAATGTCATGTGCTTGTATTTCTTTACTACTGTATATTTTCATGTTTGCTTTTATGTTTCTCATCATGTTTTTCCTGAATTTGACTTATTTTGATGTACTGTACAGCCCTATGTTTTTCAACTGTGGCTAAACGGCTTTATAAATAAAGTTAGTGTGGTATGGTATTTGCTATGATCCATGCAAGGCTTTTTGTTGGTTTTCTTTATCTTGACACAGAATAAATGTTTGCTGAGTGTTTGTGTTGCTTCCTATTTTATTGTATATTATTTACTCTTTTGTTTTTCTCTTCTTTAACTTTACATTTTTATTCGGATTTTAATCGTGTTCTGTCTGTAAATGTGGCTGCTGCAGCAAAGCAAAGTCCGGTTTCACTCAACGCTCCGTACAGCAAACCTTTTTCCTGTTTACATTTTGCTGACCAATAAGAGAAGGGAGTCGCGTGTCACGTGTGTTAGGATGTATGCACACGGCGATGGATATACACAAACATTATCATAAAACATTAATTTGCATTTGGGGTGTACGACGAGAGAAGAAGTCCAATCTTGTCATTACATACACAAACTTATTATCCATTGAGTAGTGTGACGTCACGAATGCGTCAGCTGCCGTAAAACCTCGATCGACGACGAAAAAGGCGGAAGTTAGCAACACTTGAAGACAAAGGGCGCAGACGACGGAGTGTAATCGCGTTTTTTTTTAATCCTTTAAAATGTTGAAGGAGTTGGTGAAGGAACGACTTATGGCGGCGGCTGATGAAATATTTGCACTGTTTGAAAGAACGATAGCGTCGTACGAGGAGGAACTTTCTCGAACAAGAAGGGCGAAGGAGCGACATCGGCAACACCAGACAGCTGCTGTTTGCAAGACTGACGTTAGATTGCAAGTTTCACGTATGTTTACATGTTCACTAACCATCTCCTTAATCTTTTGGCATTGTTTAATATACGGAGTCGAGTAGACACCATTAATTAATGTTATTTATGAAACCACAGTACAGTATGGTAATATAATCCAAGATGGCGGCCAATGTACGAATGTACAGTATTGATACATTTTAGTAATCTACTTTTTATTTGTGGTCACTTTATAAGCATTAAATGTTGGACAATTTAATGTGCAATAATGCCAGAAAGCAATCATTTTCAACTGTGCTCTCCTTACACTAATTACATATATTAAGTATAATTGCTATTGCTTAAAACAAGACAACGATGCCCCCAAAAAATTAATTGTTAAATCAAATTCCATAATAAGCTTCCGTAATAATTCTGGTTTGTGTCCTGCAGACGCCCAGCAGCAAATTGGTCGTCAAGAAGAACGCCAGGAGGGGCGCTCCACTCTGAAACAGGCGGATCCACAGCCCCCCCATGTTAAAGAGGAAAAGGAACTCTGCATCACTCAGGAGACAGAGTGTCTTCTAGGGCTGGAGGAGGCTGATCTCACCAAGTTGCCACTGACTGTTTTCTCTGTGAAGACTGAAGACCATGAAGACAAGCCACCTGAGTCCTCACAGCTTCATCACAGTCCAAGTGAGGAGAACAGAGGGGCGGAGCCTCTGAGCAGCAGCTCACCACAACACATGACAACAGAAGCTGATGGAGACCACCCACAAGCAGACAACCTCTTAGCACCGCTATCCGATAGTGACGACACAACTTCACACTCTCCTGAGGGTGAAGTCAGGGACGACACTCAAGAACTCCTGAGCAGTGAAACAGACTGTGAAGGTGATATGAGGACTTGCACTGACAACAAACACTCTGAATGCGCTGAAAAGAAGACGGACAAAGAACGGTTTGCCTGCTCATTTTGTGCTAAAAGCTTTTCTTATAAGAGCTATTTGGCTCGACACGTGCAGACGCACACGAGAGAAAAACCCTTTAGATGCTCAGTTTGTGGTAAAAGGTTCTCCCGAAAGCAGCATGTGGTCGGGCACATGAGAACGCACACGGGAGAAAAACCCTTTGGTTGCTCAGTGTGCGGTGACACGTTTGCAGTCAAGGCCAATTTGAAAAGACACATGATGACGCACACGGGTGAAAAACCCTTTAATTGTTCAATTTGCGGTAAAAAATTCTTCAGAAAAGATTATGCGATATTGCACATGCGAACACACACAGGAGAAAAATGTTTTACGTGCACCGTTTGTGCTAAAAGATTCTCATATTATAGTCATTTGAAGAGCCACATGAGGACGCACACAGGAGAAAAACCTTTCAGCTGCTCGGTCTGTGGCGACACATTTGCTCAGAGGTCCACTTTGAACAGACACATGGGAACACATGCAAGTGCTACAATTCACTTAAATGTCTCATTGTAAGTTCAGGGTACTTTGAGTGTAACGTCAGTCTTAATGTTCCGGTGTAACTTCAATAAAATGATATCATTGAATGAAACTACCAGTGCCAAACAAATCTCAGCTCAAAATGTGCCAGTACAGTTCAGCCTATACGTGCAAATGCATGTATGGTGGTGGTCAGAGAGAGTGTTTGCAGGAATTAGCATTTCAGATGTAGCTCACCATCAGCAGTGTGTGACTGTGGCGTGAATGAAACGCTCTGAGTTTCTAAAAAAAAAAGTGCTACAAAGTCATCCCTCAATACTTTGCAGTTTGAATTTCTCAGCTTCCCTCTATCGCGTTTTTTCAAAAATATGAATGAATCATGTTTTGTTGTTGAGTATGGCCTATTATTAGGCCTTATAAGACCTTAAGGGCCTTAAGAAAGGGATTTATTTTTAAGCATTTTCAAACATAAAAATGGCAAAATGTACTAAAATGCAAAAATATACGGCATTCAAAAGATACATTCAAAGATGTGATTGTATGTGGTATTCCACACTGGTCACTAGGTGTCAGTAATGTTACTGTAATCAGTGAGTCTGAGGCACACAAGCACCAGACTTGGTCGCAGGAACAACAGGCTTTTATTGCAGGTTTGAATGCTAATCAATCAACAATAATCCCTAATAAAAATACGCTAATGCTGTGACCGTAACCCACGCCAAGCTAAAACCCAACTCCGAACCCCTGATGTCACTTTATGTCCACCCATCACTCAGGTTGCCTAGGGAACACATTTATAGCAACACACGAACATGAGTCTTATTCATGTCTTAAATGGATTAATTAGTCTTATATTGTCGACTATGTTGGGTAATACGAGTGTCAAGTTGTCTGTAGGGGTGTTATTTCATGTCTAGAGCGCTCTATTAATGTTAAAAACCCTATTTAGAAGGTCATAAACAGGTTTTCTGTGCTCTAACTATGAAAATATTCCATTTATGAAGAAGGAATCCTACTTTGCCGAAATTCATTACCACGAATTAACCGTGATTAACGAGGAATTAGAGTGTACTTACTATTATTACACCAGCACTGCAAGTGAAATAGCACTGCATTCTGCTACATTGTCCCTATGATTATTAAAGTTGTCAACACAGACAGTGATGATCCATGTTTGTCAGAGTCATGAACGAGATAGCCGCACGGTGGTCTAGTGGTTAGCATGTTGGCCAACACAGTAACAGCCTGGAGATTGGGGAGACCTGGATTCGATTCTCCCTTGGGCATCTCTGTGTGGAGTTTGCATGTTCTCCCCGTGTGTGTGTGGGTTTTCTCCGGGTACTGCGGTTTCCTCCCACATCCCAAAAACATGCATGTTAGGTTAATTGGAGACTCTAAATTGTCCATAGGTATGAATGTGAGTGTGAATGGTTGTTTGTCTATATGTGCCCTGCCATTGGCTGGCGACCAGTCCAGGGTGTACCCCGCCTGTCGCCAGAAGTCAGCTGGGATAGGCTCCAGCATGCTCCCGTGACCCTAAAGAGGAGAAGCGGTATAGAAAATGGCTGAACGAGATACTCAAAATTTGCACGGTTTTGACCAAATCAGGACTCACAGCTACTCGTCTCCTTTACCTTGTTCACTTTCTCACCCCTGCTTACTGTTAGCTAAATTGAAAAAGGAAACAAACGAAGGCTCGAACTTCACTGATTTACGAATGCTCAATGAAGACTCCGTGTTTTACTGACGCACGGTTGTTCGACAAGTCTGCGAGTTTCACCGACTCACAGGAGCTTGACGAACAGTCAAGTTTCACTGACTCATGGGCTGATGAACACTCGAGTTTTACTGACTCAGAGGTATTCAATGAAGACGCAAACTTTACTGACTCACGGGTACTCAACAAAGACTTGACCTTCAGTGTCTTAGGATTGCTTGATGAAGACTTGAGAGTTTCACTGACTCACGGGTGTTCGAAAAGTCCGCGAGTTTCACCGACTCACAGGAGCTTGACGCATGGGTTGGTGCACATTCGCGTTTCACTGACTCACAGATATTTAACGAAGACTCGAACTTCAGTGACTCACAGGTACTCAATGCAGTCTTGAACTTCACTGACTTGCGAGTGGTTGATGAAGACTGCAAGTTTCACTGACTCATGGGTCCTCAACAAGACCGCGAGTTTCAGACTCAGGAGCTCGATAAACACAAGAGTTCACTGACACGTGGGTTGACACAGACTCGAGTTTCGCTGACTCAGAGGTACTAAACAAAGACTCGAACTTCACTGACTCAGAGGTACTCAACGAAGACTTGAACTTCACTGACTTACGACTGCTCGATAAAGACTGCAACTTTCACTAACTCAAGACAAACATTTGAGTTTCTCAGATGCACGTGGTTGACGCAGACTCGAGTTTTGCTGACTTACAGGTACTCAACAGAGACTCAAACTTCACTGACTTACAAGTGCTCGATGGAGACTGCGAGTTCCACTGACTCGCGGGTGCTTGACAAGCGTCTACAGCTCTGCATGCGCACCGCTCGTCTGCCAAGCAGTATTTTTTTACAAGGAGTCAGTTATGTGCATTTAGTTTTTAGAAAGGTTGATTTGGGAAAATATTGTACTTAATTCTATTTAAATTTTTCACAGTTTGATCTTAATTTATTACAATTTGCCATGTTGTTTTGGCTGCTGTAGTTTCATTTAGTTGTTTTTTGTGAAGAGGCTTCATTTGGAAGTAGAGACGTTTATTCTGATAAATATTTTGTGCGTTGCTATATTATTCAAATTTTGCTCAATTGAATCATTGGAGGAAAATAACTTGGAAGAGACTCGAGTAAATCGAGTACCGGATTCACTTCAGTTGGTGACTCAAGAAATCGACTTGAAACTCATTGTTTCAAGGTCCGCCCAGCAAACCTTTTTCCTGTTTACGTTCTGCTGACCAATGAAAAAGAGAGCGATGTCACGTGTGGCGTTGTGACGCTTTTTGCCTCGCTTTAAATTTTAAAGTGTGGGAAAAGGAAGAAAGCCCAAGTTTAGACATCAACCGATTCAGACCAGAGAAAGCAAAGTATATGCGAGACAGCACTTTTAATCTCTCTGACGTAATAGACGAATTCAAAATACACAAACGCAATGAATTAAAACATTATTTAGCGTACTGCAATGCACAACCATTACATGCTGTTGTGGCGCTATTGCAGGTATTCTTTGTTATTGTGGGTAGTTTTCAACACCGCCGCAAGATGGCAGCAGTGTGGCTTTGCGTTTGCTTTCGCTCCCGCAAAACCTCAAACGAAGAAGACGGCGGCTGAAGAGGCGAGACAAAGGGCACATAAGACGAAATATAATTGACTTAAAACATCGAAAATGCTGAAAGAGTTGGTGAAGGAGCGACTAATGACGGCGGCTGATGAAATATTCGCGCTGTTTGAAAGAACGATAGCGTTCTACGAGGAGGAACTTTCCCGAGCACGAGAGGAAAAGGAGCGATATCAACAGCAACTGGAAGCTGTTTGCAAGGCTCACATTGTTCTACACATTGAAGGTTGTTTTTAAATGTTTATTAGCCTTGTACTTTAACACATGCGTTGGGATATCCGATTGTCTTTTTTTATTTGTGTGAAACGAGCAGCAATCTATTGGAGTTATACTAGATAGCTATACTATCCGCAGAGGGTGAATCAAGGCAACTGGACTCTTTTTGTTTTGGAATACGTTTCACTTTTAATCCAAAAGTCTTCTTCTGTTCTAAAATTAAGATGTTAAGTCTCCCTATTTAGAACTCTGGTGGGTGTGTTCCCTGGGGGTGGTCACCATCAGGTTGTTGTTGTTGTCCTGCTTGGCTGGTGAAGACTGCTCTACAGTATACAACAGTATGCCTGGTGGCAAAACAACTCGCCCGGTGCCACTTTTCCCGTGGAATGAGACAGTCTTTGTGGGGAAGATGTCAGGATTGTTGAAAGCCAGGGGTGTCCAAACTGCCTGTAGGACATTTGCGGCCCTCTGCTTTTTTTTTTTTACACATTCTAAAAACATAATTTAACAAGAAAAGTAAAAAAAAAAAAAAACAAGAAAAACGAACAAATCTGCAGTAATTTACATTAAATGATCATGAATTCAAACTATTAAGAGGAAATTGTTGTAATCTAACAAGAAAAAAGCAAAAATCTCAGAGAATAAAGGAATATGAGAAAAAAATAATCACTCTGTAGTCTTATAAAGTTGAAATATTAAAACAAAATGGTGTTTTGGAAAATTAAATTAGGAAACATTATGGGATTAAAGTCCAAATATTATGGGAATAAAGTAGTAATATAATGACAACAAAATTCACAAGAAGAAAGTTTGTAAAATTATTTTGAAAAAAAAAAAAAACAACAGAAATTTTCTGAGAATAAACTTGTAATATTTTGAGGAAACGTAATGTCATTTAGTGGCATAGAGTTGAAATATATTTGAAAAAATGTGTTTTTAAAGACATAATATTTAGAAAAAGAAAGGATCACGTTGTAATTTAAAAAAAATAAGGTTGGGAAAAAGTAATAATATTACAAGAATAAAGTCAGAATTACGACAAGCAAATTGACAAGAGGAAAGTTGTAATAGAACAGCAGAAATGGAAAGAACAGTTGTAATTTTCGGAGAATTAAGTCAAAATAAAGGATAAAAAGGTTGTAATCGAAGGAGATAAAAGGTCTAAATTTTAGAAGAGTAGAACTGCTGACTCAGGGCGCAACACCCGAACCTAGGAACAGTAGGCGAAATGCGGTGGTCCCATATGTTGCTGTTTTGTGGGACAGACTCAGAAGGATTTTCTCCAAACATTTCAAACCCACTAACACCCTCAGACAAAAGTTGGTTCACCAAGTTCAAAGGGATTGTTTATGGACAAAATTTGTATATTTTCCTGTTTTAAGTACCGATTTGGTCATCGTTTGAGCACCAGCACCATGTCAAAAGGACCGATATTGGATAATACCGTCATCCAGTATATTGGCAATGCCCAATTCTTCCAATGACACAGCACAAAATATTGATGATCAATAACCATGGCCATTCCATGTGTAGAAGGACATCACCACTGCTTCTGCCTGTCCACTTGTAAAATATTCATATTTGATGGATTTATATCATATTTGACATGTCTGAGTTCAAGTGTGCTTGTTGTTTGTGACCTGCAGACGCCCAGCAGATGATTGATGGTCAAGACGAAAGTCCCCCTGAGCCACAGGGGGGGTGCTTACCTTTGAATCAGGAGGATCCACGGCACCCCCAGTTTAAAGAGGAGGAGGGGGAGAAGCCACAGCCCTCTGACGTGACAGCAGAAGAGAAGGAGCCACAGCCCCTCCACATTAAAGAAGAAGAGGAGGAACTCTGGATCACTCAGGATGGAGAGCATCGTTTAGGGTTCAGGGAGGCTGATCTCACCAAGTTGCCACTGACTGGTGTCTCTGTGAAGACTGAAGACCATGAAGACAAACCACCTGAGTCCTCACAGCTTTGCCACAGTTCAAGTGAGGAGAACAGAGGCAGCAGCAGCTCACCACAACACATGACAACAGAAGCTGATGGAGACCACTGTGGAGGATCACAAGCAGACAACCTCTTAGCTCCACCACCACATAGTGACGACACAGCGTCACACTTTCCTGAGGATGAAGACTGGGAGGACACACAAGAACCTTTGAGCAGTGATACAGACTGGGAAGGTGATATGAGGACTCACACTGACAACAAACACTCTGAATGCTCTGAAAAGAAGACAGGTACACGTTTGACCTGCTCAGTTTGTGCTAAAATATTTACTAAAAAGGGTGATTTCACTCGACACATACGGACACACACAGGAGAAAAACCTTTTAGTTGTTTAGTTTGCGGTGATAAATTTGCTCAGAGGTCCACTTTGACCAGGCACATGAGAACACACACGGGGGAAAAACCCTTTTGCTGCTCGGTTTGTGGCGAAAGATTCTCTCATAAAGTAAATATGCTGTCACACGTGAGGACGCACACGGGAGAAAAACCTTTTAGTTGCTCAGTCTGTGGCGAGCGATTCTCCCGAAAGATGCATGTGGTATCACACATGAGAACACACACGGGAGAAAAACCTTTTAGCTGCTCAGTCTGTGGCGATTCATTTGCTCAGAGTTCCACTTTGAATAGACACATGGGAACACACACAGAGTGTCCTCCGTGAATCAAGGCGAGCAATTCAGGGTGTTGTCTTGGCATATCTACCAGGTAGTGTATTTACACTGCCAGCCAAAAGTTTGGACACACTTCCTCATGCTAATGAATGAGAAACTGTGTCCACATTTTTGGCAGGTAGTGTATATTCCAGGATAGTTGTAACTGCAGGCGCAGTCGACACAAATATGAGACTAGTTGCAAACATAAATATGAGTACAACTCACCTTGGTGGCAAAATGATGACTGACACATTGAATAGTCATTGAAATTGTGGAAACACCAGTATGCTGGCTGATGGCTGGGCTTGTTACAGATATACAGTGATGTGAAAAAGTGTTTGTCACCTTCCTGATTTATTTATTTTTTGCATGTTTGTCACACTTAAATGTTTCAGATCATCAAACTAATTGAAATATTAGTCAATGACAACACAACTGAACACAAAATGCAGTTTTTAAATGAACCTTTTTATTATTAAGGGAGAAAAAAAATTCAAACCTACATGGCTCTGTGTGAAAAAGTAATCCCCCCGCCCCCATTTAAAACCTAATTTGACTGATATTAATTGAGATTTATCAGTTTGGAAAAGGTTAAAAAGCCATTTCTGAAACTTTGGGACTCCAGCAAACCACAGTGAGGGCCATTATCCACAAATGGCGAAAACATGGAACAGTGGTGAACCTTCCCAGGAGTGGCAAGCCAACCAAAATTACCCCAAGAGCGCAGCGACGACTTATCCAAGAGGTCACAAAAGACCCCACAACAACATCCAAAGAACTGCAGGCCTCACTTGCCTCAGATTTTTCCACAACCAAATTTTCCAAAAATGACAACTGTATTGTTTCTCACAGTATTATGAATATAAAAAACTGTTTTTTTTTCTTTAATATTTCAAATTATATTTTAATATTACATTATTTTTCCTCATAATTTTACAAGTGTATTCTGGTTAAAGTGCGACTTTTTTTCTCATTACAATTTGTCTTAATATTTAGAATTTTTTCTCGTAAAATTACAGCTGTTTTTTCCGTTTTTATTTTCCAACTAGTTCAACTTTCTTCCTGTAAATGTTCTTCTTGTAATTATGACTAAATTCCCATAATATTTAGATTTTATTCCCATAATATTATTTTTTTTCTACAACCTAATTTTGCAAAAATGACAATTCTATTGTTTCCCATAATATTATGAATTTTTTATAACTTTTTTTCTTTTAATAGTTCACACTTTATGCTACTAAAATTACATTATTTTCCCTCATAATATTACAAGCTTATTCTTGTTAAATTGTGACTTTTTTTCTTGTTAGAATACATATTTTTTTCTTAATATTTTGACTTTCCATCCATCCATCCATTTTCTAAACTGCTTCTCCTCATAAGGGTCGCGGGGGTATGCTGGAGCCTATCCCAGCTGACTTCGGGCGACAGGCGGGGTACACCCTTGGGTGGTCGCCAGCCAATGGCAGGGCACATATAGACAAACAACCATTCACACTCACATTCATACCTATGGACAATTTAGAGTCACCAATTGTTTTTGGAATGTGGAAGGAAACCGGAGTACCCGGAGAAAACCCACACATGCACGGGGAGAACATGCAAACTCCACACAGATTCTGGAGATTCAAACCCAGGTCTTCTCGATCTCCTGACTGTGTGGCCAACATGCTAACCACTAGACCACGGTGCGGCCATATTTTGACTTTATTCTCATAAAATGACAGTTGTTTTTTTTGTTTTAATTTTCCAACTAGTTCAAATTTCTTCCTGTAAATTTTCTTCTCGTAATTATAAATTAATTCCCGTAATATTTTGACTTTATTTCCGTGATATTCTAACTTTTTTCACCACCTAATTTTCCAAAAACGTCAACTGTATTATTTCTTATAGTATTATGACTTTAATTTAAAGTATTTTTTTTATTTTCAACTTCCATGCTACTAAAATTACAATATTTTTCCTCATCATAACGCAACTTTATTCTCATTTGAATACAACTTTTTTTTCCTGAACATTTTGACTTTATTTTTGTAATATTACTGCTGATTTCTCCATCTTTGCTGCTTTTGTTGTGTTTTTTTGTTGTTGATGTTGTAGTTTTGTTGTTAAATTCTATATTTAAAATGTGCCGCAGGCCAAAAAAACAGCTGCGGTCCACAAATGACCGTTGGGCCACACTTTGGACACCACTGGTCTAGAATCACTTTTGCGTCGACACCCGCCAACTGTTGAGAATGACTGACTTAGGTCACATGTTATCAAGTCATTGTCGTTTGCATGTGATGATGTTTTAGCGTTTGAGTTGGAAAGCCACTTTTGGCCAGACGTGTACACCGCTATGCGCTCTGTATGTTACCTGACCCTAAACAGCTCAAGTTCTATGTCTTTATTCAGGCATTGTCTTCATTACTTACATTTAATTGTTTACATGACCCGCTTTTGTTATGAAGCAAGGAACTCCTGCATAACGGAGAAATGCAAAAGTCAACAGTGCATCAACGTTCCGCCTTTTTGACGTTTTATTTGATGCTTTTATGGACAAAAGAGTTATTGAGGACTGACCTGGTGTGACCAATTGTTTCCAGATGGCACCCCTTCGGAACGCCTGATCCGAAATTTAGAAGAACCTTTGTAAAATACGACATTTTTGTAGCATTATTGACATTTTGGTTCAAAACGACATGCAATACAGATTGCTTCCTTCACTGTAGGCCAGGGTTGACCAAAATGAGGCCCGCGGCTGTTTTGTAATGGCCCACGGCACATTCTAAAGATAAACAAGATAACAAAAAGAACAACAGCAAAATTTTATAAATATTTTTTACAAGAATAAAGTCAAATTATGAAGAGAAACAATGTGTAATTTATGAGAATAACTGTAATATTACGAGATAATAATCATGTTATTTTAGTTGCACAGTGTTGAAATGTTAAAGAAAAAAGACGTTTTTTCAAGTCGTTATATTACGAGAAAAAGTAAAGTATAATTTGGGGGAAATTAGGTTGAGGAAAAAGTTATAATGCTACTACAATAAAGTCAAAATATTATAGCAATAAAGTCAAAATTATGAGGGAAAAAAATAAAAAATTGAAATAGTTCGGAATTGTGGAATTTTCCAAGAATAAACTCGTAATACTATGAGAACAAAATAATTCTGGTGGCGAAATATTAAAGAAAAAAAGACATTCTTTTATAAAAGTCATAATTTTATGAGAAACAAAAAGACATAAAAAATGCACATACGGTGAGGACAACACAACATACATTGAAATTTAACGTGATTTAACATTTTGTGGTAACGATGAAAGCGCATAATCTTGTCTAATCGCGGCAAATGTACAACTGTTCAATGTTTTTGCTGAGAAAGACTAGCAATAATCTCCATTGTGGCGCTTCTGCTGCTCTTCTTTCTTCCGTTCTCATGCTGTATTGAGCAATTTCAACACCGCCGCAAGATGGCAGTAGTGTGACGTCACGGAGCCTTTAGGTGCCGGAAAACCTCCATCGAAGAAGTAAAACGCGGAAGTTAGCAACGCTTCCAGCTCGACGGGAGACCAAGGGCGAAGTGTAATCGAGTCCAAAACACTGAAAATGTTGAAAGAGTTGGTGAAGGAGCGACTAATGGCGGCGGCTGATGAAATATTCGCGCTGTTTGAAAGAACGATAGCGTCGTACGAGGAGGAACTTTCTCGAACAAGAGAGGAGAAGGAGCGACATCGGCAACAACTGGAAGCTGTTGGCGAGTGTCACGTTGCCTTACACATAGAAGGTATGTTTACTAGTCTACTTACCAGCCTTCTACTTTAAACACATTCAAACATTATTGTTGTCCTGAATGTCCCTGGAATCGAAATCAGTGGTATCGTACATCACTAGCTGGGAGTGAACCGTCATTGTTGTCCAGCAGCAATATACTCCCCTCTTTTTCCCTTTCGATACGATACAGCAATTGCAGCCTTCAGTTCCGGCGGAAACCTATATCGATCCGGTTTCTGCACGAAGCACACACTCTTTTTAAACGAAGAAATATTTATGGTGTTGTGACCTGACTTGCAGGATTAGCCACAGTAGACTGCATTAAGAACTGCATTTCTTTATTATTTATTTTGAGAGAATTCTGTTATTTTTTGCTATTTATTTTAAATACATCTTTTCCACTTCCATTATGCTCAATTGTTGACTGTTTTGACTGGGCTTTTTCTTTTCTTTTCAATAAAGATATTTAACAATAACACATTTTAGAGCTACAATTATAATAATGTGAAATTTTTGCCCAATGTTTTCTTACCATTAGAATCTCATGCCGACTGTAAAGTGTGCATTATGTCCCAGACCAAAGTGTTTGTCCGCGTCCGATGTGAGTAGATCAACATACATAACATAAACAATAGACAAAAAGTGTTGTTTTACGTCAAAATAACAATTTATTTGCAAATATAACACCATGAACTATTTACAGTTTTCACATTTGGAAATAATCTGTGTGCACTCGCGTGTACATGCGTTAAAATGTCCCTACTATGCATAACCTTCTGCACGCTTACACTCCTCCATGCTCTTCCACGTGCTCCTTGCTGTTGAGTGTAAATCCATCCAAAAGATCCAAGCCGAGCTCTTACCAAATGCACTTCTGCCGCCTTGTGGACGTTTCTGTGGCTTAAAACTGCTTGAAAAGTGACCTCTTTTAGTCTGCAGTTGCGTCATCACCTCTTTTTGCCTCTCGCTCAAAACAACGTAAAAGACATAAAAAATACGTCTCTGGGATTGGGCGTACACTGAAAAGAAGTACATTTACCTTAAATTACGTGATGTCTTTGAACGCAACCCCTCATTGCTTATAATAACACGGTTAAAGTGTGATTCAAAAACTGCTACTATTTAAGAGTCCAGCGTTAGACAAATAGACTTACTTTCTCAAATACATTACGCTCCAACATAGAGCGGAACAAATACCAACTAGTGCTGAGGGAAGGAAAAAGGAGACACAACATGTCCAGAGAGCGCTCTCAACCTGTGGGTACCTGTGGTGGGCTTTTAACAAATGTCAAAAGAAGAGAGTAGGGAAAGAAACCCAAAAGCCTACAGAAGCAAAAAGGAGAGGAGTGGTAGTCCCTTATGTAGCGGGGGTCTCCGAAAAACTCCAGAGGATCTTATGGCAACACAAAATTCCTACCTATTTCAAACCAGTAAATACCCTGAGACAAAAATTTGTGCATCCTAAAGACAAGGCTCCAAACCAAAAACAGAGCAATGTGGTCTATTCCATCCACTGTAAAGATGAGGAATGCAAAGAGCACTACATTGGGGAAACTAAGCAAATGCTCCAAAAAGGCTTTATCAACATCGCAGGGACAATTCTAGTGGGCCTCAATCAGCAGTAAATCTACACCTTAAAGCAACCAATCACTCTTTTGAGGACAGCGAGGTAAAGATTTTGGCCAAAGAAAACAGATGGTTTGAAAGAGGAGTAAAGGAAGCTATTTTTGTCAAACAACAGAACCCATCATTGAATCGGAATGGTGGTTTGAGGTTTAATTTGGACCCTGTGTTCAGCAGGTTACTGAGACCAAAACCCACAGCTCTTAGTCTTGCAAATGAGGTGGAGCCAGGGCCGAGCCAGAACAATAGATGCTAACAAGCCAGTATCAGAGTCGTTCATACCCAACTCAGGGAGCTACACTTCCCTTTGATCTGAGGTGCTAATGGCAGGAGAGGATTAGACCACAACTCCGCCCAGTCTTAGTGTAAGGAACCAATAGGAGGAGGGCACTGGCACACAAATTCCGCCCACTCTTACTGTATTTAAGGCCTAGGCTACCAGCACTTGTTAGTTCGCTGACAAAGCTCTTCGGATGAGGAGCGAAACATCCGACATCTTCTTCACAGAAGTACAGATGACGTCTCAAGAAGCCTTTCCCTCATTACTTTTTCTAATTAATTTGCCCAAAGCTGTATATGACACACGACGGAATAATTGATGATCGATAGTCATGAACATTCCATGTGTAGAAGAACATCACCACAGCTTCTGTCTGTCGACTTGTGAAATAGTCACGTTTGATGGAATAGAAAATAGCGAACATGTCTGAGCTAAAAGTGTAGTTTTGTTGCGTGTGTCCTGCAGGTGTCCAGCAGATGAATGAACGTCCCCCTCAGCCGCATGGGGGAAGCACCGCTTTAACCCTTGAGCAGGAGGATCCACAGCCCCCTAACATTAAAAAGGAAGAGGAGGAGCCACAGACCCCCAACGTTAAAGAAGAGGATGAGGAACTCTGGATCACTCAGGAGGGAGAGTGTCCTCGAGGGTGGGAGGACGCTGAGCTCACCAATTTCCCGCTGACTGTTGTCTCTGTGAAGACGGAAGACCTTGAAGACAAACCACCAAAGTTCTCACAGCTTCATCACAGTCCAAGTGAGGACAACAGATGGGCGGAGCTTCCAAGCAGCAGCAGATCACCACAACACATGACAACAGAAGCTGATGGAGACCACTGTGGAGGATCACAAGCAGACAACCCCTTAGCTCCACTATCAGATAGTGATGACACAACGTCACACTCTCCTGAGGATGAAGACTGGGACGACGCCCAGGAACCTTTGAGCAGCGATACAGACTGTGAAGGTGATATGAGGACTCACACTGACAACAAACACTCTGAATGCTCTAAAAAGAAGACAGGTAGACGTTTGACCTGCTCAGTTTGTGCTAAAATATTTACTAAAAAGGGTGATTTCACTCGACACTTGCGGACTCACACAGGAGAAAAACCCTTTAGTTGTTCAGTTTGTGGTGATAAATTTGCACAGAGGTCCGTTTTGACGAGACACATGAAAACACACACAGGGGAAAAACCCTTTTGTTGCTCAGTTTGTGGCAAAAAATTTGCCAATAAGGTAGATATGCTATCACACATGAGAACGCACACAGGAGAAAAACCCTTTAGTTGTTTAGTTTGTGGTGATACATTTTCCCAGAGGTCCTCTTTAACACGACACATGAGAATCCACACGGGGGAAAAACCCTTTTGTTGCTCGTTTTGTGGCGAAAGATTCGCTAATAAGGTCAATATGCTCGCACACATGAGAATACACACAGGGGAAAAACCCTTTACATGCTCAGTGTGCGATAAAAGATTCACTCTGAAAACAAATATGGCGTCACACATGAGAACACACACGGGAGAAAAACCTTTTAGTTGTTTAGTTTGTGGCGATACATTTGCTCAGAGTTCCACTTTGACAAGACACGTGAGAACACACACGATGTGCTACATGAATCATGGCGAGCAATCCAGGGTGTTGACTGACGTACACCATTCCAGCATGCAGTTATAACTGCAGCCTCCATCACCGATGTTGGGCTAGTTGCTAACATAAACATGAATTCAACGCACCTTTGAAACCTCAAATGCACATTAAAGTCCGACAAACGATGCGTCGGCAATGGTCTAATGAATTTAAATCAAAGGTATCCAAAGTGCGGCCCGCAGGGCATTCTAAAAATACAATTTCACAAGAAAACAGCAGCCAAAATGGAAAAATCTGCAGTCGTTTTTACAAGAATAGATGCGAAATGTTAAGAGGAAAAAGTTGGAATCTAACGAGAAAACGTAATTTTACAAGAATAACGTCGTAAATTATGAGGAAAAATATTGTCATTTTAGTAGCATAAAGTAGCATTATTAAAGACAAAAATATGCTATTTTTTAAAAGCCGTAGAGTTGAAATATTGAAGAAAAAATACATTACTTTTTAAAGTCTGAATATTTTACAGAAACAAACGAAATAAAGTTGCCATTTTTTAAAAAATTAGGTTGGTGAAACACGATGGGAATAAAGTCAAAATATAAGAATAAAGTCAAAATATTACAAAGAGAAAATGTAAAAACAGCAAAAATGGGGGGGAAACTGACCCATATTATTTGGCATTTCCAAGTTTGGTACGCTCCATGCGTGGCTCGGTTGCCGAGTTGGTGTGCTGCTCTGCTGCCATCTAACGTTCACTTTGTTGCAGCACACCTAATCACCAGGGGAGATGCTCAGGCACACCTGACAGCAATCAGCACTGGACTATTTAGACCATGCTCGAGCTCTCATTGTTTGCCAGAACGTCTTCCTTTGCACACACATTGCTTCTGATACCTTGTTCCCTAGTTCTGGTCATGTCCTGTTCCTACTGTGAGTCGAGTGTTTCTCATGTTTGCTTGCTTATGCAATGTTTTTTTGTCGGTGATTTTTGCTACCTGGCTACCAGTAGTGTTTTGCTATCACCCTTTTGGTGGTAGTGTTTTAATACCTTTTTTCACCTGCTATCCGTGTGTGCAGCGCTTTATCTTTGTTCACCTTTTTTCCCCGCGGCTAGGCCGGGTGTTTGTGTTCAAGTGTTTTTTCGATAACATTCTCATTTTTGTACTTTGTGGACTTTATTAAACCTTTGTTACACGCAAGTCTTGTTCATCCTGCCTGCTTTATTGGGATCCAACCACAGCCACACACCACCCCGACAATGGTGTTGATGCCAAGAGCTGAGTTTTGGTGTCAGGCGAGTACATCATTCTCCCAAGTCTTGTAGCCAACATTCAGGACAGCCGTGCTCCCAACTCCCTTGACATCAACCAGCTCCTGCTGGGCAGCTCCCTCACCTCTCATCCTTACCCCACCAGGTGATCTTTTACAACAAAGCACATCATGTGAAAATACATTTCATTTAGCACTTATACTTCTTGGCTCTTCCACCAGCGCCAATATTTACCCCCCCAAGAGGATGTGAAGGATGAAGCATCGGCAGACCACTGATGCCAACTAAAGTATACTTTATTGATTCCAAATGCAATTCCAACATTCAGTAGCACATATTGGAATAACGTGTGAAATGCTGTATCATGAAAAACACATCATGGGGTGTCAGCACATGTCTGGCAGGAACAGGGCAGCCAGGAGCCCATCAGACTCAACTATGGCATCGCTACTGTCAGTGATCACGCATAATATGGAAGTGGCAGTGGGCCGAAACATTCCACTCTACCTTGCAGGCATTTCCAGCATCACTGGACTGAAAGTTTTCTTTGTAGTTTTCTAAGTCATGTTCAAATATGGTCTGGTCCTGGTGAAGCCAAGCTCGTGCATGGTGACACCCCTACTGAAACAAAACAGTAGCATAAATCAAGGGACCGTTTGCAACTCTCAAGGAACCAATCGGCAGCTAGCATGTTAGCATAGTGCTTTCAATAACAAGCATGGAGACTTGTCCCAATTAGCATCAAAATGGACAAATTGTGGTTGCTATAGGCTATACTGTACATTCAATGATAGCCAACATTTGCAGCTAACTTAGCCATTTAACAACAGTGTGCGTGTGTTACGTGGGGCGGGGCTTACGTGCCCACAATGTCCAAAGTGCCCCCTAGGCAGCCGCCCAACGGTTGCAAACAATCCCTTTAGGGGTTAGACATGAAAACAAATGATTGGCATCAGCCCGTACACCAACTGTTGACATCCTAGCGTGTGCACAACTGGATCAGACCAGCTGACATCACGCG
Source organism: Dunckerocampus dactyliophorus (assembly GCF_027744805.1). Lineage (NCBI taxonomy): Eukaryota > Metazoa > Chordata > Actinopteri > Syngnathiformes > Syngnathidae > Dunckerocampus > Dunckerocampus dactyliophorus. The sequence goes on from NC_072822.1 coordinate 33,351,395, forward strand.
ATTACACTCGACACACGTCCCATTCCAGCCAAGAAGTATCCATCCCATATCCATGGCAGAGTCTAAGCTTCAATGAAAAGGATGACATTCCGTGATGGATAAATGCTGTTGATCATCCTATCAAATAACACCATGAAACCACCAGCACAGCACTTTCTTTGGGAAATTCAAATTAGATTGTTTTGGATCCCCCCAGAGATATGCTGAAGGTTTGTGGTGTTGGCACATAGAACATCTTCAATGTTTCACTAGAATCGCGGCGGTGTGCTGGAGCCTATCCCAGCTGACTCTGGGCCAGAGGCGGTGGCTAGCCAATGGCAGGGCACACAAGCATTCACGCTCACATTCATACTTAATTTAGAGTCTCCGAATAAGCTAACGTGCAAGTTTTTGGAATGTGGGAGGAAGCCGGAGTACCTGGAGAAAAGCCACGCACGCACGGGGAGAACATGCAAACTCCACAGCTATGCCCACTTGTAAATATTTCACCAAGAAAGTGCATGTCAGCTTTGTGGGAGAGGTGAAAAAGTCATCATGCATTCCAACTTCACTCTTACTGCTTTTCTAAGTATTGCAACTTTGTTAAATCATTTGTCAAATTCTTCTAATATTTTACTCCCATATTCCAAACCAAATGAAAATACAATTTTGATGCTACTAAAATGACATTTATCGTTAGTCAGTTATTTTGTCATTTTCCGACTTTTCCTTGCACATTTTCTCATGATTTTGTCTTTATTCCCGTAATTCTCATCTCTTAACTTATTTTCTGGTCAAATGACACTTTTTTCTTTTCTTCTTACTTTTTGACTGATGTTGTGTTTTAGGTGTGTTTCTATTTATGACTGATGTTGTGTTTTAGGTGTGTTTCTATTTGTCCCATCTTGTCAGGTAGCAGCTTGTTATTTGCTGTGTGCATCATTTTAGCTGCTGGGAAATGAAGATGAGCCAATTTCAATAAGTGATTCAATGCTAACACAGATGCTGTTCCAAAATGTTGACTAAAAATGTGACCGATTCATTTTCTGTGTGACGGCTTGTGTTAGCTCCTCAACTGCAAATAGGACGAGCTTTAGTTTGCAAATTGGTGTCTCGCAGGTTGTTTGGGATCACGTGCACGCCGATTATGATCAGGATTCAAGGCAGAGTGGTGATCTTTCAGCACAGACGTTTTTGAAGGAGCAGCCGGATCACACAGCCGAGACCGTCCCATCACTTCTGACAAAAAAATGGTTGACCGTAATTGCATGGCAAATCATTGAGTCCTTTCACTGTGAAGAAATGGGGTGAAAAAGTTAGAAGATGAAGGGTTGTTAAAATGTTCATCAATCAGGACAGCATTTCTGCAATCTTACAGGAGTGCATGGCCACACAATCTTGGTTACCACCCGCGTTATCAGGCTTGCCTGGTGACCATGTAAGATGCTTGCTGGACCCCTCTCCATACACATTAAACTTGGAACCATCAACCCATGTCCACAAACCACCCTGAAAATGAAAGGATGAGGTGAAGCTATGAAATTGGCATCCTGTTGAGCAGTGCTGACCTTTTTTCTCGTGAGAGTTACTTTTACAACATGAACATCTTCATAGATGATTCCTACAACGCTGGCGTACATGTTGGTGTACACAACACACGTCTAGAAAAAACATGTCTTCATCAACCTGTGATTATTCAATCACCCACCCTTTTGTAGCCCCCAAGCCAAGTCTGATATCCACCAACCAATCCAAAGAGGAAGTCAAACGTGGCTTTGGTGTGAACTGATGCCAAGTGTCCGCCCATGACTACGCAGCACTTCTGAAAAAGCCAAAGAGGACAGCACAAGATTGGCATTAACAACTGTGGCTGTAGGCAACCTCCTGATGGAGTTTTTATCAAGTCCACAAGATGTGGGGCCGTGTTCACATCCAAGCACAAGCTGTACCAATTCTACATTTCATCAAACGTACTTAAGATTTGTCCGATGACGACACGGAGATGTTGGGACTTCATCACCTGGCGCTTCTCTTTACGCTTGGCTCGGCGCCAACTATAACCCGGTGAAAGTTAGAGTGTGTGTGTGTGTGTGTGTGTGTGTGTGTGTGTGTGTGTGTGTGCATACTGTTGTTGCACAAAATATTTAAGCAGGTTTTAAGGAGTTTACATTTTTGTGGTTGGGGAGCAACAAGCGAGAATATTGCAAAGGACATTTGAAGGATTAAGAAGGGCTGGCATACCCTAGCTTCATCCCAGGTCTTCAGCAAGTGAACATACATGTAACATCTTTTGTCATGGTAATGCCACGGCAGAGGGCAACCGCCTGTGAGAATAAAAGTTTTATTTAGAAAAAGCACAAAACAAAGGGAGCATTCATTGGAAACAAATTGATTGACATGCTAACCTGCTGTTGCCAGAAGATCCTGTGAATGTAAAGCAAAACAAACTATTATTCAACTGAAGCTATTCTTTTGCTTGACTCTCATCTTACTGTTTTATTTCAGCCTGTCAGTAATAGCTGAGCTATGTGGAAGGGCAAATATGAATCATCTTTCTACTCCTGTTTGGACATGCTCAATGGTGCTCTTTTTCATTTACTACCATTTTAACTTTCTTGTCATTTTAACTTTATTCCCATAATATTGTCACTTCATGCTCATAACATTCGAAATTTTTCTGCCATCTCATTTTAAGCAGCTTTTAATGGCAACGTTATGACGACATTTCACCAACACAAGATCAGGACTGCTTGCCGACTCCCTCAACTTTAACTCGGACAGGCGAGAGGTACACATTCCTTGAAATATACTTACATGTGCTGGCAGCTGCTAGCAAATCAAGCTAACCGCTGTTCCAAGCGGTTGCCAAGCAACAATGGTATACACGAAGCAAAATGATACTGGCCCTGCAACTGCGGATTCAAAATCAGAAATTGGGTCAGGGGGCGGACGAGTTCCAAGATATTCTCGGGAGCAAGATTTGACATTAGTACGATTTGACGTGTCAGCCACCAGAGATAACCGGCTTTACCTGACCTTTTTGTGCTACAGTCAGTGATGTAACGCCACACAATGGACCGCTGACGCCACAGGCGCAGACGTGCGGTCTCTCCGTGACACACATTACTTCCTGCTAGCTAAGCAGATCTTCAACCCGGTACACCAGGGCTGTCAAACTCGTGCCACGGAGGGCCGAGACACTGCAGGTTTTCTTTCCAGCCAGTCACTAAAGCAGGTGATTTTAATGATCAACACCTTCAGTTTGAGGGAAGGAGCTCATCAATTAAACCACCTGCTGAAGAAACTGGTTGGAGAGAAAACCTGCAGCGTCTCGGCCCTCCAGGGCACCAGTTTGATACATGTGGGGTACACGATCGCACTAGCTCTAGGTTCTAGTCGTGCACGTGCCTCCCGTACTGTGGGATTAGCATCATACTTACATAAAAGACATGACACAGGCTGGTGTAGAATCGGTGCTGATCTATATTCACTGGCATGCACCATGATTAATATTTATTTCTATTTTTCATCGCCTGCCCTGACTGCACGTCACTGATGCACACATTGTATTATGATTGTATTTATATATATTTTATAAATGTCATTCTTGTATGAATGTTTCACGTGTTCTTACCTCAACAGCATCTTTAGTCATCCACTTCATCTGTCCTGTCATCTCCTGTAAGTACATGTTGTGGGCAAACCTGTAATACTACTTCCTCACCATCATGCATGTTTTTACCTTAGACTCGTCAGCCATCTTCTTCACATATCCAATCAGATCCTGCAGAGTACATGTTGTGGGTAATAGTGTAGTACTACTTCCAGACCATGTATACCTGAAATACCTTAAATTGCTGAACCATCATCTTCATATATCCGGTCAGATCCTGCAGAGTACATGTTGTGGGTAATACTGTAGTACTACTTCCTCACCATCATGCATGCTTACCTGAGACTCCCCAGTCATCCCCTTCACCTGTCCTGTCTGATTCTGTAAGTACATGTTGTTGGTAATACTGTAGTACTACTTCCTCACCATCATGCATGCTTACCTGAGACTTCCCAGTCATCCCCTTCACCTGTCCTGTCTGATTCTGTAAGTACATGTTGTGGGTAATACTGTAGTACTCCTTCCTCACCATCATGCATGCTTACCTGAGACTCCCCAGTCATCCCCTCCACCTGTCCTGTCTGATTCTGTAAGTACATGTTGTGGGTAATACTGTAGTACTACTTCCTCACCATCATGCATGCTTACCTGAGACTCCCCAGTCATCCCCTTCACCTGTCCTGTCTGATTCTGTAAGTACATGTTGTGGGTAATACTGTAGTACTACTTCCTCACCATCATGCATGCTTACCTGAGACTCCCCAGTCATCCCCTTCACCTGTCCTGTCTGATTCTGTAAGCACATGTTGTGGGTAATACTGTAGTACTTCCTGTCTTTGCATGCAAATCAAGTATTCATGCATGTGTTTACCTGGCTGTTTCCTGCTTTGCCTTCCGGGTGTTGCACCAGTGACTTAGCAATCCCAACCATAGATTCATTCAACCTCTGCGGAGGAGGACATGTTGTGGATCACTATACAGTCACTTCCTGTCCACGTGTTTGTTCATATGATAAACAAGTCCTATCTGCTTTTTCCTTCCGAGCGCAGTGCGCCATACGCTAGTGACTTGCCAGCTCAACCTGTGACGTTTTTTAATTATTACAGATGTAAAAAAAAAAAGGGGAAAGAAGTGGTTGCAAAGTAGGAATGTAGCGTCTGTTCCAATCAGGACTGGAACAAAGGTTCCTAGCTAACACAGGTTGCAGGGGGAACATAACAAACAGCCAGTGTGCGTGCCAGCCACTCATGTTCACCAACGAGTCTTCAATAAAGCTAAGTTACGTTCAATGCTGGACTAAAAAAGTATGTATTTATCATAGAACAAAGTGCTTTGGTTTTTGCTGGACCTTTTGGAACACATCAATGACCAAAACTGACGTGAATGAACTCAATCAAACATCAAGTGTTTGCGTTTACGTCAATTCTCTTCTCCAACTTGGCCAAGTCGTCTTTCGTGAGTCCACCCTGGTTAGCTGTCTGGTCCTGCAGAAGACATGTTGTGGGTTCACTATACTCCAGTCCTTCCTGTACAAGCATGGGAATAACGTATCCATTTGTGTTTTTACCTCGCCCTTCACTGCATCAGCCAATGGCATGGCGATGAAGATGAGTCCAATCACGAAGGTCAAGCGGATGGTGGCCACCGGGAGGATGAAGGCCTTTGGAGGCTTCTTGCCCGCCATGTCCAGCTTCTTGCCCGCCATGTCCAGCGTCTTGCCCGCCATGACCAGCTTGCTCTGCATGTTGCCAGTTGTTGTGTGATGAGTGTGTCTGTACTGGAGAAGATGGAAGAGTGGAAGAGGACGCTTGATCAACTCAACTCCGCTAGCTTTTATTTTCTATTTCTTTACAGGAGCCTGTCAGCTTAGCTTGTTGAGCATGTCTTCATATTTACGTCAACATTCTTTGCTTGTTCATTCCATTTTTAGATTTACAAATTTAGCTAAATGGGCTATGAATAGGTAAGTATGAATGCCAGCGTCAATGCTCGTTTGTCCACATGTGCCCTGCCATTGGTTGCCACCAGTCCAGGGTGCACCCCACCTCTCGTCTGGGATAGGTTCCGGCATGAGGATAGGCGGTATGAAAATGGATGGATGTAAAAAAGCCGCTAAAAACAGCACTAGTAGTCACTTGGTTGAAACGTGATTGTGGACTGAATGCTGCACTCCATCATCCAGATGACCCCCAGCAGCCCCCACTTAAGATGTCTTTGTTCTAGCTTGTTTTTCATCACTTTGAAATCAAAACATGCACTTATCCGGCACACACGCCAGTTCCCAAAGTGCTGTAGGACGACCAGTGTCGCTCCATGATCCGTACAGGAAACACGATCGGTTCTGCGCACGCACGAAACGTACGTCACGTGGTGATATATATGATATCTATTAACCAATAAGCATACTTAATATATGTCATATATTGTGACTTATTTCTTAGTCACGCTTATTTAAAAACAAAACTTTGCCTTTCTTTACCTTACTTTACTTTCATCATTTGTATCAGGGCTTTGAAAGACACACCCATGGAGCATCCTCTTTGATTAATACACGTACAGTCACGTGACGCTTATCTTCAACAAATACGCCAAATTCTACCCAACACCATCCATCGATACTTCCAATAACCACATCAAACTAAACACCTCGAACCGATCGTGTTTCCGGTACGGATCGTGTAGCGACAAGCAGCAAGCAAACAGAGCACATGAAAATAATCAAGCTTCGGGACAAGACCAGCAGCAAACAGTCAAGATGAATGGTCATCAATCTTCATCACGTGTTTACCAGCAGCAGTAAATGTTGATAAGTTATTAGCAAATGAGCACCAACAGTAAATGTTCTTATTACCTGTTGCGTCCACAGTCCAGTCCGAGCCAACGAGCAGTACTTGGAATGGAGCCTCCGAGCGCAGCTTATTAGCAGACATTCATATTGATAAAGGGGACGTCACGGCGTCGTTTCAAGGCATGAGAGATACGTTTCACTCACATCGTCACTGCCACGACTCATAGGACACATACATTCATATTGATAAAGGGGACGTCACGGCGTCATTTCAAGGCATGAGAGATACGTTTCACTCACATCGTCACTGCCACGACTCATAGGACACATTAACGATCATCTTTTATCATACGCTTGCTTTGGTACGGGCGTTTGGGGGGGGGGGGGGGGGGGCTCACCCAACACGGAAGTTAGTGATAAAATGATTATTAACATGAATGATAAACTGGAGTAAATGTATCTAATTAAATAGGATAGGAAATGATGAAAACACTATGAAACATAACACATGTTGTTCTGTCAAAGACATCGTGTTGTGTACAGTACACATATTTATTTGTGGGATTTCTGGACAGAGGTGAAGCATAAACAGGAATAAAATAGCACAACATACCTCACCACACTGTCATGTTACACCCCTGCCCCCCTGCCTCCCTCATCTCAATCATTACCACTAGAAACCAAAGTAAACTTGGCTCATTTGGAGAAGAGTACAAGAGTCCTGCATGTGAGTGGGATGAGACTCAGCACGTCCAAATGCCAGGCCATGGTTCTCAGTGGGAAAGGGGTGGCTTGGGAATGAGAATGAAGTCCTTTGTGACTCCCATACTGAGACTGTTGTTCATCTCTTTTGGAAATGTGAATATACCCGTAAAGTGTGGCAAGATGTTTGTAGATTTATTTTAGATCATATCAGCTGTGATTTTGAGCTCCTTCTGCAAAATGTTCTTTTTGGCTTTGTCAAGAATGATGTTGACAAAGAATATTTTTTAATTAATCTCATTTTAATTCTTGCAAAATTCTACATCCACAAATGTAAATTTGCCAAAGTGAAACCCCTCTTTTATGTCTTCATGAAAGAAGTGAAGCTGTACCTCCAATCAATATCCTCTGTTAATAACAAGAAAGCTATCAAGACTATAAATCTGTGCTCCCACTTCAATATCCTGAATTCAATTTAATTTTCATTGCTCATGTCCCCTGGTGTATCTCACTTTAATTACTATTATCTTTTTTTTTCCTACATTTTTTATTTATCACTTTTCTGTTACTGTATTTCCTTAATCTCTATATGACTTATGTATGTTGTTGTTATCCAACTGTTGTTTGTTAATGCCCAAGGTTTGACACTGTTGTTGTAAATTGTAAGGCATTAATAAAGCTGAATGGAAAAAAAAAAATGAGAATGAAGTCCTGCCCCTGGTGGAGCCGTTGTTTTTCCTTTTCATTACTAAATGACGAAATGCAAATGGTAAAGACAAATACAAAACATGAAAAGCGGCGCCAAAATGGAAAAACAAAGACAATACAGAAATTATTCTTTTGTCTTTGTCATTACTAAATGCAATGACAAAACGCAAGTGGAAAAGACAAATACAAAACAGGAAAAACAACGGCAAATTGGAAAAAACAAAGACAATACAGAACAAACAATGACAAAATGGAAAAAGAATATGACTACATTTGTATATTTTTTTATTATTGATTCTCTTTGTATTTCCACATTTGTATATTTTTGTATTATTGATTCCCTTTTAATTTTGGCACTCCTGTGATTCCATACTTCAGAACCTGATGTAATTGGAGCTCAATAAAGGCCAGTGTCTTGCTTTGTTGTCAGTATTCCATAACAGGCCCAAGAAGACACTCTCACCTCCTCCTACCCCTCTTCCAACAAATACACTACATCAGCTACCAAACAAATTTCTAAACTTTTTCTTCATGGATCTTTCAACATCACTGATGTACACTTGTGTAGACCAAAAGACCAAAAGTTTCCCCAAAGGGAAAGAAAGAGTGAGAAGCTGGCCCTCGCTCTCTTTGCAAGAATTCCAAGTGTCCATCAGCTCAGTAAACTCATGTACGTCCAAATGAGGCACCATAGGCAGGTCGGGGGCAACCCAATAGAATTTTTATTCCAGAGGAAATAAACCAAGTTGTTCCATGGAAAAAGTGATTCTGTCAGACTGAACACTAATTTTGATACCATTTGTGTGTGTGACCTTCTTCTTGAGCTATTTTGATCACATTTATACTATATAACATATCGGCTTTTTAAAGTACCAATACCAATCATTTCTAATCATCCATACCATGTGATGCATGTTTCAATGTGACCTGATCACTTTTCTCTTGTTTGCTGTCCCGCCTTCGCTCATGCATAACTGTCATGTGCAGCATCAAAGCGGACCTTCCAGCAAACTAAAAGGTTTTTCTGCCGTGTGTGTCCACGTGTGTCTTGTCAAAGAGGGCCTTTTAGCAAATTTCTCACCACAAACTGAACAACTAAAAGGTTTTTTTCCAGTGTGCGTCGTCATGTGCCGTGTCAAAGAGGGCTTTTTAGCAAATTTCTCACTACAAACTGAACAACTAAAAGGTTTTTCTCCAGTGTGTGTTCTCTTGTGTGATTCCATATATGACTTTCGAGAGAATCGTTCGTCACAAACTGAACAACTAAAGGGTTTTTCTCCTGTGTGCGTTATCATGTGTCGCATCAAAGTGGATCTTCGAGCAAACCTATAGTCACAAACTGAACAACTAAAAGGTTTTTCTCCCGTGTGTGTTTGCATGTGTTGAGTTAAAACACTCGGAAAAGAAAATCTTTTAGCACAAACTGAGCAGGTGAAACGTTTTGTCTTTTCAGAGCACTCAGAGTGTTTGTTGTCAGTGTGAGCCCTCACATCACCTTCACAGTCTGCATTGCTGCTCAAAGCTTCTTCATCCTCAGGAGAGTGTGACGTGTGCTCATTAACTGACAGCAGAGCTAAGAGCTTGTCTGCTTGTGATCCTCCACAGTGGTCTCCATCAGCGTCTGTCATCATCATGTGTTGTGGTGAGTTGCTGCTGCTGCTGCTTGGAGGCTCCGCCCCTCTGTTCTCCTCACTCAGACTGTGATGAAGCTGTGAGGACTCAGGTGGTTTGTCTTCATGCTCTTCGGTCTTCACAGAGACACCAGTCAGTGGCAACGAGGTGAGATCAGCCTCCTCTCCCTCCTGAGTGATCCAGAGTTCCTCCTCTTCCTCTTTAACGTGGGGGGGCTGGGGATCCTCCTGCTTCAAAATAGAGCCCTCCGCCTCCAGCTGAGGGGGGCATCCTTCTTGATGATCAATCAGCTGCTGGACGTCTGCAGGACACAAACACAGGGAGATTGGCACAAGCATGGAACGCCGGATCTGATGATGGGGCAATGGGAGAGTAGATAAAAGAGAGAACTGGTTTCCAAACATAATCTAGGTTTGTTCATCCCATGAAGGTGCTTACGTGTGTTTTAAAAACAAAATTCTAGGGTTGCCTACTGTTTACATATTCTGTGTCTGTGCTAAAACAACGGCCGAAAAACAGAAGAATGAAAAAAATACAAATGTTCTCCAAAAGCAAAACCTTTTATTTTTAGAAAATGCAGTGACATGCAAGTCGAAGAGAATAGCAATGCTTAGAGCCTAATAAATGTGGATATCTAATGTCTGCATGTGAGCCATCTTCACTACGTGCTTTGGTCAGTAGGGGGTACTGGTGTACATGCTTGATTTGATATCAAGCATATCATGATATGCTAGGGTTTCAACTCAAATACACAGGTATGCCTGAAGGTCTGCGGTTGACTTTATCACGCCAGACAGGTCCTCCGCTAGCAAAGCAGCGTCTGTGTTGAAGCTTGAACGGGACACCTCAGTCATTTAAATACTTCAATCATATCAATGAAATGATAACTACCTCATAAAATTCACTCAAAAATTGCAACAATTATCACAGCAACGTGTCAATAGTTTTGGAGGAGGAAGAAGAAACATCTGGAGATGAAACAGAGAACTTGCAGAACATGGAATTAAGCCCTACTTACTGCAACCACCGACGATGGGACTATATATCTGGCGCGGAGGTGCGCTATAAAGAAGTGGTCCCCAACCCCCGGGCCGCGGCCCGGTACCGGGCCGTGGGTCATTTGGTACCGGGCTGCAGAGAAAGAAAAAATAACTTCCATTATTTCTTTTTTGATGTTTTATTTTGAAAAGTGGCTGGATTCTCTGTTACATCCGTCTCACTTGACGCATGTCCATTGTGTGTGCGCTAACTTTCTCTCAACGCACAGATAGACTACTACTGTATTTTTAGCATTTTTCTTTCACCTCATATTTGGTGTTAAATGCTGATACTATGTGGGAATGCGTAAAGGTAAGTTTTGATGACTTATTGAGTGCTAATGTGCACATTTGTCTCAAGTTAATTCATGCTAGCGCACTGCCTTTTACCACACACGTCAAACAGCCATGTAATCATCTCTCTGGAAAAACTCCAGGCTTGAACTGGTGGATGGTGGGTCGGCATTCATTTTGTGCTTTTACTTTGATGTTATTCATGTCTTAGTTTTACACAATACATAATTAAAAAGATAAATTACATCGCTATAATGTACAACAACTAGAGAGTTACGACATGACGAGGCGAAAAGATACGGTCACGTGACTCGTGGAGCCATCTTGGCTTCGCCTTTTCTTTTTCTGCGACTATACCAGTTTTTACTTACTCAGTCTTGACAAATTTGTCAAGACTGAGTAAGTAAAAACTGAGTAAGTCAAGACTGACTTATTAAACCCCACATAGAAATTTGGTCATGCGTGAATTTTCCCCATCTTGTGTATTTTTAAGTGAAAGCAAAATGAGGCGCCGCGCGAAATGAGGTTCCCTGGCCATACTTGGATCTCTTACTGTTCGTGGTTGACTGATTAACCCGCCCGTCCCGTTGTGCAGAGACATTGCAATTTACATGCATTGCCGTACTGTGCAAGCTTGAATTGGCCCCAACATGTCGACGTAATCTCTTGTCGTCACTCTCAATTGACCTACCTCGCATAACTTTGAAGACGAGTTCGGCTTCCAGCCCAAACAGTTGATTTTATTCTCCCAAATTGTCCGTCTTTTGAGATCTGAAGGGAGTCTGTACAGCTTGAAACCCTTGTCATGTCTATTTGTGCATCCAAATGCACAACAAGCCGGCATTTTTGGTGAATAAACAAGAATACGGCCAAGAATACTGTTGTAGATTTAGTCGAATCGACGTCCCGAAATAGATGTATCGGTTGGTATATTCGCAGAAAAAGGCGAACGCAAACGCGAATTTGGCCCCAAGATGGCTCCACGAGTCACGTGACCGTATTTTCTCTATTAAGGGACGACAACCCCCCGTCCCCCCACCACTGATATAAAGGACAAGGACAGTAAAAATACCTTCAACGTGTAACACAATGTGAGTCTTGCTAAGAGCTTCCTGCTGTTGTCGTTGTCGCTCCTTCTCTGCTCTCATTCGGTAAAGTTCCTCCTCGTACGACGCTATCGTTCTTTCAAACAGCGCAAATATTTCATCAGCCGCCATCATGAGTCGCTGCTTCACCAACTCTTTCAACATTTTCAATGTTTGTTTGTTTACTCGATGGACTGCGTCGCCTTCGCCCTTTGTCTTGAATTCTTCTTCTGCTTCTTCTTCTTCTTCTTCTTTTAGTTTAATGGCGGGTTGCAACCATGATTTTAAAGGTGCATACCGCCACCTACTGTACCAGAGTATGTAACATGCGCCGTGTACAGTATCTTATTTTATACTAATTCAGATAATGAGGAAACTACTGAATAATGCTATAATAAAATATTCTAATAATTATCTATATTCTGTTATATAATACTGTGTCCTTCAAATATTCTATCACTGCCCTCTGTATATCTCTAACCCCCCCCCCCCCCCCCCCACCTGTTCCTAAAATACCCTCAATGCTCCATTCCCTTCCTATCTTCTTAATTCTTTTCCTTAACGTTACACGTTCTTCCCTATATCTCTTGCAGTGTAGTAATACGTGTTCTACGTTCTCTATACTTTTTCACTCCATACATACTTTTGATTTACATTTCCCTACCAAAAACGTTGTGTCATTTAACCCGGTGTGATTGAGCCTCACCCTAGTGAACACAATTTCTTCGTTTCTGTTTTTTCTCTTCACCCCTTGTGTACTGATAGATCTTTGTACTTTATAATATTTTCTCCCGCCACTACCCTCGTCCCACCTATTTTGCCATTTCTCCATCATTTGTTTTTTGATTATTGCCTTTACTTCGCCTTTACCAGCAGGTATATTTATAATTTCATTCCTTCTAATCCCCATTTTAGCCATTTTATCTGCCAACTCATTCCCTTCCACCCCTACATGTGCAGCCACCCAGCAGAATCTCATTTCTATTTTTAACATGTGTACTGTAATTGGAATAGGCTTTGATGTATTTCTAATATTAAATCCTCTCGACTTGATTCCATATTTTTAATACTGTATAATGCTGCCAGAGAATCCACACAACATAGCACTCTATCTGCTTTTATTTCGTCTATCCATTGCAAACCAATAATAATTACCATCATTTCTGCTGTATAAACCGAAAGCTGGTCTGGTAATCTTTTTGCAATGCTATAGTTCATTGATGCCGCACGGTGGTCTAGTGGTTAGCATGTTGGCCAACACAGTAACAGCCTGGACATCAGGAAGACCTGGGTCAATTCTCCCCTGGGCATCTCTGTGTGGAGTTGGCATGTTCTCCCCGTGCGTGTGGAGAAAAAACATGTACATTACGTTAATTGTAGACTCTAAATTGTCCATAGGTATGAATGTGAGTGTGAATGGTTGTTTGTCTATATGTGCCCTGTGATTGGCTGGTGACCAGTCCAGGGTGTACCCCACCTGTCGCCCGAAGTCAGCTGGGATAGGCTCCAGCATACCCCTGCGACCCTAAAAGAGGAGAAGCGTATAGAAAATGGATGGATGGATAGTTCAATGATGGTACATAGATTCCAATCCCCACCTGCCCTTCTTCACTTTTTGATCCATCTGTATAAATATCTAAATAACTGTAATATTTGTTTCTAATATATTGACTTTCTTTATGTCCTTTTTCACCATCTTCCCACTTATTTTTAACTCTGTTATATGTATATCTACTTCAGGTTTTGGATATAGCCAAATAGGAATATTACTCCCCTCCGTGAATCACCACCTTACCGTGGTGGAGGGGTTTGTGTGCCCGAGTGATCCTAGGAGCTGTGTTGTCTGGGGCTATATGCTCCTGGTAGGGTCTCCCAAGGCAAACAGGTCCTGGGTGACGGGCCAGACCAAGAGTGATTGTATGTATGTATGTATGTACTTTATTTATCCCACAGCGGGGAAATTTACTTGTTACAGCAGCAAGCAAGCAAGACAAGTAAAGAGAACAGTGTAAAGAAAGCATAGTGTCTACAACATGGTTCAGGTGGTGCAGGTGTTGTAGAGCCTGACAGCGGTTGGTATGAAGGACCTGCGGAACATCTCCTTCTTACACCGTGGGTGTAACAGTCTGCTGCTGAAGGAGCTGCTCAGGGAAGACTCAGAAGACCCGTATGAACAAACACACGAGGAGAGACCGCACCTCGCCCGGAAGTGGGATACCGGGGCCTCACCCTGGAGCCAGGCCTGGGGGAGGGGCTCGCAGGCGAGCGTCTGGTGGTCGGGCTTTCACCCGTGGGACCCGGCCGGGCTCAGCCCAAAGAAGCCACACGGGATCTCTCCCCCGTAGACCCACCACCTGCAGGGGCAAGCATAAGGGTCCGGTGCATTGCGTTTTGGGTGGCGGTCGGGGGCGGGCACCTAGGCGACCTGGTCTTCGGCGGCCAAATCTGGTTCTTGGGACTTGGAACGTCACTTCTCTGGCGGGGAAGGAGCCCGAACTCGCCCGGAAGTGGGATACCGGGGCCTCACCCTGGAGCCAGGCCTGGGGAGGGGCTCGCAGGCGAGCGTCTGGTGGTCGGGCTTTCACCCGTGGGACCCGGCCGGGCTCAGCCCAAAGAAGCCACACGGGATCTCTCCCCCGTAGACCCACCACCTGCAGGGGCAAGCATAAGGGTCCGGTGCATTGCGTTTTGGGTGGCGGTCGGGGGCGGGCACCTAGGCGACCTGGTCTTCGGCAGCCAAATCTGGTTCTTGGGACTTGGAACGTCACTTCTCTGGCGGGGAAGTAGCCCGAACTTGTGGGAGAGGTTGAGACATTCCGACTAGATATAGTCGGACTCACCTCGACCCACGGTTTGGGTTCTGGATCCAAACTCCTCGAGAGGGGCTGGACCTTGTTCTACTCTGGAGTTGCTGCAGGGGAGAGGCGGCGAGCTGGTGTGGGCTTATTAATAGCCCCCCGGCTCGGTGCCTCTGTGTTGGAGTCATCTCCGGTGAACGAGAGGGTCATTTCCCTACGCCTTCGGGTTGGGGAAAGGGTCCTGACTGTCGTTTGTGCCTACGTGCCAAACGGCAGTTCAGAGTACCCAGTCTTCCTGGAGTCCATCAGAGGGGTGCTGGAGAGCACCCCAACTGGTGACTCTGTCATTTTACTGGGAGACTTCAACGCCCATGTGGGCAATGACAGTGTGACCTGGAGGGGCGTGATTGGGAGGAACGGCCTCCCCGATCTGAACCCGTGCGGTGTGATGTTGTTGGACTTCTGTGCGAACCACAGTTTGTCCATCACAAACACCATGTTCCAACATAAGGATGTCCATAAGTGCACATGGCACCAGGACACCCTAGGCCGCAGGTCTATGATCGACTTTGTAGTCGTATCATCAGACCTGCGTCCGCATGTTTTGGACACACGGGTAAAGAGAGGGGCTGAGCTGTCAACTGATCACCACCTGGTGATGAGTTGGATTAGATGGCGGGGGAGGATGCCGGACAGACCAGGGAGACCCAAACGTGTAGTGAGGGTGTGCTGGGAACGTTTGGCAGAGTCTCCTGTTTGTCGAGTCTTCAGCTCTCACCTCCGGCAGAGCTTCTCCTGCATCCCGGGGGAGGACGAGGATATCGAGTCCGAATGGGCTCTATTCCGTGCCTCCATTGCTGAGGCAGCCGATCGGAGCTGCGGCCGCAAGGTGGTCGGTGCCAGTCGTGGCGGCAAGCCCCGAACCCGATGGTGGACACCAGAGGTCAGGGCTGCCGTCAAGCTGAAGAAGGAGTCCTATCGAGCATGGATGGCTTGTGGGACTCCTGAAGCAGCTGACGGGTACCGGCAGGCCAAGCAGCACGCGGCTTCGGCGGTGGTCGAGGCAAAAACTCGGATGTGGGAGGAGTTCGGTGAGGCCATGGAACACGACTTTTGGTCGGCCTCGAAGAGGTTCTGGCAAACCGTCCGGTGCCTCAGAAAGGGGAAGCAGTGCCCGGTCCACACTGTTTACAGTGGGGACGGGGGCCTGCTGACCTCGACTGAGGATATAGTTGGGCGGTGGAAGGAATACTTTGAGGCCCTTCTCAATCCCACTGACATACCTTCCATAGAGGAAGCAGAGACTGAGGATACGAACGCGGACAGTTCCATCATCGTGGCTGAGGTATCTGGGGTAGTCAAAATGCTCCCCAGTGGCAAAGCTCCGGGGGTGGACGAGTTTCGCCCTGAATTCCTCAAGGCTCTGGATGTTGCGGGACTGTCTTGGCTGACACGTCTCTTCAACATTGCGTGGAAGTCGGGAACAGTACCTCTGGATTGACAGACTGGGGTGGTGGTCCCCCTTTTCAAGAAGGGTGACCGGAGGGTGTGTTCCAACTATAGGGGGATCACACTCCTCAGCCTCCCTGGGAAAGTCTATTCCAGGGTGCTGGAGAGAAGGGTACGACCGTTAATTGAACCTCGGCTACAGGAGGTGCAATGTGGTTTTCGTCCTGGTCGCGGAACACTGGACCAGCTCTACACCCTTGCAAGGGTCCTGAAGGGTACTTGGGAGTTTGCCCAACCGGTCTACATGTGCTTTGTGGACCTGGAAAAGGCATTCGACCGTGTCCCTCGCAGTGTCCTGTGGGGGGTGCTCCGGGAGTATGGGATTGGTGGCGCGCTACTACGTGCCATTCAGTCCTTGTACAACCGGAGCAGGAGCCTGGTTCGCATTGCCAGTAGTAAGTCAAGCCTGTTTCCGGTGAACGTTGGCCTCCGCCAAGGCTGCCCTTTGTCACCGATTCTGTTTATAATTTTCATGGACAGAATTTCTAGGCGCAGCCAAGGTGTCGAGGGAGGTGTCTAGGATCTCATCTCTGCTATTTGCAGACGATGTGGTCCTGATGGCCTCATCGGGCTGTGACCTGCAGCGTTTACTGGGACGGTTTGCATCTGAGTGTGAAGCTTCTGGGATGAGACTCAGCACCTCCAAATCCGAGGCCATGGCTCTCAGTCGGAAAAGGGTGGATTGCTCCCTCCGGGTTGGGAATGAGGTCCTACCCCAGGTGGAGGAGTTTAAGTATCTCGGGGTCTTGTTCACGAGTGAGGGAAGGTTGGAGCGTGAGGTTGATAGGCGGATTGGCGCAGTGTCTGCAGTAATGCGGTCGCTGTACCGGACCGTCGTGGTGAAGAGAGAGCTGAGCCGGAAGGCAAAGCTCTCAATTTACCATTTGATCTATGTTCCCACCCTCACCTATGGTCATGAGCTTTGGGTCATGACCGAAAGAACGAGATCGCGGATACAAGTGGCTGAAATGAGTTTTCTTCGTAGGGTAGCGGGACTCACCCTAAGAGACAGGGTGAGGAGCTCGTTTATCCGGGAGGAGCTCAGAGTAGAGCTGCTGCTCCTTCACATCGAGAGGAGCCAGTTGAGGTGGCTCGGGCATCTAGTCCGGATGCCTCCCGGACGCCTCCCTGGTGAGGTGTTTCGGGCATGCCCAGCCGGGAGAAGGCCCCGGGGAAGACCTAGGACACGCTGGAGGGATTATGTCTCACAGCTGGCCTGGGAACGCCTTGGTCCTGGAGCTGGAGGAGGTGGTCGGGGACCGGGAAGTCTGGGCTTCCCTACTGAGACTGCTGCCCCCGCGACCCGGACCCGGATAAGCGGAGGAAAATGGAATGGAATATTACTTATGGGTATAGAATTATTAATACCCATAGCTTTGGGTGGGTAATTAAAGATAAAACAGACAAATAGAACCCCTTTTAGTTGTATTATACTCCCAACATTCCTCTATCACATTCTTGGCCAGATGTCCATGCCTACATCCTTTAAGTCTACTCCAGTATGTCAACATAAGTTGATCTCTTCTCAGGTCATACGCTACTTCTCCTAACTCAACTTGCATTGCTTTAATTGGTGTTGATGTGATTGCACCTGTACATATCCTAAATGCCTTGTGAATATTTCTTTCTATTGTCATTAAATGTGTTTTAGCTGCAGCTCCATAAACAAAACTTCCATAATCTATAGTTGTTCTCATCAAAGCTCGATATATATACTGTACATCAGTGATTGTTTATCTGCTCCCCATTCCTTACCAGCAACAGCTCTCATTAAATTTGATCTTCTTCCATTTCTCTTCTATGTTTTCCACATGAGGCTTCTATGTGCCTTTCTGATCTATCCATATACCAAGGTATTTAAAATGATCTACTTTTATCATGTTTTGTCCATATAGCATCAGGTTCAGATTTTTTATGTCTTTCTTCCAGGTAATCATCATATAACATGACTTACTGGGTGATAGCTTAAATCCCCAGTCATACGACCATAGTTCTATCTTCTTTATCTATCCATAAAGTTGCATCTATAGAAGCAACTAAGGATTGTGGTGGACATGCCAAATTTCCTCAGTCTTCTCAGGAAGTACAGTCTCCTTTGGGACTTCTTCATAATTTGTTGGGTGTTGTGAGACCCGGTGAGGTCCTCGCTGATGTATGTGCAAAGGAACTTGAAGGTTTTCACCCTCTCCACCTCAGTCTCATCAATAAACGGGTCTATGCGGCTCCTTTTCCCTTGTTCTTGGGTCACTGATCATCTCTTTGGTCTTCTCTGTATTGAGATGGAGATTGTTATCATGACACCAAGCTATGAGGTCCGCCACCTCTCTTCTGTATGATGTTTCAACACCACCAGTGATATTAATTTAAACATGCGTACAAGTTCCATTGGAATACGTCGCATAGTAGAATTCACAGTTCCACGTGTCCAAAAGGAGTAGGAAGAAGCAAAGTTTATTTAATCTAAACCCCCATCCGTTCCAGTACTTTGATTGACTTCCTGTATTCCAAATGTAGTCCTTGCCAGTAAGCACACAGGTAATGTAACAATGTGGAAGACTTTAAAATGATTGAAATAATTCAGGTGTGATGGAAGGGTTATATCTTACCATTCGGCCAATTGATTCGAGCAAATATAGCATTCCTGCTAATCCAGTGGTACCTCGGTTAATATCTGCCTCAGTTAGCCCGTTTTTGGGTTAACAACCAAAATGTTTGCTAAAGTTGTGCCTTGGCTTGCGTTTGCCCGCTTGTTTGGCGTCCAGAATAGCATCCGGTTTGTTTACGCCGCCATCCCAAGACGAAATTTTGTGATACTTATGTAGCCGGGCTGCTAGTGTTTCTGCATGTCCCGACTACACTGCGTTGTGTTCTGGTGCACGATGGAGGGCTTTGGAACGGGAGTTTATTCCTTTCAGCCCAAGTAGAGTCAAACTGCAGTGTGTGTGTGTGTCACTGATCAGCCTTTGACTCACTGAAAAAGGTAAAAGGATCTCTACTTAAGGCATCTGCCACAATATTCTTTGTTCCAGGGATATGTTTGATACTAAAGGTGTATGGGGACAACTTGGCCACAAACCGTTGCATGCATGCAGTGCTAAAAATTCTAAGCGGTGGGCAGGGTACCTCTTTTGTGAGCCAGTGAGGGTCTTGCTTGCAAAGGCTATTGGACGAGCCTTGGTTTCTCCTTGCGGTATCTGAGACAAAACTACCCCAAGACCATCGAGAGATCAGCAGGATCAGCAGTTTAGTGAAGTCTGGGTGAGTGAGGACTGCACAGTTCAAAAGCTTCCCTGACTTTACTCTTTGAATAGAAGGTGTGCAGCTGTCATCCTCCATCAACTCTTCCTTTGTCATTTTGACAATGACTTCCACTTTATCAGGGTCAACAGTGACTCCATCACTGTCAATGACGTGGCCAAGGAATTTCACAGACCTTCGGAGCAGGTGACATTTTTCTCTCAATCTCTGGAAAACAATCTCCAGCCTCATGAAGGCTTCTTGTTCTGATGGGGCAAAGACTAACAGATCATCATTGTAACGTAGCAAAAAAACTGAAGTTTAGGTCACTAAAAATGCTCAGCATCATTCTCATAAAGGATGCAGGACTAATACAAAGGCCTTATGGCATCCTGTTATATTCATACAAGCCCAACTTTGAGCTACACTGTTTTGTTTGGGCACACACTGGACCTTGTCATCTTCCGTGGATTATATGTGTCAGCAACTAATATACGGAATATTCCTATTTCCGATCACGCCTTCATCTGCTTCCAGGCCCTAAACCTGCTGCCACCTCCCGCCGCCGGGTTACGACCTCCACAACAGTCAATGACTTTGCACTCGTGGGTGAATGAAACCAATTTTTTATGTAAAAGGTCGCAACAGTCAGACAATCCATCCCAAAGCTCTCAGCTCCTGGTCTGCCTGACTCCCCTGTAAAACACACTTTTGAGAACTTTGAGCCAATTTCCACTTCTCTTCCAAAACAACAGTTAAAGCCCACCAACTGCCTTCTGGACGTTCTCCCTGCAAGGATAATGAAGGATGGTATTCAGTAGATGCCATTGGTCCCAGCCTTGTTCTTTGCTGGGTATTGTCCCCACTGCCCTTAAGCAAGCTATACTTAGACCACTCCTCAAAAAGCCTAACCTAGACCCATCAACTCTGTCCAACTTGCGTCCAATTTGTCATCTGCCCCTCCTATCCAAGGTCATGGAGAAACTTGTCTTCTCACCACTGTCGTCATATTTGTCTATCCATAATATTGCTAACAAATTTCAATCAGGCTTTGGAACCCGTCACAGCACAGAATCTGCGTTATTGAAAGTACACAATGACATCCTCACAGCCCTTGATGCTGAAAACGCTGTTGTGCTGGTGCTTTTAGACCTTCCAGCTGCTTGTGATACTGTGGACCACTCAGTCCTCATCTCCCGCCTGGAACACGGTGTTGGCCTACGCGGCTCTGTGCTTAAATGGTTCATGTCATACCATATCTCACCAACAGGACTTTTTCAGTAATGATCAATGACTCCTCTACAACTGCTCCCCTCTCTTATGGCGTGCTGCAGGGTTCCATCCTTGGCTACCTTATTTTCACTATACATGCTATCATTAGGACCAGTCATCTCCAGACACAATATCCATTTTCATTTTTATGCCGCTGATGTCCAGCAGCTTTACCGACCTACCAGTAATGCTGAGTGACAAGAATGCACTACATCAGGGGTCGGCAACCTTTACCATGAAAAGAGCCATTTTGCCTCCCTTTTCAGTAAACAAAAAATAGTCTGGAGCCACAAGACATTACACAACTTATAAACTTGTTACAACCACAAAATTAATCAAACAGAAGTGCGCCTACATTCGTAGGCCTACTCTGAAACCACTTCAACACTTTCATCTGTAAGTCTTACTGAGTGGTTCCCATATTTGTGTAAAATAAATAAATGTAAAATAATTTAACCAACTTTAAGATAAAAAAGTCCAGAGTTCACATATCTGCATACCCACGCTAAATTGTCATGTATTGGTCCTGTCCTTGACTGTCTTTGCAAAGAGAGGCATTCTTTCATTTTCTCAGTAATTTCCTGTTTATTTTTTTAATTCGGAGAATAGATGCGCTGATATTTTACAAACGATTCTTTCATGTAATCTCCATCTCTGAATGGCTTCCCATATCATGTGCAGCTCAGTGGCGGTTTTCATGCTAAATCTGGCGACTTTCCAAACCCTCTTGGTGACTTATTTTCTCAAAAGCGACTAGCGAAAATTGCAAAGAATTCTCCTGAAGTCGCTGGGAGATTTTTCTGGTATTTGGAGATGTGAAAGCCAAAGCACATATTGTTCTGAGCGGTGAATGCACAGCCAGCTGCAGCAGCACACTATCTGCCTCTCCTGGAGTCACCCGCCTCGGCGATTAGCGTGTCACGGGCTCCGAGCACGTAGCTACAGCGCCCTTCTAGTTATAGAACATATTTCTATGCTCTTGTTAAATGTATTTATTTTACTGCGCCGTAACTTGCTTCAGACTCAACTCAAAACTCCCTCACCTTTTTTCTCTCCCGCGCAGTGAGACTCACGGCATACACTAGCCTAGGTCCCCCTCTCTTGCTCATCCAATCAGCAGTCAGAATGCAGTCTATATGCGTTCACGGACTTGCGTAGGGTGCGTAGGATATTTCACATTCTTTTCGAAGGAAACCAGTGGTGGTCCTCCTTTTTAAGAAGGGGGACCGGACGGTGTGTTCCAACTATCGTGGAATCACACTCCTCAGCCTCCCTTGTAAGGTCTATTCAGGGGTTCTGGAGAGGAGGATCTGCCGAATAGTTGAATCTCGGATTCAGTGTGTCAAGTGTGCTAAGTGTGTCAAAGGTTAAACAGTAATACTGTTGGCCACAGCTTGTACCCACCAGGGTCACCAGCCAGATAGGGCCCAGAATGTAGTCAAAACAGAAACATTGGCCGGAGCAAAGAATGTTTTGTTTATGTCAACAACTACACTAAGCGTTATCAAGACAGAGAGGGAGCCGGCTATCATCTGTTTGCGTCACAAGCTCCGCAAAGACAATCCAGGAGAAAATTATTTAGGAGAGACTGACGCCAATGATTTGAGCAAACAAGTATAAAAATGACTATGGGACAATCGTGGGGAGGCCCTCTTTCATTTCAGCCGGGAGACCAGGACCCTGTAGACTCCAACTATCCTGTCCGACTTATTTTTCAATTATTATGTGTGACTTATTCTTCAATACATTTGGAAAAAATCTAATTTGGTGTGAGAGTCTTTCTTCCTTCTCATAACTGGAGGTTAAAGAGCACGCAAGGGGGAGTTGAAATTGGCTTAATTAATTTTCCAAAGTGGTCCTTTGACCTCTAGGAGGTTGTGGAGAATTTCATCTCCAACGGTACATAGGGCCTACCACTAAAGAGTGCTGCCCATTCGGATAAAGAGCGGTACTGGAGTAATCTGGTTCTAACTAGTTATTTGCGAGTTTAATTCCAGTCCAATCTGGAGAAACTTGCTGTATTCAAGGTGTTTCATGAATGTAAGTGACGTGCATCTGTAGCATTATTGTATGAAACCAATAAATTAACACGTTGATACATTTGAAATTTACAGGACACCTTTTATTTCAAACATTTTTAACACCTCCATCTGTTTGAGAAACAGTAAAACTAAACCACCAAAGTCAAACTGTGTGTGGAAAATGTTTAGTCTTAAGTCTACTCAACATTCCACTGTCGGAGATTACAAGTGAAAATAAGATGACAGGTTTTACGTGCCATTACCCCTGCCTGTTTAGGGGCGCAGACGTTTAGGGCGCAGACTGTTTATGGCGCAGACATTTATGCACAATGTCATTGTTAGAAAAAAAGAATGCAGGATCCATGTCCTCAGGCACAATGACAGCAGAGAGCAGAAAAATGCAAATAAAAAATTAAGCTGGAGTGTTAGTTGATCCAAATTTGGCTCAACTGTAACCAACATGGAGGTGGGACAACTAACCTAGTATCTCAGCTTTGTGAAAAGTTTGGTCACACCTTCTCATTCAGTGGGTTTTCTTTATTTCATGACTATTCACATTGGAGGTTCTCAAAACTATGATTGAACACATGTGGATTTATGTACTTCACAAAAAAGTAAAGTGTGAAATAACTCCAAATATGTCTTATATTTTAGAATCCTCAAAGTAGCCACCCTTTGCTTTCTTGATAGCGCTGCAAACCTTTAGTGTTCTCCCAATGAACTTCATGGGGTAGTCACTTGAAATGGTTTTCACTTCACAGGTGTGTCTTGTCAGGGTTACTTTGTGGAATTTCTTGCCTTATTAATGGGGCTGAGTCCATCAGTTGTGTTGGTGTGTCCAAACTTTTGGCTTGTACTGTAAGTGAAAAAGCGTTTTATTTGTATAAATGTAGGTCTTATTGGTGTTTTTTGACAAACATTTCCAAATATTTTAACTTTCTTTTTCAATAATCTTCATACATTTTCTTTCCATAATATTATGACTTTATTACCATAATATTTTGACTATATTCCCAGACTATTATAACTTTTTACCCCAAAAAATTTTCCAAAAATTCCAACTTTATTTTGTTTTGTTTCTCATAATATTACGACTTTTACAAAAGAGCATATTTTTTCTTGAACATTTCACCTCTGTGCTACTAAATTGACATAATTGTCCTCATAATATTACGAGTTTATTCTTGTAAATTTGAAACTTTTTTCGCGTCTGAATACAACTTTTTCTCTTAATATTTTGACTTTATTCTCGTAAAATTCCAGCAATTTTTTCAATTTCTGCTGTTTGTTGTTGCTGTTTTTTTAACTTCACAACTATTTCAACTTTGTTCTTGTAAATTTTCTTCTTGTAATTATGACTTTATTGTAATAATATTTTGACTTTATTACCATAACATTATAACTTTTTCCACAGCCTAATTTTCCAAAAATTACACCTTTATTTGTTGTTTTGTTTGTTTCTTATACTATTATGATTTATTTTTTAATGATGTTTTTTCTTCATTATTTTTCTTCATAACATTACAAAGTTATTCTCATAAATTACGACTTTTTCACCCATCCACCCATTTTCTATGCCGTTTCATCTCATTAGGGTCGCAAGGGTATGCTGGAGCCTATCCCAGCTGACTTCGGGCGACAGGCGGGGTACACCCTGGACTGGTGGCCAGCCAATGGCAGGGCACATATAGACAAACAACCATTCACACTCACATTCATACCTATGGACAATTTAGAGTCACCAACTAACCTAACATGCATGTTTTTGGAATGTGGGAGGAAACAGGAGTACCCGGAAAAAACCCACGCATGGGGAGAACATGCAAACTCCACACAGAAATGCCCAACGGAAATTTGAAACCAGGTCTTCCCGATCCGCTGACTGTGACTGTGTGGCCAACATGCTAATCACTAGACAGCCGTGCGGCCCATGACTTTTTCACGTTAATGAAAATTTTTTTGTATTCATATTTTGACTTTATTCTTGTAAAATTACTGCTCTTTTTTCCATTTTTTCATTTTTGGACACACCTGCTCTCGAAGCATGACCAAATGACGACAGTTTCGCTCTTTTGTGGCAAAATGATGATGCAATGGAATGGGGTATGACAGTTGTTTAGGTGGAATTGCCTCGTTTGCATTCCATTCAGGCGCTATGGTGGTCATGGACAGGCCAAGGCGACTGTGTCTTGGTTGTTTATTTGTTAGAAGCTAAGTTACTGAATCTTTAAGAAAAGGATGAAAGGGAAGCATGTTATGTGGGCGATAGTTGGTGTTGCAGACTTCCCCTTTGTTCAGAGATGGTTTCTCAACTTGGATGTATTGTAGCTGGCTTCCTTCACTTCTCTGTGAAGGAAGTATGTGTATTTTTGTGCAGTTGACAGCTGATTATTGACCCGAAGAGTTAGCCCGTCTGCGTTGTGACATACGCCTGCTCAGTGGCTGCTTGGTTTCCCCAATACAAATACACTCCTGATTAGAATGTTAAGACCAGTTGAAAAATTTTAAGAATTTACATTTTCTTGGACTTTAAGGAGGTTCTAAGTAGCGCTTCAAAAGTCAAAAAGAAGAAATGAGAGTGAGACAATAATGTTTCTGAGTAAGCAATTTATTGTAAACAACCATTAATGTGAAATAGGCTGTTCATCAGTTGACCAAAATTTTACGAGCACGGACAAAATCTTAGCAAAAATGTGGACTGAATGTGATTTAGTGACACTGCCATGATCTCTTGATGGCAAAGGCAAAAAAGCTTTCTCTCTTTCTCAGGTAGACCTGAGACATACGCCTGACATTCTGTAACTACACTACTAAGCTAAATCATTTGACATATTTAAAGGTTTTTCAAAAAAGCAACACATTGATTACTTTCCCATGTAGCTAATTACATACATACATAATTCTCTTAGTAATTCAATTACTTTTATGCGAAAGTAACTGGTAACTATAATTGCTCCTTTTGACTCAAACACGGCAAATGTACAATTTACACTTTCATGTGGCAAACATATATTGAACAAACCATTTTATCTTTACTTTCGCGGGTGGCTTTGGCATTACATCAGCAAGTATTTGCTCAGTAGGCCAGTATTCCAGAGGTATACAGTGTTCCAGCGATTGTCGGAGCTGGCGTTTTGCGCATGCGCCAGTTTCCAAGGTGGGATATAACCCGGAAGCGGATCCAATTCACTTCACAACATAGGCGGACATTACTTTCATCATGTCGTCAGAAGGAGCTCGCGGTACTCATTTCTGGGGCGAAGAGGAGGCCGTGTTTTTGCTTCAGCAGCTGAAAGAACTCAACATTTTGAAGTGCCTCGACGGACGAAAAACCAGAAATGGAGAAGTATTTAAAAAGGTGGCGAAAAAAATGGAGAACGCAGGCTTCATTCGGACTCCCGAGCAGATAAGAGTGAAATGGAAACGCATGAAGCGGATTTACTTCATAACCAAAAAGGACAGTAAAAGAAGTGGACACAACTCAGTTTCGTGTCCACACTATGAGCTTCTCGAAGACCTTCTGGGAGGACGAACGTTGTCTCAAACGCTGGCGCATGGCTTGGACGTTGGATTTGGGGCTTCCGTTTCAGGTAAATTGCCAGTAACACTAGCTCGGAGCTAACTGGAGCCAAATGGGTCACGATTGTGTAAACATTGGTATAAGTTCGCTGCATACACATCGCTAGTAGCTTTTTTAAGCTCATGTGTCCATGTTCGTTGGTTGTAACCTTTCCGTGATACTTGGCTTCCGTGTGGCATAAAAAACGAACCTTGTGAAATTTGGACATATTTGGTATTTGCGCATCTAAATGCTCCTACTTAAATGCCCAATTATTCAATAAACACGACAGCTGTACCGCCAAAAAATAAGTATGCGCTGTTGCAGGAAAATAAGTCAACAGCCATAATCGAAACAGTAACGCGAAGTAATAAAGTTACACCCACAATGCAGTCGTCATGAACGCGAAACTACGAGGCCACGCCCGTTTAGAACAGATATTTCGAGAAATAAATTGGTGTTCCGACACAGCCCGTGCCAACTGGCTACTGTTAAGCAGCTTACCATGATCACGTTGTTCTCAACAAATTGTTGTTCATACGCAACACCCCCATGGAATATTCTCAGTGCGTTGAATCGATCGTAGCTGGACTGTTCACGGTGTCTTAGAAGATGTTTCGCTTCTCATCCCAGCAGTCATCAGTTCATGCTCAGACTAGATAGGACAGCTAGAAGACCATCAGACTGCTCGGGTGACAGCCGAAACACCTTTTGAAGACAACCTGAACAGTCCAGTTGTGGTCGATTCAGTGCGCTTAGAGTACAATGACCTGCATGAATGAGTGAATGAATATTCACAGGCCCCATAGAGTAACAACAAAAAGATGATGGACACAAACACAAGAATGGATCCACGGAGACTGGCTTGGCGTGAGAGCGGCGATAGACACATTGAAAGCGTCATTTTCATGACAAGCGTTCACCATGGTTCAATCACCTTGTTTTCAACTACTTTGTCTTTATGCTACACACCATGCACACTCACACAATTGGAGCATATCATTTCAACGGCATGGCCAGTTAAACTGAAACACAGGGCGGTTGATGAATGTGGATGAAAACAAACAGCTGTGCCTGCACATACTGTGAAAGGAAAACTGCACTTTTTGGGGAATTCTGTCCAGTAATTTGCCATACTTTGGTTGTTTTAAGGATTCCCGGAACTTCCTTCCTGGGTGCACTGATTTCACCAAGCAACATAAAAACAAATGCTACACTTATCATTGACTTTTCCAAAGTCAAAAACACAGCGGCGGTGGCCGCAACTCCAACATGTAGCGTTACCTTTCGGTAGTGACCTGATGCGTTGTGAGTGCGGTGCTGACTCGCTATGAGCGAGTGTGTGGCAAAGCTAGTCGCTAGCCGGCTAGTATCTAGCAGGTGTTGTGAAGTGTCACTACTCCATTAAAGTAGTTATTTGGCGTAACGATGTTAATAACAATGTTACTGTATCTTGGTTAATATGCATGCATGGAAGGGGGGCGGGCCAGGAGCTCACACATGGTGCAGAGAGATGAGTGAGAGACAGCGCAAATCCAGTCTATATCGATATGAATGATACGGTTGTTTTTGATATCATGCTTCAAGTAATAGTAATAGTAAGATATTCTTGAATGAATCATTCCTTATTTCGGTCAGAGCTCACCTTTTCAATACCTTTTCAACTGCTGAACAGCTAAAAGACACGTCTGCTTCTTCCATGGTAATACATACAAAATACAGTCAAACCTGTCTTAGCGGCCACCTTTATAGAAGGGCCACCTGCCTATAGCAGCCACTGAAAAATCCCCCCCCAGCAAATTTACATGTTATAGACCCTGTGTATAGCAGTCACCTGTCCAACGCAGCCACCCATTTTGTCTCCCTTGGTCAATATCTGACTGCATATAGCGGCCAAATTACCGACTCAAGTAGAAGCTTCATGCACGAAAAAGTTGGGTTTTTCAATCAATGAAGGTGTCGTGTGTAGACTTTAATTACTGAGTCCTAGCTCAGTCACAATCATTCACAAGATCCACACAAACTGTCAGTTGTTCCACATAAAAAAGCCATCTTCTTTTGAGCTTGCTATTTCCTGGTCAAACATGTAACTTTAAGAGCATTTGCACCAAAACATTACCGCAAAGTAGGCTGGGAACAGGACGTGCTCCCAGCGACGCTACAATTAAAAAAAACAAAACAAAACAAAAAAAACATATGCTAGCATGCATGCGGCAGCGGGAGCAAAACTGAGTTCGGTTGTACTTAACTGAAGTATTTTATCAGTTATCAAGCCTCTCGCTTCCTTTTAGTAAGTAAAAACCTTGGCTATGATTGCACTACATTGTCATGTAGACCTACAAAGTACACTTGGAAGAACAAGAGGTGAATAAATGTATTGCAACTGATGTGAAACTGATGAGGGGTAGGATTAAATAAGCTTTGCTTCTTCCTACTCCTTTTTGGACATGCAAAATTGTGAATTGTACTATGTGATGTGCTACTGTTTGACTCATGCATGTTCAGGATTAAAACCATGAACCATGATAATAACAAGCCTAGTAGTGCTGTACAACTTTTATCAGCAGTCCGCAGTGCCATCTACTGGTCAACATTATTATTATTTTCCCTTTTTTTTCTTTTTTTTCCCCTCTACTGGTTAACATTCAAACTGGACGCCAACCTGTCTATAGAGGCCACCTGTCTATAGCGGCCACTTTTGCAGACTCCCTCTAGTGGCCGCTATAGACAAGTTTGACTGTATTTATATTTTCATTGGTTGTAGCGAGTGTTCCAGAAGACCAGGGAGAGCCAACTGATGATCCAGAGAAGCATCCAGACGAAGGGGCTGCTGTCAAAATGGAAGGGACTGCTGAAACAGAAGAACGGGAAACTGCTAGTGCCCCTGTTTCCAAGACGAGTACTCGCACAGGCACTTTTGCGATGTTTGGTAGGTTACCTTGCCGATATGGTAATGGCACGCACAGTATTATTTCCCAATAGTCAGTACTTTTTGGGGCCGCCTGGTGGTTAGTATGTTGGCCACACAGTCAAGAAGATCTGGGTTTGTATGTCCGTCTGGGCATCTCTGTGTGGAGTTTGCATGTTCTCTCCGTGCGTGGGATTTCTCCAAAAATATGCATGTTAGGTTCATTGGAGACTGTAAATTGTCCATGAATGGTTGTGTATTTGTGCCCTGTGGTTGGCTTTCGACCAGTCCAAGGTGTACCCCGCTCCTCAGCCACAGTCAGCTGGGATAGGCTCCAGCATACTGTGACCCTATAGAGGCCAAACGTTTTGGAGGATGGATGATAATTATTTGTTTTTATACTTTTTAGGTGAAAGGCAAAGACACAGGGGGCGGCGGTCTGACGTGGAGCGGTTTACATCCAGCATGGAGAGACTCCAGGCTGTCTTGGTGGACCAGCTACGGCAGAGTCAAGAAATGCAGGAAAGGCTGGTGAATTCCATCCTCCAGAGCAACGAGTCGATGGTGTCGGCTCTTCTTGAAGGCATCCAAAGTCTAAGACCACGTCCCCCGGATCACCGAGGAGGAAAAGGTTGACAGTTCTGTTGATTTCTCTTAAGAAATTTAGGTATCCTGTATTAATATCGGTTATCTGGCCTATATCAGCAAAAAAACAAGAGTATGGGCTTGTATCAGCCTAGGGCTGTCGCGATAACAAATTTTGCTGGACGATAATTGTCCGACAAATGATTACCGATAAACGATATTATAGTCAACATTATTTTGAGACAGTTTTTTTGTTTTCTGTAATGATAATATATGGCATAATAATGCAAGTACACGTATCAAAAGCAATAAACTTTCATTTCTCGAGTGTATTTAACATTGTCATTGGAATGTCAAGAGCCTTTAAATAAAATAAATTAAACGAACAACATAATGCAATAAACAAAAAAGACAAAAACACCCTGATGAAAATAAGTGTCTTTTTCAGTAAAAATTGCAATATTTCTATTTTTGAATCCGTATCCCTTTCGTTATTGTTTGAGAATTAAATTTAAAAAATAACCCGGAAATACTCTGAAGTTCACATTTAGGCCTCAATGGAGATGTCGGCTCATTTGCATATACACTTCCTCAATTCACTTTTAGCAACATTGTGTGTGGAATACGCTGTTTACGTTTAACGGGGTGTAATGTTTTGTCAGAGATTGGCCAAAGTACATGTTTCGGATGCAGCAAAATGCGTTTGGTGCACAATGAGGTGTTATACTTGGAGAATCACGGACGGCTACTGAAACATAAGTTCCAGCGTTCTGTATTATTTATTTCATTGTCTTTGTCACAAAACAATGATGTGCAAACGGGGTGAAATTGACAGCAGATGGTGTTGTATACACAACACCTCACAAATCATTGCATTCTATTTGTCTCCCACCGTGTACCTGCGCACTGTCACCTCTCCATTCGAGTGTATGTGATGAAGACGGCGATCAGAGGCAAAACATCGTCTAAGACTGGAGTGTCCAAACATTTTTCACCGAGGGCCACATACTGAAAAATGATGCAAGGGCCACGTTGTTTTTTTTTTTTTTTGTAAAGCAATACATGTTGATATGCTCAGAAGTTATACATGTTTCAAGGAAAAACTGCATCTGAGATTTGTGAAATAGTCGAAAAGCATATTAGTATGAACTTTGGTATTTTTCTTTTTTCTCCCCATTTTTGTTGTTTTCTTGCCAGTTTTCTTCTCATAATTTTAACTTTATTCCGATAGTAAAACTTTTTCGGATTTTTTTTTTTCCAGAATTGAAAGTAATAATTAATAATAAATGAATAATAATAATAATATTATTAATAATACAATAATTAATTATTACTGTATTGTTTGTTTCTCATATTACAACTTTTTCTTGAATATTTCAACTCTATGCAACTAAAATGACTATTTGTCTTCATGACGAATTTATTCTTGTAAAATCGTGACTGTCTAACTTTTTTTTCTTAATCTTTTTACTTTATTCTGGTAAAATTGCAGCTGTTGCTTTTCAAATTGTTCCGACTATTTCAGCTTTCTTTTTGAACATTTTATTCTCCTAAGTATGACTTTATTCCCATAATATTTTTACCTCATTCCCATAGTATTATGAATGTTGCCCCAACCTAAATTTCCAAAAATTCCAATTTGATGGATTTGTTTCTCATATTACCACTTAAAAACATACCACCTTTTTTTCCTTTAGTATTTCAGCTTCATGCTGCTAAAATGATGTTATTTTTCCTGATAGTATTATGTTATTCTTGTAAAATTACGATATTTTCTCATCACGTTACGACTTTTTTGGAGGCGGCAGTGGCTCAGGAGGTAGAGCAGGTCGTCCAGGTTTGATCCTCGCTCCCTCCACCCATTCACTGACACCTCACCCACCCTGCCTCCAGCGCTGCCCACACTGGGGTATGGTGTACACTAAGTCCCCTACTAACGAACATCCGACGTGCGAACATTCGTAGATACGAACACAAGCCGACTGGTCTATATTTTCATGTGTTTTGCCTCAAAAGCCCATATTTATGCTGCTACATGCTTAAAAAGCAAGCACATATTTAAACTGCTACATGCTTGACCAGCAGAGGGCACTGTGACACTGCTAATGGGACCAACAGCGGGAGAACAAGAGGAGGAGGAGAGGAGGTGGGGACGAGAGAGAAAGCTACATTTTAGCTCTGTGATACAACCCGGACAGAGCGTGTGATTAAAGTTTATGAAGAGTTAATAGGCCTGCTGAATTCTACACCACTCACAGAACACTACCTCTTTTAGAAGAGTCTAACGACGACGACGTAAAATTACTGGGGGGTTTTTTAGCTTTCTTGTTAATTATTTTATTGTGCCGCTGGCCAATTTATAAAAAAAAAAAACTGCTGCGAACTGCAAATGACCATCAGGCCGCACTTTGTACAGTCCAGTTATCATTTCAGCCCTGAGAATACAGCAGCCTGGATGAGTTAGAATATTCGCAGGCACTACCAAGTATTGTTTCCCCAAAGGTCATGCATACTTTTCTTCTTTTCCATCCGAAATGAGCTGCGCCGCCATTACTCCTCCCGCTCCCAGAGTCGCCATTTGTTGTGGGAAATGTCCCCACCATGGGACATTTGACATGTCTGACCTAAAGTGTGATTGTGTCCTACAGACATCCAGCAGCTGAATGGTCATCAAGAAGAACGTGCCCCTCAGCCGCAGGGGGGGACCCCCACTTTGAAGCAGGAGGAGCCCCAGCCCCCCGACGTTAAAGAGGAAGTGGAGGAGCTCTGGCTCACTCAGGAGGGAGAGCGTTTTCTGGGGCCAGAGGAGGCTGACCTCACCAAGATGCCTGTGAAGACTGAGGACCACAAAGACAAACCGCCCGAGTCCTTACGCCTTCATCATAGTCCCCATGATTGGAACAGAGAGGCGGAGCCTCCAAGCAACATTTCACAACTCGTGAAAACAGAAGCTGATGGAGGCGACTGTGGAGGATCACACATAGACCTCTTAGCGCCGCTATCAGATTGAATGCAAACATGCGGACTCGTACTGGACGATATGCGGCTCAACATTTGCTCAAAAGAAAACTTTGCCCGTTCACGTGTGTGGTGCCGATTTGACAGCGCACATGCGGTCATGCAATGGCGAAGAAACATTTTCTTGAAGAAACAAAAACAAATAAGTAGCACATACGGTAGTTACTATACTGTAGTTTGTAGCCTGCATAATGCCTGCTGAGGAAGATGGCTGCCCTTCCCTGACTTTTTGTTAGGTTTGACTTTTCTTGCAGTTACTTTTTCCTTGCCTCTGTTGCCAAACTGCTTATTCATGTGGAGTTTGGTGTTTTTTGTAAATGGGTAGAACGTTCCCTGAGATAATGTATGTTGTTGCTGTTGTTGTTGTTGTTAAATGGTGTAAATAAAATTGATTTCCTAGATTTGGTCCAACTTTTTACCAGAAAGATGTAGGTTGTGTTTTCTTTATGCATTTTATTGCAGTGAAAATGACACCTTTCATCCAAGCAACCAACACCACGAGTGTGCTCAGCCGGCACATCTCAATAAATGAGAATATTGTACAAAAGTGATTTGATTTCAGGAGTTCATTTCAGACCATTTAAAGACACATTACGCTTTTGCAGGCTGAACCAATAACCGTTTCACAGTTTTTCCGCATTTAATTATTTTTTTTATTAGCTGGAAACTATTCTCATCAACATTCTTGAAATACTTAAGTCATTGTCTCGTCAGTCTACGGAATATAAAAGTTACACATTTTGAATTAACCTCAACTTCACTTGTTTCTACTGCCATTTTCAACACCGCCACCTGGTGGCAGCAGCGTGACATCACGGGTGACTTGGCTCTCTGGTAAAACCATCGAAGAAGAAAAAGCCTGGTCACTGCTGGTGGAGGCGCAACCGAACCTCTGGCCTTCGTCGACTGGGTCCTTCGTCGGCTGCAGACGCTTCAGTTGGACACAGCTAGTGTTTTGTGGGGCGATCTCGCTACAAGAAACCGGTCAAAAATGTTGAATGAGTTGGTTAGGAGGCGACTAACGGCGGCAGCTGATGAATGGATGAATATTCGCGTTGTTTGAAAGAGCGAAAGCGTCCTAAGAGGAGGAACTTCCTCGAACAACAGAGAAGGAGCGACATCGACAACAACTCGAAGCTGTGTGCAAGACTCCCATCGTTTTGCAAATAGAAGGTATTTTTACTAACCTATCTTTAAAACATTTAAAAATGTTGTTGCGTTAAATGCTTAGAATATGTGATGTGTATACGGTGGTGTGAAAAAGTGTTTGCCCCCTTGCTGATTTCTCGTTTTCTGCATGTTTGTCACACTTTAATGTTGCAGATCATCAAACAAATTTAAATATTAGCCAATGACAACACAACTGAACACAACATGCAGTTTTTAAATGAAACTTTTTAGTATGAAGGGAGAAAAGATCCAAACCTACATGGCCCTGTGTGAAAAAGTGATTGCCCCCTAACCTTAATAAGTGGTTGGCCCCCCTTAGCAGCAACAACTGCAATCAAGCGTTTGTGATAACTTGCAATGAGTCTCTTACAGCGCTGGGGAGGAATTTTGGCCCACTCATCTTTGCAGAATTGTTGTCATTCAGCCACATTGGAGGGTTTTCCAGCATGAAGCGCCTTTTTAAGGTCATGCCACAGCATCTCAATAGGATTCAGGTCAGGACTTGGACTAGGCCACTCCAAAGTCTTCAGCCATTCAGAGGTGGACTTGCTGGTGTGTTTTGGATCATTGTCCTGCTTCAGAACCCAAGTTGGTTTCAGCTTGAGGTCACCAGCAAGTTCTCCTTCAGGATTTTTTGGTAGACAGCAGAATTCATGGTTCCATTTATCACAGCAAGTCTCCTAGGTCCTGAAGAAGCAAAACAGCCCCAGACCATCACACTACCACCACCATATTTTACTGTTGGTATGATGTTCTTTTTCTGAAATGCTGTGTTACCTTTATGCCAGATGTAATGGGACACCCCCTTCCAAAAAGTTAAACATTTGTCTTAGACCACAAAGTACTTTCCCAAAGGTCTCGGGATGTTTTCTGGCAAAATTGAGACGAGCCTTAATGTTGTTTTTGTTCAGCGGTGGTTTCCATCTTGGAACTCTGCCATACAGGCCATTTTTGCCCAGTGTCTTTCTTATGGACCCTGACCTTAATTGAGGCAAGCGAGGCCTGTAGTTCTTTAGATGTTGTGGGGTCTTTTGTGACGTCTTGGGTGAGTCGTTGCTGCGCTCTTGAGGTAATTTTAGTTGGCCGGCCACCCCTGGGGAGGTTCACCACTGTTCCATGTTTCCGCCATTTGTGGATAATGGCTCTCACTGTGTTCGGAGTCCCAAAGTTTTAGAAATGGCTTTATAACCTTTTCCAGACTGATAGATCTCAATTACTTTCTTTCTGCGTAGGCAATGAGGGGGACAATCACTTTTTCACACTGGGCCAGGTTTGGATTTTTTTTCTCCGATAATAACTTTAAAAAATCATTAAAAAACTGCATTTTGTGTTCAGTTGTGTGGTCATTGACTAATGTTAAAATTTGTTTGATGAGCTGAAACATTTCAGTGTGATAAACGTGCAAAAAATAACAAATCAGGAAGGAGGCAAACACTTTTTCACGCTACTGTAGAGCCGCCGAGATCGAAAAGCGGTCGGTCAATGATTAACCACTGCATTGGCCACCAGCAGGGGGTGCCTCAAATCACTTCAAATACTGGTTAACCACTGGATTAGCCACAGCTTTTACTGCCTTTAGTAATGCTAATGTTGGCTGTGGCTGCACTCGTGTAAACAAAAAAAGTTTTATTCATTCACTCTCACATTCTCCTCCATGTTCACGTTTCCACTCCGCACCGCTCCTCACCTTGCCCTCCCAGCGACAGCTAATGTGCTCCATTTTCCTGTCTCCTCTCGGCTACTCGCCTTGCCCTCCCACAGAATAACAGCCAGTCCGTGTCCACTTCAGGCCTAACAATGAAAACATGCAGCAGCTGAACTCTAACGTTGCTGCCATCACAGACACTCCGAAAGACAGTTTGCAGCTGCTTAGAACCACGATGGTTCGAAGTGCGATGCTATCCCTTGCTGCGCTGCAGACTGGACAAGACGGTGCCAGCATGTACAATCACATGCAAGCACCCGTATCGAATGGAACCCCAGCCTACATGCACACACCATACCACCCTACAGACACAGGTGGGCGATATACTGCACTACATGCCCCACATACCCCACATGCAGCAACTGGTCAGGACCGCTACTCCTACAGGAGAGCACTGCTGCAGGAGGACGACAACATAGACTTTTCTGAACACACTACATATGTATATATTCACTCACAAAAAAGACCAGCATTAACAAGTCCCTTCACTGTGAGCTGAGCTTCAGCTACCTCAATCGTCACCATGTATTTATATATATGTTGTGATTTGTGTATATATTTTTGCTTCTACATATATTTTAGTGTGTGTATTTTGTAGTTTACATGAGTATTTTAATACAGCATGTGCACATTTTTCATTTTGTGCAATTAAGGAAAGGCAAGGAAGGTTGCAGTTATTTGTTTATTTACAGCATCAAAACAAACAAGAATATACAAGCCAAAGTAGCATTACAGCAAATATTAACAAAGAGTTTGTTCAAGGGTCAAGGAACTCTGTGGCCACTCTTCTGACTCTCTTTCCCTCTGCCTCATTGCAGTCGGTCAGGTAATTGTTGCACTGTATGGAAGGCTGTACTTCCTGGTCACGTTGTATGGTGCCAGTTAAATAACTCTGTACATCCATGAATCGGTATTTGTAGTCACACACAGCTTGTACATTAGCGAATGTTTACCCTTTCTGTTGATGTACTGCGTGGCGTTGGAAGATGGCTGCCTGATTTCAGTGTGAGCCCCATCCATCGCTCCTAAACATTGTGGCATGCCGCATACACTACAAAAGCCCAAAACAGGCTCCTCTGCCTTGTGTTCAGCAAAAGGTAGCTTGATGTATTTTGGACTGAGGTGGACAGCGATGGCTTTGCGTGTCTGTCTTACCACAATAGATGCAGCCTGTCGCGACAGTCCGAAGGAGTTAGCGGTATTCCTTAGCCTTCCCTTCGCTCAAATAATACAACGTGCATGCAACCTTTTTTAATGGTTCCATTGCTTCTCTCGTGTTTGTCGTTTGGCCTTCAATGTGAGGACAAAGTTCTTCACTCAGCGTCACTTTAGGTGCTCTATTTGTCGTATAGCCTGTCTACATGGCAACTGCGTTTTCAGATTTTCCCACTCTGCAAGGCGTTCTCAAAAAATACCGTTTCAGGTCACCCAGAACGCACGCTGTTCCTGTGTGGATGAGAAACGACAAAATACTTTGCTGTTTTGACCTGAAAACGTTCCCGTGTGGAACGGCTCTGAGAGTTGTTGGTCCATCCGTCCATCCATCCATTTTCTATACCACTTGTCCTCACTAGGGCCACGGGTATCCTGGAACCTATCCCAGCTGACTGGTCCCCAGCCAATCGCAGAGCACATACAGACATACAACCATTCACACTCACATTCACACCTACGGACAATTTAGAGTCTCCAGTTAACCTAGTATGCATATTTTTGGAATGTGGGCGAGAACCCACACATATTGTATAAACTCCACACAGAGATCGTCCAACAGAGACACGAACCCACAATATCCTGACTGTGAGGCCAACGTGCTGACTGCCAGGCCACCGTGTGGCCTTGCCAATCCCATGCATGAGAAATATACATTTTAAAAATGCCCCGACGGCACCACTGATGAAGGTAGAGTGATATGCCGTCTTTGTAAGGAGTTTGCTTATTACTGAAGCAGCTCAAGACAACAGCTCTCACATGCTACTCAATTTTCACGTCTCCTCACCCCTATTCATCGCTTCTCACCTTGCCCTCCCAACAACAATGGGAGCCTTTCAGCTTATGCTTAACAAGCCCAAACACAAAGACAGCCAATCGGTGTCCACTTCAGGGTGTGACTGACCGTTGTTTTCCACCCCCAACAGCTCAAGCACAGGAAGCGCAAAGCATCAAAGGGGATTTTATAAAAAGGCAACTCGCATGCAGAAACAAGACATAAAGAAATAGATTAAGAGATAGATAGATTAACAAGAATTAGATTAACAAGATTGAAAAACATAACACACTCAATATGACTGTAATAAATTACCGCTTGGTTATTTTATTCCAGGAATTTGGACAATAAGAATGAAAAATGAGCTGCTGATTCAGGAGGGGATTTCACGTCAGCTGACCTAAGTCACGTGACAGCTACTGGTTGACGTTTTTGTGATGTGGGTTACACAAACAAAACATCCAGAAATGCAATGAAAAGTTCAGGACACGCAAAAAAAAGTTATACTTTTATGCCAACATTTTTTTTTTTTTTTACAAAAGCAGCATTTTCTTTTCATAACTTTAGATGTTTGCAAATCTTTTTTACAATTTACATTTTTAATTTTCAAAGAAGTCTTTTTTGTTTGCAAATAATAAGCATTCAAAAAGCACATTGATCAAATGTCCACTCTGTAAAATAGCGCTGATTGGACAGACAGATAATCACTCGTTTATCACGATTAATTGATTCCAGACCCAATTGTGATAAGCGAATTTCTAAATTGGATATTTTTGTAGTTACTGCATAGAAAACCTGTTTATGACCTTCTAAATATGAATATAATATAATAAAATATAAATAATAAAATATAAATATATATTTTAATCATTATTAGTCCTATAGACATGAACTAACACCCCTATAGTCACCTTTACACTCTTATTCCCCAATATAGAAGACATAATAAGAGTAAATACGCCAGGTAAGACATAATTAAGACTTTCGTTTGTGTGTGTTGCTATAAATGTGTTCCCTGCGGGACCTGAGAGGCGGGCACAAAGTGACGTCGGGGGTTCGGAGTTTGTTTTTTTTTTTACCCCTGTCCTGTCCAGCCTTTAAAGCAGATACCCTAGTGATGATAAGAGGCATAGAAAATGGGTGGATGGATGGATCTTTAAAACCACAGAAAAGTACCCGTTTATTTTATCATAGACTTTGGCAATGTGTATTTCTTTTGAGGTTGTTGACGAAAAATATGACAAAAATGATTTGCTGATGAAATTAACACTACTGAAGTGTGTTTGTGTCCTGCAGATGATTTGTCAAGAAGAACGCCCCCCTCCACCGCAGGAGGGGAGCTCCACTTTGAAGCAGGAAGAGCCACATCCCCTTCACGTTAAAAAGGAGGAGGAGAAGCCACAGCCCCCCCACGTCAAAGAAGAAGAAGAAGAGGAGGCACTCTGGATCACTCAGGAGGGAGAGTTTCTTCTCGAGCCAGAGGAGGCTGATATCACCAAGTTGCCGCTGACTGTTGTCTCGGTGAAGACTGAAGACCATGACGACAAACCACCTGAGTCCTCACAGCTTCATCGCAGTCCAAGTGAGGAGAACAGCTGGGCGGAGCTTCCAAGCAGCAGATCACCACAACACATGACAACAGAAGCTGATGGAGACCACTGTGGAGGATCACAAGCAGACAAGCTCTTAGCTCCACTATCAGATAGTGACGACACAACGTCACACTCCCCTGAAGATGAAGACCAGGACAGCGCCCAGGAACCTTTGAGCAGCGATACAGACTGTGAAGGTGATATGAGGACTCACACTGACAACAAACACTCTGAATGCTCAGAAAAGAAGACGGGTAAAAAACCTTTCAGCTGCTCAGTTTGTGATAAAAGCTTTTCTTATATGAGTGATTTTTCTCGACACATGGCAACACACACAGGAGAGAAACCTTTCATTTGCTCAGTTTGTGCAAAAGGATTTTTTCAAAGGTGTGATTTGGCTCGACACATGCGGACACACACGGGAGAAAAACCTTACTGTTGTTCAGTTTGTGGCAATACATTTTCTCAGAGGTCAGCTATGACAACACACATGAGAACGCACACAGGAGAAAAACCCTTTAGTTGCTCCGTTTGTGGCGAAAGATTTGTTCAAAGTACACATTTGATTGTACACATGAAAATGCACACTGGAGAAAAACCTTATAGTTGTTCAATTTGCGGCGCTAGGTTCTTCCGACAATCGCATGTGGTATCTCACAAGCGGACGCACACGGGAGAAAAACCTTTTAGTTGTTTAGTTTGTGGTCAAGGATTTTCTCAGAAGTCCAGTTTGAACAAACACACGAGAACACACACAGGAGAAAGACCCTTTAGTTGCTCCGTTTGTGGCAAAAAATTTGCTCGAAAGGAACATTTGACTGTACACATGAAAGTACACACAGGAGAAAAAGCTTTTAGTTGCTCCATTTGTGGTGCTAGATTCGTTCGAAAAACGCATGCGGTATCACACATGACAACACATGCAGGAAATGAAACCTCTTAGTTGCTCATTTGGTGGGCAGAGCTTTTCTCATGAGCACAGGTTGAACACACTTCTTGCCCGCACGGGAGACCGACAACTGTCTCGTGCGCCTCCATTTTCACGTCTCCTCGCCGCTACTCACCTTGCCCACCCACCTACAATGGGAGCCTATCAGCTTAAACATGCACTTGTGGAGTCCCTTTGACAGCCCACATGCAGACACACTCTGTGACCTGCACAATTTATGCTAAAATATTAAATAAATAAAAAAAGATACTACCAACAAGTAGCACATACGGCGGTTACTATTATAAGTAGCCTGCACAATACCTACCCTGACTTTTCGTTGGGCTTGAGGTTTCTTCCAGTTAGTTTTTTCTTGCGTCTGTTCCCAAAATACATTGCCATGTGGAGTTTGGTTGTTGTTTTTTAAATGCTATCAAGCTAAGTAGGAATCCCCCAGGATTCAAACAAATGACACAGTAAATGTAATTGTATGTTAAGGGCTTGGCAAGTCAATCACATGCAAGTCAACTTTTGTGTCAGGCGGTAATTCTTACTCTTTTGTGGTATGGTGTATTCGTAAGCAATATTGGTGTTATAAAATGTACTTTTTTTTTTTTTTTACTCTTTTGTTGTATAATGTGCGGAAAATGTTTAACCTTTTTGGCTGTAAAAGGGTCCTGTACCTGGTCTACCTGTTTAAAGAGATCTTTGATCTCAATGGGACAAAACCTGGATAAATAAAAGAGAAATTTAAAAAGAATTGTATGGGAAAAGGAACGTTTACAATCGCAGTTTTGTGTGGTTTTGTGTTTTTGCACTGCCCCTGCTGAATCCTGCATTACGTCAAAACTACTGTCCAGTGGACAATCATCCAATTTTTGTAGAAGTTCTTGACAGAAAAAGATTCCTTTGAACAGCAATAACTTTCAAGACAAAAAGTGCCAACATGACACCAGAAACGGTTACGTTTCGACAAATGGAGTACATGCCTGCGTCCTGGCTGCTCAGTACGATTCGAAGAGACTCACCTGTACACGGCTGTAGTCAGGTTTTATTGCTAAGCATTGCCTGTAAAATGAGTCAAGATGTGAAGATGGCACCTCTGCAAGCCATTAATTGTTTTCATTCATTTTTACCATTTTTATTCAGGTTTTACTTTAAAGTTCAGATTTTTTTGGTCTCACTTTGAACAGAAGGTACCAATTTTGTTTTATAGGCATATCACAATAAATTTGAATGTCATACAAATTCAACTTTAGAGACTAATCAAAGGCTCGTGAATGTTTGCAGTTCACCAGTAGTTTATATTGTTCAACTTTTGGACAGCTTTTCACATTTTTATTATATAATTATATAAATACATTTTTGAGATAGTTCACTCTCTATGTAGTGAATCTCTATAATATAAGTGTTTTTTTTTATTTAAATACTGAAAGATATTGAAATGAATTGAGCTGCACGTATACTTCGCTCGCACTTTAACATCGGCGCCAGGTGGCAGCAGCGCAACATCATTGCTGATTTGGCTCACTCGTAAAACCATCGAAGAAGTTTCCACTGAAAACTTTATTTAAAGTGACATTGGCAATACAGTACGCCTTCAAGAGCGTGCAATCACGTTTTGGGATCTAAGGAGCAACTATATTAAACAAACAAAGAGCATACATAAAAAAAGAAGAACAAAACACTGCGAAGTTTAGACAAGGGGTAAAAAAACTAGGGAAATATTTTTGTTTAAGCCTTTTCACAAGAAGACTTAGAAAATGAGCATGGAATCAATGCAGATTTTGCGCATTTTCATTTACGGACATTGAATTTTGCGAGACGTAATACAATGTTACACAATATTTCTTTTTTCAAGACGAAGCACACCAAATAAAATATAATTACAGCAGAGGTTTTTCTTGTAAGTGATGAAAAGCAGGTTTCAACCGGATGTGGCGTGTTGTCTGATGCGTGACTGCCGATCGGATGTAGACGCGTTTTTCGCACGCGCCGAACGGATCGTGTTTCCGGCACGGATCGGGGAGTGACCTGGCGCAGTCGCCGAGGAAAGCATTCAGAGAATAAAGAACAAAACGGTCAAAATGTCGAACCATTTGGTGCATGAGCGACTAATGGCGGCAACGGAGGAAACATTCGTGCTGTCTGAATAAACGACAGCGTCGCACGAGGAGGAACTTTCTCCAACAAATGAGGAGAAGGCGAGGCGCGACATCGACAACTGGGAGCTGTGTGCTAGACTCCCATTGTTTTGCACTTTGAAGGTATTTTTGCCATGCTCACTGACCTACTTTTAACACATTTAAAAATATTGTTGTGCTACATGTCCCTGAAATAGACACCTGTGTATCGGTCTACTACCGAGGCCACCGCGATAATGGTCATTACCGAGCAGTTCGGATGTTGTCCATATGGAAATCCACAAAAATGCTACATGCGAACGTTAGCGTACACTTACATTTCTAGGCATGATGGCGCTCTCTTTAGCTGGTAGACACAAAAGCTGAAGGTTCATAACCAATCTAGACTTATGGAAACATTCATTTTAGCTGCCGCTTGGCCTGACAATAAGGCGCTGTAAACAAACCTGGTCACGTGAGGTCCTGACCGCTTAAAAACAGATTTTCATAATAATATTAGGAGAATCATTTCTTCTCTAGACCATCCCTCTGCCTGGGCCAATGTAGGGCATTAAACTACTGTACCTGGTAGTCGTCATTGTGGGCGGAATTTCCTCACGCAACCCAACGTGAGCTGTCCCTTTATGCCACGCTCTTCTTCAGCAGATACTGCATGGAGCTTTCTAGCTGTGTGTCGGAGAGACAGCGCCTAAAGTCCACACTTGATGTCCTTCCTCTCCCGCGCATGCTTGACCAAAGTTAGACGCAAGGTGCATTCAGGGACATGGGGTCATTGCAGTATTTAT
Source organism: Dunckerocampus dactyliophorus (assembly GCF_027744805.1). NCBI lineage: Eukaryota > Metazoa > Chordata > Actinopteri > Syngnathiformes > Syngnathidae > Dunckerocampus > Dunckerocampus dactyliophorus. Next base: position 33,394,451 of record NC_072822.1, read on the forward strand.
TTGTTTATTTGGCAAAGACTGAAAGCAGATAGAATCGTTTCATTTCTGTGAACATTTTAGCTTCGCTTTTATTCGCTGACGAATAAAGTTTATTTTGACAAAAGTTTTGTCAACGTGCATTTGTTTTGATTAGTTACCGTCTCCTTTTTCGTTGGGGGGGAAAAATTGTTGACGAAAACTATGACAACAGCAAGACAACAACTATGTCAATGAAATTAACACTGCTAAAGTGGGTTTGTGTTGCTTGTGTCCTGCAGATGATTGGTCATCAAGAAGAACGTCCCCCTCCACAGCAGGGGGAGAGCTCCACTTTGAAGCAGGAGGATCCGCAGCCCCCTCACATTAAAAAGGAAGAGGAGGAGCCACAGCCCCCCATTGTTAAAGAAATAGATGAGAAACTCTGGATCGCTCAGGAGCGAAAGTGTCCTCTAGGTCCAGAGGAGGCTGATATCACCACGTTCCCACTGACTGTTGTCTCGGTGAAGACTGAAGACCAGGAAGACAAACCACCTGAGTCCTCGCAGCTTCATCGCAGTCCAAATGAGGAGAACAGCTGGGCGGAGCTTCCAAGCAGCAGCAGCTCACCACAACACATGACAACAGAAGCTGATGGAGACCACTGTGGAGGATCACAAGCAGACAAGCTCTTAGCTCCGCTATCAGATAGTGATAACACAACGTCACACTCCCCTGAGGGTGAAGACTGGGACAGCATCCAAGAACCTTTGAGAAGCGATACAGACTGTGAGGGTGGTAGGACGACTCACACTGACAACAAACACTCTGAAAAGAAGACAAGTAAAAAACGTTTTCAGTGCTCAGTTTGTGATGTAAACTTTTCTTATCTGAGTGATTTTTCTCGACACATGGCAACGCACACAGGAGAGAAACCTTTTCTTTGCTCAGTTTGCGCAAAAGGATTTCTTCGAGGGTGTGATTTGACTCGACACATGCGGACGCACACAGGAGAAAAACCTTACAGTTGTTCAGTTTGTGGCAACACATTCTCTCAGAGCTCCGCAATGACAACACACATGAGAACACACACAGGAGAAAAACCCTTCAGTTGCTCTATTTGTGGCGAAAGATTTGCTCAAAGTGCACATTTGATCGTACACGTGAAAATGCACACCGGAGAAAAACCTTTTGGTTGTTCAGTTTGCGGCGCTAGGTTCTTCCGACAATCGCATGTGGTATCTCACAAACGGACGCACACGGGAGAAAAACCTTTCAGCTGTTTAGTCTGTGGTAAAAGATTTTCTCAGAGGTCCATTTTGAAAACTCACGCGAGGACGCACACAGGAGAAAAACCCTTTAGTTGCACCGTTTGTGGCAAAAGATTTTCTCAGAAGGGACACATGATTGGACACAGGAAAATACACACAGGAGAAAAAGCTTTTAGTTGCTCCATCTGTGGTGCTAGATTCTTTCGGAAAACGCACGTGGTGTCACACATGAGAACACACAGAGGGGAAAAAAAAACTTTGTAGCCCATTTGGCTCACACACACATGCGGACTCACACTGGAGAGAAACTTTTTGCCTGCTTTGTTTGGCCCTCCGGGTACTCCGGTTTTCTCCCACATTCCAAAAACATGCAAACAGGCGACTCTAAATTGTCCGTAGGTATGAATGTGAGTGTGAATGCTTGTTTGTCTATATGTGCCCTGCCATTGGCTGGCCACCAGTCCAGGGTGTACCCCGCTTCTCGCCCAAGTGAGCTGGGATACAGCATACCCCCGCAACACGAATGAGGATAAGCGGCATAGAAAATGAATGGCTGGGTAGTTTAGCAACACATTAGCAACATGTTCTCCAGAGCTGCAACAATTAACCGATTCATTGATGATTAGCCGCGTAACGTCTGCCTTCCATCAGCATGTCCAGAAGTCCAACGTTTTGTGCAGTGGTTAGCATCATCCCTTTTGGGTGCAGAATGTTTCGTCGACATTGTGGGTTTTGTCGGGGAGAAAGTGTTCAAACATGCAAAGTTCAGAGTCTCTGCAAGCTTGTTTGCTAGCGATCAGACAACGGGAAACACGAAAGTTCGGCACAAAGGAGATTGATTGACAATGGTCTACAGCCAATCAAGACGCAGAACACATAATGCACGTTCATACCCTGTAAAAAAAAAAACACAGCCACGATTGAACGAGGGAACACTGTAATCGTTTTTTGATGTAAAAATGTAAATATCCTCTGATTTCAGCCTTTCAAATGTGAATATATTTTAATTTCCCCAGTCGTCCATGAAAGCAGGCCCCTTCTGTTTCTCTTGTATGTTTCACAAACTTTGGAAAACAGTCGTGGTGTCATTTTTTGGGGGAAAAAGAGACCATTTTTTAGCCTTCTTCATTTCATCTGCATTACAGCCTTCACCAGTAAACTTCTGGAATAATGTATGTTGAAACTTTAGATTCCTGTAGATAAACGACTGAATCTGACTCCCCATCACAGTGATGGACATTTTTCCACTTTTCCGATATGTTGCTGACCAAACCTCAAACTCAGGGGTGTCCAGACTTTTTCTAGCAATGTGCACATAGTGAAAAATGAAAGCATGCAAGGGCTAATTTGATGTTTTTAAAGCAACTTGTGTAGATGTGCTAAGAAGTTATATTCTCCCCCCCCCCCCCAAAAAAAAAAAAAAAAAAAAAACTGCATCTCAGCTTCGTCATATTGGTGAAAAAGTGCATTAGCATGAACTTTGCTGTTTGTTCTTTTTTCCCATTTTTGCTGTTGTTTTTAAAAATGTATGTTTCATATGCTTGAATAATTTTCTTCTTAAAATAAACATTCTTTTTGTAATACTTGTAATATTTTCCCATAATATTTATTTAGTTTTTTACAGTTTTTTTAAATGTATTTTTTCTTCAATATTTCACTGCGATGCTACCAAAATTAGATTATTTTTCTCATAATATTATGACTTTATTCTTGTAAAATTGTGACTTATTTTTCCTCGTTGGAGTATGGCTTTTCCCCCAAAATATTTTGACTTTATCCTTGTAAAATTACAGCTGTGTTTTCCCCATTTCTGCTGTTGTTTTTTATTTTATTTTCCAAATATTTCAGCTTTCTTCTTGTAAATTTTCTACTCATAATTATGACAATATTATTCCAATAATATTTAGAATTTATTCTCTTAACATTATAACTTTTTCGGCAACCAAAATGTGCAAGAATTTACAAGCTTGTACAAGGTTGTTTTGTTTATTTCTCATCATTTTTGTTGTTGTTCTTTTTTTGTTGTCTTGTTAAATTATATTTTTAGAACGTCCCGCGGGCCGCACTGTTTGTATTTGGTTCATATTGAGTTTTGGTCCGTCTTGGGCAGGGGTGCACACACTTTTTCCACTGAGGGCCGCAGAAGGGAGAATTAAAGAATGCGGGGGCCACTTTTACACCAACCCATGTAGACATGCAGAGACATTTTACAATGACTAAAAACTAATAAATATAAAAAATGTCTATTTATTCATTTTATCAGTGATAAAGTGTATTATTATTGTCAACTGTTTCTCCTTTTTTTTTAACAAATATTTCAACTTTCTTTTCAATTTTTTTTCTCATAATATTACAACGTTTTCATAAAATTCTGACTTTATTCTCCTCACACTGTAACTTATACGCAACCAAATGTTCCTGTAATGGACACTTTGTTTTGTTTGTTTCTCATATTGCAACTTTTTTTCCTTAGTAATCCCTCCTTTTTCGCGGTTGATTGGTTCCAGACCCGACCGCGGTAAGTGGGATTCCTTATGTGTAAATGGAATATTTGAAAATCAGTTTCGGACCTTCTAACAAAACATTTTAGCATTATTAGAGCCCTCTAGCCACGAAATAACACCCTTGTAGTCACCTTTACACTCCTAGTACCCAATATAGTAGACATAATAATAGAAATGATGACATCTCAGACATAAATAAGTCCTAACATAGACACGTTAGCATTGACGCCGTACTTCCTGCGGTGGCTATTGTCTCATCAATGTAACATTACTGACACCTAGTGACCAGTGTAGAGTACTGTTTGTGGTCAGGGAGAGCCTCACGATGCACTTCAATAGCTTTATTAAAAAGCAGAGAACACACAGGAGCTGCTGTCGGCCACAGACTCACGCCAGTCATTCGCACTCTCCACACTGCTCACCAACAGCTTTGCTGCTAACACTCAGGTAAACAGAGTCAACTCAAGCTAGCTGACGTCACCACTGAACTCTATACCTGGAATGGTCCCGATCGCTTGCTGCACATTGGAGGCCTGAAGCCACCGGAAGTACAGAAGTCGCCATGTTGTTTCACCCAAAACAAGAAAGCCTCAGAACTAAGAGGAGTTCGAGATGCCGTCTTGTGCTGCTATTAATTGCACAAGTCGTGATACTCGTGAAAATCGCGAGAAGGGACTTACACTTCACAGGTAGGTAAATGCTTATAAATAATAAAAATAGTTTAAAAAAAGATACTTTAAATCTGTAAGCATCTTTTCTTCTAAGTAGTTGTAAATGAGCCCTTATTCTCCGTTAGATTTCCACACTGCAATGCTCAACTTCTAAAGCAATGGGTAGTAAATATGCGGAGAGACAGGTGGATTCCTGCAGCCAGATCGCAACTCTGTTCAAGTCATTTCACCGAGGAGAACTTGGACAGGACCGGCCAGACTGTTAGATTAGGACAAAATGCAGTTCCAACCATATTTGACTTCCCTGATCATCTTCTAAAGGTATGCTAGCATTTAACTTTGATACTACGTAGATCCTTATCATAACAAATACCTTGTGAACACTGAAATTGACTTGTTATGCATTGTAATTTCACACCATAGAGGTAGGAAAAACCTTAAAGTGGAGGGAAATTTTGAGATTTGGGTCTAGTAAATTTACTATGTTTCAATGGAATTTTTGTTAATTCGTGTTAATTTTTATACCGAAACATAATAAATGTAGTGAATGAAGATACATGTATGTGTATGCGTGTGTGCTTTTTTGGGTGAAGCAAGATGGCCGACAATGGCTATAAACACCCTTGTGCACATAAACTGCTTACTGTGTGTAAAAGATATATGTTTAAATATTTAAGGTGAATGGATGAAAAAGAACAAAAGCTAACATAAGAAGGGCATGCAAAACATGCTTCAGCCGACACATTTTCTGTCAAAGAAAATTATTTTTGTTTGTTTGTGTATATAATACGCATACGCAACAAAATGTTTGCCCCCTCCCTGATTTATTATGTTTGTTTTTTTTTTTGTCACACCTAAATGTTTCAGATCATCAAACAAATTTAAATATTAGTCAATGACAACACAACTGAACACAAAATGCAGTTTTCAAATGAAACTTTTTGACATTAAGGGAGAAAAAAAAATCCAAAGCTACATTGTCCTGTGTGGAAAAGTGATTGCCCCCTAAACCTAATAACTGGTTGGCCCCCCTTAGCAGCAACAACTGCAATCAAGCGTTTGTGATAACTTGCAATGAGTCTCTTACAGCGCTGGGGAGGAATGTTGGCCCACTCATCTTTGCAGAATTGTTGTCATTCAGCCACATTGGAGGGTTTTCCAGCATGAAGCACCTTTTTAAGGTCATGCCACAGCATCTCAATAGGATTCAGGTCAGGACTTGGACTAGGCCACTCCAAAGTCTTCAGCCATTCAGAGGTGGACTTGCTGGTGTGTTTTGGATCATTGTCCTGCTTCAGAACCCAAGTTGGTTTCAGTTTGAGGTCACCAACAGATGGCCAGACATTCTCCTTCAGCATTTTTTGGAAGACAGCAGAATTCATGGTTCCATTTATCACAGCAAGTCTTCCAGGTCCTGAAGCAGCAAAACATCCCCAGACCATCACACTACCACCACCATATTTTACTGTTGGTATGATGTTCTTTTTCTGAAATGCGGTGTTACTTTTACGCCAGATGTAATGGGACACAAACCTTCCAAAAAGTTCAACTTTTGTCTCGTCAGACCACAGAGTATTTTCCCAAAGGTCTTGGGGATCATCAAGATGTTTTCTGGCAAAATTGAGACGAACCTTAATGTTCTTTTGGTTCGGCAGTGGTTTTGGTCTTTTGTGACCTTTTGGATGAGGCATCGCTGCGTTCTTGGGGTCATTTTGGTTGGCCGGCCACTCTTGGGAAGGTTCACCATTGTTCTGTTTTTCACTAGTTGTGGACAATGCCTCTCACTGTGGTTCACTGGAGCCACAAAGGATTTTTTTTGCCCCTTAACAATAAAAAGTTTGATTTAGAAATTGTATTTGGTGTTCAGTTGTGTTGTGACTGACGAATATTTAAATTTGTTTGATGATCTGAAACATTCAAGTGTGACAAACATGCAAATATTTATATTATATCATATCAAATTATAATATGACTTATAAAATATAGCGTATTTTTCTTTAATATTTCAACTTTATGCTACTAAAATGACATTATTTTTCCTCATAATGTTATGAGTTTGTTCTCCTAAAATTTCAACTTTTTCTCGTTAGAATAGGAATTTTTTTTTTTTTTTACATTTTTCAACTATTTCAACTTTCATCTTGCAAATTTTCTTTCTGTAATTTTTACTTTATTCCCATAATATTTTGACTTTATTCTCGTAACATACTTGTTTCCGCAAAAAAAAGACAACTTAATTTGTTGTTTTGTTTGTTTTTCATAATATTCAGATTATTTTTATATAATCTTTTTTCTTTTATATTTCAACTTCATGCTACTAAAATGAAAATTATCTTTTTCTCATAATATTACAAGTTTATTCTCGTAAAATGGGGAGTTTTTTTCTTCCTATTTTGACTTTATTCTCGTGAAATTACAGATTTTTTTTACATTTCTGATGGATTTTTTTTTACATTTTCCAACAATTTCAACTTTCTTCTTGTAAATGCTTTTTCTGTAATTTTGACTTTATTCTCGTAACATTATAACTTTTTCAGCAACCTAATTTTCCAAAAATGACAACTTTATTTGTTGTTTTGTTTGGTTTTCATAACATTACAGTTTTTTATAACGTCTTTTTTTATTTTATATTTCAACTTCATGCCAATAAAATGACACTTTTTCTCATAATATTACGAGTTTATTCTCGTAAAATAGCAATTTTTTTTCGTTAAAATATGGCATTTTCTTCATGTTTTAGCTTTATTTTTCCAAAAATTACAATTGCTTTTTCCATTTCTGTTGGGGTTTTTTTTCCCAACGATTTCATTTTGTCTTGTGAAGTTTTTTTCCGTAATTTTGACTTTATTGCCTTAATATTTTGTCTTTATTCTCATTAGAACTTTTTCGTCAAACATCAAGTTTTCAAAAATGACACGTTTGCGTGTGCGGCGGACCACAAAGTGCAGCAGCAAGGTGAGTGGTGACAACTTTTAAACGTCTTTAGCAGGAGCAAACAGAAAGAGCTGGAGTCCGTAGCTTGCAGAACTCCAGGAAAAAGGGTGTACATACAAAAACAGGTTTGCAAAAGGCAGTACAGTGGGACCACCCAGCTGTAGAGACACAGAAACCTGAAAAGGCTTGTGTAGCGATGCCGTGAATGCTCTGATCAGCAGTAAGGAAGGAACTGGCGTCTCACAGCTGCCCAAACTCAGGTAAAAGTAGGAGGAAGGATAATTAACTGCCGGTGTGTCCAGTTGTCCCGGCTCCTGCTGCGCGCCCAGCTGTGAGAGAGAGAGAGAGGAAGAGAGAACGAGGCGCAGCAGCAGATGACGTCACAATCTTTTTTCTTTCATATTTCAACTTCATGCTGCTGAAGTGACGTTATTTTTTTAATTATGACGTTATTCTCATAAAATTACAACTTTTACTTGATAGATTAGAACTTCTTTCTCCTAACATTTGACTGTATTCTTTAAAGCTGATTTTTTGGTTGTTTGTTTTCTTGTCAAATTATATTTTTAAATGTGCCGCAAACAGTTGGTGGACAAATGGCCCCGGGTTAGAGTTTGTTCTTGCCTCTGTTGCCAAAATGCTCGCTAATGTGGAGTTTGGTTGTTTTTTTTTCCTCGAATTGCTATCGTTAGCAAGGGATAACCCGGGATTCAAAGAAATTAAACAGTAAACCTAATTGTTTGGTAAAGATTTAGCAAATTAATCACATGCAAATAAACAACCAAGTGTATGTTTTATGTGTCAGGTTAGCTGGTAATTTTTACTCTTTTGTGGTATGATTTTTTGCTGAAAATGTTTAATCTTTTAAAACGTTTTGAGGTCAAGGAACTACAATCATAGCGAATTTCCGCCAAGTAGGATTCCTTTGTTATAAACAGAATATTTTCTTTGTTTGAGCATAGAACACCTGTCTCCCACCTTCTAAATAGGTTTTTTGACATTATTAGAGCCCTCTAGACATGAAATGACAGCCCTACAGTCATCTTTAAACTCCTATTACCCAATATGATAGACATAGTAACAGAAAATAATACATTAATAAACATTAGCATTGGGAGATTTCCTTGTTTTGGTGGCTATTGTCTCATCAATGTAACATTACTGACGCCTGGTGGCCAGCGTGTTCTGTTCATATTGTGATTTTATTCTCTTAATAATGTCCTTCGTTCTTGAAAAATAACTTCTCTTTTTTCCATTTTTTAAAGTTAATTTGTTGATTAGAGTGCCAGAACTTGACCCTATTCAACTTTTGGACAATTTGTCACATTTGATGAGCTACTGAATTTGGCGATTTTATTAACTATAACCTATAATCATGAGCATGATGAGGGCATACATTTTTTAAAAAATATTTCACTCCGTGTGCAGTGAATCTCTACAAGCGTTAGATTTTTTCCGTTGAAATACTGAACTAATACTGAACTTCACACGCTTCCCCTACACCGCCGCCAGGTGGCAGCAGCGCAAGTTTATGGGCGACTTGGCCGAAAACCATCGAAGAAGAAGGCGGAAGTTAGCGACGCTTCGGTATTGTGGCGCAGTCGCTGGAGAAAGGCGGTAAGAGGAAAAAAAAGAAAAACACTGTCAAAATGTTGAAAGAGTTGGTGAAGGAGCGACTAATGGCGGCGGCTGAAGACATTTTCGCGATGTTTGAAAGAACGATAGCGTCGTACGAGGAGGAACTTTGTCAAACCAGAGAGGAGAAGGAGCGACATCGACGACAACTGGAGGCTGTTTACAGCGTTGTGTTGCACGTGAAAGGTGTGTTTAGTGTTCGCTAACCTACTTATAAAAGATGTAAGTAATATTGGTTGTGCTAAAAACAAATGCCTCTGCTTTGGGGCATGTATCATTTTTTGACATATATGACTGTAGGGGGTCACAGTCTGGAGATCGGGAAGACCTGGGTTGAATCTATGTGGAGTTTGCATGTTTTCCCCGTGTGTGTGGGGGGGTTTTCTCCGGGTACTCCGGCTTCCTCCCACATCCAAAAACATGCATGTTAGGTTAATTGGCTACTCTAAAGTGTCCATAGGTATGTATGTGCGTGTGAATGGTTGTTTGCCTATATGTGCCCTGCCATTGGCTGGCGACCAGTCCAGGGTGTACCCCGCCTGTCGCCCGAAGTCAGGCTCCATCTTACCCCCGCGACCCTAATGAGGAGAAAACGTATGGATGGATAACTGCAGGGGCGCCGCCAGGAATTTTAAGCCCCGTGGTGGAGGGAATCACAGTCGCCCTCTTTTTATTTTTGACCTGTTTTGAGGAATTGTCCAAACTGAGCTAATGTGCCGTGTTCATTTTGACAGCAGTTTTAAATTTTTTATTTAATGTATATTTGTATATACAGTAAAATGTGCAGTGTTCATTTTTACAATAGCTTTAAATTTTTAATTACATTTTTTATATCATATGTACAAATATTTGTATAACTGTATACATTTGTATATATCTATAATTTATATATTTTTTTCCCGAAAATAGATTTTTGTTGTAGTCATCTAAATCTCACAACGTTTTTAATCTAAACTAACTAACTAAAACATTTGCAGGAGCAACCATCACGCCTTAATGACAAGCGGCGACTCCACCCGGTGACAATCAACCTAAAGGAAATGCATTCAGTACAAATGCGCTAGCGCAATGCTAATTTACTTTCAAAACGGCGTGTCCGCGCTAGCAATTAGCATTAGTAATGATGATTTCAAACACCTCCAAATATGGTAATTAAAGCGATAACTGAAGTGCACATTCCACTTAAATAGCTGACAAATAAATATGCATAAAGTACTGACAGTGAAAAACATTTTAAGGCTCAACAATATACAAGACTGCACATCCAACATCTAAATGGCAGGGGACGCAATACTAACAAACATGGTTGGCACTACAGAGCATCGTCGCCACTTATAGGAGTATTAGTAGATGGCACCCTTAACCTTCCTTATTTCTAAGTCAGATATTTTAGTACTTGGAGCATAGAAACCTGTTTACAACCTTCTAAAAATAGTTTTTAACATTATTAGAACCCTCTAGACATGAAATCACACCCCAGTCATCACCTTTACACTCCCATTACCCAATATACTAGACATAATAAGAGAAAATAAGACATTTAAGACATAAATAACACTTGTACTCGTGTGCGCTGAGTGGTGGGAAATGTGGAAATGAGCACTGCTAATGTGTGTTTGTCTTGTTTGTATTCTGGAGATGCCAAGCAGCTGATTGACCATCAAGAAGAACGTCCCCCTCAACCACAGGGCGGGAGCGCCACTTTGAAGCAGGCAGATGCCCAGCCCCCCCACGTTAAAGAGGAAGAAGAGGAACGCTGGCTGGAGGAGGCTGATCCCACCAAGTCGCCACTGACTGTTGTCGCTGTGAAGACTGAAGCCCATGAAGACAAACCGCCTGAGTCGTCACGTTGGTTGTGTCCTTCAGACGTCCAGCCATTGATTGGTCGTCAAGAAGAACGTCCCACTCAGCAGGAGCCACAGTCCCCCCACGTTAAAGAGGAGGAGGAACTCTGGATCACTCAAGAAGGAGAGCGTCTTCTCGGGTTGGAGGAGGCTGATCTCACCAAGTTGCCACTGACTGTTGTCTGTCTCAAGACTGAAGACCATGAGGACAAACCACCTGAGTCCTCAAAGCTTCATCACAGTCCAAGTGAGGAGAACAGATGGGCGGAGCTTCCAAGCTGCAGCTCATCGCAACACATGTCAACAGAAGCTGATGGAGACCACCGTGGAGGATCACGAGCAGACAACCTCTTAGCTCCACTGTCAGATAGCGACAACGGGGACGACACTCAAGAACCTTTGAGCAGCGATCCAGACTGGGAAGGTGAAATGAGGACTCACACTGACCACAAACACTCGGGACACGCTAAAAAGAAGACACATGAAATACGTTTTACTTGCTCAGTTTGTGCTAAAGGTTTCTCTTATATGTGTGATTTGACTCGACACATGCGGACGCACACAGGAGAAAAACCTTACGGTTGTTCAGTTTGTGGCAACACATTTTCTCAGAGGTCCATTTTGAAAACGCACATGAAAATACACACGGGAGAAAAACCTTTCGGTTGCCCAATTTGCAGCGCTCGTTTCTTTCGAAAGTCGCACGTGGTGTTGCACATGCGGACGCACACGGGAGAAAAACCTTTTAGTTGTTTGGTTTGTGGCAGAAGATTTGCTCAGAGGTACATTTTAAAAACACACATGAGAACGCACACGGGAGAAAAACCCTTTAGTTGCTCACTCTGCGGCGAAAGATTTGCTCAAAAGGTGCAAATGGTTGCGCACACGAAAGTACACACAGGAGAAAAAAAACCTTTTAGTTGCTCAATTTGCGGGGCCGGATTCTTTCGAAAAGCGCATGCGGCGTCACACATGAGAACACACGCAGGAGAAAAAACTTCTTAGTTGCTCATTTTATGGCGAACGCTTTTTCTCGTGGGCGCAGGTTGAAAACACTGCAGTCAGGAGAAAAACCTTTTGGTGGCTCAGCATTTGCTCAAATGTTAACTTTTTGGCCACACACACACACACACGCACACACACACACGCACGGGAGAAAGACAATTTTAGCGCTCAATTTGTGCTAAAATATTCACTTGTGCAGATTTGACAGCACACATGCGGACACACAATGGAGAATTAACATTTTTGGGCACAATTTGTGCTAAAAGATTCAAGAAACATAAAAGATACCACAAACAAAGTTGCACAATCAAAACTCACTCAATAGTTAGTAGCCTCTATAATACCTGTTGAGGCAGATGGCCGCCCTACTCTGACTTCTTCTTGGGTTTGAGGTGTCATCCAGTTAGGGTTGGAGGTTGGAATCTCCCTAACCTAGGGGTCGGCAACCTTTAGCATGACCGTTTCCACCAATTTATAACCCACAGTAATGCTACATACAGTATATAGCAGGGGTGTCCAAATGTTTTCCACTGACAGGTCAGCTTTGAGATATACTGGAGGTGAAAAAGCCTATTTTCAGTGTCAGCTTCGCTCTTTGTTCTTTTCACCCCATTTTTGCTGCATCCATTGTAAACATTTCAGCTTTCTCATTAAATAATCTTTCTAGTTCACATAATATTGTAACTTTTTTCCCCAACCGAATTTTCCAAAAATGACAACTTTATTTTGTTTTGTCTCTCATAATATTATGACATTAAAAAAATCCAATTTCAATCCAATCATAATAAAGCATTTATTGCCATAACATTATGAATTTATTCTCGCAACATCCAAACTTTTTCCGTCAACAAACTTTCCAAAAGTTACGGCTTTATGTATACATTATATTATTATATTATTTTATATATTTATTTTGTTTGTTTTTTGCAATATTACGACTTAAAAAAACATATTTTTTCTACCCTCTCGAGGCAAATGTTGCAGATTTGTGACAACTAAATGCTAATCCCCTAATTAATCCACATTCATATTTTTTGATCCCTTTTTACTCAAAAGTACTACTGCAGACCTTCGTTGTGCATGAGCAACAAACAGTTTCCCCAATAGCTCACTAGATGGCGGGTTTTCTCACTTTCAACATGTCTTCTTGGGTTCACATGAAAGGATTTTCTAGACATCCATTTCATGTAGGTATTATTACCAATCACCTTTATTTTGAAACCAATACTGTATAAGATGAATCATGACAGTATAGAGATACAGTATATGCCAATTTGTAGATTTTTATCTCCTCTGGGTTTTCCCCTAGGGGCAGCTCTATTTCATTGTTGCAGCTTTGCAACGTTTGGCCGGACTAGTACCAATGGATGCCACATGCTTTGTCTTCTAGTTTACCTATATTTTGAGCAACAGTCTATACTATGGTTATTTTCCTATCACCAGTGTTTACTTATTGATTTGAGTTGTCATTGAGGGTGCATCCTATGGAAAATGAAATAATTTGGAGTGAAGTTACACACTATCAGAGGCAGATTTGATCAAACGTAATGGCATAATGTGATGTTCATTTGACTGTTCAGTGAGCAAAACTGATGTAGCCTAAATTCCATTGCACATATCGTATTAGTATATATCTTTGTTGGACTGGAAGCTTTTTTAGTCAACTAGCTTACAGCATACTCTGGTTGCAGGTTTGTGGTGCGTTATGGCAGGCCGACAGAGATCATATTCACTCAAGGAAGCCATTGAAATGGTTTGCCTTCCTGATGGTGCTTTATCTGAGACAGAATCCATTTCAGACGATGAAATTGGTGATCCAGATTTTGTTGAACCTGCTGAAGCATACGAGTCTGACTTCAGCCTTGATGATGATGAGACACTGGGAGCAATAGCAATACCTAATCCAAACACACTTGATGTTGAAATTCATAACGTACATGCAGACAATTACATTGAGGTCCCAGATGATGATGAACCTCAGCCCGGCCCAGCTCCAGTGAACAAAGTTTTTTCTTGGAGGCAGAGGAAACCCCCAGCAGCTGACATAGACCCTTCATTCCAAGGACCTGCATTCTCACCTCCACCAGATGAAATACCAAGTCCAAAGTGGTATTTTGATCAGTTCATGGATGAATCCGTGTTTGAACTTATTTCTGACCAATCAAACCTGTATGCAGTTATGAAGAATGGCCCAGAACTAAAAACAACCCCTTCTGAAATGGAGCAATTCATTGGTTTACACATATTGATGACAGTAGTACGTATGCCATCATACCGCATGTACTGGCAGACAACAACACGCTACAACCCAATTGCAACTGTCATGGGACGTAAGCGATTTGATAATCTGCGAACATACATCCATATGAACGACAATACCAATGTGAAGCAAAAGGGTGAGCCTGGATATGATCCATTGTTCAAGGTGCGACCAGTACTTGAGAAAGTCCGTGCAAACTGTTTGAAAGTTGAACCGGAAGAAAACAACTCCATTGATGAGCAGATGATCCCCTTCAAAGGAAAAATTGGAATGAAACAATATATTAAGAACAAGCCGAAAAAATGGGGAATCAAGGTCTTTACTCGTGCAGGTGTCACTGGACTAGTCTATGACTTTGAAGTATACACTGGAAAAGGGACCGTACCCAATGAGCGTGGACTTGGTGTTGCAGGTGAAGTTGTGCTTCGTCTTGTATCAGATGTTCCGAAAGGACTAAACTACAAGTGCTTCTTTGACAACTGGTTCACTTCACCTGAACTCATTGTGGAACTGAAGAAAATGGGAATTCTATCAGTTGCTACCATCAATCGAAACCGTCTACGTGGATGTACCCTCAAAAGTGACAAGGAACTTTCAAAGGCTGGGCGTGGTGCATATGAAGTGAAATATGAAATGACAAGTGGGATGGCAATCGTGAAGTGGTATGATAACAAGGCAGTGTTACTGGCATCATCCTTCATTGGCCCTGATCCTGTTGATAGATGCAGAAGGTGGTCAAAAGAGAAGAAGGAATATGTGGAAGTGGACAGACCCCACATTGTCAAGGTGTACAATAACAACATGGGAGGAGTTGACTTGGCAGACATGTTTGCTGCACTCTATCGCATTGAACTCCGCCCACGTCGTTGGTATCTGCGCATCTTGTACTATTTGATTGACCTATCACTGGTCAATGGTTGGCTCCTCTACCGCCGTCATCTCACCCAGAAGCAGGAGAAGAAGTATATGCCGCTTCTTGACTTCCGCGCTCAAGTTGCAGATGCCCTCATCAAGGTTGGCAAACGGGCTAACTTGAACAGTCGGAAAAGAGGACGACCGTCATCGGAAGAGGCTCCAGAATGCAGTCAAGCTGCCACATCTTCACCTCCAGGTCAGAGGATCATTGCGCCATCAGTTGAGGTCAGACTAGACCGATTCGATCATTTTCCCATCCATGCTGATAAACGTGGACGATGCAGAGTGTGCAAGAATGGCTACACACAAATGGCCTGTCTGAAGTGCAAAGTGCTTTTGTGCTTTACAAAGGACAAAAATTGTTTCTTGGACTACCACACGAAGAAGTGACCTTCAGACCTGGCCTTCTCAATTAGGATTTGAAACGTCGATATAGTATTATTGGTATTATATCTCAATATTGTTTGATGTAGGGGATGAAAAGTTATTGTTATTGTTCCTTATCTATACCAAGTTGTTTTTGTTGTTATTCTTCCACTGTAAAGTACTTTGAAAAAATTGTTTTGAAATGTTCTATGCAAATAAAGTTTTCATACCATATTAAGTTTTCGGCGTTAATTTACCACACCGGGCCAATGTTGTAAACCTGCAACATCTCAGAATACAATACATGTGAAGCTTTTGCTAAAAAAAAAAGTCTGAATTGTATACTACTACCCCATATGACAATTTTCCCCAAATATCAGAATTTTCCTGTTACAAGAACTTAATTTGAGCCTCAGAGGGTTAATATTTCAACTTTAGCTTTATGTTAAAATGACATTATTTTCCCTCAAAACATTACAACGTCATTCATGTAAAATTTACTTTTTCATGTTAGGTTACAATTTTTTTCTGTTCATATTTTGACTTTATTCTTGGAAAATTACTGCTGATTTTTTTCCCCCTTTCTTGTTAAATGCAATTTTTATTATATTTTAGAATGTGCTATGGGCCAATAAAAAAAAATAGCTACGGGCCACACTTTGGACCCCTCCGATGTTTCCTTATTGTCACGTTCCTTTCTGTCTTCCTGTTCCTCCTGGCGGAGTGACGAGCCACACCTGATGCCACCTGCAGTTGACCAGCGTTATGGTTTCTCAGCAGAAAACCCAGAATTGCACACCACAGATTGCAGACCCCTCCCCTAGCGACACACCAGATGGTTTGAAACAAATCTTACAATTCCATGAGCTTGTAGATGATAAAAGTGTTCCAGTTATGAATACAGTCCATAATAATAATAATATGCTACCAGAAGGCATGCAGAGGATGTTTCACCTTCAAACTAATGGATATGAACTAAGAGGCTATGCAAAAGCACAGGTAGGAATTACACTATGCAACACACTGCATACATTTAAAAACCTACTTAAAAACAATATTAGGAGTAAATATAAAGCTGAATTATAAACACCTTTGTGCACATAAACTGCTTACTGTGTGTAAAAGATATATGTTTAAATATTTAAGGTGAATGGATGAAAAAGAACAAAAGCTAACATAAGAAGGGCAGGCAAAACATGCTTCAGCCAACACATTTTCTGTCAAAGAAAATTATTTTTGTTTGTTTGTGTATATAATACGCATACGCAACAAAATGTTTGCCCCCTCCCTGATTTCTTGTGTTTTTTCATGTTTGTCACACTTAAATGTTTCAGATCATCAAACAAATTTAAATATTAATGACAACACAACAGAACACAAAATGCGGTTTTCAAATGAAACT
The DNA here is from genome assembly GCF_027744805.1 of Dunckerocampus dactyliophorus. Lineage (NCBI taxonomy): Eukaryota > Metazoa > Chordata > Actinopteri > Syngnathiformes > Syngnathidae > Dunckerocampus > Dunckerocampus dactyliophorus. The sequence continues at coordinate 33,411,213 of NC_072822.1, forward strand.
TTTTGTCATTAAGGGAGAAAAAAAATCCAAAGCTACATTGTCCTGTGTGAAAAAGTGATTGCCCCCTAAACCTAATAAGTGGTTGGCCCCCCTGAGCAGCAACAACTGCAATCAAGCGTTTGTGATAACTTGCAATGAGTCTCTTACAGCGCTGGGGAGGAATGTTGGCCCACTCATCTTTGCAGAATTGTTGTCATTCAGCCACATTGGAGGGTTTTCCAGCATGAAGCACCTTTTTAAGGTCATGCCACAGCATCTCAATAGGATTCAGGTCAGGACTTGGACTAGGCCACTGCAAAGTCTTCAGCCATTCAGAGGTGGACTTGCTGGTGTGTTTTGGATCATTGTCCTGCTTCAGATCCCAAGTTGGCTTCAGTTTGAGGTCACCAACAGATGGCCGGATGTTCTCCTTCAGGATTTTTTGGTAGACAGCAGAATTCATGGTTCCATTTATCACAGCAAGTCTTCCAGGTCCTGAAGCAGCAAAACAGCCCCAGACCATCACACTACCACCACCATATTTTACTGTTGGTATGATGTTCTTTTTCTGAAATACGGTGTTACTTTTACGCCAGATGTAATGGGACACACACCTTCCAAAAAAGAGACAAGGACAACAGCAGCAACAACAACAATTGTGACAACAAGAACAGAACAACAGAAACATACAGAACTACATCAGCAAATAAATGTCTGTGACAACTATAAAGACGAACAAGGACATAAGGACAAAGGACAAAATAATATCAACAACCACGATGACAATACTGCATTGAAACAGTCACACATAATAGTAGTCATGAAATGATGAACTATGATAGTGATCACAATGACAATACTGCATTGAAACGGTCACACATAATTGTAGTAATGAAATGATTATCTATGATAGTGAACAGAATGATAATCACTGTAATGCACATCATTGTAAAAAAAACTATAGTCATACTGCTGATATCACCGTCGCTGTAATAAAACCAACAACATAATAACACCCTGGTTAACTCAGTGAGTAATGTGGGGAAGTACATATGTACTGTGAGTGTGCATATGTACAGGTATCTCTGTATGTGGGGAAGACTTCATATATATAAAAGTGCAAGAATGTGTGGGCGTGTAATTGTCACTGAGAGTGCATGAAAGGAAAGGGGCCGCCCTCCACCTCCCAGAGAGCCCCGCCCCAAATAGCCAGGCCGAGCCCCCACCGCCAGAAGGCCACCAGGCCCACAGGGGCAGGCAGCACAAACATCAGCGCCCCAAGAGCCAGCCCAGAGAGCCCCGGGAAGACCAGCAAGGGGCCGCAGAGAGGTAATCCCAGCCAAAGACAGGGCGCCGGCGGGCCGGAGGACAGCCAACCCCTGAGACCAGCGAGAGATCACACCCCAAAAAGGCAGACGAGTACCGGGGGCCACAAACCGGAAGCCCAGAGACACCCCCTCAACCGGAAAGAAGCCCGCCCACGCCGGGAGCGCCAATCCCCCCCCCACCGCTCCCCAGGGAGCGGAGCCCGGCCCGCCCCGGGCCAACCCCTGCCTGACCCCCGACACAGGGCCGCCCCGCCCAGGGATGCAGGAGGCACACCCTCCACCCACCCGGCGGAGGCACAGGTGGCAGAGATGTATCACCCAGCACCCGACCCCACGGAGCAAACCCCTGTATGCCCCCCCCCAAAAAAATAAATCACTAAAATAAATAAATAAATAAAAGTACACACCCACGCGCACACACATACACACTCCTACGCACACACACACACACACGCGCGCGGGCGCACACACACACAGTGGTCGACTGCCCGACACCCGGAAGCCTAGCCCTATCCCCCGTTGGTAACCCAAGGAGCAGCGGAGCCGGGGTCCCAGACATACAATCCAGAACCCAGGCGCGGACCGCCAGGGAGCAGGAAGACACCAGGCGACACCCTCCCAACGGTAGAACGTCGCCAGCAAGGCAGACAGAGGAGTCAGCGAGGAGGAAACCGGGAAAATGAGCAAGCGGGCGGGAAAACGGGCGAGCAGCCAGGCGAACCACCACACAGCGCCAACCGACACCCGCGGGGCAGCAAACCCCGGAGAGGGAGCGGGAGCACCGCACCCCAAGCCTCAGGGAGGCCAAGCACCAGAGCCGAGAAGGCGAGACCCACAGTAGACCAGCTGGCGGACCCCACCAGCCACCAGAAGCCAGACCAGCCACATGCCACCAAAGCCGACCCGCACCAAAGCACCACCCGTACACCGGAGCCCCACCCACGACAAGCCCGCAACAGACCGGGGAGGCGAGGACACAGACAGCGGCCCAGCAGAGCACAAAGAGCAGCGGCGGCAAACGCCCAAGCGCTCAGCAGAGCACAACCCCCCCAGCGGGCCCACAGTACCCGCAAGCATGACCAAGCCCCAACCCACCAGACGGTCCGGCTCCCCAGCAGCCACTGCAGCGCAGCAACCACAAGCCCCAGCGGCGGCACACGGGCCACCCGCAGCACCGGCACCGCCCCCCGGAGACAGCCGAACCTGCCCCAAGAGCGCAGAGGCGCCCGCGGAATGTGTCAGTCCAGGGGAAGCACCGCAAGTGCAAGTCCCGGCATCAACAGGCCCCAGAGGGCCACCCCAGTGAAAGGCAGGCGAACCAGACAAAGGCATCCCACAAGCCAGGCCACCCCGGGCGAGCCACCGCGACGGCCAGGTCCCCGGCCGCACCCCCGACCCTGCCGGGCAGGCGCAGCGGAACAGGCACAAGGCACCCCAATCCAGCCCGCCCCACCCGTGTATGTGATAAGGTGTGATTATGTCTATTATGCAATTAAAAAATAATAAATAAATAAAATAAAATATAAGAGGACAGCTATGAAGAGCTGGTCTCCCTGAGGGGTGTATCTGTGTGCGTGTATATGATAGGGGTGTATGTGGATGATAGCTAATGATGCAATTAAAATCGGGGGACAGCTGCCGCTTGGAGGGCCCCTCACCTGACCAGCCCCCCAAACCCTAAGTGTCTACTGTGTGATTAAAATTGGGGGGCAACAGGTCAGTGGTACAGCAGGGGCAAAGGAGCCCCACAAGGCAGCTCCCCTCCCCAACCCGACCGTAGGCCACCCCCCAAAGTCCTACATGTATGTGAGGTAGTGCAGTGGAACAGGAAAGACGGGGGCCCCATACCCCAACGCCGCCCAAACCGAGCAGGGGGGGACCAAGGACACATGACCGACCGGCCACCCACCACAGCCCAGGCTCGAGCGAGCCACAGACCGCAGGACACACCACAGGCCTTACCTGGCCAGCCAGGATGCCCAGTCCGGCCCACCCAACCCCCCAGAGGCGATACCCCCATCACCCCCCAACACCGGAGCCCCACCGGAGGTAGCGTCCACAGCGCCACCCCCAAACTGCCACACACCACGGACCAGCCACATGCTGCAAGGCAGATCCGACCGCCACCAGGACAGCAGGAACCGCGCCCACGCGCCCCCCGCATACCACCACGATCGGCAAGGGAGCAACACTATGGCAACCACAAGAGCACCGGACCCCACATAGAGCGGAGCACGGTCACACCCATGAAGCACGCAAGCCAGAGGCGCCAGGGAGGGACAGAGAAGCAAGCACCACACGACATGGCCTCGGAGCGACCGCCCGCCCGGCGCCCAAGGAGATGCCCCTGCCCGCCACGCCGCAGACCGTCCACCACTCCACCCCCATCCACCAACACGCCAAGGGAGAAACCCCGGAGGGAGGGAGACAACCGCCAGCCAGGAAGCAGAGACCAGCCAGACACCAGCAGGTAGCAGGGACCGCCCGCCAGCCCTCCGCCAGCCCCACCCCCAAGCCCCCAACCAAAGCCACCCCCGACTGCCCCACCCCGGAGCAAGCATCCCCCCGCCGATCCCGGCCAGCGCCACGCAGAAGAACACCACGCTGCCCGCCCCCATGCGCACCCACACGCCACCCGCCCGCGGCCCGCCACACCCCCCGCCTACCAAGCCACAGCGGCCCCCCACACCCCCCGCCTACCAAGCCACAGCGGCCCCATCCCTGACGGGAGAAAGCAAGGAATCCCCCCACCCCAGCACCACGCAGCCCCCACCCCGAGCCCAAACCGCACATCTGCGACCCCCACCTCCGCGCCCCCAGTCACCCGGGGGACAGCCACAGGCGCCGGAGGACAACAAGCAGCTCCCACCTGTCATACATACACCACACACATAAATCAGTAAAATTAAATTGAATTAAATTAAATTAATAAATTTTAAAAAAGGGGGCAACCCAACCCACCTCCCACCCAGGGGAGGTAGCTCCGCAGGGGCAGCTGGGCTCAAGCACCCACGTCTTCACCAGGGGGAGAGGCCGGCCCCCACACCGGACGACCCCACGCGGAAGCCGAGCAGGAGGGCCCAGGGCAGACCCTGCCCCACCCCCAGAGGCAAAGGAGGCGAGGGAGAGCCAGCGCCACCAGCCGCACACGGGCCCCCCCAGCAGCAGTAGGCGCCCGGCACCCGCAGGATGCAGCACCTTGCCCACCCACCACCCCGGAGGTCAACCAACGCCGCCCCCTGGACGCCCCCCCCGCCCCCGCCCCATCACCCAACCCGGACCCCTCCTCACCCCCACCCACCAGCCCCCCCAGGCAGGCAGCCCAGCAAAGAAGACTCAGGACACCAAGCCTGCCCCCGCCAGCCCCCGAGGCACCAGGGCCACCCGGCAACCAGGACCACACCCCAAGCCAGATGAACGAGACCCCCAGAGGCAGAGACAGACGCCCTCACCCCCCCGAGAGTCAGGTCAGGGAATTAATTATTGGTGCCCATATAGACTGAAATTCTGACATTTGTTCCTTAAATTCAGCAGACATTCTCTCCATAGCTATATGATCTAACAAAAGATTTTTGTAAGGAGCTATGTTCAGTTTCTTCCTTGAGAATGGTTTTCTTGGCGATGCTTAATGCAGTGATGAGAAGCTGTGTTTGGTTTGTTTCTACATCAATTGTGGAGAGATCGCCCGGCAGGCATAGTAAAGGGGAGGTAGGAATGGAGAACCCAAGTGCCAAAGATAGGTCCTCACACACTCTGTGCCAAAAATTGTTAATGGGAGCACAGGTCCACATGGAGTGTAAGTAGTCATCTATTCTATGGTCTGAGCAGAGTGTGTACAGATAGTAGAGTCAGTTAAGCCCATTCTAAACATTCTATGTCCTGTGTAGTGTACTCTATGAAGGATTTTAAACTGAATCAGCTGTAGGTTGGGATTATTGATTAACCGGGAAGCATTGAGACATATTTGCTTCCAGAATTCAGGGTCACAGCTTGTAGATAAATCTGAGTTCCATTTGGAGATTGGTACTCCGATTGTGTTGTCATTTTTTGAAAGTAGAACATATAATTTAGATAATTTTTTAGGGGCAGATATTTTAAAAAATTGTTCAATAGTGGTATTGCTTTCCCATGATATAGTCCTGAAACTTGCTTTAATTATAGATTTAATTTGTATGTATTCAAGAAATTTGTTATGATTTATTCCATACTGTGTAACAAGGTCGTTAAATGAGATAAAGTTGTTTCCTATAATTATATTTTTCATACAACTTATTCCTTTTTCGTGCCATGTTGGGAAATTTAATGGTTTCTTTTTAAGCAAGATGTCAGGATTATTCCAGACGGGAGTGTATTGGCAAGGAGTGAGCGAGAATTTAGTTATTTTTAGAAATTCCCACCAAGCTGTCAGAGTGGTGCTTATATTTATATTTTTAAAACAATTGTTTTTCCGGAGGATTTGGCTAATGAAGGGCAGGTTACAAATTGGGATTTCGTGGCTAAGTGATTGTTGTATGTCTAGCCATAAATAATCCAATGGGTTCGGTTTGATCCATTTTAAGATATACTGTAACCTGTTTGCAAGGAAGTAGTTGGAGAAGTTTGGGAGTTCTAAGCCCCCATATTCTTTAGATTTTTGTAACGTTTTGAGACTTATTCGTGCTGGCTTATTTTTCCAAAGAAATGTATTTATATATGAATCTAATGACTTCAACCAGATTAGTAGTAGTAGTACTAGTAGTACTTTATTAATCCCACAGCAGGGAAATTCATCTGTTACAGCAGCTAGCAAGATACACAAGTATGTACACAAGTAAAGAATGCATAGTCATAGACAATGCATGCAATGTATAGACATAGTGAAATACAAAATGGTTCAGGTGGTTCAGCCTGATAGCGGTCGGTATGAAGGACCTGCGGAACCTCTCCTTACACCGTGGGTGTAACAGTCTGCTGCTGAAGGAGCTGCCCAGGGAAACAACAGTGTCATGTAGCGGGTGAGAGGTGTTGTCCATGATGGATGTCAGCTTAGCCAACATCCTTCTCTCCCCCACTTCCTCCACGGAGTCCAAAGGACCGTCCAGGACAGAGCTCGCTCTCCTGATCAGTCTATTTATCCTGCTCCTGTCCCTGTCCGTGCTGCCCCCTCTCTAGCAGCCCACAGCGTAGAAGATGGCTGAGGCCACCACAGAGTCATAGAAGGTCCGTAAGAGAGTCCTGCACACACCAAAGGACCTCAGTCTCCTCAGCAGGTGGAGGCGACTCTGGCCCTTCTTGTAGAGGGCGTGGGTGTTGACGGACCAGTCCAGTTTGTTGGTAAGGTGAACACCCAGGAATTTGTAGCTGTCTACCAATTCTATGTCCGCTCCCTGGATGTTCACCGGTGTGAAGTGGGATGTTTTCCTCTGGAAGTTAATGATCATCTCCTTTGTCTTGCTGGTGTTGAGTTGTAGCTGGTTAAGCTCACTCCAGCTGACAAAGTCCCTGATGACCGTCCTGTATTCCAGATCATACAGGACGGTCCGAAACACAACCAACGATGGCTGTGTCATCGGAGAACTTCTGGATGTGACACTGTGGGGAGTTGTGTGTGAAGTCCGAGGTGTAGAGGGTGAAGAGGAAAGGGGAGAGCACCGTACCCTGAGGGGCACCTGTGCTGCAGAGTACCATGTCAGACACACAGTGACGGAGCCTCACATACTGTGGTCTGTTGGTGAGGTAGTCTATAATCCATGCAGTCAGTTGTTGGTCTACTCCCACACTCTCCATCTTCACTCTGAGCAGTGACGGCTGGATGGTGTTAAAGGCACTGGAGAAGTCAAAAAACATGACCCTCACAGCGCTCCCGCTGTCCTCCAGGTGTAGCAGTGATCTGTGCAGCAGGTAGATCACTGCGTCGTCTACTCCGATCCTAGGCCGGTAAGCAAACTGCAGCGGGTCCAGCTGAGTGCCCACCAGGGGTCGCAGGTGCTGCAGGATAATCCTCTCCATGGTCTTCATCAGGTGAGAGGTCAAGGCAACAGGGCTGAAGTGGTTAGGCTCCTTGGGACGTGGTTTCTTTGGTATCGGGACCACACAGGAGGTCTTCCACACGGCCGGGACTTTCTCCAGGCTCAGGCTGAGATTGAACAAGTGCCTTAACACTCCACAGAGCTGGTCAGCACAGATGGTATTATAGATGGTTTGGTGGGGATCATGGAAAATAGATAATTAACCTTTGGTAAAATCATCATTTTCACGGTGGATACTCTGCCTGTAAGTGAGATGGGTAAGGTTCTCCAACGTGCAAGATCATCCTCTATTGACTTCAATAGTGGAGTATAATTCAAGCGGATCAGGTCTGACAGGTTGGAGGAAATGTTAATACCCAAATACTTAATGTTCCCTGAACACAGTGGTATAGAGGGGGTGCTCTAGAAACCAAAGTTAATGGGCAGTCCTGTGGATTTAGACCAGTTAATGGAGTAATCTGAGAAGGTCATATAATTGTTAATGAGTGAGATAGATTCGTGAAGTGAAGAATGTGAATTATCTAGGAAGAGTAATACGTCATCAGCATAAAGGCTTATCTTATGATGAACATTTGTGGTGTGGATCCCTTTAATATTTATATGTTGTCGAATTGCAGCTGCAAGAGGTTCGATAAAGATAGCAAATAGTGAGCGAGAGAGTGGACACGCTTGCCTAGTACCTCTTTGTAAAGTAAATTCTGGAGAGATGTGATTGTTGGTCTGAACAGAGGCCTTCGGGGTGTTATATAGTATTTTAATCCATGTTCTAAATGAATCTCCAAAGCCACATTTTTGTAGTGTTGCAAAGAGAAATTCCCAGTTTACTCTGTCAAATGCTTTTTCAGCATCTAATGAGACAATTGTGGTTTCTAAATTATGGATGATAGAGTAATCAATCAGATTGATTAGACGGCGTACGTTGCTAGTTGAGTTTCTCCCCTTAATAAATCCTGATTGATCAGGGTGTATTATATGAGGGGTAACTTTTTCCAGCCTTTGCATATTATTTTAAGATCTGCATTAATCAGTGAAATTGGACGATAACTGGAAGGTAGTGTTGGGTCCTTATCCGGTTTCAGCAGGAGACTGATTGTAGCCGAGTTCATGTTTGGAGGCAAGCATGAACTGTCTTTGATTTCCAAAACCATTCTAAGAAATATTGGGGCTAGTAATGACCAGAATGTTTTATAAAACTCGGCAGGGAAACCGTCAGGTCTTGGTGGTTTCTTATTCGGCAACCGGTGTAGAGCGTTATGGAGTTCTATTAATGAAATGGGTACATCTAAGTTTGTCACCTGTTCGTCATTTAATTTTGGTAATTCTATGGTGTTGAGAAATGTTTCGATATCTGGGAGAGATGGTTTAATCTGAGGTGTATATAGATTTTTATAAACGCACCTAAAGACGGAATTAATTTCCACCGGGAGGTGAGTGATATGACCTACTGAGTTTCTAATGGAGGAGATAGAGCTTTTTTCTTTATGACTTTTAGTCGGTTAGCTAAGTATTTTCCGTGTTTATTGCCATCCTCAAACTTTTCCAAACGTAGTCTCTGCAGTTGGAACTGAATTTTCTTGTCAGTAATTTCTTTTAAGTCTAGTTTCAGTTTTCTTAGGTTACTTAGGATATGCTCATCTTGTGAGTCAGCATGAGCTGCTTCGAGGATTTGGATTTTTTTCTCCAACTCTGATTCTAGTATTCTCTCTTTCTTTTTCTTATATGTTGAATATGAAATGGTTTTTCCACGCATTACTGCTTTTGCTGCCTCCCACAGAATACTAGCCGAGACACCGGGTCGGTCATTGAAGTCTAAAAACATTGTCCACTCTCTTTCAAAGTATTTTAGGAAGTCTGAGTCTTTTAGTAATGATGTATTTAATCTCCAACATCTAGTAGGAGCGCTCATAGTTTGGTGAGTGAGGAAAAGAGAGACTGGGGCGTGGTCACTAATGGTGATAGGGTGTATGTGAATGTTTGAAATGTCTGATATGATTGAGTTGCTTGTCAAAAAGTAGTCAATACGAGAGTAGGTGTGGTGCACTGGTGAGAAATAAGTATATTCCCTGTGAGTAGGGTGATAAGAGCGCCAAGCATCACAAAGACCAAAATCATTCATGTATTTCTTCAGGATCAATGTTGATTGAGACTCACGATGTCTCCCAGCTGGGCTAGATCTGTCCACTTCTGGGTTAAATACTAAGTTGAGGTCCCCTCCCAAGATCATACTTGTATCCAAATGTGCCGAGAGAGAAGAAAAGAAGGCATGAAAGAAGGAGGGGTCGTCAACATTCGGACCATATATGTTGGCAATGCAGAAATGTACATTATCAACAGATATGTTCATTTATATATATATATCTCCCTTCTGTGTCTGTAATAGTGTTGTGGAGTGTAAAATTCACCCTCCTGTTAATTAAAATAGCTACCCCTCTCTGTTTGGAGGTGTAACTTGCTAAATATGTGTGTGGGAACTGTGGTGAGTGAAGTGTATGGACAGCTGACTTGGACATGTGAGTCTCTTGTAATAAGACAATGTCTGCTTGGGTGTTCTTCAAATGATTACAAATTTTTTGTCTTTTTTCTATCGACCCAACTCCCCTGACATTCCAAGTGACAAACTGCAGTGAGTTCATCCTAGACTAGCTTTTGGTGATGTGTGTGTAAACAAGATCAAATGTGAAGTATGTGTACCTGGAAGTAAAAATCATGGGAATATATACAGTACATTTAAATGTATGCTTTATTTGTACATAGGCAAAGTGTTACATAGTAATCCTGAATGAACTAAGCCAACTAAAGTGAGGATGTGATGTGGGTTTATGCATAAGTGAGATGAGCGTGCTTGTGAGTAGTTGTGATATCCATATCAATAGTAGAATATGATGTGTATGTGTAGGAGAATGCGTGCACGTGTGTGTATTTGTGTGAGTAGCTTGAATTTGGTTGGGTTTGGACTTTGAGGGTGTATGATGTCACTGTGAAGAGATGCTGATGAAGGAGACAGCTGGCAGACAAGAGGATATGTGACAATATGAGGGGGGGAGAAGGAGGGGAAAACGTGAGACTGAGGGAGGAATAGGAGAGGAAGAAAGAAAGAGAAGAAGAAAAAAAAAGGAGAAAAAAAAAGAAAGGCTGTGCATACATACAGTGGGATCGAGAGAGAAAAAACGGGGGGGGGTAAAGTGGGTGCAGACAGTAACATGCAAATGCTACAAGTGTGCGCGCTGCGAGATAGAATGAAAAGTTACCTGGTTGAGATAGATCATTAGTTACCATATCAATACGGTCGAGGTAAAGTTGTCCATTGACGAAGAGTTTATCCACCGTGATAACAGCTCAGCATCCCTTGTCAATGAACTTCCTCCAAACAGGGAACAGGCGTCGGCGCCTGTCGAGGATTTCTCGGGGGAATTGATCGTTGACGCTTCAGCTCCCGGCCTCGGCCCTTCACCTGTTCCTTCTGCTTAAAATGTTCGAATTTCGCCACGATGGGTCTCGGCTTACGGTTCTCTGGCTTCTTGGCTCCCAAGTGGTGAACGCGGTGAAAAGTGATGTTTTGGATGGCGTCCGCTGGGAGTTTGAGCTGTTGCGCCATGAAGGCCCTCACCGATTCTTCCGGGTACTCCTCAGATTTTTCGGGAATTCCCGCGAAGACCAGATTGTCCCTCATGCTCCGGGCCTGGAGGTCTAAGATCGTCTCCTTCATGGTCTTATTTTCTTGGACGAGTTGTGAAACTCCGTCGGTGAGGGACTTCACCGAGTCGCGGAGGGCTGCGTTCTCCCTGACCAAGGAGACGATCTGGTTTTGGCTGAATTCCAGAGATTCACGGATGGCCTGGAATTCTTTGTGAAGCACTTCGACGAGAGCGAGGCGGCCATCCAAGCAAATCAGCCTCTTATCGATGGACTCAAGGATGTCTCTGATGTCAGTGCCTGGCGGCGATATTTCTCCAGGTGAGTCCTCTGGGCGGCTGCGCTTGGGGTTTGGTGTCTTGGGTGATTTTTCCATAACTATGCGTTCGAAGCACCCGTCGATGTACTCCTCTAGATCTTCCAGTTTTTGGCTTGGTTAGGCGTTTAAGGTGTTTAATATGCTGGTTTTATGTCGAGATACTTTGCTGATGTTTTAGTAGTTGATTGTTTGTCTTTTTTTTTTCAGAGCGCTTTGTTCCGCTTGTCAGTATTCCGTGCGTCACACACACTCTCGCGAGATTACAGCATCACGTCACCCATGCCAACTATTTCAACTTTCTTGTTGTACATTTTCTTCTCGTAATAAAGCATTTATTGCCATAACATTATGAATTTATTCTCTCGACATCCAAACATTTTCCGTCAACAAATGTTCCAAAAATTACGGCTTTATTTATACATTATATTATTATATTATTTTATATATTTATTTTGTTTGTTTTTCACAATATTACAACTTTCTTTAATACACTAAGTCCCCAACTAACGAACGCAATTGGTTCCAGACGACCGTTCTTATGTCGAATTGTTCTTAAGTAGGGGAAAAGGTAATATTACCAATGATATAGGTACTACATGTACGTGTATACATATACAGTATATGTGTATGTATGTAAATATGAGTTTGGATGCAGTAGTAATATTAAACCAGGATAATTAATGAAGAAAACAATAATAAAAGTGATATAATAATACGTAATGATAAATGTTATTTACCTTTGAAGAGGAGTTAGTTAGACTCTTCTAAAAGAGGTAGTGTTCTGTGGGTGGTGTAGAATTAAGCAGGCCTATTAACTCTTCATAAACTTTAATCACACGCTCTGTCCGGGTTGTATGATACAGCTAACAATGTAGCTTTCTCTCCCCTCCCCTCCTCCTCCTCTTGTTCTACCGCTGTTGGTCCCATTAGCAGAGTCACAGTGCCCTCTGCTGGTCAAGCATGTAGCAGTATAAATATGGACTTATAAGGTGTTGTGTTTGCATATGTATATATATTTGTACTGTTACATGTTGACCAGTGGAGGGCACTGTGGGACTGCGAACGGGACCAAGAAAGCGTGAGTAAGTGTGAAAGAGAAGAAGGAAGGGTTTTGAGTTGTACATGCAAATCGGCAGAGCTTTTGAGTAAAGTTAGGAAGAACTGCTAGGCTTGTTTATTCGACACCACCCACAGAACAAATTGCCGACGAGGATGAGTGCTTCAGTACCGTGCCCACCGGCTTTTCTTCCACATGTGGGTGAGCCGCCTATTCCTTTTGAAACATGGAAGAAGCTGTTTAGCAATTACATGCTAGTCATCAATGCTACGGGAGACGCATGGCCAGATGGTAGAAGGCGTGCTGTATTGCTACACTGCCTAGGCACGGAAGGACAACGCCTTTTCTACACCTTACCAGATCAAGGAGATACTACCGAAGCAGCAATGGCCGCATTAGAAAAACATTTTGTGCCGAAAGTCAACGTTGTGGCCTGCAGACACACTTTCAGACAACGTGTTCAGCGCATAGATGAAACAGCGACACAGTACGTGGCTGCACTGAGGACACTGGCAGCACCATGTGGATTTGGAACGATGGAAGGAGAGATGATAAGAGATCAGCTAATCTCCAATGCACATCTCAGTGCTGTAAGGGACAAATTTCTGCCAGAAGATGATCTGACAAGGCGCTGACTATCGCAACTCAAGTCGAGGCTGCCGTCAAGAATGCTACGTTGCTCACAGCTAACAGACACATCCCCACAGCGCCAGTACAGGCAGTCGGATCGTCCCGCTCCGCTTTTCAAAGGAAAAGATGCACATTCCCTACCAAGCCTACTGCATATGACCATCAAGAGCATGCTACAAATTCTAACAAACGGCTACGCAAGTGCTTCAGGTGCGGCTCCAACAAACACTTGGCTAATGACAGAAACTGCCCTGCTGCTACAGTACAGTGCAATAAATGTGGAAAAAAAGGACACTTCACTAAGGTATGCAAATCAAGTGCAAGATCTGTAAATCAAATACAAGAAGTAGTGGTGCCCGAGTTAGCAGTACTAGCAGTGTGTTGATGATGGTAAACTGGCAGCGTCAGCATTTGATAAACTCACCTGTACAGTAAATGTGGAGGCACCTAAAGGAAATGCACATTCACTTGAGCTAATGGTAGACACTGGGGCTTCTGTGTCCATTTTGCCTGAGTCCATATACGAGAAGTACTTTGACAACTGCACACTTGATGAACCTACAGTCAAGTTGGTCACTTATGCCAGGGGTCACATACCTGTCCTTGGTTGTCTACAAGCAGAAACTACCATTCCTGAACAAGGCAAAATCGTACCGACAACTTTCTACATAGTAAAGGCTGGATCACCTTTACTTGGCTTGGATCTGATTAAAGGCCTCCAGATCAGCATTATAGGAGGCAAAGTAACCTACAGTAAAGAAGGTGATACCATGAAACCTGCTTGTGAAGCACATGGGGCAGTGCACAATGTCGACTCTGTTCCTGTCCAGTCACTTGGATGCGTCAAAGGCTTCATTCACAAAGTACAAGTTAACAATGCAGTGAAACCGGTACGCCAAACGTTAAGACGTCTGCCACTAAGTATACCGAAAGAGGTTTCTGCAGAACTAAACCGTCTACTCCAAGCAGGCATCATCGAAAGGGTTCTGAATGGGTGAGTCCTCTCATCGTGGGAAGGAAACACAAAGGAGGACTGCGCCTATGTGTTGACCTCCGTGAACCAAACAAAAGTGTCACTTGAGACTGCTACCCACTTCCTCATATGGAGGACCTGTTTGCAGAACTGGCTGGTGCTACACATTATAGCCAAATAGACTTGAGCTCAGCTTACCACCAGTTACCGTTGCATCCAGAAAGCCGCAAGCTAACTGCTTTCATAACACATGATGGCTTGTTCCAGTTTACACGAGTTCCCTTTGGCCTTGCATCTGCACCATCTGCTTTCCAAAAAATGATGCAGACCATCCTGAAAGACTTACTAGGAGTCCAGAATTACCTGGATGACATCATAGTCTACGGAGCTTCAAAGGAGGACCACGATCAGCGTCTACAAGCTGTCCTCAAGTGCTTAAGTGATGCACGACTACAAATCAACTTCAGCAAAAGCTCATTTGGCCAGAGCCACATTACCTTCCTGGGCCATGTCATTTCCAAAGAAGGCTTACGCCGTACCACGGAACACCTTACTGCCATCGCTGAAGCACCTGCACCGAAAGACATGCCAGCACTTCGTTCATGTTTATTCCTAACTATGCTACGCTGGTTGAACCCCTGCGACAATTACTCAGAACTAGCCCACAAGCTGAACTTCACTGGAATGATTCTACAAATGAAAGCTTCACCAAACTGAAACAAATACTACTGGATAGTCCTGCACTTGCTGTGTATGATCCTGGGCTGCCTACAGTCATTACAACAGACGCTTCTGATTACGGCTTAGGACGTGTCCTAACACAGATTCACTCTGACAATGCTGAGCGCATTGTGGCTTTTGCTTCACGCACACTAGCACCTGCTGAAAGGAAATACTCCACCACAGAAAAAGAGACCCTTGCATGTGTGTGGGCGGTCGAGAGATGGAGAACTTACGTCTGGGGACGCAGATTCACACTCCGAACTGATCATCTGGACCTGACTACGCTTCTTAACACAAAAGGTATGAGCAGAGCAGGAATGAGGATTGCAAGATGGTCAGCTGGGTTGATGTGTTTCCAATAGGATATAGCGTACCGTCCCGGGAACCAAAATGTCCTGGCAGATTGCCTCTCACGTGTTCCCCTACAGAACATTTCATTGACTGAACCTGAACAGGACTTGCTTGTTGAGATAGCTGACATATCAGCGAAAAAACAGGCAGTTCTACTATGCAATGAAATTCTTATTCTGTTCATTCTCCCAAGAAAAGAAAGAAAACACAAGAAAAAGAATAAGAACATAAGAAACATAAATACCAATAAATTAAGCAACAACAACAGAAGAGACATTAATACAGATAAATAATACAAATAAATAAATAAATAAAGTGCTATGAGTGTGTGCGTGTGTTGCGTGTGGCGTGTGTGAGTGCTTCGTTGAGAAGCCTGATGGCCTGTGGGTAAAAGCTGTTTGCCAGCCTTGTGGTCCTGGACTTCAAACTCCTGTAGCGTCTGCCTGACGGTAGGAGTGTGAATAATGAGTGTTGTGGATGTGTGCTGTCCTTGATGAGGTTGTGTGTTCTTCGTAGGACTCTAGTTTTATAAATGTCTTGCAGTGAGGGGAGGGCTGCCCCAACAATGTTCTGTGAGGTCTTGATCACCCGCTGGAGTCCCTTCCTATCACGTGTTGTACAGTTACCGTACCAAACAGTGATGGAGGCGGTAAGGACACTTTCCATAGTGCATCTGTAGAGGCAACTAAGGATTTTAGTGGACATGCCAAATTTCCTCAGTCTTCTCAGGAAGTACAGTCTCCTTTGAGACTTCTTCATAATTTGTTGGGTGTTGTGAGACCAGGTGAGGTCCTCGCTGATGTGTGTGCCAAGGAACTTGAAGGTTTTCACCCTCTCCACCTCAGTCTCATCAATAAACAGGGGTCTATGCGGCTCCTTTTCCCTTGTTCTTTGGTCGATGATCATCTCTTTAGTCTTATCTGTATTGAGAAGGAGATTGTTATCACGACACCAAGCTATGAGGTCCGCCACCTCTCTTCTGTATGATGTTTCAACACCACCAGTGATCAGTCCGATGACTGTAGTGTCATCCGCAAATTTAATGATGCTGGTGTTGTTCTGGGAGGCCACGCAATCGTAGGTGAAGAGCGTGTAGAGGAGCGGACTCAGCACACACCCCTGTGGCGTCCCAGTGCTCACAATTCTTGAGCTGGATGTGCGATTGTGGACTCTGACTGACTGGGGCCTGCCTGTGAGAAAGTTAAACACCCAGTTACAGAGGGAGGGTGACAGGCCAAGTGTGAGGAGCTTATTTGTGAGTTTGTGGGGGCTGACTGTATTAAAAGCAGAGCTATAGTCTATAAATAGCATTCTGACATATGTGTCCTGGCCTTGTAGGTGAGAAAGGGCTGTGTGGATGGCAGTGTTGACTGCATCATCCGTGGACCGGTTCTGGTGATATGCAAACTGTAGAGGGTCCACAGTGGCCGGGATGCTCTTTGTGATGTGGGTCATGACTATCCTTTCAAAGCACTTCATGACAATAGAAGTGAATGCTATAGGGCGATAGTCATTCAAGCAGGTCACGTTGCTCTTCTTTGGTACGGGCACTATGGTGGTGGACTTAAAGCAGGTCGGTACAGATGCTTGTGCAAGCGACAGGTTAAATATGTCAGCAAGCACAATAGCTAGCTCTGATGAGCAAACCCGAAGTGCACGTCCTGAGATATTGTCTGGGCCTGCTGCTTTTCGTGGGTTTGTTTTGTTCAGAACCCTGAGCACATCAGCTGATGTCACCATGAGCGGTGAGTCCTGTGTGCTCCCCAAGTCCAGCCACCCTCTCTGCTCATAAGGAGTTTGGGTGTCAAAGCGGGCATAGAACTCATTCAGCTCATCTGGAAGTGTGGTTTGGCTGGACGTGGCTACGCTACTCTGCTGTCGATAGTCTGTGATGTGCTGGAGCCCCGCCCACATGCGCCGGGGGTCTGAGGTTGAATAGTAGCCCTCCAGCTTCTGTCTGTACTGTCTTTTGGCCTCTCGTATGGACCTCCTCAGGTCATATCTGGCCTTTTTGTAGTCCTCAGCAGTGCCCATGACAAATGCAGTCGAATGAGCACGTAGCTTAGCCCTTACATCACAGTTCATCCACTGTTTTTGGTTAGGGTATTTTCTGTAATACTTGGTGGTAACAGTCTCTATGCATGTGCTAATGTAGCCAGTAACAGCAGAAGCAGTCATCCAAATCAACAGTACAATCTTCTACTGTATATACTGTACATACTGTATATCTACACACTGTAAACCCGAATAATTTAGCAGTAATAAAAAATTTTTAGGCAACCGTTGACATTAAAATTTTAATGATTTCTTATTCAAATGTTTTCCTAAGCACTTGAAGCGCATCCCACCAGAAGATTGTAACGTAGCCTTGAGGGGAAAAAACTAAACTTCACAGTTTTATTTCAGTCAAGTTTGCAACAATTTACATTTTTTCTAAAAACAGTTATTTTTCCACAAATAGTTCTTGTAGTTCTTCTTTGCAAACAGTGTTTTCTTTGTTCAAACATTCCCAGGAAGGCTTCTCCAAAGTTTCCCAATGTCACGATCTCTTGACGCTCCAAGACCACGGAGACCTTGTTTCCATAGTTCACCGGACGACCTCCTCTGCGACTGACTTTAGATAGAAGAGCCAGGCGTAGGAGACAGATCAGGCCCCTCCGTGTCCTCCTGTGACAATCAACATGGATATTTTAGGAAACTCAAGCAGGTAACTTCAAGTACTGAAAACATTTTCAGTTTCAGCTTAATGTGCATTGTGTGCTGTTCAGACTGGCACTTACATCGCAGGTGATGAAAAACCCTGATGTTTGTTCACGCAGGTTAGCGGGTAGGGCATGGAACACAGTTGTGTGTCGGGTGTAGACATCATCTTGGATTTGGTTAATTTATAGTGAAAGAAGTCTTTGTTAGAGCTATCTTGTGCAGTTATGAAAATGTGCTAAAACACCAAAGCAGTTCCCTTGTGATAAGATCTGCTGGCCCATGTGCTGTGCATGCAGTACTTGTCTTGGTTATCTGCAAGGATTTCCCTGACATTTTAAAACTTGGTCCTTCGAGCCGGATGGTAACGCCTGTCTTCGGTGGATGATCGACAACAAATGAAACCAAATCGGTGCACCGTCGGGGACATCGGGTCCCTAGAAAGACCTCTTTTTCACGAGGCCAGAAGTTGGACATCTGCCACCGAGAGACTGCAAACACCATCCAACCAGACTGAACGACTCAACCAGCAGGGAGATTGAGGTCAGTAAATGTTTTCTGACAGGACGTGGATTGGTGTACACATTTCCACGAGTTTACCGTAAAAAGTAAACACGGAAGCAGTTTTATACTGTTCGTCAGTAAATTAATTTTTATTGACACGGACGTGTAGGGTACTTGATCACTACGTAACACGAGTTTACCGGAACAAGTAAACAGGAAGCACTATTTGGCCCATACTGTTATTACCGAAGCAACATTTTGTGTTGTTAGGGACAGACGCGCGAGGTGTGAATGCGAGGTGTGAATGTGTTTTGTGGATGGTCTTCAGTGAAAAGAGATCTAAAACTGGTGAAATGGTCGTGAGAATAAACACCCAGGGATGTCCGCCTTTCTGAGGTAGAAGCTTGGCATCCGACACGACACCAGGAACTCTCATTTCTCTTTGAACTGATAAGACACATAAATTAATATTATGGACCTCTGAGAAGGGGGCACGCCCTAAAAGGCAAAAAGAAGTCACTGTGTATTTGACACAAGCAGATTTGGAGGACAAAATACGTTTGGCAGAAGGAGATAATAAAGGAAGTTGTAAATTTCTGAAGAAGTGGAAAGCTCAGTATGGATTTTCAGGTGACGTGGACAACTCAAACGAATTAAACACACTTGTGGGCATATTATCGCTGAAAGACAGACACAAGAGGAAGGGAGGTGAACATGGCAAACAATGGTATTGTTGCAAGGGGCTACTTGATAGGGCAAAAATGAAAAGTAGCCGTAAACGTACGGAAAGTCGTTTGTGCCGCCTCTTTAGCAGCATTGTCTGCTAACCTGTTTCCAATAGTAATCGGGTCGTTTCCTGTCAAATGTGCATCACATTTGCAAATAGCCAATGTTCGAGGTAGTTGCACTGCCTGCAGCAGGTTTTGCAACAAGTCTTTGTGTACTACATCTTTTCCTGTGGTAGTTTTAAAACCTCTTCTCGCCCATTGTTGACAAAACTCATGTACAGCTCCGTAACCATATTGACTGTCAGTCCATATGGTTCAGGTTTAGGTGCCTTAGACACTGCTTGCTTTTGTTTGTCTCCGATAATGCGACCTTTTCCTGTGAGTGTGTGTCCTAAGTAAATTACTTCCTGCTTCTACAGCTGCATTTTATGTTTTGACACTTTGTTCCCTGTTTGGTGTAGATGACACAGTAATTCAAGTGAGTCAATTTTGCATTGTTTTTCTGTTGCAGATGCCACCAAAATGTCATCTACATATGCTATAATTTGGCTATTTTGCGGAGGTTCAAATTTAGCCAGACAACGTGATATTGCTTCCGAGAATATGGTTGGTGAGTCACAGAACCCCTGTGATAGTCTGGTAAAAGTTAACTTTTGGCCTTTGTACGTGAAAGTAAACCAATGGTGACTTTCTTTTGTCACCGGAAGCCTCCAGAAAGCATTGCTCAAATCGATTACAGTGAACCATTTTTTGTCTGGTTGCAATGAATTTAAGCAGTGCGTGTGGATTAGGCACGTTTGGTGCTCACGGTTGTACTGCCTGATCTACTGCTCGTAGGTCTTGCACCAGCCTCCACGCTCCAGGGAGAGCCTTTTTAACTGGAAAAATTGGAGTGGTGCACGGCGAGTCTGGGCAAGGAACAATTATTCCGGCTTCACGCAAATCAGTTATTACAGGACCGATTCCTTTTTCAGCATCTGGTTTCAATGGGTATTGTCGAATTACAGGCCGATATTCGGTTTTACCGTGTATACCAACTTCTGGTGTGTCTTTCGTTAGTCCTACATCAGTCGCACCTGTGCTCCACAATTGCACAGGCAAATGTCTCACTGCGTCTTATTCCTCTTTTGAGATGGAGAAAGCATGAACTGGTCAGCTCATATGGACTGTTGGAGCGGTCCTGGCTTTCTAGTTGAAGGTCTCCCTCCGCCACCCAGATGTCATGGGTGTGGTAATGTTGGCGTACCTGTGCCACCATCCCTCCTGTTGAGACATGACTCAATCCATGGCTCAATTTTGCAGCCCACTCAAACAATGCTTTGGGAAACCATGGTTTCCCATCACTGTTGCTAAACATGTTACTCAGTTCGTCATTAGGTCCCAGTTGTGGTGGTGGTGCGGGGGCGGCACTCTATACAGCAAATTGACGCCAATGTGGACAGGACTGTGTGTGCATGTTACTGGAGTACAGCAAACTACTGCTTATGTTTTTGACAATTATACTGATGTTGACGCGGGGTCCAGTCGCACCACAAGGGAAATCACCTCTTTACCTTTGGTTCAGCAATCTCCAGTGTATTTTGATGCAATTGGCATGCCTAGAAACATCCCTGACAAAGACAAACTGCTTGATGAAGCCAAGGCGGCAAGTTCTCAACTTCCGGTGATAGGTGCTTTGTTTCCGGTCGTTACCTACAAGCATACTGAACTTCTGAATTATTTGAACCACAAAATCAATACCCTGACCAACTTCACGGAAGTCTTGTCCACTCACACAGCTTCACAATTACATGTTACATCGTTGATGGTGATACAGAACAGACAGGCTTTAGACATGATTTTGCCAGAAAAGGGCGGAGTGTGCAAGTACGTCCGGAACACAGGTGAATGTTGCACTTACATTCCGCTACACACCTTGCAAAATGGAAGTATAGCAGACACTGTTACGAGCATACCGTGCAAAAACACAAAGCATGGAAGGTGTTGAATCCAACTCCTTCCTTAAATGGTTACACGACACATTTGGCAATTGGAAAAACGTCATCCTTTCACTGGCTAGTATGTGTGTCGGTGGGTTTCTGCTAGTGCTTTGTTTTATCACCTGTGGCATCCCCTTGTGCCGGCTGATGGCTTCCAAACTCATGGACGCCATCCAGGTCAAGGTCGCTGCCCAGGTCACTGTTGCTTTAGCTGAATATCAACCCGTGTCCCTACATGATTCCAACGATGACTCTGACACCTCGGTGTAAATCCTGTATGATGAGACAAATGAAAAGTCTAACTGACAGTATTCGTTTTCTGATGTTTTTGGATTATCTCTGATGTGTTACATTTCTTTTACTATTACTGACAGTATTTGTTTTCTGATGTTTTTGAAATTTTCTGTTGTGTTTGTTTGAATGTGTATGTTTCTCCTTGCTTGGGAAGGGTTTCTACTCTTTTCCCTACAGGGTTTTTGGGTAGTTTTCTTCCCACTCAAGTAATGAGACTTTGATTTTATTGTATTGATTTG
Organism: Dunckerocampus dactyliophorus; assembly: GCF_027744805.1. Taxonomy (NCBI): domain Eukaryota; kingdom Metazoa; phylum Chordata; class Actinopteri; order Syngnathiformes; family Syngnathidae; genus Dunckerocampus; species Dunckerocampus dactyliophorus. The sequence goes on from NC_072822.1 coordinate 33,432,658, forward strand.
ATGTATATTTTCATAAACAGGATAGAGTTGTGAAAGAAGTCTTTGTTAGAGCTATCTTGTGCAGTTATGAAAATGTGCTAAAACACCAAAGCAGTTCCCTTGTGATAAGATGTGCTGGCCCATGTGCTGTGCACATGGACAAGGTCATTGGTTATGGGTCAGCACCCCCTCCTCACCCTCCTGACCTTACTCCCGTAGCTGACCCCCTCCTCACCCTGTTCCAGTAATTTTCCATTTCTTTTTGTGACTTTACTTCCTACCTAATAAAAAGCGGGTGCGGACGGCGGAACTTTGACAGTCTGGAAGAGCAAACATGCAGGTGTGAGCTCTGCTGTCCCACTCGAGTGAAAGACAATCTTGGCTGGTGTGAGTCTGTTCCTTTGAGTAGTTATACAGTATCAAAAAAAAAATACAAAAAATATGTATACAAATCTAGTTGCTGTTTAGTCCAATCTGTACGATTAGGCAGAGGTGACTTTCATGTGTAAATATTAGCTATTGTGAAATACAATTCTGTTTGAAGTTGATTTCAGACAACTTTAGTACTCTAATGTAACATATGCGCTGTATTTAATGGGAAAGGGCCTGCTTGAAAATTTTATTCCCGACATTCTTTCTAAGCAGCTCCTTCGAGGCTTGTGCGACTCGGAGCTAACAGACCTCGATAAGAGCAGCCGCACCCTGGCCTGCCGTTTGGCATCTTTGGCTGGAGAACTGAGCTTTCATCTTGGGATTCAGCTGAGGATGAACAGCAGGGCTCATATGCACAAGGACAGCGCAGGTTAGCAGAGCTACGGACTAGACGCTGCAGAGCTGAGATCCGTAGTCGTTCTTAGTGCAGCTCAGGCCACGTGCAGTACCACCTGAAGACGGGCCACACCCTCGCAGAGCCACTACACTTTTACACATACAGTATTAGCCCCAGACTTGGCAAGTTTGAGTGGGACTAATTTCTGTAAACCTGCAGCTTCCCCATGCATCTGTTCACCCTCGGCTGAATCCTGAGGAGGCCCCCGAAGCTCTAGAAAACAACTGTACCTTTGTGGGGGCGTAGCAGCCATGGGCTGTGCTGACGGCAGCCGTGGATCACAGCTCGGTAGCCTCTTGGCCAAATACACGACTAACCCGCACCATCCTTATGCGTCTGAGCCCCGCAGTTGAACCTCTGCTGAATCTTCCAGCCGAAGCTTCTAAACAGCAAGCCAGGGTGCAGCTGCTCTAGACAGGGTGTGTTAGCATTGACTCCCGCCGAGTCCCACAAGACTGGGAAAAGCTGCATGGAGAGTGTGTCAGAAACCAAATGCTCAAGCAGGCCCTTTCCCAGCACATGGAGCACGTAATGAACATAAGAATAATCAAGTACACACCTGAAATTAAATTCAAATGTAATTTTATTTCACGATAAATGTAATATTGATCCATGTAAGCCACACCTGTCTAACCGTAGATTGACTGTTCCGACGCAATTCTGATTGACAGTTCACTCCCTTCTGATACATGGGACCTACACGTTCGCTCAGCAACTGGATTTGTATTTGTGTTGCACGCACTTGTAAACATGTTTCAGAAATGTGTATATGTGTTTTGTGTATATGTATATTTGTTATGTAAATTTGTAGAAGTGTTTTGTGTATTTGTAAAAGTGTTTAGTTTTTAACCGAAAGTTAGTTTTGCACCTCTGGGAAACCATAAGATGGAGAAGAGAGAGCAGAGTGAGCAAAGTGAGAGCGTGAGAGAAAAAGGAGAAACAAGGATGGAAACACTGCTATAATAGAGAAAAACAAGGGGACAGAGTGAAAGGCAGTTCTAAAAAAAGGTAAAGAGACAAAGTAAAAGGTGCGTACATACAGTACTTAGCACAGTAATACAAACCTACAGTATATGTACAGGATTCTTTTCAACAGGAGTAGAGATGTTCCACTTGACCTTGGCAGCTGCTGATTCATGACACATCAGCGTACATAGGGAACACTTGTGAAGGCTAGCAGTACTGCAGTCATGAACATGTCTAATCATGTTGTGTGTTGACAATATGAAGCCTTCACATATGAAGTTAGAAGACATCCTGTAGCCAACATCACTGAGCTTGGCAGAACACACCCGTTCATCAGGAACTTTGAAAATGGCTGCCAGGACATCAGCTGTCTTGCTGCTTTTGGAAGACTTCTGAAGGGCGTGGTCATACGGGGGGTGCGCATGTCGAGCTGGGCATAGAAGGAATTTGGCAGATGTTTATTGGTTATCTGCTGAAGTTCAGCAATAAAAACATGTTTGTCATAATGAAGTGCAGGCCAAAGCTCCAGCGAGTTCTTCCAGTCAGGATCTTTTACTTCTTTCATTTCCTCCTTCCTCCTATTTTTTCTCTATTAGAAGGACCACACGACAAATATTTTTGAAGCGCCACGAGAACATAATATCAGATTAAAGTTCTAATTTTACAAAATAACAGGATAATATGAAGAGAACACTTAGGAAGTGTTACTAATGCCAGTCTAGGTGATGCATGATGCAAAACAGGCTTGGATGAGTCCAAAGGTTGATAGAAAAGTACTTTTGAATGAGGCTACACTTTCCTTGTGATAACATGAGTGCATCAGCTCTTCACCGGGCCTGATTGGGCAGGACACTGTCCAGACTCACAACTTTTCATCCACACACTCCTTGAGCTTTGCTTCTCTCCAGTGGTGGTTCTTGCTCAAATCACTCCCTCATGGCCCTCGTTCCTGGCAAGTGGAGCATCCCTCATTTTACACACAGATACTTGTCTTGTGGAACCGTGTGTCTGGGCATCTCGTTTTATGCACCACCTCTTTATCTGTTGACTGTTCCTCACATTTATTATTGCACTGACATAGCCTACCTTATGGGACTAAGTAGAATGGATTGCTGGCTGATGGCCTATGCGGATACGTTGCATTTTGGCCAGTGCATTGTACTTGTTTTTATCATATATAAAGCAGTGTAAGCACGGGACAGGTGAGCCAAATACTTGGATTCAGTTTAGTCTGAGAAGATCTAACAGATATAACAGGCTGTGCTGCGTAAAACCAGCTGTTCAATGGACTCCAAAGTGACATGTTTGGAATAACAATAGAGAAGCAAAGCTCAAGGAGCAGTGCGAGTGAAGACAGCGACACTGTTACACCTGTCTGGGGGGGGGTTGTGGCTCGGAGCGCCCACAGCGTCCTGCCTAGTGAAGCGTGGATTTCTATCTGAGGATAAGGGAGTCTAAATAACCAAACCAAAGAATATGAACCGTGAGATTTATTCCTGACAAAAGAAGATCTACTACAGACGTCCGGGCCTATAACAGTCCCTGTATGCCTACACGTAAGCGGGTCTTACTACAGCGCAGCTGGAATAGAGCACCCTTCTTTCCCTGCCCGCCAATTTTATACATTTTGAGATTGCAGGAAGTCTGGCGATCGTGGACCAATCAGCTCGTGCAGGGGGCTGGGGACGTCGACCAATCAGCTCTTGCAGAAAGTCTATGACCAATCAGCTCCTGGAGGGGGTTGGTGACATGGACCAATCAGCTCTTGTCATCGCCTCCTTTCATGCTGATTTACCTCCGTGTCTGCAGCGTCAATGTGGCGCCTGGATTCGACAGCCCCGAGCGCTTCCTGCTTTGATAAGACAACAGAACAGACCTACACAAAAGGGGGATGGTGTACCTGCAAGGCGACCACTGCGTCTCAATGCAGATACAAATTAACAATACAAAAGGAACTTTATGGTGGTTTGAGGTTTAATTTGGACCCTGTGTTCAGCAGGTTACTGAGACCAAAACCCACAGCTCTTAGTCTTGCAAATGAGGTGAAGCCAGGGCCGAGCCAGAACAATAGATGCTAACGAGCCAGTATCAGAGTCGTTCATACCCAACTCAGGGAGCGACATTTCCCTTTTATCGGAAGTGTTAATAGCCAGAGAGCATTAGACCACTACTCCGCCCAGTCTTAGTGTAAGGAACCAATTGAAGGAGGGTGTTGGCACACTAATTCCGCCCACTCTTACTGTATTTAAGGCCTAGGCTACCAGCACTTATTAGTTCGCTGACAAAGCTCTTCAGATGAGGAGCGAAACGTCCGACATTTTCTTCACAGAAGTACAGATGACGTCTCAAGAAGCCTTTCCCTCAATACAAAAGGAAGAAGAAGAAGCCAGTGGCAAAACATTCATACACCTTCATTAGTAATGCAAGTCAACTAAATAATGCAACTACATGTGAACTAGGCACAATAAAAATAATCTACCTCTTCACTAGTCAGTCCTGGTGAAGAGCTGGGGCACTATACAGGAAAAGTACGTGGTGCCATAAAGTGTAGCCTACTCGATTCAACAGTGGTAATAATGGACACACGCGTGGGGCATCGTTTAAAAGACCAACATGATTAAGTTGGACATCTTTTGTATGCTTTTATTCAAAGTCGGCTACAAGCACCTTGTTTAGTGTCCAGGCCGTGGCCACGCAACCAAGACAGGGATGAATGATTATTCCAAATGTTCCTCATACATTATGCCTTTATTCTTGAACATAAGATTTTTATGGTCGCAACTCATATCTCAAATGATTAAAATTGATACTTTAATATGATGTCCCTACTTTATTCTCATAGCACTTCAAAAATACAGTTTATATAAAGTCACAATAGTTAGAATTTCATCATTCAGCCTGACCAGCCATACTACATGCTTCACAAATTTAGAATGATAAACTTGATAATGATAAACTACTTTGTATTACTTTTACTAGAATCAATTTTAGATATGTATTTATACTTACATTTACCCCCAAAAGTCTGAAGGCTGGTTTGCCCACAAACACCTGTAGCGACTGACATACAACATGTGCAATTATTTGAAATGTTGTGACAATGTGACCCTCTTAATGCTGCGGTGCTGCTCTGAGGGCTATGGAGTAGCATGTGTGCCGTGTTGCTAGCATATTAGCATGTCCGCCATGGTCCGAAAGCACTAACTTTAGCGTGGTCCGGAACATACACTGTGGACTTACTTAAATGTCCTCTAACTATGTTATATTGTTGAGAAATATAAATACGACAACATAACATTTGCAATGACATAAAGTCGACTATAGCAAAGACGTGCTCTCGGTAAGAAGAAAAGTTAGCTAGCACTGGCACAGGTAGCATGAGGACTGAGCTAATCAAAGCAGGCGGTAAATCAAACTCCGCTTTTGAAATATTTATGAGAGAAAAGCGACGTGCTTCTAATAAAGACTTGCTCTAATAAACACTCATAGCGAAACTTAAAACTGCTCGGAAAGTGTGTGAATTTTGAAGATGTTACCTGATTCAATCTTTGGATGCCGGTTGGCCTTGGCCGCGCCGATGGTGAAGCCCAGGAAGTGCAAGAGCACACAATGCGCATGCGTGGAGTTTGAACCCAGACAGGTGAAGGGCGAGTATGTCTGGAACAGACTGAGCAGCGAGGACAAGCGGCTGACCTACAATCTTTCCATCCAACTGGTTCACGAAAAGGTTCATTTCTCGAGGCTTCATGCGCACCATATGATGTCATCTTTGGGCATATTACAGGGAGAACAGGCGGGGGCACGGGATTATCCTGGTACATTCAAAGAAAAAACCTACATACCTTCCTTTGCACTTGTAAAATGAAATTCATGAAAGGGACTCATATTACGTTTTAAGACATTACTTTTAAAGTGCATAAATATGCACAAATCATTAGAATGATAACCCCCCCTATCTTTAAAGTGTACTGATATTGCCAATTAATCATGTAGTCTTAAAACAATAGTGGAAAAAATGTTGTATACAATATAATACAGTATTCTGATTGTTGTCCAGATGGATTGTTGAAAATATTAAGTAATTGTAAGTTAAAAATAATACTAAAGAAAAGTAAAAATTATAATTTATGCTTAATTAAAATGGTATGTAATTAATAATTAAAATGAATAATTTAAAGTAAAAACCATTGGACATATGCATTAAAAAATCTAAAAAGTTAATTAAGTTTAACATTTTTTAATTATACACCAATCATTTTTTTTAAATAAATTTGAGCATTTGGGTTTACAGTGCAGTGTTGCTTATTGATTGAAATAAAATGACTAAAACAAAACAGGCGTCTTGAATCGCAGAGTTGAAAGTGAGAACGCCTTAATGACTGTTTGGAGGTCGTCAAATGTACGCTACTGTCTAATTGAAGCGCCTGGGGGGCACCATGTTGTGTAAAAGGACAGAAATGGAAAAAAAATCAGCAGTAATTTCACAAGAATAAAGTCAAAATATGGAGACAAAAAAGTTGACATTTTACACAAATAACGTCATCATTTGATGACAAAAAAATACATTTTTTTAGGAGCTTTAGAATTTTTCTTTTATTGTAATATTATGAGAAACAAACAAAACAACAAATTGAGTTTGAATTTTTGGAAAATTAGGTTGCGAAAAAAAGAAAATTTAAATACTTGGAAAATTTAAAAAAAAAACCCAGCAGAAACTGCTGTAATTCTACAAAAAAACAACTAATGAGAAAAAAAGTTGCCATTTTTTGAGAATAAACTTGTTATATCATGAGGAAACAAATTTCATTTTAGTTGCTTAGAGTTTAACTATTAAAGACAAGCTTTAATAATGTTATGAGAATAAAATCTAAATATTATGGGAATAAAGACAATTATGGAAAGAACATTTACAAGAAGAACTTTGAAAATTAAAACAAGACAACAACAGTAGAAATGGAAAAATAACAGCTGTAATACGACGAGCATAAACTCGTAATATGTCATTTTAGTTGCATATAGTTTACATAATTATGAAAAATATGTTGTTTTTTAAAAGTAATATTTTGAGAAAGAAAGAAAACCTCTTTTTGTATTTTATTAAGCTTTCATTCCTTTTTAATTTTCTTTTATATTATCACAGTTGTACTAAAACATGTTGGCCTTTTTAAATGAATTTTCCATTTTTTTTGGTTCTTTTTTTTGTCTTTTTATCATTATTTGTGTTTTTATGTGTTTTGCTTTGTTTGAACTTTTATTTTTTTTTTTAAACAAATTGTTTTTGTAAATTTTATGTTGTCACAATGTGCTAGTGACTACCAGTTGTTGTGGTTGTCACTGCGTGGTACCTGCCTTCTTCTGGCTTGTTTCTCCTGTATTGTTGCAGTTACACCTTAAGCGGGCTGGAGGCGGGGACGCTGGGCACACCTGCGGCTAATTACCCAATACTCATTTAAGCCGACTACCCACAGCTGGCAGCCGCTGGTTCATTGTTTCGCCTCTGCTGGCAACACACCCGAGTGCTTCTGCTACCAGTCGTTGTTCCATGCCCATTTGGACCTGCCGCCTCCCTGCCGTCCAGCTAACTCCAGTGTTTGTACTTTTCTTCATGGTGTAACTTTCATTTGCCTTTTGTCTCTATTTTTGCCACAACACCATCGTTTTCCGTTTTTGGATCTACTCTCTCTTGCACTTTTTGTCATTAAAAATCCTGAATTACCACACGAACTCTAAGCCTCTGCATCTGGGGTCCTAACCACACCGAGAACCTGACAGAATGAACCAGCCAGCAATGGACCCCGCGGAGCCCGAGCCCATTAAATTGGCGCTGCGTCACCAGGCTCAACGCCTGGGCAGACAAGAGGAACAACTTAATGCTTTGGGTTCGTGCATTAAAAGCCTAGCTGACCAACAAGACGCTCGCATGCAGGCTCTGGAGACACAGCTCGGCGCGTTGGTCGCAACCCTACAGCAAGGATCTTCCACCACCACACCACCCGCTAACCCGGAAAGACCCACAGAACATTCGCCCTCGTCAGACGCCATCTTACCTGCGCTCGGCTCAGTGCTGTCCAAACCCGAGAGGTTCTCCGGCGAGTCCGGTGAGGTACACACCTTCCTCACTCAATGCGAGCTCCACTTCGAGCTGCAGGCGGCTGCCTTCCGCTCCGAGCGGGCACGGATCGCCTTCATCATTTCCCATCTGACTGGCAAAGCAGGGGAGTGGGCCACGGCGGAATGGAGCCGCCGATCTCCCACTTGCTCGTCCTATTCAGCCTTCACCAGGGCGATGGAACAGGTGTTCCAACGGACTCCTCCCGGGCGCGACGCAGCACGCGCCCTACTGCGGATAAGTCAGGGACGCCGCAGCGCCATCGACTACGCCGTCGAGTTCCGCGCACTTGCGGCAAAGAGTGATTGGAACGCCACGGCCCTGCTGGATGCATTTTTTACTGGCCTGGCTGATCCCATCAAGGACCAGATGATTCCGCTGGAGACCCCGGCAACCCTCGACGACCTCATTGCCTTGGCTGGCCGCATCGAAAAGCGCCTCAGCGACCGCCATGCGGACCGGGGACGCGGCACCCCCGGCTACAGCCGCGGCGATTACAAGTTCCAACAGACACCGCCCCGGCCAACCGCCTACATGGAATCCACTCCTGCACCTCGGCTCGACGAACCTATGCAGCTGGGAGGGAGTCGTCTCACTCCTGCGGAGAGGAATCGCCGCAAGCTCCTCCGCTTGTGCATCTACTGCGGCCAGGCAGGTCATTCCCTCTCCAGCTGTCCGGTCCGTCCCGGCAGCCCACGCACCCAAGCTGCACATCCACGCTCTCCAAGCGCGTCCGGAGACACGCCCCCCCGGATGACGTCAGCGCCTGACGTGGTTGGTAGACTACAACTCCCAGGTACTCTCTCCTGGTCCACCAAACAATTAGACATTAACCCTTTCATTGACTCAGGGGCAGATGACAATTTTATTGATGAGGGGTTTGTCAAACAACATGGGGTTCCTGTGGTAAAACTATCTGATACTAAAGTTGTGCGTTCCCTTGATGGGCGTCACCTTGCTACTATCACGCACCAAACCACTCCACTTCTTCTCCGCATTTCTGGTAACCACTCGGAGACCATGAGTTTCTTAGTCATTCCTTCCCGTTCAGCACCCATCGTATTAGGGCTTACCTGGTTGCTCAAACATAACCCCCACATTGATTGGGCTAAATCCACCATTATTAATTGGAGCGTTTTTTGTCACATTCACTGTCTCAAATCAGCATGTCCACGAACTCCGCCCGCCCAGATAGAATTGCCGGAAAGAATTGATCTCACCTCGGTACCCTCAGTTTACCACGACCTCCGTGAAGCATTCAGTAAAGAAAAAGCCCAGTCACTTCCTCCTCACAGACCATATGATTGTGCCATTGAGCTACTTCCCGGTGCTACCCTCCCATCCGCACGGCTATTTAACATTTCCAAACCTGAAAGGGAAGCGTTGGAGCAGTATATTGCCACGTCTCTCGCAGCTGGCCTCATTCGTCCTTCATCGTCCCCACTAGCTGCTGGTTTTTTTTTCGTGGACAAAAAAGATAAGTCCCTCCGCCCTTGTGTAGACTACCGGGCTCTCAATGATATTACAGTAAAGAATAAGTACCCATTACCGCTCATGGATTCCGCATTTAACTCCCTCCACTCCGCCAAGATATTCACTAAGCTTGACCTTCGGTCCGCCTACCATCTAGTTCGTGTCCGAGAGGGTGATGAATGGAAGACCGCGTTCAATACCCCTCTCGGACACTTTGAATATCTAGTCATGCCTTTCGGACTCACCAATGCTCCAGCCGTGTTCCAAAGCTTCATAAATGACGTCTTGCGAGACATGCTCGGCCGCTTTATTTTCGTTTATTTGGACGATATTCTAATTTTTTCATCCTCACTCGAGGAACACACCCAGCACGTTCGTCTGGTCCTCCAAAGGCTACTTGAGAACAAATTATTTGTTAAGGCAGAGAAATGTTCTTTCCACTCGTCGTCCGTTTCCTTTCTGGGGTTCATTGTGGAACAAGGCCAAGTTAGTCCCGACCCAGCCAAGATCCAGGCTGTGGTCGACTGGCCCGTTCCTACATCAAGGAAGCTTCTTCAAAGGTTCCTAGGCTTTGCCAATTTCTATCGACGATTTATTAGGAATTTTAGCCGGGTCGCAGAACCAATGACGAAGCTCACATCTGTTAAAGTTCCTTTTAGGTGGACCCCAGAGGCAGACGCAGCATTTAGTAAGCTTAAATCTTTATTCACCTCGGTTCCTGTGCTCATTCACCCTAACCCCTCCTCTCAATTCATTGTCGAGGTTGATGCGTCAGACACCGGCGTAGGGGCCGTCCTCTCCCAGCGCTCGAGCGACGACCAGAGGCTCCACCCCTGTGCCTTCTTCTCCCGCCGCCTGACCCCGGCCGAACGCAACTACGACATTGGCAACAGAGAATTATTGGCACTCATCCTGGCGTTGCAAGAGTGGAGGCACTGGCTCGAGGGTGCTGAACTCCCGTTCATTGTTCACACTGACCACAAAAACCTGTCATACCTCCGCTCCGCTCAGCGTCTCAATCCCCGACAAGCACGATGGGCCCTTTTCCTCACTCGATTCAATTTCACCCTGACCTACCGCCCGGGCTCCCAAAACACCAAGCCCGACGCCCTCTCCCGACTACACGCACCGGCCCCGGAGCAACCCCGCCAGGAATATATCGTCCCCCAGTCCCGGATCCTGGGTGCCCTTCAGTGGAATATCGAGCGGCGGGTGGCCAACGCTGCTGAAGAAATCTCCACCCCTGAAGGTTGTCCGGCGGCACGGCTGTTTGTCGTCCCGGGACTCCGCTCCGAGGTCCTCCGGTGGGCCCATGAGTCCAAGGTAGCATGCCACCCCGGAGTCTCCCGCACCGCTTTCCTCCTGGCGCAACGGTTCTGGTGGCCGTCATTCCGAGCGGACGTCCAGAAGTTCGTGGCCGCCTGCCCAGTCTGCGCGCGGAACAAGCCATCTCATCTGGCTCCAGCGGGCTTCCTGCGACCGCTCCCCATCCCCTCCCGCCCATGGTCCCACATAGCACTGGACTTCGTGACAGGACTCCCACCATCTAACGGAAATACAGTCGTCCTCACCATAGTGGATCGCTTTTCGAAAATGGCTCACTTTATAGCACTCCCAAAGCTCCCCTCGGCCCTGGAGACGGCAGACTTACTAGTCTCTCACGCCTTGAGACTGCATGGAATCCCCCTGGACGTGGTCTCAGACAGGGGACCACAATTTACATCTGCTGTCTGGAAGGCGTTCTGCAAAGCCCTCGGAGCATCACCCAGTCTGTCCTCGGGCTATCATCCACAGAGCAACGGTCAAACCGAGAGAGCCAATCAGGACCTGGAGGCGGCCATCCGCTGTGTTTGCCATCAACAGCCCGCCTCCTGGTCCCTCAACCTGCCGTGGATCGAGTATGCTCGCAACACCTTGGTCTGCTCCGCCACGGGCCTGTCCCCGTTCCACGTCGCCTATGGTTACCAGCCTCCAGCATTCCCATCCCTGGAATCAGAGGTGACAGTCCCCTCCGTGGCCGCCCACCTACAACGGGCCCGCCGGGCCTGGCGCAACACACGGGCAGCTCTTGGTCGGACATCAGAGCGCAACCAACGCCTAGCCAACCGCCACCGCTCAGTCGCCCCTGATTACAAGCCAGGACAGAGGGTGTGGCTTTCTTCCCGTGATTTACCCCTTCATGTTGACTCAAAGAAGCTCCAGCCCAGATTCATCGGCCCTTACCCCGTGGATCGTGTCCTGAACCCCTCCGCTGTTCGACTCCGTCTGCCAGAGTCCCTCAGGATACATCCGGTTTTTCATGTCTCACTCCTTAAACCAGTTACCACCAGCAACCTCAGCCCTCCGGAGGTGCCTCCCCCTCCCCCCAGGATGATTGAAGGCCACCCAGCATTCACGGTCAAGGCCATTTTGGACGTGAGAAGAAGGGGCAGGGGTTTCCAGTATTTGGTTGACTGGGAGGGGTACGGCCCCGAGGATCGTTCATGGATTTCCCGGTCCCTCATTCTCGACCCCACCCTCATTTCGGACTTTCACAAGCGTTTCCCAGAGAAGCCAGGTAAGCCGCCGGGTGGCGCCCATTAAGGGGGGGGGTACTGTCACAATGTGCTAGTGACTACCAGTTGTTGTGGTTGTCACTGCGTGGTACCTGCCTTCTTCTGGCTTGTTTCTCCTGTATTGTTGCAGTTACACCTTAAGCGGGCTGGAGGCGGGGACGCTGGGCACACCTGCGGCTAATTACCCAATACTCATTTAAGCCGACTACCCACAGCTGGCAGCCGCTGGTTCATTGTTTCGCCTCTGCTGGCAACACACCCGAGTGCTTCTGCTACCAGTCGTTGTTCCATGCCCATTTGGACCTGCCGCCTCCCTGCCGTCCAGCTAACTCCAGTGTTTGTACTTTTCTTCATGGTGTAACTTTCATTTGCCTTTTGTCTCTATTTTTGCCACAACACCATCGTTTTCCGTTTTTGGATCTACTCTCTCTTGCACTTTTTGTCATTAAAAATCCTGAATTACCACACGAACTCTAAGCCTCTGCATCTGGGGTCCTAACCACACCGAGAACCTGACATTATGTATTTTCTTTTAATTGGATAAGTTTGACATTTGCTGAGTAGAAGGTGGATCACTTATTTACATTTCTATTCAACCATAACAATTCTATATATACTATTCAACTTTCTGACAATTTTTCACCTTTGATGAGATTCGGAATAGGGGGATTTTATTAGCTGTATAACTTTATAAACATCACAATTATTAATTAATACATTGTGGAAATATTTCACTCTGTGTGTAGTGAATCTGTATAATATACGTATTTCACTTTTTTAATTACACCACTGAAATAAATCCACTTTTTACAGATAGTATATCTTAACCAGCACCTCCACTGTACCTCTCGCACGTTTCTATCGTCTCCTGAGCCGTCTCCAACACCGCCTGCAGGTGGCAGCAGTGTGACGTCACGGACGACTTGGCTCACTCGTTAAACCGTCGAAGAAGAAAAAGACGGAAGTTGGCGAAGCTTCGAGAGTGTTGTCCTGTGTCGTGTGGCGTACTCGTTGCAAGAAAACTGTCGAAAATGTTTAAAGAGTTGGTGAAGGAGCGACTCATGGCGGCGGCTGATGAAATATTCGCGCTGTTTGAAAGAACGATCGCGTCGTACGAGGAGGAACTTTCTCGAACAAGAGAGGAGAACGAGCGGCATCGACAACAACTGGAAGCTGTTTGCAAGCCTCAAATTGTGTTACACGTTGAGGGTATGTTTACATGTTCACTAACCTGCTGACTTTAACACCACATCATCTTAAACAAGGTCAAGGATACCCTTATGTGCTCATTCTGAAGGCTGTGTTCTCCATTTGTGGATTTGGTGAACATATTTGGAAGATTCTAATCCAGATAAAGGAGGTCCGCTAGGGACGTGTCACCGCTACCAGCTCTTCATGCTCTAAAATCGACACTTTTGATACTTGGGTCATTAGAGGTCATGTTTGTGTAAAACGTTTATCTGTTGAAACGATGACCATTCGTAAACGGAGTCTTGTGTAAATTAAGAATAAGGTTTTCATTCTTAAAATAGTTCTCACTGATTAATTAATGATTTTGTTATTTTGCTTTTTTTTAATTGTTGAAAATACAATTTGCGCATGTTTTTTTATGATTTTGTCTTCCGATTTTTCAGTTGTGTATTAGTGTTGACTAAATTGTAAACCACCCTGCTTTTTCAATATATTTCAGGGTTTACAATAAACAAATACATTACTGAAATTAATTATTGAATTATTAATATATTTAAATTAATTATTTGATTCAAACATTTAATACATAATTCAATGTCTTGTATTTTTTATGCTATGATATGAAATACACTACTTTTTAAAAATGTATCAGACACATACTGTACGGGGAATTTGCATAAAGTGGTATCGAATGGGTATTGCCTATGCCAGTGTGAATTGTACTCGGTGCCAGATTGGTCCACATCTTGTGTGTTGCAGCAGGGCGTGGGGCAGATCGATCCAACGATCGCCTCCACAGCAGGCATCAGATACTTCCGTGATAAGGTCAATATTTTTCATTTCTCGTCTTTGTTTATTTTTGTTGTGTTCATATTGCTCCTTTGTTGTGACTGTCATATTTGAACGCTCAAGTGTTTGGAATGGAATGTTTTCCCCACTCCTTTCACTTGGAACAAAAGACACCCTTTTTAATTAATCACACACGCACAAATGGTTGCATTATGAGTCACCCTTTCTGTCTGTCTGCTGGCTGAGATGCCCGGCCCCCTCGCCAAGGATTGGTTGAAACCAGATCAAACCAATACACCAACAAACAGTTAAGGAAGTTTCCTGATCATTTGGACCGCCTCCACAGCAGGAATATGAGGAAGAGATACTCGGTTTCACTTTAGAGGTCACTTGGACCTCGCTAAACCTTGGTTGGTGGGCTGGGTGTTCTCTCCGGCGCTGGCATTACAATTGCTTGTATGTACTCCTTTTAATATGACATTGTAACGATTCGTAACTCGTCCGTTTTATACACCGGAGACGGCACAATAGCAGGGAAAACACTCGGTCAGGAGAGTCTGCGCGCTGAGTTTCGCTCGTATACCTCCGCGCCTACCACGCCTTTGTTTACAAAAGTGCGGCCCAGGGGCCATTTGCGGCCCTCGGCTGTTTCTTTTAAAAATAATTATTTTTAGAATTTTTTTTCGTAATTACGAGAAAAAAAATACTAAGATACTAAGAAAGATTACATTTTTAAAAAAGAAATTGAAATAAAAAAGCAGCAAAAAACGAGGAAAAACAGCTGTAATTTTATGAGAACAAGCAAAATATTAAGAGAAAAAAGTCATATTCCAACAAGAGAAAAAGTCGTAATTTTGCAAGAATAAACTCGTAATATCATGAGGAAAAATAATGTCATTTTAGTAGCATAGAATGGAAATATCTCTTTAAGAGAAACAAATGAAAAATAAAACAGCTGTAATTTTACTAGAATAAGTCAAAATATTAAGAGAATTTTTTTTTTCTGATGACAGAAAAGTCATATGAAAAACTTATGAGAATGAACTTGTAATATATTATTATGTTTATTTTTTTCAAGTTGTAATATGAGAAACAAAATAAAGTGGTAATCTTGGGGAAATTAGATAAGGGAAAAAAGTTAGAATATTATGGCAATAAAGTCATAATATTATGAGACGAAAATTTATGAAGATTATTTAAGAACAAATTTGGAAAATGGAAAGAAAAACAGCAAAAATGGGGGGAAAAAGAGCAAAGACAAAAAATTCATACTTGTAATCCACTTTTTTACCTATATGACAAAGCTGAGATGAAATGTATGTAACTTTGGACGCCCCTGGTTTACGTTGTCAACGCTGCTTACGAGTACTTCCGCCAGACAGGGTGGTGAGTGTGTAGACTCTGGTGCTTTGGAGATCTCAGCGACGGGTCGAAGATTGGCGATAAAAACGCTGGCCCTGTGAAATCCAATCCAAACGCTTTTGTCGAGTGTAAGATGTTAAACCAGGACCGATATGAGCAAAATAATAACTGCAAATCTGCACAAGACGCTGGGCATCGCTGTGTGTACGCGTCACCATCTTGCTCTACTGTAGGCCTTCTATTAAACACACATGTCATATTAACAGAAATAAGGCTGAATTTTTAACAAAATAGGCTACTTATAACAAAAACAAAGACATTCTGTGTAAAAATGTATGCTCAGCAGAAGCCGCGGGCAACTCCATGTAATCAGATGATTAGACTGCGAGAATAGAGTCACAATAAAGGAAAGAAAATGTAAATACTATAAATTATTATTATTACTATTCTTATGCTTTTTTTTCTACTTTTTCTTATCTCTCCTATCTTGCCTTGTTTGTTTTATTTATCTATCCCAACCTATCTAAAATATTATGGAAATAAAGTCAATTCTGGAAAGAAAATTTACAAGAAGAAAGTTGAAAAAGTTAGAAAAAAAAACAGCTGTAATTTTACGAGATCAAAGTGAAAATATGAAGAAAAAGTCATATCATAAGGAGGAAAAAAAGTGGTAATTTTACAAGAATAACCTTGTAATACTATGAGGAAAAATAATGTCATTTTAGTAGCATAGAATTGGAATATTAAAAAAAGCCTTTTTGTCATGTTATGTTATGAGAAACAAAGAAAACAAATTGAAGTTGTAATTGTTGGAAAAATAGGTTGAGGAAAAAGTCATAACATTATTGGGGTTAAAGCCATAATATTACAAAAAGAACATTTTTAAAGATGATTTAAGAAGAATGTTAAAATACTTGGAAAATTGAAAAAAAAAACCTGCAAAAATGGGGGAAAAGACCTATCAAGATACTAATAATACACTTTTTCACTGATACGACAAAGCTGAGCTGCGTTTTTTTCTTGAAATATATGCAACTTCTAAGCATATCTACGTGTGTTGCTTTACAAAATATCAAAGCAGCAAAGTTGCAACCAGACTTGACCTCTGAATATGTATGTATGTATGTACTGTACATACATACATACATACATACAGTATGTACAGTACTTTATTAATCCCACAGCAGGGAAATTCACTTGTTACAGCAGCAAGCAAGATACGCAAGTAAAGAATACATAGTGACATAGTGAATACAACATGGTTCAAGTGGTGCAGGTGTTGTAGAGCCTGACAGCGGTCGGTATGAAGGACCTGCGGAACCTCTCCTTCTTACACCGTGGGTGTAACAGTCTGCTGCTGAAGGAGCTGCTAAGGGAACCCACAGTGTCATGTAGCGGGTGAGAGGTGTTGTCCATGATGGACGTCAGCTTAGCCAACATCCTTCTCGACGACTCTGGCCCTTCTTGTAGAGGGCGTAGGTGTTGACGGACCAGTCCAGTTTGTTGTTAAGGTGAACACCCAGGAATTTGTAGCTGTCTACCAACTCTGTGTCCGCTCCCTGGATGTTCACCGGTGTGAAATGGGATGTTTTCCTCTGGAAGTTAATGATAATTACTTTTGTCTTGCTGGTGTTGAGTTGTAGCTGGTTAAGCTTACTCCAGCTGACAAAGTCCCTGATGACCGTCCTGTATCACCTGACCTGTTATGGAGAGGGGAGTAGAGCATGGCTGGGATGGGGATGTGGGGGTGAAGAGTGGTGAGGGTGGGGGTTGAGAGGGGAGTGGTGAGGGGGGGGGAGGAGTGCGCTGGTGGGGGTTGGGTCTTGAGGGTGGCAGGTTGAAGAGTGGATGGGGAGGTGGGCTGTCCCGGGAAGGTGTGAAAAGGGGGCTGGGTGGGTAGAGGGGCAGACTCAAATCTGTTGAAAAACAGATTGAGTTCATCTGCCCAGATCTTGTCCCCACTGGCTCGGTCTCTCCCCACTCCTTTGCCATGGCCTGTGATGGTCTGCAGGCCTCTCCAGACTTCCCTGGCATTATTCTGCTCCAGCCGCTTCTCCAGTTTCCTCCTGTAGCAGTCCTTCCCCTTCCTGATCTTATGCCGGAGTTCCCTCTAGACTCTGCACAGCTCCTCCTTGTCCCTCGAGTTGAAGACCCTTTTCTTCTTGTTCAGCATGGCCTTAATCTCAGAGGTCACCCAGGGTTTGTTGTTGGGAAAACACCGCACCAACTTGGAGGGCACAGTGTTCTCCACACAGAAGTTGATATAGTCTGTGATGCAGTGCGTCATGCTGTCAACATCACTGCCATGGGGACTACAGAGCGCTTCCCAGTCTGTTGTCTGGAAGCAGTCTCTGAGCCTAGCACTGCTCTCCTCAGACCACTGCTTCACAGGCCTCTTCACAGGGGGTTGTCTATTCACTACTGGAGTGTAGTCTGTGACGAGATGGACGAGGTTGTGATCAGAACGACCCAGCGGGGGCAGGGGGGATGAGGTGTATGCATCCTTGATGTTTGCATACAGTTATGTATATGAATATGTATCAAAAAAGACTGTATATAGCAAAAACAAAGACATTCTATGTAAAAATGCATGCTCGGCAGCAGCCGTGGGCACCCCCGTGTAGTCAGAAAGGTACAATCTTGATCACATGACATTTTCATATGATTCGACTTCGAGAATCACACTCCTCCGAATCGACGAGTCGAATATCCTCAGACAAACTGAGCTGAAGTGTGTTTGTGTCACTTTGTGTCCCACAGACATCCATCAGCCGATGGGTCGTCAAGAATGTCCTCCTCAGTGGCAGGGAAGGAGCTCCACTTTTGAGCAGGAGGATCCACAGCCCCCACGCGTTAAGGAGGAACCAGAGGAATTCTGGACCACTCAGGAGGGAGAGTGTCTTCTCAGACCAGCGGAGGCTGATCTCACCACGTTGCCACTGACTGGTGTCTCTGTGAAGACTGAAGACCAGGAAGACAAACCACCGGAGTCCTCACAGCTTCACCACAGTCACATGACAACAAAAGCAGAAGATGGAGGCCACCCCTTGAAGAGTCACACTGGCACCAAACCATTTGAATGTGCCAAAAGGCAGGCAGGTAAAGAACGTTTCACCTGCTCAGTTTGCGCTAAAAGCTTTACGTATAAGTGCAATTTGAATTTCCACATGCAGTCACACTATCAAAAACCTTTTAGTTGCTCCATTTGCGAAAAAAGATTCACTCAAAAGGCAAATATGATCACACACATGCGAACGCACACCGGGGAAAAACCTTTCAGTTGCTCGATTTGCGGCGAAAAGTTTGCTCAAAAGGTCAACATGCTGTCACACATGAGGACGCACACCGGGGAGAAACTTTTCAGTTGCTCGGTGTGCGACAGACGATTCTCCCGAAAGGCCAACGTGGTCACGCACATGAGAACGCACACGGGGGAAAAACCTTTCAGTTGCTTGGTGTGCGGCAAGCAGTTCTTCCAAAAGTCCACCATGGTGTCGCACATGAGAACGCACACGGGAGAAAAACCTTTCAGCTGCTCAATTTGTGGCAAGCGTTTCTTCCAGAAGTCAAATATGGTTTCGCACACGAGAACGCACACGGAAGAAAAACCTTTTAACTGCTCGGTTTGCGAGAAGAGATTCACTCAAAAGGCGTACATGCTCGCCCACATGAAAAGGCACGCGGGGGATGTGACATTTTCCTGCTCGTTCTGTGCCCAAACGTTCACTCGGGGCGCCGATTTGACGGCGCACATGTCGATGCACGGCAGGGAATAAAAGCTTGTTGTTGTTGGGTTTTTTTATCAGTCGCTGTAAATGGAGGTACTTTAGTACCTCGCATAACGTAAACCTCCTTTTACGTAAATTTCACCGAACGTAAAGAATTTATGTCAATTTTTCACATCGTATTACGTAAGGAATTCCATATAACGTAAAGCGTCAAGTCCGTGCAAGCGACAGAGAGACTAACAGAGTACACTTGGAGACGCCTTCTGGCTTCACGCTCTTATTAGCTGAATATCGGGGCACGGCCTACGCTCTCATCTCATTGGCTGATTATCGGGGCACCGCCTACGCTCTTATCTCATTGGCTGACATATCCAGCGCGTCCAAGTTTGTATGTGAGCTCCCTTCCTCATCTTAGTCGCCCTTAAACTAGTTTGCACTCATTGAAATCGCTTCTTAATTTGTTTACTTTTATTTGTGTTAAAATGACCGTAGTCTTGGGCCCTAAACCAAGTGTAAGTGGTAAAAAAAAAGGGAAAAGTTGTCGATCGAAAAGAAACAGGAAGTTATGCGGAAATTCTGACGCTTCATGCTCTCATTGTCTGATTATCGGGGCACAGCCTACGCTCTCATGTCATTGGCTGACTAATCCAGCGCATCGGTGTGTTTATGAGAGACATGCTGCTCTGTTCCTCATTGTAGTCGCCCTTAAACTAGTTCGCACGCATTGAAATCTCTTTTTAATTTGTTTACTTTTCTTTGTGTTAAAATTACCGGAGTCATGGGTCCTAAACCAAGTGTAAGTGAGAAGAAAAAAAGGGAAAAGTTGTCGATCGAAACAAAGCAGGAAATGATCCAGAAGCATGACGGTGGTATGAAATGAAGTGATGTTGCTAGACTATACGGCCGTTTCCCATCGACCATTATACCTTATTTACCTTATTTTATATTGGAATGTTACTCTACTATGTTTATGCTGTTTTCTTATATTTTCCCACCATATTTGGTGGACTTTGAATATTTTGAAGGCCCAAAGGTGTGAGTTTGGGAAGATCTTGGAACGGATTAGACTTTTTACATGTATTTTACACTTCGTATAACATAAAATCCCTATATCATAAAGGTTCTTGGAATGGATTATTTACGTTGTAGGGGCGTCCACTGTATTCTACATTAGAATCACAGTCATCCTTATTAGCCAAGCATGCTAAAAACACAAGGAATGTGTTGTTGATCTTAATCTGGCACTCTGGGACAGTGTTTCCCAACCTTTGCTGAGCCAATTCCCATATTTTACATGAGCTCATTCGATTCATCTCATGGCTCTCCACCAAGCGAATGCTAACCTGGCAGTCGCGACTCGAAAAAAAAGTCAAGAACCACTGCTGCTTAATTGGTTCCAGATCCGACACGATAGGATTCAATGTTAATAAATTTAATATGTTTGTAGTTAAAGCATAGAAAACCTGTTTTGAACATTATTAGAGCCCTGTAGACATGGCATAACACCCCTATAGTCACCTTTACACTCCTACTGTTTTATTGTTTACAACAAATCGCAACTCTTATGCTGCAGGGACTCGAGGCGGCCGCTACCTAGCGAACTAACCAGTTAGCCTCAAATGTATTTCTTCTAAACATAAGAAGCCAAAAACTTACCACTTCCACACGCGATGGGAGGAGAACTTTTTTTCACACTATCTTGTGGGACATGGCATGGCTGACTTCATGCAGTGTTAACATAATGCAATGGAAGGTAATGTCTCATCATTGTTTTGTGTCATTACTGCCGCCTAGTGGCCAAAATAATACATGTCACTTCCGGTATGTTTTGACTAACTAGATCATAGTCTACCACAAACAGCGATTATTTATTAATCAAGTCATTTCTGAAAAAACATGACAGGGCGATAATCAAACCGCGATATTGCGAGGGACGACTGTAATGCATGTCAATAATACACGTACTCTATTTGATTATCTTAATATTACTGACAAAAAAATATTTAGGTATTTTAATTTTATTATTATTAATTTAAAAAAAACGTGAAAAATATGTGTATTTTATTTTTTATGACTTTATTTAGTATTTTAATTATTATTGTTAAAATGTTTTAAACATTTTTTTCTTATTTAAATACATTTTTATTTTCTTCAGTTGAAGATACAATCAAACCTGTCTTAGCGGCCACCTGTATAGAACGGCCACCTACCTATAGCGGCCACTGAAAAATCCCCCCCGCAGAAAATTTACGTGTTATGGACCCTGTGTATAGCAGTCACCTGTCTAATGCGGCCACCCATTTTGTCTCCCTTGGTCAATATCTGACCGCATATAGCGGCCAAAATACCGACTCAAGTAGAAGCTTCATGCACGAAAAAGTTTCGTTTTTCAATCAATGAAGCCGTCGTGTGTAGACTTTAATTACTGAGTCCTAGCTCAGTCACAATCATTCACAAGATCCACACAAACTGTCAGTTGTTCCACATAAAAAAAAAGCCGTCTTCTTTGGAGCGTGTAGCAGGCAGTGACACCGTTTATTTCCTGGTGTGAGACAATGTGCACTGGTCAATACTGTAATGTCGCTTGTTGTGGGGAAGGAGAGACTCACGTCGCCGATGCACTTTAATGGCTTTATTAACAGCGGAGAACACTGCAGGACTTTACATCCACGCCAACATCCACACACTTCCCAACTCTCTTGACACTCACAGTTAGCACTCAGCCTAGCTCTCCTGCTCGTGACGTCACACCGTCACTTCCCGTCACTTCCTGATGAACTAAAGCTGTAATGACACTCTACCGTATATATAGCCCACGAGTATAGAGGGCGCTATTGAGCCATTATTCTATCCACTGTTAGAACAAGTGGAATCACAACAAATAAACCTGTTACATACACACCCATTCAAAGTTAACAAGTCTGCAAATTGTTCAATGGCTTCTAACGCAGTGAAGTCGCATGGAGGTCGGAATCAACTCTCACTACAGAAGAAGATTGAGGTCATCAGGATGCATGACAAGGACAAGTTGAGCGCCCGTTCCATCGCCGAGAAGCTGTCTATCCAAGGTCATCGATGCGGGAGGACTCAAATTCTGAACATTCTCAAGCGCAAGAAGGAGTGGATTGAGGAGTTTAAAAGCAACATGCCACTCGACCGCAAGAGGAAGGTCAGGAAGACAGCAAATGATGAGCTCAATGCCATCCTCTACGAGTGGTTTAAGGACAGTAGGGCTCGGCAGCTCCCTGTGAGTGGACCTCTTCTGCAGGAGAAGGCAAAGGAGATAGCAACCCAGCTCCAACTCGATGAATTCAAGGCATCCAATGGCTGGTTAGACGCCTTTCGTCGGCGTCACAACATTATCTTCAGGAAGATGAATGGAGAGAGTGGGTGCGTGGAGACCGCAGTAGTTGACGACTGGAAGCAGAAGCTGCCGGATCTATGTGACGGCTATGCCCTTCGTGACATATACAACATGGACGAGACAGGGCTGTTCTACAGGACATCCATCGACTCCACACTGCGTTTTAGAGGGGCAGACTGCTCTGGCGGGAAGCGGTCGAAGGAGCGCATCACCCTGATGCTTTGCGCAAACGCCCTCGGGGAGAAAGAGCCAGCGATGGTGATCGGAAAAGCAATCAAGCCGCGTTGCTTTGGGAAGATCGACCGGAAGGATCTGCCTGTCGACTATCACGCTAACAAGAAGGCATGGATGACCAGCAATCTCTTTGAGATGTTCATGAGGAATCTCAACAAGAAGATGCAGCGGCAAAGTAGGAAGATTGTGATGCTCCTGGATGATGCTCCTTGTCACCCACACCTGCAGCTGTCAAACATCAAGCTCGTATTTGTACCACTGAACACCACCTCTATCACCCAGCCAATGGACCAGGGCATTATCCAAGCAGCAAAGCTAAAGTTCCGCAAGCGGCAGCTGAGAAGCATCGTACATCAGATGGAACAGGAGCCGAGCCTGACAGCACCAGAACTCATGAGAAACACAGACATCCTCAAGGCCATCTACTGGGTTGACAGAGCGTGGAAGGACACCAGCCCTGAGACCATCCAGAAGTGCTTTACCAAGTGTGGTGTCGGCCCTCGGGACTTTGAGGCAGGGGCAGAGCAGGTGAAATCAGAGGAGCCAGGAGATGAATTGGATGCCATGTGCCAGAAGGAGTTGAAGATGTCCTTAGAAGAGTTGGTGGGGATTGATGAATTGCTGGCGACTACCGATCAGAAACTAGAAAACAACACAGACAATGGAGATGACAGTGACGAGGAGGAACCCCAACCCAGCCAACAGGAGCCAAATCTGATTAGTTTTTCAGAAGCATTCAGGAGCCTTGAACAGATTAAAACATTGGCAGTCAGCAAGGGATGCATTGAGATGCTGGATAGGTGCACCGACTTGGAGGAGGCAGTACAGAGGGAGTGTCAGCGTCAAAAGCAGGCGGCAATGTTTGATTTTTTCAAGAAAGTTTAAGATCAGCACTCACAGATGATAGATTTATTCATATTCATCATTTGAGAAAAACGTGTACAGTAGTTTACAATTGAAATTTGTTCAAAAATAATAATAAACACATTTGAAACAAGAAACATGTACTGTAATAATGTTTTAAATGTAAAGATTATATTAAAACTTTTATATTAAAACAAAAATTTTCTTCAAAAAAGTTTAAGATCAGCCAACCAAATCCAAATTAAAAACAAAATATTAAAAACAAACATAACAAAAGACAATACTAGCACAGCTTTGTTCTGTGGGTGGTGTAGAATAACAAGCCTAGTAGTTCTTTACAACTTTTATCCGTAGTCCCACAGTGCTCTCTACTGGTCAACATTCAAAATGGCCGCCAACTTGTCTAAAACGGCCACCTGCCTATAGCGGCCACTTTTGCCGTTTCCCTTTAGTGGCCGCTAGAGACAGGTTTGACTGTATATACACTAGGTCCCCAACTTACGAACACCCGACTAGCGAACGCTCGCGGATACGAACACAAGCCGACTGGTCTATATTTTATTTTATTTTGCCTTGTAGTCAGTCGCTCAATCAGTATTTATACTGCTACTGTACATGCTTGACCAGTAGAGGGCACTGTGACACTGCTAATGGGACCAACAGAGGAAGAGTTAGACGCTGGGGAGATACAGTGTAAAGCTAAATGGAAAGCTAAATTGTACAACCCGGACAGAGCGTGTGATTAAAGTTTATGAAGAGTTAATAGGCCTGCTGAATTCTACACCACCCACAGAACACTACCTCTTTTAGAAGAGTCTAACGACGACGATGACTTGTCCTTTTTTTCAATATCTCCTCCAACTCCACCACAACGACGTATGCTCGACCACTCCTCTTCAAAGGTAAATAACATTTATCATTACGTATTATTATATCACTTTTATTATTGTTTTTTTCATTAATTATCCTGGTTTAATATTACTACTGCATCCAAACTCATATTTACATACATACACATATACTGTATATGTATACACGTACATGTAGTACCTATATCATTGGTAATATTACCTTTTCCCCTACTTAAGAACAATTCGACTTAAGAACGGTCGTCTGGAACAAATTGTGTTCGTTAGTTGGGGACTTAGTGTATATTTTTTTACCACAAGGGCAATCAATTTTGACAGAAGAGAGAGAGAAGTTATTTTTTTTGTCAAATTCAATTTGAAAATATTATTTATTAATGATTAATAAAAATTATTAATATTATTATAGTAATGTTTAATAATAATAAATATTATTATTATTATTAGAATTTTACAACAATCTTGACTTCTAAAACAATACAAAGTGAAAATGATAATAATGAAATGTGTCGTAACATCATAAGGTGATGCTACATTTTCACCCAGGGTGAAAACGAGTCTGGCGTGGCAAGAGACCTGCTTCATTTTGAGATCCCGCCTCTTATGGCCCTGTCACACCGTGGCGATTTAGCCAGCGCATGCCCGACGTGATGATTTTGATGGCATACGTTGAACTGTGGACGTTTTTTTCAATTTTGGGCATATACACAGCGTATTCATAACGACTTTGACGGATACATGACTTATTAGTAACTTATATAGAATGTTTCTATAACTTATACCTACGAATGCGTAGCGTGTTGCTGGCGTTCACAACTTATGCCCAACGCCAGTCGAACTTATGCAAACCGCGTGGCAGCGATGGCCGACGATCACGTGCCGTAGCCTATAATACGCTGCTACTTTATGACTCAAATCATAACCTCACTAGACATCGCAGTGTCAACATCACCATCATGCCGAAGAAAATTTCAAAGACTGCTGCCAAGAAGTAGCAGAGCAGTGACGGAGGCCGAGGGCGAGGACGTAAGAAGGATCCATCATCACCCACAGCCTCCCCCTCCCACTCTCACTCTGATGGAGATGACGCAGGTTCTAAACGCCTCTCAGGCATCGTCAGTGTTATCGGAAGCTGCTTCCCCAGTGGCCTCCATCTCCTCTCAGCCAACCCTTGCCAGGAAGAGAGCCAAGAAGACACAGTTTTGTCTCAATGTCCAAGAGGAGCAGATTATGTGTAATTTCCTTCGTGAGAACACCATCCTCTGGGACATCAAGAAGACTGACTACCGGAGAGTAGACAAGAAGGCAAAGCTTTGGGAGGATCAAGCCACAGCCATGGAGAAGACTGGCGAGTACCTTCAAGGGTGGTTCAAATCCCTGCGAGATACCCACACCCGTCTTGACAAGAAAAAGAGCGGTGACGGCGCCCCGGAACTGACAGAGAGGGAGCAGTGGGTAAAGGCAAATTTCGGCTTCCTCAAGCCTGTGGTCCGCCATCGCCCTGACCCAGTCAATAGTGTAAGCATAAACAAACATTAATATTAATATTTGTTGATATTATTTTTATTGTGATTGCAAACTAATGAATTTTCCTTAGTATTTTTTACTAATCAATTGTCATTAATCGCAGGTGAAGGCAACCATTGCAGCTCACAGCGGGGACCTCGAGGCCGCCGAGGCTGCCTGTGCAGACATCGTGGTTGATGATGACAGCACACCCTCCCCTGTCCCCTCCGCATCCTCACAGGGCAAGGGCAAGCGTGGCCAAGACGATGACCCGTTGCTGCAGTCACCCCAGAAGAGGCTGCACGAGTCTGGGGAGATCCTCAAAGGTCTCACGCAGCCTCAGCCCATCACAGCAACTGCAGCCTTTGCCAACTACGTGCGTGACAGCCTGGTCAGCATGTCCCAGCGCAAGTTCCGGAAGGCACGGTCCCGCATCAACGCCATCCTCAGTGAACTGATGGACGAGGAGAGTGATTAGGAAGAACCTCTCGGATTCACCACCTTTCCTCCTCCTGCTTCCGTGCGACCCAGTTCAGCACCAGCTACCTACACCCCCACGGCTTCGGAGATGTACCAGCCACCTCCCCACATGTGGAGACACAAGGCACCAGCTGCGTCAGTCTGGGGTTCGCAGACCGCTGACTACTGTATGTGGAGCAGTACATGCAGCAGCCACTGCTGCCACGGTACCATCAGCAGCAACCTCAATACCAGTGGATGACACCTCCTCCTCAGCATGGCTTCCAGCCGATTCATCACACCACGCAGCAGCCAAGTTCCGCCTCTGTATCTTCTGCTCTTGGTTCGGCTGGCCAGGTGCTGAACCAGAGAGCCAACACTGCCCTTGACACCAGCGATCAGAGTCTGTGTAACATCTCTAGACTTTCAGCAATGCTCAACTCGTCTAGTGGCGTTGATGCTCCAAGCAACCCGTCCCGCGAGTTAGAGACGCCTCCAACAGCAGAGAAGAACTAGTGACAGTGACAGTTCTGTGCTTCTCAGTATCAGCAGAGACAGTGTTTTGGGCGGTTTTTTTTCACCATTTTGTATGATCATTTTGTACCATTTTTTAAACAAGAGCACTGAGCAAAAGTTGCTTAAACTTTTCATGTTTATTCATACACCCAGAAAAAGGTATAATAATATACGTATGGTACATGTACATGTTATTACATGTATATTATCCAAAGAAAGAGAACAAAAATTGACACACAAAATGATAATATACAAAAAAAGACTTTTCTGGAGTTCCATAGTGTAAAGTGTCTGCCTGAAGAAGGCATCGGTTGGGGTCGAAAATAAGCAAGAATCTGGAAGTAGACTTTTTGTACATGTACATGTACATTACAAGTGCATAATTGAAAGTATAGCTTTTTCTACCATGTTTATTTTCTGCTGCGTTCATATCAAGGAATTTTATTTCCTCTGATGTCAAAATGATGTTCATGTCATTTCAAGGAATTTTATTGTCTCTGATGTCATTTATGGTCCAAACAGTGCAGTAATATCTAGATTATCCTATCTTGCCACTGAACTGCACCGGCTGGAGAGTTCACCCAATGCTTGAGGAGATTTTGCTGTTTCTTTCCATCCCTGGTGGCAGTATTTGGGCCACAAGCTGTCTGTGTGTCCTCCAAGTGACGTCCCTCTCGCCATGCTCCTGGAACAAAGTCGTGGTTCTCATTCTCTGCCCGGTCAAGTTGTTGGTTCTGTAATCCTGGGTACCTGGAATATTAATGTGTTTACTTGTGAAGCGCACCACATACAAAAACGTTTTACAAGGTGCTGTACAATAAAAATTACATGTAATGATGATATCTAAAAGTTAAAATACTTTATAAGTACACCAAGTAAAAATGGTAAACATGAGTTACCTGATCCTCATGAGGTTGTGCATGATTATGCATGCTTTGACAATGAGCTTGACAGTTGAGGGGTGATACTGGAACCTGGAATCTGTTTGCTAGGATGCCAAATGCATTTTCTACTACCCTCCTTGCTCGGGAAAGTCTGTAGTTGAAGATGCGTTGTTTGTTCGTCAGACCCCGAAGGCTGTATGGCTTCATCATGGTTGGTCATAGGGCGAAGGCATCGTCACCGATGGAGAAGTAAGGCACATCCTGGTTGTCATTGGGAAGAGGCTCAGGGTCAGGGAAACCTAGGGTGCCATCATCAGCGCATTCCTTCAGCTCACAGTCATTGTATATTTGCGCATCTGATGCTGATCCGGCACCACCGACATTTGCCCAAATGAATTTGTAGTCCGCGTCTACAAGCGCCATCAGAACAATGGAATAAAATCCTTTATAGTTGAAGTATTGGGACCCAGTCTTTGGAGGGCAGCGGCATGCCACGTGCTTTCCATCAAATGCCCCACATGTGTGGCGAAAGTTCCATCTTTGGAAAAACTTGTCAGCTATGGCTTGTCAACCATCAGGACTACTTAGACAAACCAGCACCTCATTCACGTATTCGTCAATGATGGCTTGACAGACTTCTCTGACCACAACTGACTGAGTGTTGTGAGGGACCCTCCATCCGAACTTCATCGAGGCATACTTGTTCCCAGAGGCAAGGTGACGCAAAGTCAAAGCCAGCTTCATACCCGGCTCAAGCGGATCCCTGTAGAAGGTGTACTGCTTGGTTATCCGTGGACCCACTCTGGCTAGCAGCTCGTCGAACATCGCTTGGGGCATCCGCAGGAAGTTGGTGAAGGATGCGTGGTCCTCGTTACGGAGTTCCACCAAAAGCTGGTCGTACATGCCAAACTGACGTCGCCTCCCGATCCATGGTCTGACCCAGTTCCTTCTCCTCCGTTCATCTCTTCTCCTGGCTCTGTTGGCACGCAACTGGTACAGTCTGAAATCGATGAGGTCATGCTGATGTTGGAGGAGAGCTCGAAGGTACTCTCGTCTGAGCCTTGTCGGATTCTCCATCTCTCGGCTGACATGCACATCTGCTCACCATGGATTCTTGAGGAGTCCTGATGGGTTCTTCCTGCGAACCCCATTTTTATACCCTAATTCCCCTAAACGCTGCCAACATGCCATCATATGGGAGCTCAACGTTAGCAGCACGTTCAGTAAGTTCTGGGGTCGTTCGGAAAGCGTCAAATATGTTAAAGTGCGTTAGAGGTACGTTCGATGTAAGTTACACATAGGTTCAAAGCACGTTAATCATATGTTGGGTACGCTTGATATTATCTTGATGTATCACGACTTGTGCGGAACTTACAAATAACGTGTGTGAACTGGCGTCAACGATCGCATAACTTATTGGCCGCGTATGCTGGACATATGAATCATACATCGACATACGTCGAAAAGTTTTGTGCATGCACAAAATTTTTGGACGACTTGGACGTACTACAACGTATGCCGGCGTGCTTCAGCGTGCTCTTAACTTATACAAAACTTACCCATAACTTATTCGACGTACGCCAGCATATTGGCCAAAACGTTGGCGTACGCTTGCTAAATCATCAGGGTGTGACAGGGCCATTAAATCAAATTGTTTTTTCTGTGCTGAACGTGCAGCGCGTCTCGGTAGTTTTATTTCATTCCGTTGTGGTGGTGAGCAAGGGCAATATCTTTAAAAAAACACTCTGCCACGGTCACTGTCCAAATACATGTGCACCTCCTGTAACTGCATGTTCTCAAAATAGCAAATAAGTGTTCTACAAACTCTTGTGCAGTGTGGTGGTGTTTTGTATTCTGCACGTTGCATTTTTTTTTCAGTTTTTCTCTGCTCAGACACACAAAAGGGGGGGGAATGTGCATTTTGGCACTGTTTGTTTTTGATTTTGTATTTGATTAAAAAAAAGTATTGTAACTGCCTGTACTCAACATGAAAAATTACCAAAAAAATCCTTGACTGCACACGTCCTTGAAATAAAGGCGATTTTGATTGTGTGTGGCCGCTTTTTTTCTCTCTCTCAAACATCGTCTGGCGCAGTCTTCATTACCGCCGCAAGATGGAGGCAGTGTAACGTCACGAATGCTTCGCTGCCGTAAAACGTCAATCGAAGTCGGAAAAAAGGCGGAAGTTAGCATCGGTACAAGAGAAAGACGGACAAAGCGTGAAGCTAAACGTATTCAACGTTATTTAAGTTGTGTATTTGCTAGCTACAAGTTAAAATGTTGAAAGGGTTGGGGAAGGACCGACTAATGGCTGAAGAAACCATAGCGTCGTACGAGGAGGTAAATTCTAGTTTGGGATAATAATAATATAATCGCAATTATATTTTTATAAAGAACGGTGGCTGTAATCGAGCACCTGTTGTTGTTTTCATAGGATGTGTTTCAATCACTGAACTCTATACGCGGAAGGGCCCCGGTCGCTTGCTGCGCGTTGGAGGCCTGACGCCACCGGAAGTATAGAAGTCGCCATGTTGTTTCACCCAAAACAAAGCCTCAGAACCACTGATCTGTACTAATAAGTCTGGATGGCGCATACGTCGCATGCCGGAGTGCAAGCCGCTGAAGCCAAAGAGACGCCATCTTACTACTCACATCGCGACTACATTGGCACAGCGTACATAGTGTACAAAGCAGATGAAGAGGCTCGCGGAACATCTGTATTTTAAATGAAAAAGCGGGGAGATTCTCCCATTCCTTCAAGTAACGCAACCTTCGTCCCTTAAAGAAATACATATATCATGATATAACAAAAAAGTACGTACATTTCCTCTTAGCTATTATAGAGCTATATAAACGTATCAATTCTGGACATACATTTAATCAGAGGAATTTTACACGATCGAAAATATCTGAGAGATCGACAGTGCAAAACCCTTAAATGATCAATCATAAATTTACATTTCAATCATACTTACAGGTGAAATGTTCGTCCACAGCCTTTGAACTGGCGATTTGTGCAGTTAATAGCTGCACATGCAGGCATCTTAAGGCAAAATTTGTGTCCAATCCGAATTAATAAAATAAGTTCACCACGAATGCAAAAGCTTGCCGAGAAGTGTTTCTTGAAAGTAGCAATAGTAGTAGCCTTCACAAGTCATCGCCAATGAGCTATCCAGATATATAATACAGATCAGTGCTCAGAACTAAGAAGAGTTCGAGATGCCGTCTTGTGCTGCTATTAATTGCACAAATCGTGATACTCGTGAAAATCGCGAGAAGGGACTTACATTTCACAGGTAGGTAAATGCTTATAAATAATAAAAATAGTTTTAAAAAAGATACTTTAAATCTGTAAGCATCTTTTCTTATAAGTAGTTGTAAATGAGCCCTTCTTCTCCTTTAGATTTCCACACTGCAATGCTCAACTTCTAAAGCAATGGGTAGTAAATATGCGGAGAGACACGTGGATTCCTGCAGCCAGATCACAACTCTGTTCAAGTCATTTCACCGAGGAGAACTTGGACAGGACCGGCCAGACTGTTAGATTACGACAAAATGCAGTTCCAACAATATTTGACTTTCCTGATCATCTTCTAAAGCCAAAACATAATAAATGTAGTGAATGAAGATACATGTATGTGTATGTGTGTGTGCTTTTTTTGGGTGAAGGAAGATGGCCGACAATGGCTTCATGCGGTCAGCAGGGACGCCCCTTCCAGTAGTTTAGAGTTCAGTGGTTTCAATTCATAGGGATTCCAACTTGAAGTACACAGTGCAAAATTCAGTGCGCCGGATGTTGCACTCGGCGTGCTGCAAGTGGTGGCACAGCAGAGGTGTGCAAAGTCCGCGCTGTTTTTTTTATTGGCCCGCGGCACATTTAGAAAATATAATTTCACAAGAGCAATCTTAAAAATATATTTTATAAGTCACAATTTTAACATGAAGAAGTTCCAACGGGAAAAAGTCACCATTCATGTAATATTATGAGGAAAAATAACATCATTTTAGTAGCGTAGAGTTGGACTATTAAAGAAAATTTTAAAAAAAAAATTATTAAAGAAACAAACAAAAAAAAGTAATTTTTGGAAAATCAGGTTGCAGAAAAAGTTCTAATGTTATGATAATAAAGTCCTAATAACGAGAAGAAAATTTACAAGAAAGTTGAAATAGTTGGGGAAAAAAACAACAGCAGAAACAGAAAAACACAGCTTGAATTTTGTGATAAAAAAAAAAAGAATTTTAGAATAAATAGGAAAAATAATGTTTTGGTAGCATAGAGTTGAAATTGGAATATGATGAGAAAAAACAAAACTGTAATTTTTGGGAAATTGGTCGAGGAAAAAGATATAATACTATGGGAATAAAGTCACAATATTATGAGAAGAAAATTTACAAGGATTATTTAAGAAAAACAGCAAAATATTTGGAACATTTACACAAAAAGCAACAGCAGAAATAGAAAAAAACAGCAGAAATTTTACAAGTGTAAACTCATGAGGAAAAATTGTGCATTTTAGTGACAGAGTTAAAATATGAAAGGAAAAAGATGGTTTTTTTTTATTGTAATATTATTATTATTTTTTAATTGTATATATTAAACAAAAAAAACAAATAAAGTTGTAATTTTTGGGAAAATTTGGTAGGTGAAAAAGTTTGAATATTACGAGAATCAAGTCAAAATATTATGGGAATAAAGTTTTAATTATGCAAAGAAAATTCACAAGAGGAAAGTTGAAACATTTGGAAAATATTTTTTTATAAAGCAACAGCAGAAATTGAAAAAAAACCCAGAAATTTTACAAGAATAAAGTCATAATAAGAGAAAAAAATTGTAATGAAAAAAGTTGCAATTTTACGAGAATGAACTCATAATGTTAAGAAGAAAAATAATGCATTTTAGTAGCATAGAGTTGAAATTTTTTATTATTTTTTTAAAGACGTAATATGAGAAACAAAACGAATAAAGTAATTTTGGGAAAATTTGAGGAAAAAGTTAGAATATTACGAGAATAAAGGCAAAATATTATGGCAATAAAGTCATAATATTACAAGAAGGAAAAAAACAACAACAGCAGAAATGGAAAAAACTGCTTGAATTTTGCAAGAAAAAAAGTGGTATTCTAATGAGAAAAAAGTTGAGTATAAACTCACAAGGAAATATGTCATTTTAGTAGCATAGAGTTGAAAAGTTTTCTGAAAGTTGTAACATTATGAGAGAAATCGAAATAAAGTTGCTATTTCTGGAAAATTAGTTTGGGAAAAAAGTTATAATATGGAAATAAAGTCAAAATATCGTGAGAATAAAGTCCTAACATTACGAAAAGAAAATTGTTGACGACAGAAAAAAAAGGTGAAAAGGAAGCTAATCATTAACTCAAGTAGTCAATGCTTGTGTGTGTGAGAGAGAGAATTTCACAGCCCGACAGAAGTTCCAACGAGGAGGAGGAGGAGGATGGCGACGACCACTGGCAGGCTCCGGGCCAAGGGACACATGTTGTACAGGTACTCCGCTGTGAGTCTGTGCCAAGTGGCCAGGTGAGCGCGACTGGATTTACATTTAATCTGCTTCATTGTGCACTTTGACAGGCACAGGGATAAAAAAAACGCAACATTTTTGTTTCTGATTGCGTTTTAATGCCATTCTTTGTTGGGAAGCCTTTTTATTGTGTTTTTTTTTTGTCATTTTGGCCAGACTACACCAAATTTTGCTCAATCTACAGAGAGTCAGGAGGGTCTTTTTTATTCATGTATTGCCATTTCCCCACCCCACCCCCAAATCCTCCATCCCAGTCCCGATTTAATCATTTGCTGGACTTCTGTACTTTGTCCCGTAAAGCTACACTCTCACTTATCTCCTCTTTCCTTCAAATTGTTTGCCTTTTACTTTTAATGTTCCGATCTCACCCAACTTTATTTATAAAATACCGGGGTGTGAGACACACAATACATATAGTACTAGGGCCACATGAAAAAAAACAATCTGAGATTTTGAGAATGAAGTGGTAAATTTCCGAAAAAAAAGTTGTACATTTAGGAGGGAAAAAGTCGGAATATTACAAGAATAACGTCGGAAATTTAGGAGAATAAGGTTGTAAATTTATGAGAGAAAACGTCGGAATATTACGAGAATACGAGAACTGCTGACCGTGACTGAGGATATAGTTGGGCGGTGGAAGGAATACTTTGAGGCCCTTCTCAATCCCACTGACATACCTTCCATAGAGGAGGCAGAGGCTGAGGATACGAACGCGGACAGTTCCATCACCGTGGCTGAGGTATCTGGGGTAGTCAAAATGCTCCGCAGTGGCAAAGCTCCGGGGGTGGACGAGTTTCGCCCTGAATGCCTCAAGGCTCTGGATGTTGCGGGACTGTCTTGGCTGACACGTCTCTTCAACATTGCGTGGAAGTCGGGAACAGTACCTCTGGATTGGCAGACTGGGGTGGTGGTCCCCCTTTTCAAGAAGGGTGACCGGAGGGTGTGTTCCAACTATAGGGGGATCACACTCCTCAGTCTCCCTGGGAAAGTCTATTCCAGGGTGCTGGAGAGAACTGTACGACCGTTAATCAAACCTCGGCTACAGGAGGTGCAATGTGGTTTTCGTCCTGGTCGCGGAACACTGGACCAGCTCTACACCCTTGCAAGGGTCCTGGAGGGTACTTGGGAGTTTGCCCAACCGGTCTACATGTGCTTTGTGGACCTGGAAAAGGCATTCGACCGTGTCCCTCGCGGAGTCCTGTGGAGGGTGCTCCGGGAGTATGGGATTGGTGGCGCGCTACTACGTGCCATTCAGTCCTTGTACAACCGAGGCAGGAGCCTGGTTCGCATTGCCAGCAGTAAGTCAAGCCTGTTTCCGGTGAACGT
Organism: Dunckerocampus dactyliophorus; assembly: GCF_027744805.1. Lineage (NCBI taxonomy): Eukaryota > Metazoa > Chordata > Actinopteri > Syngnathiformes > Syngnathidae > Dunckerocampus > Dunckerocampus dactyliophorus. The sequence goes on from NC_072822.1 coordinate 33,467,194, forward strand.
TGGCCTCCGCCAAGGCTGCTCTTTGTCACCGATTCTGTTTATAATTTTCATGGACAGAATTTCTAGGCGCAGCCAAGGTGTCGAGGGAGTCCAGTTCGGGGGCACTAGGATCTCATCTCTGCTATTTGCAAACAATGTGGTCCTGATGGCCTCATCGGGCTGTGACCTGCAGCGTTTACTGGGACGGTTTGCATCTGAGTGTGAAGCTTCTGGGATGAGACTCAGCACCTCCAAATCTGAGGCCATGGTTCTCAGTCGGAAAAGGGTGGATTGCTCCCTCCAGGTTGGGAATGAGGTCCTGCCCCAGGTGGAGGAGTTCAAGTATCTCGGGGTCTTGTTCACGAGTGAGGGAAGGTTGGAGCGTGAGGTCGATAGGCGGATCGGCGCAGCGTCTGCAGTAATGCGGTCGCTGTACCGGACCGTCGTGGTGAAGAGAGAGCTGAGCCGGAAGGCAAAGCTCTCAATTTACCGTTCGATCTATGTTCCCACCCTCACCTATGGTCATGAGCTTTGGGTCATGACCGAAAGAACGAGATTGCGGATACAAGTGGCTGAAATGAGTTTTCTTCGTAGGGTAGCGGGAGTCACCCTAAGAGACAGGGTGAGGAGCTCGGTTATCCGGGAGGAGCTCAGAGTAGAGCCGCTGCTCCTTCACATCGAGAGGAGCCAGCTGAGGTGGCTCGAGCATCTAGTCTGGATGCCTCGCGGACGCCTCCCTGGTCAGGTGTTTCGGGCATGCCCAGCCGGGAGAAGGCCCCGGGGAAGACCTAGGACACGCTGGAGGGATTATGTCTCACAGCTGGCCTGGGAACGCCTTGGTGTCCTCCCGGTGGAGCTGGAGGAGGTGGTCGGGGACCGGGAAGTCTGGGCTTCCCTACTGAGACTGCTGCCCCCGCGACCCGGACCCGGATAAGCGGAGGAAAATGGAATGGAATGGAATGGAATGGAATTACGAGAATAAAGTCAGAAATTTATGAGAGAAAAAAGTTCTAATATTACGTGAATAAGTCGTAAATTTTGAAGAGAGAAAGTCGTTATATTACGAGAATGAAGTTGTAATATTACGAAAATAAAGTGGAAAAATTAAGGAGAATAAAGTCATGAATTTATGAGAGAAAAAGTTGGAATATTACGAGAACAATGTCGTAAATTTCTGAGAGAGAAAGTCGTAATATTATAAGAATAAAGTTGTAAATTTATGAGAGAAAAAGTCGGAATATGACAAGAATAAAGTCGTCAATTTATGAGAGAAAAAGTCGGAATATGACAAGAATAAAGTCGTCAATTTATGAGAGAAAAAGTCGGAATATGACAAGAATAAAGTCGTCAATTTATGAGAGAAAACGTTGGTATATTACGAGAATAAAGTCGTAAATTTAGGAGAGAAAAAGTTGGAATATTACAACAATAAAGTCGTAAATTTAGGAGAATAAAGTAATAAATTTATGAGAGAAAAAGTCAGAACATTACGAGAATAAAGTCATAAATTTCTGAGAATAAAGTCATGAATTTATGAGAGAAAAAGTTGGAATATTACGAGAGTAAAGTCGTGAGTTTAGAAGAATAAAGCGGTAATATTAGGTGTCGTACGTGTCAGAGGGAAAATAGAGCATAGCTCTTCAGGAAGGAAGGGAACTTTCCTTTTGCTTCAGGCAAGCTTTTATTTAGAACGTGGCAGCAAAACAGACTAGCATGGCTGACCCTTCTCACGTCCGCCTTCCTTTCCCCGCCCCCACCACATGTCCAAGGCCGAAGGTCACATAAGTCCCTCTTTTTCATAGCTGTCTTAGGCAATGCCTGTAGCATAAAGTTACAAGTTTTTTCTCGTAAATGTAGGACTTTATTCTCGTAAGATTACGAGTTTTTTCTTGTAATATACGACTTTATTTTCATAAATGTACCACTTTATTCTCAAAATCTCAGATTCTTTTAATACTTAATACGTCATAACAGGCATTGACTGAGACAGTTATGAAAAGGGGGGATTTATGTGACCTTTGGTGTTGGGCGAAGGTAAAATTCCGACATTTTTTCTCATAAATTTATAACTTTTTTCTAAATTTAGGACTATTCTCATAAATTTGCGACTTTATTCTCGTAAATTTATTACTTTATACTTGCAAATTTACGGCTTTTTTTAATCATAAATTGACGGCTTAATTCTCCTACTTTTATTACTTCATTCTCGAAATCGCAGATTATTTTAATAACCCGTGGTAACAGGCACTGCCTGAGACAGCTATGAAGAGGGGGATTGGTGTGACCTGTGGCCTTGGGCAAAGGTTATATTGCTTTAACTTTTGTTCTCATAAATTTTTTTTTCTCGTAAATTACGACTTTTTTCTTGTAAATGTCCGACTTTTTTTCTCATGAATTTCCGACTTTATTCTCGTAAATATACGGCTTTGTTCTCCTAAAATTTACAGCTTTATTCTCGCAATCTCAGATTATTTTAATACTCCGTCGTAAAAGGCACTGCCTGAGACAGCTATGAAAAGGGGGGGCTTATGTGACCTTTTGCTTTTTTTTTTTTTTTTATAAATGTACGACTTTTTTTCTCCATAATTTATGACTTTATTCTCGTACATTTATGGCTTTATTCACGTAAATGTACGACTTTATTTTCGTACATTTACGGCTTTATTCTTATAAATTTATGATTTTATTTGTGAAATCTCAGAGTATTTTCATATAACAGGCATTGCCTCAGACAGCTATGAGAAGGGGGGACGTATGTGACCTTTGGCCTTGGGCAAACAACTTTTTTTCTCGTAAATTTACGAGAATAAAGTTGTACATTTATGACTTTTTTTCTTGTAAATGTACCTTTTTTTGTAAAGTACGACCCTTTTTTTAATCGTAAATGTATGACTTTTTTTCTCGTAAATGTACGACTAAAATGTCCGACTACATCTAAAATACCTGTCTGTGCCAGTCTGACTAAATGAGTTTTAAAATGAGATTTAAAGAGTAACAGCTCCGTGATTGCCGGGCGCGCGCGTGGAAGGCAGTTCCGAAGCTTGTGATGATAATGTGTAACGATAATAACGCTTTTTTCCCAGCCTAATTTTTAAAAAATACATCTTTATTTAGTTGTTTTTTTTATTCTAATAATGTTACAACTTGGGACTTTTTTTCTTGCTGGAATAGGACTTTTGTCTCTTAATATTCTGACTTTATTCTCATAAAGTATGTCTTTTTTCTTCGTAAATGTCCAACTTTTTTTCTCGTAAATGGACAAGTTTTTTCTTGTAAATATACGCCTTTTTCTCGTAAATTTTTTACTTTATTCTTGTAAAATTATTGTTTTATTCTTGAAATCTCCAATGTTTTTGTTTCAATGTGGCCGTAATACTCCGTTGAAGTTTGTAAACAGATGCGCACTGGAGAAATAAACATTCCTCAAGCGATGGCCTCTGCAGTTCCCCAGTTAGACACCGGCTGCTTAAATGCAGACGCTGCAACTCAAACAGGTGCTTATCATTTCTTGCTTATCATTTCTAGGAAAAAAAAGAAAGAGAAAAAATCATCACAGCTAGGTGACTGTAATTCCTTTATTACAGATGTGGCACCTGTAAAGCTGACATTGACGGCAACATGTGTGGAACATGCAGCATATTCTACGCTATTATTATTTATACTCTAGCAGGGGTTTTGCGGCCCGTAGCACATTCTAAAAATTTAACTACAGAACTTAAAAAAAAGGCAAAAATGAAAAAATCTGTAGTATTTTGACAAGAATAAAGTGAAAATATTAAGAGAAAAAAGTTCATAAAAAAGTCATAATTGATGAGAATAACATTGTAATATTATGAGGGAAAAATAATGCCATTTTTGCGGCATGGAGTTGACATAATTTTTTTTTTAAGTTGTAATGTGAGACTGAAACAAAACTAAATAAAGTTGTAATTTGGGGAAAATTTGGTTGGGGAAAAAGTCAAAACATTATGGGAATATTGTCAAACTATTATGGGATTAAAGACATAATATTACAAAAAGAAACTAAGATTATTTAAGAAGAAAGTTGAAACATTTGGAAAATTGAAAAAAAAACAGCAAAAATGGGGAAAAAAGAGCAAAGACCTAAGTTGATACTAATAGTAGTCTTTTTCATCTACAGTATATCACAAAGGTGAGATGCACTTTTTCCTTGAAACATATACAAGTATAACTTCTTACTAAATACAAAATACTGGATCAAAGTGGCCCTTGCATCCTTTCTTTTTCACTACGGTGGAAAAAGTCTGGACACCCCTGAATTGTAACATTGTCATATACAGTATATTATTTGAATGAAGTAGCAGTATACTGTATAATATACATTATACTGTATACATTCCTCTCTGCCTTCCCTTTCACTTGTAATACGGGCAACTTCCTTGTGCCGCTCCCTTCGTGGAACACTTCATTCATGCCAGGAGGTTTTCCGAGAGCACCGACAAAGGCTGGTTTCGTTCCCTGTTTGTGCACAAAGTGGACGCCAGACAAGATGCCCACTCCAACCTGCTGTCCAAGAAGGAGACCAGCAGCTTGTACAAAATCCAATGTAAGGTCACTCTAGGCTTCTATGGAGTATCAAACTGCTTTGATGAGGAAGGCTGGGATTATTGCTTATTTCTGGTGTTTTTCAACATCTTCTGGTTCCTTTTTTTTTTGGTTCCAGTTCACAACGTGAAACCAGAATGCCAGGAAGCCTACAACAGTCTGGAGTGAGTCGCCTCTCTTTTTTTTCCTTTCTCAGCATTCCCACTTTTGCATGTCGTAGCAACTATGGTGCGTCCAAGAACCGTCAAACACAGTGCGAAATCTCAGCGCTTAGCAAAAAAGCATTACCAGTGAAGCATAAACGTGTAAAAATTGTCTACCTTTTTTTTTTTTACAGGGATACATGTTTGATGTACATTTCACTTTTATTATAAAGCATTCCTCAATAATTACCCCCAAAAAACAGCCTATTCTCCGATTCGTGTCTGAGATTTGAATTGTTAAGTATTGTACGTGCAAAACGTGCAGTTACACAACATCACGTCTTGTTGAAGGATCTTCATGCCGGAAAATATTGAGTGAATTGACTTGTTACACAGTGCCCTCTACTGGATTCATAGTTGCAGTACAGTCGTCCCTCCTTTATCGTCATTAACAGATTCCAGACTGCGATTTCTGCCAAGTAGGATTCAATATTAATAATTGTAGCTAGAGCTTTCAAAACCTGTTTATGACATTCTAAATAGGGTTTTTACCATAATTAGAGCCCTGTAGACATGAAATAACACCCCTATAGTCACCTTTATACTTGTATTACCCCATATACCAGACATAATAATCAGAAATAAGTCATCTTGGGCATAAATAAGACAAACTGTCAGCATTGACAGCGTACTTCCTGGTGCCTATTGTCTCATCAGTGTACCATTACTGACACCTAGAGACCAGCGTGGAATACTACTCTACTGACACTTTGTGGTTAAAGAGAGACACGTGATGCTCTCCAATCGCTGTATTAACAAGCAGAGAACACACACGCAGCGAACATTCACACAGGAGCTGCTGTCAGCCACTCTCTACACTGCTAACTTGCGGCTAGCACTCAGCTGGTGATTACGTCACACACGTTACTTCCAAGACCTGCTTCTTCAAGGCGCACACAAGTCACAGATACTGTATTACTGTACACTTCATGTCACATCTTTTGAATGCATTATATTTGTATTTTCATTTATTTAGCCATTTTTATGCTTGAAAATGCTTCATGAATATGTACAATTTGCTTAAATATGCATATTTTAAAAATAATAATAGGCCGTATTCAACCACAAACAGTAACGACACTCTTTTTTTTTTACCCTGCAGATAGCGGCATCAAACCACTTTCGATATAAGTTACCATAACAAAAATCTAATTCTTTACAATCTAAATATCTGTGAATATGCTTGGGCGTTAATGCCGAACCACGATTGGGCGATTGGTGACACGCATTCACTATTTACCATGTTGTTCTTTCCTTGAGGGCCGAGGTGCAAAAGAGGCTCCATCACGATAAAGACTTTCCGTGTGAGGTTGTAGGGAGCTGGAACACCTGGTATGGAGAACAGGACCAAGCAGGTATGACCCCCCCCCACACACACACACATATATATATAAATGAGTATAATTGTCATGTTTTTTATTATTTAATATAGTATAATTATGGTTATCGGCTTACGGGGGGGGGAAGGACTTGGATAGGTTCATTTAATCTTCTTATTGAATGTATGTTGACTTTCTTATATTTAGTCAATATTTTTGAAGGTATATTGGTTGGAGATTTACCTCATTATAAGAAACTGAACACTAATATATTACATTGTTTTAGGGCTCTCAAATATAACGCGTTAACGGAAATTTCCTTCAAGGGCACTATATTTTTTGACGCGCGATTAACATGCACACGTCCCTCGGCAAAGGGGAACAAATACTGAGCAGAAATCGACAAAGAAAAGGGTATTCTGATTGGTAAGTTTCGATTCCAAGCCCAGCCAGTTATTTGTATGTGCTGTTGCTGTGAGTTGAGTTGTCACGGAGTACGTCCGCTGCCAGAGAGAAGTGAGGAGGTTTTGCTTTGAACTGCAAGCTAAAATTTGGTTTACGAGCTGCTAGTTACCAGCAGGCATAACGAAGGACAGCTACTGTATTTGGGGGCTTGTGTCAAAGTGACCATGACTGAAGACGAGAAGTGATATAAATAGCATTAGCAGTGTGCTAGCTAGTCACCGGGAAAGATTTTCAACACATCAGCAAAACATACGTACATTATAGCGATCTAATTGATCTTATTTATTATGTATTGTGTAAAACTAAGACAGGAACAACATCAAATTAAAAGCACTAAAGGAATACAGAGCCACCATCCACAAGTACGAGCCTGGACAAATATGCACATTAGCACTCAATAAGGTAATCAGATCTTACCTTTATGCATTCCCACACAGTATCAGCATTTGGTTCCAAATATGAAGTGAAAGAAAAAGGACAAAAATACAATATAGTCGCCTATCTGTGCAGCGTGGGAGAAAGTTAGATGGTGTGTTCAAGGACCGTCAAAGAAAGTGGGACAAGTCTCCGCTCACATTAAACTGTGGGATTTCTAACAGTATATAATTTCTGAATAAAATAATAGCCCATATTTCCAATATTGACATCCCTTAACGTTAAATTTAATGTATTTAAATACAATTTTAAAAATATATATTTATTTTTAAAAATTTTTATCATTATGCTGGAACGTATCCCATGGCCCGCTGGTTGGGGACCCCTGCCTTACAGCATGGGTGGGGATCTGATGTGCTCTATTACACGTTTGCAAATCCTGTAGGAATGACACATTTATACAATTGGCTTCTCTATTTTGTAATGGAAGAGCCATGTCTACATCAACAAATGTGACCGTTCAACCGTATTCTTTTTTTCTGAAAATTACCATTTTGTTTGTCTTTTCCTCCCCTTACATTTACAGTATGTGTCAATAACGGAATATTCTCGGATTTCTTATATGAAAAAAAAAAAAATTGTGGGAAAACCCACCCATTCATGCTGTTTTCCCCTTGCTTTCTCCAAAAATGTTTACCCCCACCCCCACATTTGTCATTGTTATCACATATGTCAATAACTGGATTCAGCGGCCCCACATATCCACAGATTCTTATGATTTTTATTTTAATTTGTTGCAAAACCCGCCCGTTTGTGCTTTTTCCTCTCTCTCTCTTCCTCTCTCTCTCTCTGGAAATGACCATTTTTGTCATCTTTTTCCCCCTTCATTGGTCATTGTTATTACATGTGTCAAGCACTGAATTCAGAGGCCCTGCATATTCACAGATTTCATATAAAAAAAATATTATTTATTATTTGCTCTCTCCGAAAATTACAATTTTTTTTCTCCCCCATACATTTCCATATTATTGGAAATTAGAAATTATTTTATTATTAAGGGAGAAAAAAATCCAAAGCTACATGGCCCTGTGTGGAAAAAGTGGTAATAACTGGTTGAGCCCCCCTTAGCAGTTTGTGATAACTTGCAATGAGTCTCTTACAGCGCTGTGGAGGAATGTTGGCCCACTCATCTTTGCAGAATTGTTGTCATTCAGCCACATTGGAGGCTTTTCCAGCATGAATCACCTTTTTAAGGTCATACCACAGCATCTCAATAGGATTCAGGTCAGGACTTTAACCAGGCCACTCCAAAGTTTTCATTTTGTTTTTCTTCAGCCATTCAGAGGTGGACTTGCTGGTGTGTTTTGGATCATTGTCCTGCTGCAGAACCCAAGTTGGTTTCAGCTTGAGGTCACCAACAGATGGCCGGACATTCTCCTTCAGGATCTTTTGGTAGACAGCAGAATTCATGGTTCCATTTATCACAGCAAGTCTTCCAGGTCCTGAAGCAGCAAAACAGCCCCAGACCATCACACTACCACCACCATATTTTACTGTTGGTATGACGCTCTTTTTCTGAAATGCGGCATTACTTTTACGCCAGATGTAATGAGACACACACGTTCCAAAAGTATCAACTTTTGTCTTCTAAGACCACAGAGTACTTTCCCAAATGTTTTGGGGATCATCAAGATGTTTTTTCGCAAAATTGAGACAAGCCTTAATGTTCTTTTTGTTCAGCAGTGGTTTTCATCTTGGAATTCTGCCATGCAGGCCGTTTTTGCCCAGTGTCTTTCTTATGGTGGAGTCATGAACACTGACTTTAACTGAGGCAAGTGAGGCCTGCAGTTCTTTGGATGTACTGTCACAAGGTGGCACACAGCCGGTAACCGGATTCCAAGATGCAGAGAAGACACCGGTGTAGGTTTACGAAGGTTTATTCCAATACAAAAATATGACACTATAGTAACTAAAGGCACTGCACAACGAACCGGCAGGGGAAACAGAAAAATACAAAAATGCTAACTAAGGTAGCTGCTGAAAAACTAGCAGAAAATGGTAACAAAAACTTCACGGCAATGGAAAACTGCGCAGGAGCGAGAACTTGAAAATAGCAACAAACAGACTGTAGCAAAAAGGCTGACAGGAACTTGCAGGAGTAGTACTTACAGGAACTAGACGAGGCCAGAAACAAGGGAAGGCATACAAGACAGGACAGGAGCATGGAACAGGTGAACATGGGAAAACAATCCGGCAATCACTGAACATGGAAGCAGAGCTAAAGTAGTCCAACGAAGATTGAAAACAGGTGTGTCTGAGCTCCTCCCCAAGGTGGGCAGGTGCGCTGCAACAAGAGACCATAAGATGGCAGCAGAGCAGCACTCTAACTCATGACAGTACTCCCCCCTCTTATAAGGCGACCCCTGGCGGCTTACCTGGCTTGTCGGGATAGAGCGAGTGGAAGACACTAATGAGGGTGGGGTCAAGGATACAGGAGCGGGCAACCCAGGAGCGTTCCTCCGGACCATATCCCTCCCAATCAACCAGATACTGCCACCCTCTACCCCTTCTTCTGACATCTAGAATAGCCTTCACTGTATAAGCAGGCGAGCCATCGATCATACGCGGCAGGGGCGGAGCTTCGGCCGGAGGGCACAGTGGACTGGATGATACTGGTTTGATGCGGGAGACGGGGAATACAGGATGAATCTTCATCGAGGATGGAAGTTGAAGCTTGACCGACGATGAATTGATAATGGACTTGATGGTGTAAGGTCCGATGAATCTTGGAGCAAGCTTCCGGCTGGTCCCTGCTAGAGGTAGGTCACGAGTTGAGAGCCATACCTGATGTCGTGGCTTGTAAATGGGAGCAGGAATCCGGTGGCGATCTGCAACTTGGCGGTTGCGTGCAGCGGTGCGCGTGAGTGCCGCCTCTGTCTCTCTCCATACGCGCTGGGCTCGCCGTAGGTGAAAGTGAACTGCCGGAACCGTGGTGCTTGCTTCCTGGGAAGGGAACAAGGGAGGCTGGTAGCCATGTGCAGCCTTAAACGGGGACATACCTGTAGCCGAGCTGGGGAGCGAATTGTGGGCGTACTCCACCCAAGGAAGATAGGTGGCCCACGAGGAGGGGTGTCGATGGCATACACATCGAAGTACGGACTCCAAATCTTGGTTGGCCCGCTCTGTCTGGCCATTAGACTGTGGGTGATAACCTGAAGACAAACTGACCGAAGCTCCCAATGCTTTTAAAAATGTTTTCCAAACCTTGGAGGTAAACTGAGGTCCACGATCTGATACCAAGTCCTTAGGAATTCCATGGATATGAAACACGTGTTTTAGGCGTGCGGTCTCCAGAGCTGACGGTAATTTATTGAGAGCGATAAAATGTGCCATCTTGGAGAATCTGTCTACGACAGTAAGTACGACAGTCTTTCCCTGTGAAGAGGGTAGTCCTGTAATAAAGTCCAAGGAAATGTGAGACCAGGGGCGGGAGAGGATGGGTAGTGGTTGCAGGCATCCAGCAGGAGGGCGATGGGATGGTTTGCTCCTGGCACAGACAGAGCAGGCTGCGACGTATCCCTTGGTGTCAGCCAACATAGATGACCACCAGAACCTCTGTGCCAAGATGAAGTGGGTACGTTGGACCCCGGGATGACAGGAAAACTTAGATGTGTGGCCCCAGCGAAGGACTTTGGGTCTGAGTTCTGGTGGCACGAACAGCTTTCCTTCTGGACACCCCTCGGGCCGATCTGTCTCGGCGGCTGCTTCCATGACTCTCCTTTCGATGTCCCAGCGAAGGCCCCCCAAGACCCGGGCTACAGGTAAAATGTTCTCTGGTGGTCCATCCTCCTTGGAAGGGTCGAATATTCTGGAAAGAGCATCGGGTTTAACATTCTTGGAGCCAGGTCTGTACGTGATTGAGAAATTGAATCTTGTCAGAAAAAGTGACCAGCGAGCTTGACGAGAGTTCAGTCTTTGGGCTGTACGAATATAAGCTAGATTCTTGTGATCTGTTACGACGACAAAAGGTATGGCTGCCCCCTCCAACCAATGCCGCCACTCCCGCAGCGCAAAAACGATGGCAAGCAGTTCCCTATTACCCACATCGTAATTACCCTCTGCCTTGGTGAGGCGACGTGAGAAGAATGCACACGGGTGGAGCCTCTGGTCGACTGGGGAACGTTGAGACAGGACAGCTCCCACTCCTGTATCCGAAGCGTCGACCTCAACAAAAAATTGTAGAGAGGGGTTAGGGTGAGTAAGTACTGGTGCGGATGTGAATAATGACTTTAACTTAACAAAAGCTTTTTCGGCTTCTGGAGACCAAACAAAGGGTACTTTGGTGGATGTAAGCCTTGTCAGAGGTTCCGCCTTGCTGCTGTAATTGCGAATGAATTGCCGATAAAAGTTGGCGAACCCAAGGAACCTCTGTAGATGCTTCCTTGATGTGGGAGAAGGCCAATCGACCACCGCCTGTATCTTGGCGGGATCGGCTCTCAGTTGGCCCTTCTCCACGATGTATCCCAAAAACGAGACCGTAGTAACATGAAATTCGCACTTCTCTGCCTTCACGAACAAGCGGTTCTCCAGAAGCCGTTGTAAGACCTGGCGTACGTGGCGAATGTGATCCTGTAAGGAGTTGGAAAAAATTAATATATCATCCAGGTAGACAAAACAGACTTGATTTAAGAGATCCCTAAGAACATCGTTGATGAGGTTTTGAAACACGGCAGGTGCATTAGTAAGCCCGAAGGGCATGACCAGGTATTCATAGTGACCCAGTGGAGTGTTAAATGCTGTCTTCCACTCGTCCTCCTCCCTAATGCGGACCAGGTGGTAAGCGTTACGCAAGTCCAATTTCGTAAATATCTTAGCGGAGTGAAGGGACGAAAATGATGAATCCATGAGTGGAAGCGAGTAGCAATTCTTTACAGTAATTTTGTTGAGCCCACGATAATCGATGCACGGGCGTAGGGATTTATCTTTTTTCTCGACAAAAAAGAAACCAGCCCTCAGAGGTGACGAAGAGGGGCGGATGAGCCCTGCTGCCAACGAGGTCGTGATATAATCCTTTAAGGCCTTCTGTTCAGGTGCAGAAACGTTGTAAAGCCTAGCACTAGGTAATGGTGCGTCAGGCATGAGTTTAATTGCACAGTCGTATGGACGATGGGGTGGCAGACTCTGGGCTCTATCCTTACTAAATACTCGTGCTAGATCATGGTAACACATGGGAACCTTAGATAAGTCAATCTTCTCGTCAGTAGGTCTACTAATTGGACTCTCGGGTACGGCAGATCGGAGACAATTAGCAAAGCAATGATTCCCCCAGTTAATAATCATGCTCTTCCAATCAATAGATGGGTTGTGGAGTTTTAACCAGGTCAATCCAAGTACGACGGGGGCTGAATGAGAGGGAATAATAAAGAATCGAATCATCTCCTGATGGTTACCCGAGAGTCGAAGAGACACCAGTTCGGTCTGATATGACACCATCGCTAAGAATGCACCATCAAGGGAGCGAACCACTTTAGGATTAGACAACTTAACCTTAGGTATCTTATGAACATTGACGAAACTTGAGTCCAAGAAGTTATCGTCCGCTCCAGAGTCAATGAATGCGGACACTGGTATGCTCCTACCCCCCCCACTAATTGTTCCAGCCACATGTAGCCCTAATTGTGTGGTCCTCTTATTACCTTGCTTGACAGGGTACTCACAGTCTGATACTGGTGGTCGATCACCCGCCGATTCTCGACCTGCGTCAGCTGGAGGGCGAGTACCTTTGACGTTGTCTGGGGGTGATCGAGAGCGGCGAGGTGGCCTGATGATGCACGCCGCGATGAGGTGGTTCGCAGCTCCGCAGTATAGGCAGAGGCGTAGGCGACGCCGTCGAGCCAGTTCCGCCGTAGGCAGGCGACCTGTTCCCCGCTGCATGGGTTCCTCCGTGGAGCTGCCGGTGGTCTCAGCAATGGCGGGGTCGAGGCGCCGCTCCCAGTGCGGCGAGGGAACCGTCCATGGTATCGGCTGGGGGGAGGTGCGGCTGAACAGTTCTTCTGTGTTCCGACCCCGAATCGGGTAGTCTAACTCTGCGGAATCCACCATGGCCGGATTGTACTGTCACAAGGTGGCACACACCCGGTAACCGGATTCCAAGATGCAGAGAAGACACCGGTGTAGGTTTACGAAGGTTTATTCCAATACAAAAATATGACACTATAGTAACTAAAGGCGCTGCACAACGAACCGGCAGGGGAAACAGAAAAATACAAAAATGCTAACTAAGGTAGCTGCTGAAAAACTAGCAGAAAATGGTAACAAAAACTTCACTGCAATTGAAAACTGCGCAGGAGCGAGAACTTGAAAATAGCAACAAACAGACTGTAGCAAAAAGGCTGACAGGAACTTGCAGGAGTAGTACTTACAGGAACTAGACGAGGCCAGAAACAAAGGAAGGCATACAAGACAGGACAGGAGCATGGAACAGGTGAACATGGGAAAACAATCCGGCAATCACTGAACATGGAAGCAGAGCTAAAGTAGTCCAACGAAGATTGAAAACAGGTGTGTCTGAGCTCCTCCCCAAGGTGGGCAGGTGCGCTGCAACAAGAGACCATACGATGGCAGCAGAGCAGCACTCTAACTCATGACAGTGGGGTCTTTTGTGACCTCTTGGATGAGTCGCCCCTGCAATCTTTGGGTAATTTTTCGTTAGTCGACCACTCCTGGGAAGGTTCACCACTATTCCATGCTTTCGCCATTTGTAGATAATGGCTCTCACTGTGGTTCGCTGGAGTCCCGAAGCTTTAGAAATGGCTTTAGAACCTTTTCCAGGTTGATCGATCTAAATGACTTTTTCTTTTTTCTCTCGTTCTCCAAAAAATTTCAGTTTTTCATCTCTACCCTGCCCCCACATTTATCATTATTACATGTATCAATATGGGGACTCAGCAGCCCCCCCCCCCATATTTGTGGATTTCTTATTAAAAAATTTTTTTTTTAATTTGTGGAAAAACTTCATGCTTTTTCTCTCGCTCTCTCTCTGAAAATTACCGTTTTTTTTTTCTTCCTCCCCCCATTCATCATTGTTATTACATGTGTCAATAACTGAATACTCTGCATAAATGCAACTTTCTTATAAAAAAAATTGATTTGTCGGAAAGCCTACTTGTCTGTACTTTCTCTGTCAGGAGTGGCGGATGCCACAGCAGGAAAAATAGGATCCCAACGCAAGACTAGGGCAACTTCGTAATACAAAAATAAAGTTTAATAACAAAAAGTGTCCAAACAGGTAAAGTACAAACAAAGGAAAATCCACTTCGGGTAACAAACAAAACACTGACAGCAGAAGGCTGTCAGGAAAAAACTAGAAGTAACAACAGAAAATGCTGAAGGCAAACCAACAGGAAAACACTAAGCAGTACAGAGCAGGTAAGCACAAGCACAAGTAAAGGGCCAGAAAGCAGGGTAAGGGTAGTGGAGCCGGACTGAGCGGTAGCAAGGAACGGGAGGTCAGGAAGTACAATCTGGCATTGAACAGACGCTGCTGCCTTGCTTAAGAGGAGTCCAGATTGCAGATTGCCCGCAGGTGCGCTCCGGCGTCTCCGCCCACACCGGCTGAGGTGCACTGCGGACAAATGGCAGACAGGCGGCAGCAGAGCGACAAGCAAAGTGTGACAGTATGTCCCCCCCTCATAAGACGCCTCCTGGCGGCTTACCTGGCTTGTTAGGATGGAGACGGTGGAAGTCGCTTATGAGTGACGGGTCCAAGATAAGGGAGCGGGAGACCCAAGAACGCTCCTCAGGGCCGTAACCCTCCCAGTCGACCAGGTACTGGAACCCCCTATCCCTCCTTCGGGAGTCCAAGATGGCCTTCACTGTGTATGCTGGATGGCCATCGATCAGGCGCGGCGGAGGAGGCGGCTTGACCGGGGGGCACAGGTGACTGGAGGACACCGGTTTGAGGCAGGAGACATGGAATACCGGGTGTACCTTGAGTGCTGGCGGTAGTTTGAGTCTGACGGAGGAGGGACTGATGATGGAGTCGATCTTGTACGGTCCCACAAATCTGGGTGCCAGCTTCCGGCTGGTTCCGGCCAATGGTAAGTCCCTGGATGACAACCAGACTTCCTGGCCGACCTGGTAGACGGGTGCCGGAATTCTGTGGCGGTCGGCCAGGCGTCGATTACGGTCCGCCGTGCGATTCAGCGCGGCTACTGTCTCCCGCCATACTCTTCGGGCGCGGCGCAGGTGGATTTGGACCGATGGCACCGACACTTCCGCCTCCTGAGACGGAAAAAGAGGAGGCTTGTATCCATTAGCGACTTTGAAGGGTGACATACCTGTGGCCGAGCTGACAAGAGTGTTATGCGCGTATTCCACCCAGGGGAGGTGGATGGACCAGGATGACGGGTGTCGGTGGCAGACGCAGCGTAAGGCCGCCTCGAGGTCCTGGTTGGCCCGCTCTGTCTGGCCCTTGGTTTGTGGATGGTGACCGGATGATAGGCTCACCGATGCCCCGACTAACTTGCAGAAGGACTTCCACACCTTGGAAGTGAATTGGGGTCCTCTGTCGGAAACAATATTGAGTGGAATGCCGTGGATGCGGAAGACATGTCTCACCAAGAGTCGAGCTGTGTCCAGTGAAGCAGGTAGTCCAGGTAATGCTATAAAATGTACCATCTTGGAAAACCGGTCAACAATGTTCAGAATTGTGGTGTTTCCTCTGGAAGGGGGTAGTCCAGTAACGAAGTCCATAGCTATATGTGACCAGGGACGGGTCGGGATGGGCAACGGTTGTAACAAGCCCGCCGGAGGTCGATTCGACGACTTATTTCTGGCGCAGACAGAGCAGGTCGCGACGAACTCCTTTACATCCGCCGCCATGGAGGGCCACCAAAACCTCTGCGCCAATGCCAGCTGAGTTCGTCTGATTCCTGGGTGACAGGTAACTCTAGATGCGTGACCCCACTGCAATACGTCCGATCTTAGTGTCTCTGGAACAAACAATTTACCAGCCGGACAACCCTCTGGAGGCTCCTCCCCTTCAGTTGCCTCCGACACCTTCTTCTCCACCTCCCACCGAACCGCGCCTAACACCCGGGCCACAGGTATGATGGTTTCCGGCGCTGTTCCCTCCTCCGTGGAACTGAAGACTCTGGACAGGGCGTCGGGTTTAATATTGCGTGATCCGGGTCTGTAGGTGATGGAGAAATTGAAGCGTGTTAGGAACAGTGACCAACGGGCTTGTCTGGCATTAAGTCTCTGGGCGGTTCTGATGTAGGACAAGTTCTTGTGGTCGGTGATAACTATAAAAGGATGAACTGCGCCCTCCAGCCAGTGCCGCCATTCCCGCAGCGCGAGAACGATGGCCAACAGCTCCCTGTTGCCCACATCTTAGTTCCCTTCAGCCTGTGTGAGGCGACACGAGAAGAAGGCGCAAGGATGCAGTCTCTGGTCGACCGGAGACCGCTGGGACAGCACGGCTCCCACTCCCGTATCAGAAGCGTCAACCTCAACAGAAAATTGTAAGTTAGGATCAGGATGTACCAGAACCGGAGCGGATGTAAACAAAGTTTTGAGTGTGTTAAATGCAGAATTAGCCTCTGGGGTCCATACAAACGGAATTTTTGGTGATGTAAGCCTAGTCAGAGGTCCTGCTTTGCTGCTGAAATTACGTATGAATCGCCTGTAGAAGTTGGCGAACCCGAGGAACCTCTGCAAGTGCTTCCTTGATTTAGGAGTAGGCCACTCGACCACCGCCTGGATCTTGGCGGGATCGGCACGCAGTTGACCCTTCTCCACAATGTACCCCAGAAATGGCACCGAAGTGGCGTGAAAGTCGCACTTCTCTGCCTTCACGTAGAGCCTATTTTCCATTAATCGCTGGAGAACTAGTCGGACATGAGTGATGTGGTCTTGAAGATTCCTGGAAAAGATAAGTATGTCATCTAGATATACGAAACAGAATTGATTTATCATGTCGCTGAGGACGTCATTAATGAGGTTTTGGAACACCGCCGGGGCGTTTGTGAGACCAAAAGGCATAACCAGATATTCGAAATGCCCCAGCGGTGTGTTAAACGCGGTCTTCCACTCATCTCCATTCTTAATGCGTACCAGATGATAGGCGTTGCGGAGATCTAATTTAGAGAAAATGCGTGCTGAGTGTAAGGCGGAAAAGGCCGAATCCATGAGTGGCAAGGAGTAGCTATTGCGGACAGTAATGCTATTGAGCCCCCGGTAATCGATACAGGGCCGTAGGGATTTGTCCTTTTTGGCGACAAAGAAAAAACCCGCCCCAAGTGGCGAGGAAGAGGGTCGAATAAGACCGGCTGCTAGAGAAGAGGATATATATTCCTTGAGAGCCTTTTGTTGGAGCGGAAATGTTATACAATTTGGCGCTCGGAAAGGTGGCGTTAGGCAGTAATTCTATGGCGCAGTCGTACGGTCGATGAGGGGGAAGTGTTTGAGCACGGTCCTTGCTGAACACTTGCTTTAAGTCGTGGTATTTGCTAGGAATTCCTGTAAGGTCTATTTCTTCCTCTGGAGAAATGGAAGAGGGAACATCGGATCGAGCCGAACGGAGGCAATTAGCATGACAAAAGGGGCTCCAACTGGAGACGTGCAACTAGTGGCGCGGACTGGGAGGGCATGACGTAAAAACGGATGGTTTTTCGGAGTGGTTACCGGAGAGATGGAGAATAAGCGGTTCGGTTTGGTGTGTAATGGCCGCCAGGAAGCGCCTATCCAAAGACCAGACCTCTTTACCAGCAGGCAACTTAATCATACTGATATTATTTTTGAGAACAAACGCTGTGTCCAAGAAACAGTCATCAGCGCCCGAGTCAATAAGGGTGGCTATGTCAATGCTTCTACCTTTATTTATGACTACTCCCTTAATTAGAAGTCTCTTGAAGGGAACCTCCTCCGCTGTAGTGGCTGAGTTCTGGAGATACTCACAGCTCCCCATGACTGGACTGTCCTCCGGAACCGGTTGGTTGCTCCTGGATTTAGGCTTCAGCTCCGCTGCTGATCCAGGAGTCGATCCCTGGTGACGATGGAGTCGAATGGGGCATTGGAGGAGTCGATGCCCCGGATTACCGCAGTAGAGGCAAAGGTCCAGCTTGCGACGACGTGCTCTTTCCTCGGCGGCGAGGCGTCGTCCTCCAAGTTGCATGGGAACCTCTGGCAGTACGGCCACAGCGTCCCCGATCCCTGGTTCGAGCGTCTGTCCCTCCGGAGGTGGTAATGGTATCCTTGTCGGGATCGATACCCTGCCGTAGTATCCCTCCTTGGCGTACTCTCTCACCCTTTCCTTTATGCGGTTCTCTAACTCAATGGCCAAGTTAATCAGGCTGTTGAGGGAAGTAGTGTTGTCCTTGGCCACCAACTCATCCTTAATGTGTGCATCGAGTGCCTTGCAAAAAATACTTCGAAGGACGGTATCGGGATACCCACTCTCTACAGCAAGCACTCGGAAGTCAATAGAAAAGTCCGCCACTGGGCGTCCTCTCTGCTTCATATCTAATAGTTGACTAGCTGCTTCCATTCCCCGAATGGGATGATGAAACACACGTCTAATTTCTTCAAGGAACATAGGTAAGGAGGTGCGTATGGCAGGCATAGACGTGCTCGCAACCATAGCCCACGTAGCGGCTCTACCCGAGAGTAAACTCATTATGAACGCTACCTTAGATTGGTCCGATGAGTACGTGGTGGGCTGCTGGTCAAACACGAGGGAACACTGGTGTAAGAACTGGTTGCAGGAGTCCGAGTCTCCAGAGAAGCGAGAGGGGTGAGGGATACTTGGCTCACGCGGCTGATGAGACACAGGTGCGTGTGCAGCTGCGCCATTAGGTGTGTCTAAGGTGTGTGGGGACGTACCGACCTCTGGTGGCGGGTGAGAGGAGGTGCTGGCAAGTCGTTGGTTTAGGGCATCCATGCCAGCAGATAGCACCGATATGGCCTCCATGATGCCTTGGAGAGTCTTCTCATGACCACCGACTAATTGGCCTTGATGTGCCAGGGCCGAGCGGAAGTGCTCCATGTCTGCGGGATCCATCTTGGCCAGATTGTTCTGTCAGGAGTGGCGGATGTCACAGCAGGAAAAATAGGATCCCAACGCAAGACTAGGGCAACTTCGTAGTACAGAGCAGGTAAGCACAAGCACAAGCACAAGTAAAGGGCCAGAAAGCAGGGTAAGGGTAGTGGAGCCGGACTGAGCGGTAGCAAGGAACGGGAGGTCAGGAAGTACAATCTGGCATTGAACAGACGCTGCTGCCTTGCTTAAGAGGAGTCCAGATTGCAGATTGCCCGCAGGTGCGCTCCGGCGTCTCCGCCCACACCGGCTGAGGTGCACTGCGGACAAATGGCAGACAGGCGGCAGCAGAGCGACAAGCAAAGTGTGACATTCTCCCTTCGAAAATGACAACGTTTTTTATTTTCTCTTTTTTTGTGTGCAGAAAACGCATCTCATTGACCTTTAATCGGTAGTAATGTATGAATACGTGATAATTAAGCATGAAATGTACAGCATAATAATACAGTTTATAGAGTACATATATGTAACGATGCAGGGGTACGATGGTGTCTCTTTCTGTTCTCCTTTCCAATATCATTTTTCTCTACATTTTATCATTTAAAATAAGCTTAATAATTGTTTGAGGCATGTTCAGGCCCTAGGGTGTCGCAAATAGGCATTTTTAAGGATGCCTCCAACTTTTGCTATGACATAATAGCAGGGATCTGCTGCATTTCCTGTTTGGGCACACATCCACAACACATTATTCACACTCCTACCGTCAGGCAGACGCTACAGGAGTTTGAAGTCCAGGACCACAAGGCTGGCAAACAGCTTTTACCCACAGGCCATCAGGCTTCTCAACGAAGCACTCACACACGCCGCACGCAACACACACACACACTCATAGCACTTTATTATTTATTTATTTGTATTATTTATCTGTATTAATGTCTCTTCTGTTGTTGCTTAATTTATTGGTATTTATGTTTCTTTTGTTCTTATTCATTTTCTTGTGTTTTCTTTCTTTTCTTGGGAGAATGAACAGAATAAGAATTTCATTGCATAGTATAACTACCTGTTTTACTGTGCATATGACAATAAAACTCTTGAATCTTGAATCTGGAATCATATCCTCACACAGCACCACGCTGACATCTGCTGGTGTGTCTCTGCAGTGCACCTGTGGCGCTACCGAGGGGGCTACCCTGCCCTGACGGAATGCCTCAACAAGCTCAAAGTTAACAAGGTACTCGACAAGCATCACGCACTTTTTGGTTTTTACTTGATTTCGTTCCTTTGTCTCCAGGACTATTTGGAATTTCGCAAAGAGAGGGCAAAAATGCTGAATTCCAGGCGGAATCAGCTGCTCTTGGAGTTCAGCTTCTGGAATGAACCTCTTCCCAGACCAGGACCAAACATCTATGAAATGCGGACGTATTACCTCAAGGTTACTACTGGAGAACCTCTGTAATGACTCCATGTGTGGACAAAAGTAATGGGACACTCTTCCTAATCAGTGACTGGCTCAATGAGGGGTTGGACTGGAGTCCCTGGATCTTCTTTCTACATATTGGTGACATTTTGAACAATTGCATGCTTCCAACACTTTGGAGAGGGCCCTTTTCTGTTCCCAGTGCACACAGCAAGCTCCCTCAAGGCATGCTTGGAGGGGTTTTGTCCAACAACAGTAACCTCGGACCTTGCCAATTGCACCAAAAACCCCAACATCTTGTAGAAAGTCTTCCTAGAAGAGTGGAAGCAGCTGTAGTGGAAAAGAGGGCGGGTACAACTTTCTTGACTTCCTTTCTCAGCCGTCCCAATACTTTTGTCCACATGGTGTCACGTGTGTCTTCATGCTTTCTGGTCATCTTCTTCTTATGTTCCCGCCTGCTGCAGCCAGGAACCATGATCGAATGGGGCAATCACTGGTAAGCCTGGACTCACTGGTGCCCAACACGTTGGCACAAAACCGACTTTGCGGGTTGTCTTGCACCAGGGCGAGGGCTATCAGGTACCGCCAGGAGAACAACGAGGCAGTGGGCGGCTTCTTCTCGCAGATGGGTGACTTGTACGTGGTCCATCACTTATGGGGTGAGCATCGTGGAAACGTAATGGACTTTCTTCATGATTTATTCTCTAACTAAGCTAACTTTATTGTGGTAATATTATGACCATCTGTTTTTATTATTAGAGGAAAAAATATGACAATTAGGTGATATTACCACAATAAAGTTCAATTATTCTGAGAATAAATAAATAAATAAATAAAACATGACATCGTCATAAAAAACTTGTTGCCACAATAAAGTGGTTGTTGTGAAATTTAAGTTAAAGTTAAAGTAGTAAGTATTTATTATTTTTTAAATAAATTATTAGTTATTGTCAAAATAATGTAACTTTATTGTGATCATTTTTTATTGTTATTGGAAAAAAACAGTTCATAATATTACCACAATAAAGTTACATTATTTTGAGAATAATTTAACTTAAATTTCAAAATAAAAAAAAAATATATTAAATAATCATAAAAAAAATATTGCCACAATAAAGTTAAATTATTTTGAAATTGAATTTAAATGATTTATTCTCACAATAATTCTAAAATTAAGTTAAAATAAATTATAACTTTATTGTGATAATATGATGGTCTAAATGTTTTTTTTTTCTATTGTGAGGGAAAGAAATCCAAAAAACAAACAGATCATAACATTAGTACAATAAAGTTCAATTATTTTGGGAATAAATTTAAATTTAACTTACATTTCAAAATAAATTAAAAAAATATGTTAATCATTAAAAATTGACACAATAAAGTTAAATTCTTTTGAAATGTAAGTAAATTTATTCACAAAATAATTTAAATTGTTTTCAAAAATAAGTTCAATTATTTATTCTCAAAATAAGTCAACCTCATTGTGCTAATATGATGGCCTAAATGTCATTTTTTTTCGATGATTTAACTTAAATTTCAAAATAAATAAAAAATGTAATAATCTGTTAAACTTGGTTTAACAGAATGTGTAGAAACAGTGTTTAATTACACAAATCAACTTTTAAACTTTATTGTTATTCAGTTAAAATTCTTTGGAAAATTATGTTAAATTATTATTATTTATTGTCAAAATAGTTGAACTTTATTGTGGTAATATGGTGGCCTAAATGTTCTATTTTTGCTATTATTACTGGGGGGAGACCAAATACATCATAATTTTAAAATAACATTAAAGTTAAATAATTTGGGAATAAATTATAATTTAACTTACTTTTCAACATAAATATAAAAAAAATAAAAATAATACAAAAAAAAGTAGTTACCACAATAAAGTGATATCATTTGAAAGATTTAAGTTCAATTATGATTATCTATTCTCAAAAAAATGTTAACTATATTGTGGTAATATTACGACCTAATTGTCATCATAAGTTTTTATTATTATAATAGGAAAAAATATGACAGTTAAGTCTAAATTTACATTTAGAAAATAAATAATAATAATTTGACTTAAATTTAAAAATACTTCCATTTTATTGTAATAACAATTTTTTAGGATTATTTAATATATATATATATTTTTTATTTTGACATTTAAGTTAAATTATTATTTATTCTCAAAATAATGTAACTTTATACTTTATTGTGGTAATATTGCAGTATAACCTAATTGTCATAATTAGTTTCTATTATTGGTAAAATTGGTTCTATTCCTAAAGGAAAAAAATGTGATTAGGTCATAATGTTGCACAATAAAGCTACATTAGTTTTAAAATAAATAATAATTTAACTCCAAAATAATTTCACTTTTTCACTATTATTGCCTAAATGTCAACTTTTTTTCCCCTGTTATTATAGGGGGGGAAGATTTAAAAAAAACAAATAGGTCATAGTATTGCTACAATAAAGAATAATTTAGGAATATTTTTCTTATTCTTACATGAAAAAAGGCAAAATGTTTTGAGAATAAAGTTGTAATTTTGTGAAAATAAAGTTTTTATATTATATGACAAAACACATCATTCTTTCTCATGCTGTATAATTTAGCTGCACGTTAGCTTTATTATTGTGTATTTTATCATTTATCAAAATACAACCTAAAGTTTCCAAAATTATTTGATGTTTTTTTGTTTCTCATATTAAGACTTAAAAAAATTAGATGGGTCATAAACAATTTATTATGCGAAAAAATAAAGTTGTAAATTTACTTGAAAAAAGGCGTAATATTACGAGAATAAAGTCACAAATTTCCGAGAATAAAGTCATAAATTTACGAGGAAAAAATTTGTAATATTATGAGAATGATCTACGGATGATGCAGTCAACACTGCCATCCACACAGCCCTTTCTCACCCACAGTGCCAGGACACATATGTCAGAATGCTATTTATAGACTATAGCTCTGCTTTTAATACAGTCAGCCCCCACAAACTCACAAATAAGCTCCTCACACTTGGCCTGTCACCCTCCCTCTGTAACTGGGTGTTTAACTTTCTAACAGGCAGACCCCAGTCAGTCAGAGTCCACAATCGCACATCCAGCTCAAGAATTGTGAGCACTGGGACCCCACAGGGGTGTGTGCTGAGTCCGCTCCTCTACACGCTCTTCACCTACGATTGCGTGGCCTCCCAGAACAACACCAGCATCATTAAATTTGCGGATGACACTACAGTCATCGGACTGATCACTGGTGGTGTTGAAACATCATACAGAAGAGAGGTGGCGGACCTCATAGCTTGGTGTCGTGATAACAATCTCCTTCTCAATACAGATAAGACTAAAGAGATGATCATCGACCCAAGAACAAGGGAAAAGGAGCCGCATATACCCCTGTTTATTGATGAGACTGAGGTGGAGAGGGTGAAAACCTTCAAGTTCCTTGGCACACACATCAGCGAGGACCTCACCTGGTCTCACAACACCCAACAAATTATGAAGAAGTCCCAAAGGAGACTGTACTTCCTGAGAAGACTGAGGAAATTTGGCATGTCCACCACAATCCTCAGTTACTTCTACAGATGCACTATGGAAAGTGTCCTTACCGCCTCCATCACTGTTTGGTACGGTAACTGTACAACACGTGATAGGAAGGCACTCCAGCGGGTGATCAAGACCTCACAGAACATTGTTGGGGCAGCCCTCCCCTCACTGCAAGACATTTATAAAACTAGAGTCCTACGCAGAACACACAACCTCATCAAGGACAGCACACATCCACAACACTCATTATTCACACTCCTACCGTCAGGCAGACGCTACAGGAGTTTGAAGTCCAGGACCACAAGGCTGGCAAACAGCTTTTACCCACAGGCCATCAGGCTTCTCAACGAAGCACTCACACACGCCACACGCAACACACGCACACACTCATAGCACTTTATTAATTAATTAATTAATTAATTAATTTATTTGTATTATTTATCTGTATTAATGTCTCTTCTGTTGTTGTTGCTTAATTTATTGGTATTTATGTTTCTTATGTTCTTATTCTTTTTGTTGTGTTTTCTTTCTTTTCTTGGGCGAATGAAGAGAATAAGAATTTCATTGCATAGTAGAACTGCCTGTTTTACCGTGCATATGACAATAAAACTCTTGAATCTTGAATCTTGAGAATATGAGAAAGAAGTTGTAATGTTACGAGAATAAAGTCATGAATTCACAAGAAAAAGAGTCGTACTATTATGAGAAAAAAGTGGTAAATTTAATAGAAAAATTATAAATACACGAGAATAATGTCATAAATACATGAGAAAAAAGCCGTAATGTTAATAAAATAAAGTTGTAATATTAGGAGAATAAAGTCGTAAATTTATGAGAAAAAAGTAGTAAATTTACAAGCAAAAAGTCAGAAATTTGCGAGAATAAAGTCCCAAATTAAGGAAAATAAAGTTGTAAATTCACAAGAAAAAAGTCATAATATTATGAAAATAAAGTGGTAAATTTACGGGAGAAAAGTAAAAAAAATTTTGAGAAAAAAAGGAATAAATCAATGAGAAAAAAGTTGTATTATTATGAGAATAAAGTGGTAAATTTACGAGCATAAAGATGTAAATTTACAAGAATGAAGTCGTAATATTAGGTGTCACACGTGTCAGAGGGAAAATAGAGCATCGTTCTACACCAGGGGTGTCAAACTGGTGCCATGGAGGGCCGAGACACTGCAGGTTTTCTTTCCAGCCAGTCACTAAAGCAGGTGATTTTAATGATCAACACCTTCAGTTTGAGGGAAGGAGCTCATCAATTAAATCACCTGCTGAAGAAACTGGTTGGAGAGAAAACCTGCAGCGTCTCGGCGCTCCAGAGCACGAGTTTGACCCATGTGGGGTACAGTAAGGAAGGAAAATTTCCTCTTGCTTCAGGCAAGCTTTTATGTATAATGAGACAGCAGCAGTTGAGCACAAACAAGATTAGCATGGCTAGCCCTTCTCCCTTCCGCCTTCTTTACCCCGCCCCCTCCACATGCCCAAGGCCAACGGTCACATAATTCCCGCCTTTTCATAGCTGTCTCAGGCAATGCCTGTAGCATAAAGTTGCGAGTGTTTTCTTGTAAATTTATGACTTTATTCACGTAAATTTACGACTTTAATCTTGAAATCTCAGATTATTTTAATACCCCGCCTTAACAGGAATTGCTTGAGACAGCTATTGAAAGGGGCTAATGTTACGACTTTTTTTCTCATAAATTTACGACTTTATTCTCGTAAATGTATGACTTTTTTCTTGTAAAATTTACGGCTTTTTTTCTCTGAAATTTACGACGGTATTCTCGTAAATTCACTTTATTCTGAAAATCTCAGATTATTTTTTTTTCAATGTGGCCCTAATATTCCGTCATTGGAACATTTATTGACGTGTTAAAAAAACTAAAAGCTTTACTAGATGGACTAACCTCATGGTCGTGTTGCAGCTTATGAGAACCTCCAGTCTCGAGAGGAAACGAGGAACTCGGCCTGGCTCAAAGAGGGATGGGACGCAAACGTGTACTACACTGGTACACACACACACACACACACATACACACACATTACATGCCAACATTTGGTGGCACTAAATACAGTATGTGTGTCTTGCAGTGCCTCTCATCAGGAGCATGGAGTCCAGGTTAATGATTCCCACCTCCAGTTCTCCGCTGCAGTGACGGCGTCTCCATCGACTGATACTGCCACCTCCACAAGCTCCTACCTCCACGTCAGCAACAATGGATTCTACGGCCTTTGGCCACAAAATGCGGTACAGATGGACAAGAACTACGTCAAAATGCTTCCTTTTAAATGAGGTCTTCATTGGCAAGTCATTCTGAGAGGTGCTTCTAATATTGTGACCCTCTGTACTGCTGTGTCAGTCCAACGTGAGCATGATTATCTTTGTAAAGGCATCATTTTAGTACTGGGTCTCATTTAGATTGTGTACCTAATGAAGTGGCCGCATGAGCGTTTATTTGCACAGCGATGTAAAACGCGACCAGATTAATGTGTATATTTGACAGTAGAATCCAACATGATTGTTTAAAAAAAAAAAAATTGTAACGAAGGAACAGTCTCCGCTCTGAAAAAGAGTGTCTGCCAGAATAAAAGCTTAGAGAATACCCACCTTCCTGTCATTCTTTCTGGAATTGAGTGAAATACAGTATAAATATATTGTCATTGCACAACAAAACTGCATGCATAGAATATTACAAATAAATAATGAACTAAAACTGGGTGAATAGTAAGAGAGGCAGTCCTATAAAGTCAAACAAAAATAAACTAAAGAAGAACTGCAATGAAAATAAACAATACAGAAGTATAAGCTGTGTATTTGTAACCTCTTGCTACAAAATCCTTCATATAATCAGCAAAAACATCCATAAAAAGTGACCGCTTGGCAGAACTGATCGTGTTGGCTCCTTTTATTTTGAAGGTCATGCTCATTCTAAGGAAGTTGCAGCTCTACTTCCGGCCAACCAGCCGTTTCCAGATCCAAAAAGACTAGATTAGCAGGTGACTGTTACTTTAAGAGGCAGAGGGCGCGGTTGAAGGAGGACACGCCCTTGTGATTTGAATATACAGTAGTTGCACACAAGAGCTGGTCTTGGATTACGTCGGATGTTTTTCGTGTTTAGCTAGCAGTGAGCTAACTTTTCATCATCTTCATTTCCACTTTGTTTTTAAACATTTACACCCCCCCAATTCCCACCCCTTTCCGTCGCATGCTCGCCCGCGGGACCAGAACATGGATCTGCACATTCTGGACCACCGGCTGCGGGTCACCAGCATATCCAAGAGCGGACTGGTGCATTTCACACACCCGCTGATCAAACTCATATTCCTCCGGAACCGGACACGGTAAGCGAGCTCATTGACCGTGGTTCTGCTTCTTCGGTGCAGTTCCTTGCTAATGACGTCACTTAAAAAGAAATATGTTATTTGTGAAAAATGTTGCAACACATAAATATGACAGTGCAGTAAAAGACAATATCAATAAAATAATACGACGATTCCTTTTTATTACACATAATGAAAAATGAACTTTACTGAAACCTCAACCTCATCGCGCCAGTATCGATTCCAGACTGATACTACACCTGGTATCAATATTTGGTTGATCAGGCCACCCCTACTTCCTTCCTTTCAAGATACTACCTGTCAATGTTGACAGAGGGACCAGTTTGCGCCGCAGCTACAACACGCCACTTCCAATTGGCGGTGCTCAGCATTGAGCAATCACGTTGACTCAATCCACACAGTCACGGTGACCCACCTGGCACGCAATCACGCCGCAAAAATGTGCACGCTCACGTGCCGACATTCCTTCGTTGGGAATTCAAAAGAAATCAACTTCTGTTTTTCCTCGATAACCATTCCACCCCCTATTCTGCATCAATGCTGTTCATACAGAGAGGTACTTTCAAAAGCTGTGTGAAAGGGGCTTTTAGATACTACCTCAGAAGATTGTTAATTACCAGGTTTACTTTATACCCTCAATCCGTGTCGGAAAAAGGCCGGGTTTAGAAGCAGTTTGAAGGGGACCTTTGATGTTAATGATGTGAACTTACTTTTGTACAGAACAGTAGCTTGGCAGAAAATGCAGAAAAATGACTGCTTTTGGAGGCAGTGTGAAAGGAGCTTCTGATAACACCTCTAAAGGCTGTGAGATCACCGAGTGGACTTCATTCCCTCATTCTGTGTTGGTGCACATCATACAGAACAGCGACCCAGCTTTTACAGGCAGTGTGAAAGGTGCCTCCGATACTACAGAGGCTGAGTTGTGCCCCCATTTCATGTTGGTGCCGGTTATACAAAAGAGCAACCTTGAAAAAGGTGGACAATTGCCAGCTTTTAGAGCCAGTGTGAAAGGGGCTTCTCATATTACCTCCGAGGGGGGTAAATTGTGGTGCCGTTTATACAGAACAGCAGCCTGGAAAACAAGGTTAAAAAATCCCGTCTTTGCCAGAAAAGAGCTTCTCGTCGTACCGAATGTGGCAAATTGCCAGGTTGACTTTTCATGTTGGTGCCGTTTATATAAAACAGCAACCTCGAAAAAGGGCGCTGGCTTTTAGAGGCCATGTGAAAGGGGCTTGTGATGGTACAGAAGGCGCTACATTGCCAGCTCGAACTGTGCCACCATTCCATGTTGGTGCTGTTTATACAAAACAGTGACCTCAAAAAAGATGTGCAATCGCCATATTTTAGAGACGGTGTAAAAGCGGCTTTTCATACTACCTCATAGGGGGGTACATTTCCAAGTCAACTTTATTCCTCCATTTGATGTTGGTTCTGTTGTACTTGTACAGAACAGCAGCCTGGGAAAAGGTGAAAAACTGACGTCTTTGCAGGAAAAGAGCTTCTCATCAAGCCGATTGTGGTAAATGGCCGGGTCGACTTTCCATATTGGCGGCATTTATGTAAAACAGCAACTTTGGAAAAGGCCGCTAGCTTTTAGAAACAGTGTGAAAGGGGCTTGTCATACTACGTCTGAAGGGGGTAAATTGCCGCGTCAACGTCATTCCTCCATTTGATGTCGGTGCTGTGTATGCAGAAGAGCAGTCTGTAAAAAAGGTGAAAAATTGCCATCGTTGCCGAAAAAGAGCGTCTCATCATACCGAATGTGGTAAATTGCCAAGAAAATGTTTCATTTTGGCGGCATTTATACAAAACGGCAACCTCAAAAAAGGCCGCTGGCTTTTAGAGACGGTCTTAATGGCGCTTCTCATACTACATCTGAAGCGGGTATATTGCTGGGTCAACTTCATTCCTCCATTTGATGTTGATGCCGTCTATGCAGAACTACAGCCTGGAAAAAAGGTGAAAAATTGCAATCTGTGCCGAATAAGTGCTTATTGTCGTGCCGAATGTGGTAACTGGCCGGGTCGATTTTCCATGTTGGCACCGTTTATACAAAACAGCAACCTCGAAAAAGGCAGCTGGCCTTTAGAGGCGGTGTGAAAGGGGCTTTTGATACTATGTCTGAGGGTGGTAAATTTCCGGTTTTACTTGGTGCCTCTACCGAAGGTGATAAATTGGCAGGTCAGCTTCATCTCTCCATTTCATGTTGGTGCCGATTGTACAGAACAACAGCCGGGAAAAAGCTTTTCCAGGCTCTGTGAAAGAGTTTTTCATTGCAGGCGATAAATTGCCGTGTTGCGTTTCCATGTCGGTGCCGTTTATACAAAACAGCGACCTGGTAAAAACAGATTGCCCAGGATGTACGTCGTCAGGGTTAGACTCCACCCCCTTTTACCTGAAAGCGGATGAACGGAAATCAGCTGTGCATCAGAATCTGCAATGTTCTGGAACCAAGCAAGTTTTTAGACGCCTCGCCGCGTTGAGACGGTGGCGTTCATCACCTGCTAGGAGTTCTGCGAGCCGAGGAAGGCGAAGGGTCAACAGGAAGTAAGACAATGGGCTGTCCTAGTCTAGCACAGCTGGCTGTGGACCGATTGTCCCGTCACATGGCGAGGATTAGACTCTGCCGAGTCAGCAGGCTGCGTGGCCTCAGCTGCTTTACACGGCGAGGAAGAGGAGGGCGTGTCTGTGGAAAGCAGGACGATGAGGGTGGTGCTTCCTTTTCGTCCAAAGCCAGGAACTCCTCATTGAAACCCAGCCAGAGAACATTTTTTTTTTCTTTTTTTTTAAAATTTAAAATAGCTTGTGTGAAAAGTTTGCTTCTGGATGTTTCCAATCACCACAGACTGTCTGCAACAATTCCTGGATATCCCCCCCCCCCCCCCCCCCCCCCCCGCAAAGCTGCTAGTCCGCTTGCCAGCAGTACTGTGCAAAACACCATCAGCTGTGTTATAGCAATACTTCAGTCTATAACTACAATGTCACTCAGTACAGCACAGACCTCTGCCAAGGCTCAAAAAAATTGTGGTGCATCTTATTTTTTTAGCATTTGTCCGATACTGAAATTCGAATTTTAGCGATCAAGTCGACGTAAATAAACAGATTATTCCCCATGCACATGAAACCTCGACCATGGAGCATGTTCCAGTCCACTAGGTGGTGCAGAGAGCAGACAGGAAGGAAGGAAATGACTTGAAACAAGATAGTTCACACTAAAGTTGCAGCTCTGTATGAAAAATGGGTTTCCAGTGTCGCAAGTGAATGTGCAAGCAGTGGCTGGTTTTGGTTTCCATTTTGGATATGTCAACAACCGCTTATGCTGACGTCAGTCAGTTAGCCTAATGGGCGTTGACATAAACGGGTTCCACAGTCATAGCATAGCTGATGTCGTACTTTGGGATCTAAGCGTGGGGTGGTCGTTTTTATGAAAAATAGGTGAGTTTATGCCAACATGCAAAAGCCACAGGTAAATGTGCAAGCTTTGGCCAGTTTCTATTCCGCTTTTGTTGACAACCAGTTATGTCTACCTAAAATGTGAAAGCCAAAGGGGTCACCTCTATGAAAACTGGCTCAGTTGTCAACGTGCCAAAGTCACAAGTAAACGTGCAAGCAATGGTTAGTTTTAGATTCTATGCTGCTTATGTTGACAACTGCTTATGTTGACATAAAATTTGAGACCCAAAGGGATCATTTGTATGAAAAATGGGTTCGTTGCCAGTGTCGCAAGTGAATGTGCAAGCAATGGCTAGTTTTGGTTTCGACTTTGGATAGGTCGACAGCCGTTTATGCCGATGTCAGTCAGTTAGTCCAGGGGTCGTTGACATAAACGGTTTCCACTGTCAGAGCATAGCTCATGTCGCAGCGCCTCGCTGGTTGCCATCGCTTCATGACACAAATAATCAACAATTGTTCGGTTCTGTGAGTGGGGAAAATGCGCAAGGGTGGGAAAGTGGAAGCGACTCTTCCTAATATTTAACCAGCGTGGTTGTCATTGAGTTAGTCATTGAGCCTTCGTGATGCACAACATCGCGTCTCAACGGGGTCAGCGCTGACGTTGCCAAGTTTCTTTGAATGCACCACGCTGAAGTTTGGACTGGGAGCCAGCAGACAAACAAAGAGGAGTTTTTTTTTTGTGTGGGACTGGCTCCAGCCCGTGTGTACATTTCACAGAACCCCCATTTAGTTCGTTCCTGGTAAATGTTGGCTTTGTCGGAGCGACTCTCCTTTTTTTTCCAAGTATGCAAATGAATAACACTTCTGTTCTTCCATATGCCCCGCCACCCTCACTTCCTGGCCCGGTCCTCTCTGCTTTATTTCAGATGTAAGTTCTTCAGTTTGACCGAGACTCCTGAGAACTACACCGTCGTGTTGGATGAGGAGGGCTTCAAAGGTAAAGAAAGTCTCCAACATTCTTGTACGCTTCCAGTCATAAACTATTAAACCTCACCACAGTATCCTCCTAAAGGTCCCGTGAATTAATTTGTCACATACTGTATGCGCCTCCCTCGCAGAGCTCCGCCCCTCGGAGCACCTCCAGGTGGAGAGCTCCGTGTGGCTGCCGCTCAACGTGGTCTCCAACGCCAACGCCTCCGTCAGCTCGCAGGCGGTGGGCGTGACCAAGATCGCCAAGTCCGTCATCGCGCCGCTGGCCCAGCAGCACGTCTCCGTCTTCATGCTGTCCACGTACCAGACCGACTTCATCCTGGTGAGGTGTCCTTCACTGGCGTAAAAAGACGTAAAAACACTTTGTATCACGAAACACCTTCCTATTTAACGTTCTTAATTGCAACGTTCGTGTAAAATGAAGTTAACCACAGTTAAAAGGAAACAAATATCAGCTCCTTTCACACTGATGGCAAAAGCCCACATTTTTCTGCCCTTTTCCAGGTTGGTGTTCTGTACTGTATAAAATGCGGAAATGCGGAAGTTGTCCATATTCATATGTCCATATTCATATATCCAATATTCAGCCTTTGGACATACTGGAAAAGTCGACTTTTTTCTGCCTTTTTTTTCCCCTAAGTGTCGTTGTTCTGTATGAACTGCACCAACACCGAACGAAGACTGCTGTCATTTCTTAGCCATTTTTTCTGTATGATGTTCTGTACTGTATAAAAATCATCATCACTCAAGTCACCCAGCCTTTAGTAGTATCGGAAGCCCTTTTCATACAGACTCTAAAGCAAAAAAAAAAAGTCTTTTTTTTTTTCTTGTTGTTTTTTTCTGTTCAGACGACCACCAGCTTTTCCATAATTCTGCTGTGTGCTGTATAAATGGCACCAACACAGAAGTGGTCCAGTGAATATTCCCCCTTTGACCATAGTATTAAAAAGCTCCTTTCAAACTGACTGTAAAATCTGGCATTTTTCACCTTTTTTAAGCATATTGTTGTTCTGTGTAAATGGCAGAATGGGCCAGGCATTCTTCCGTCTTTTTTCAGAGAGGCTGCTTTATACTGTATAAAAGGTGGTGAATATTCCACTTTTGGACATGGTGTCAAAAAGCCCCTTCTACATTGACTGTAAAATCTGACATTTTTCCACCTTTTTCCTCATGTTTCATTGTTCTGTATAAATGCCACCAACACAGAATGGGGAAAACAGCCAGCATTCTGACATATTGTTTTCCTGGAGGCTGCTTTATACTGTATAAAAGGAGGTGAATATTCCACTTTTGGACACAGTATCAAAAAGCCCCTTCTACACTGACTCTAAAATGTGACATTTTTTCACCTTTTCTTCCTGTTTCATTGTTCTGTATAAATGGCACCAACATAGAATGGGTGGGCAACAGTGGGCATTTTTCCATCTTTTTTTCCAGAATTTGGGTTTGTGCTGTATAAAAGGCACCAACACTGAAGTCATCCAGTGAATATTCCACCTTTGTACGTAGTATCGGAAGCCCTTTTCACACTAACTGTAAAAGCCAGCTTTTTTCTGCCTTTTTCCCCATATCGCTTTTCTGTATGAACAGCATTGACAGTCTTATGAACAGTCTGATTAGGAATATTGGGGTACAATAATAATCAATAATCAAATTTGCAGGACGTCTGTGTGAAAGAGGCTAGGTCTCACCTTGACGTGTGTGCGCAGGTGAGAGAGAAGGACTTGTCGGTGGTGGTCAGCACTCTGGAGGAGGAGTTCAACATCTACAGGGAGGTGGGAGGAGAGTCGCTCCTCGTCCACGGTCAGGACCTTTCCAACGGCCTGGACAAGAACGGCAAAGAGGGTGAGCGCTTTCTGCTTGCGTGTGACGTCTCTGCCGTACTTAACATCTTTGAATGTCGTTTTCAGTGGCGGTTGAACTGATCTTAAGGAGGTCGGTCGCCTGAGGTCAAAAATAAACCCCATCAAGTCACATGCCAAATTATAGGCCATGATGAGGCCTTTGTAGATATGCCATTTATTCTGTCAGCATAACATCGTTTGATGACATTATGACATTAAAAAAACATTATTCACCATATAGATGTTGTGCTTTCAGCCATTCAGCCGACACTTCACCCGGTGCTCATCCCCCTTAACCAGTTCTGCGTCATGTCTCTGGACCCGGCCACGCTGCCCTCCATCGCCACCACGCTCATCGACGTCATCTTTTACTCCAACAGGTGAGAGCGAGACAGAGAGAGCGAACCACTGCAGTACTACGGTCGAACACAAGGTGGCGGCAGAGCTCAGGCATTCAATTAGGGCAGGGATGTCCAAAATGTGCTGGTTTTTTTTTTATTTGCTCACGTTCTAAAGATATAATTTAACAAGAAGAAATATATATATACTGTATATATACTGTGTGTGTGTGTGTGTGTGTGTGTGTCTGTGTGTATATATATGTGTATGTATATGTATATATATATGTGTATATACAGTATATTATATTTTACTAGCATGAAGTTGAAATATTACAGAAAAAACATTTTTTTTTTACGGTATTTTTTTTTTAAAAGTAATAATAATAGGAAAAACAAACAAAACAACAAATGATGTTAGAATTTTTGGAAAACTAGGTTGCAGAAAAAGTTAAATAATGTTACAAGAGTAAAGTCAAAATATTATAGGAATTAAAAATAGTTGGAAAATTAAAAAAAAATTTTTTTTAAAAACAACAGAAGAAATGGAAGAAACAGCTGTAATAATGTCAAAATATTAACAGAAAGAAATATTCTGACGAGTAAAAAGTTGCAATTTTACAAGAATAAACTCGTAATATTGTGAGGAGAAAAATGTCATTTTATAGTTCAAGTATGAAAGGAAAAAAAATGGTTTAAATCGTAGTAAGTAAACTTGATAAACAAAATGAACTTGTAATTTTTTTTTAAATTAGGTTGGGGAAAAAAGTTGGAATATTATGGGAATAAAGTTGTAATATTGCATGAATAAGGTCACAAAAACAAAATGTATGAAGATTATTAAAGAAGAAAGTTGAAATATTTGGAGGGGGCGAAAACAATGGGGACAGAAAGAGCAAAGACCAAAGCTGATAGTAATACCCGTGGTTGAATGAAGCCACGCCCTGAGACGGCAGTGGAGGCAGGCTGAGCGCAAATGGAAGAAGGATGGCCTTCCTGTCATATCTCACCAACAGGACTTTTTCAGTAATGATCAACAACCGCTGCTCTGTCCTCTGGCGTGCCGCAGGGTTCCATCCTTGGACCAACCTTATTTTCACTATACATGCTACCATTAGGACCAATCATCTCCAGACACAGTATCCATTTCCGTAGGTGCCTACATGACATCAAACAATGGTTGTCTCAGAATTTTCTTCATTTTAAATGAAGGAAAGACGGAGTAAATTGTTTTTACCCCCGATTTACCACACAGAGAGCCCAATTTTAACGCTCCTACCCCTGTCGTGAAAAACCTCTGTGTGTTTTTTTTTGACAACAGTCTAAAGTTTGACAAGCAAATTAGTTCTGTGGTCAGAGCAAGTTGTTTCCACCTCAGGCTCCTAGCAAAGATAAAGCCCTTTTTATCAAGTACAGATCTTGAAAAAGCGATTCATGCTTTCATCAGCTCGAGGCTTGATTACTGTAATGCCTTCTACACTGGAGTAAATCAGTTCCTCTTCCGCAGGCTCCAGTTGGCACAAAATGCAGCTGCTTGCCTTCTTACTCATGCTCCAAAATACGCCCTTATCACTCCAGTTCTCTGTTCTCTCCACTCTGTCCCGGTACAGTCTAGATTTCATTTCAAAGTCCTTTTACTTGTGTTCAATAATGGCCTTGCTCCAGCATACCTGGCTGAGCGTTTAACAGTCTGTCAGCACTCCAGGCGTTGTCCGCAACACACAACATCAGAAGTCCTGAGGATGAAATACAAAAATAGCGGGGTCGCGCTTTTGCCGCGTTTGCCCCCACGCTTTGGAACTCCTTCCACCAGATGTGATTCTGTGCATGTACAGTATTTGTATTTAGTTTTAGTTGCATTTATTATATCTTATTCGATCTTACCCTGTTTGTATTTGCTATAACTTGTTTTTACTTTAGCAAAGCACCTTGGGCACCATTGGGATGTTGTAAGGTGCTATACAAATAAACTTTGGTTTAATAATAGGCTTTGTCCCCTACAGCAATCCCTCGTTCATCGCGGTTATTTGGTTCCAGACCCAATAGAGATAAGTGAATTTCCTTGAAGTAGGATTCAATATTAATGAACGGAATATGTTCGTAGTCAGAGCATAGAAAACCTGTTTATGACTTTCTAAATACAGCTTTTAATATTATTAGAGCCCTGAAAACATGAAATAACACCCTTATAGTCACTTTTACGCTCCTATTATTCTTTGTTTACATCACATTGTGCAAGCTTCGGGATCACTGCAGGGATGTAAGACAGCTGCCGCTAGCACAGCCAGCTACCGAGCTAACTAGTTAGCCTCCCCAATTTACGTATTCCAAACTTAAAGTGTTTCAAACAGAGTGGGGAGGAAGGACAAAACTTACCACTTCCACACGGGATGAGAGGAAAACCTTTTTTTCCCACTTGATCTCAGCCATGGCATGTCCGTCTCAGTCGCGGAAATGTCGGCTGGGCTGTGCTGGCTCCGTGGCCAGTCTCCATGCGATGTGAAAGGTAATGTAATCTAACGTCATGTCTCATAACGTTACTCATGCCTAGAGACCACAATACTACATACAGTATAGCTTGTATTTCAATATTTTTTGACTAATAATAGGCCATAGTCAACCACGAAAGACCTTGATATCGTGAGGGAGCGATATTCGAACCGCAATGTTGTGAGGGATGACTGTGTATGACAAAGCTGAGGTCTATTTTTCTCTTGAAATATACGGTATATAACTACTTAGCATACCTACGTGTTGCTTTTTGCCCTTGCATCCTTTCATTTTCCGCTATGTGGCCCTTGCTGGAAAAAGTCTGGACATTCCTGAAGGAGGGCAACGGAGGAAGAGTCCAAAAATAAAGATAACGATGCTCGCTTTTGATTGACACTGTCAGAGAGGTGTTTACTATACAGATTACTATTTATGCACATATTGACCACAATTACTTTGAAAACAATGAAATATATTATAAAAATGTTTCGCTGTGCTTTATTTTGAGAAACATGCACCGGAATTGCCTCTCTGCCGTGTCGGCGCTTGCTCATGTCGCGGCACTGGCGTCTTGTGTTGACGTTCGCTGTGTTCCTTATTATCGTGCAAATTAAAAATAGTCCATAAAATGTGTAGTCAATTGACGAAAGCTTGTCACATGCGAAGCCCATCTATGCCTGCGTGTGCGATCCCTCATGTTTCAATCTCATTCGACTTTCTGGCGTCTTTTACCTACTTTGCACTGCCGCTCTGGCGGTAGCTAGCGAGATCTCGGGCGAGCTAGAAGTGGCTATCACATCAATGCTAACTT